>NC_040250.1:17864077-18467864 GCF_001444195.1 Xiphophorus couchianus
ACTGTAGCACGTTTACGATAGCTTACATGTATTTTTGCAAGTCACTGTAAGTGGCTTCCTTTATTTATGACGTGAACAAGTCAGCGGTCTGGGCAGCAGCAGAATAATAAAACAGGCTACCACTGATAGCAAATCAGATTAACTCTAAAGAACTCTGCAGGTTGCGTAGGATGTTTTGTCTTATCTGAAAAAGAAATGGATTTTAGTCTAAATCCAAGGGTTTTGTAGTCAGTTCATCATAGAGTAGATCAGAATTCATGCCAAAGATATTTTATTCATAGTTCATATTCATAATTTATACTTTTTTTAATGCATGCAATGGCTGCTACTCTGCTCATGGAATAAGTCATTAAATGTGCCATTATACATTGCAGTTCTGAGTGTTTATTATTTAACTAACTAAAATTAGCTTGCATAGTTAAAACTGGAGATCTTACATGACAGACTGGGATTTTCCTGAAGATTAAAGTGTGCTTTTACTGTTAAATGGGTAAAAAGAATGTGTCCATATAGACAACAGTCTGCTTGAGTAAAACATCCACTTTTTCTTGGCAGAAAACTGAGGGAGGCTGATACAAGAGAGTGTCTCTGACTGAAATTCATATTAATGACAGTGCTGTACGGTAATCAGACTCTGCAGTTCTATTTAAAGCATGTCCAACAAGACAAGCTTTGCTCTGTGTTCATTCAAGAGAGAATTACTTATTCCTGACTATCAATAATTATTTGTCCTTTTCTAACTCTCTCTCTAAAAGAGAGGCTGCAACACAATGAGAGCGCGGAATCAACTTTTTTAAAGACTTCATTTGCAACAATACAACTAATTACATTTTTTGAAAACAGTGTTACTGTTGCAACTGCAGCTCAGCCTGTTGTCTGAATGAACACAGAGGTATTTAAATTCCTCAACCACCTCCACTTCTACTCTCATGATGTAAATATTGTTACTGTTGTTTAGAGTCACGTAATGATAAGAGACAACAAAAGGTTTGTCAGATATGTATGAATAAAATACAGTAAATAATGAAATGTCTTATTGCAGTAAACCAAATAAGTGCACATAAAGATAATAGGAATTATTTTTAAAAAATCACATTTCACAATGGCAAAATTTCTATATAGAATAAACCCATATTATTATACATTCTTAATTTTTATTTACACATTCCAGCTCAAACATTATGTTGTTATGTTAGAGATAATAATGTTTTTGCAGCCAACATTAAAACCCACAAAAAACTCAAATAAATGTTCCAAACTTTCACAAAGAACGCAATCAACAGCATCCAAATTATATTCACTTAACATATTCTAAATAGTTTCTCTGTCATTTTTAGGTGACATGCCATGCAGGTAAATTTTGTCAAATTCCTGACAATAGCTCCTATAACTGCCACAGTTTGTTTTAAAGCCTTGCCGTCCTGAGAGTTTCCACATGTTTTATGAGCTTTAGTTGGTTTGGAAAATCCAATAGTCTGTGATTCAGCAGCAGACGAAATTGTTAAGTGTGTAAATCCCCAGTCTTTCAATCGTAAAACAAAAACAAGTCTGTTAGTGTCAACGCCCAGTCTATTCAAAATTTGTCAAGATTGTGAAAGTCCTCAGGTGTGGTCCCAGATTTAGAGTTTGAACTGGAGCGGATCAAATGTTACTCAGTTTGCTTAAAGAAGAGAAATAGCTTTTGACTTATTTTGTAATACATATGCCACTTGAGATTATTGCACCCACATCAGTACGCCACAACAAAATCACCCAGAACTGATTGCTGCACAACCATTCAACACAGTGTGACGTTGTGTGTTTGCAGGTGTGTCACGCTGAGCAGAGAGAGCCAGACTTCTGTCTTTTGTGGTAATACCCCTTGTTCTGGTGTCAAAATGGCCACAGGCCAAGGAGACATCCCAGGTATTTAGAAACAACACATTAACTTTAATAAAGACTTGAATCTGTATCTATTTATGCTGAGCGTTGGCTTGTTTGTTGCCATTTTTCAGCACTTGAGTCTGGCATGTCTGGCCTCTGTGTTGCCTTATCATCTCCCTCTGGAATACCTCGCCACAACATCAGCTACGATGAGCACATGGATATCCCCATGCATCACCCTCCTGCAGGCATGACAGTAAACCTCTGGAAAGACCCTGTCATTCCTCGGCACAGGTTCTGGAACAAAGAGGTGCTCCTTGTTTGTTTACACTTTTAAGCCCAGATAGTTTTTAGTTTTTAATGTTCTTTGCTTGAACTCATGCCAAACTGGTCATGCATATTTGAAGGCTCTTGCTCACTTTGTGTTCTAGAAAGAAATTAGTTTCTAATTTCTTCCTTAAACCTGTGATATTAGGTAAGTGAGAATGGTGACAAGATAACAACGTGTGAAGCATCATTACCACCCAAGTCCCCAGGGCCTGTTGTAAAGGCCAAAGCCACCACACTGATGAGTTCCCTTATGTCAAGTAAGTCAACTGAAGGCATTTAAAAATTATTTGTGTTTCTGTTTCCAAATACATACTGTCCTTTGAATATCACAGAAATTTCTAAGCCATCTTAAGAGTGTCTGTGAAGCAATAGAAGAGAATATGTAACTATCTGACTCTTTCTCCGTATTTCCATTTGCAATCAGGAAAGTCCCAAGAAAACCTTCAGAAGTTTGAGCACCAGGCAGGACTGACTGAGGCTGTTTATTCCCCCCACAAGGGCCTCACTGCAGAGGAGACCCAGTTCCACAGAGTAGCTGATGGCAAACTGCCAGTAAGTTTGAACAAATGTGGGCAGCAGTATTTGTCCCTAAGCACCTCAACAATCTGAAAAAGCAAAAATAATTCAATACAGTAGCATTGTTGCAGATAGTTGTATGGAAAGAGTGTCAAAACTTCTGTAAAATAAGGAATTGCATTTCCTTACTTTACTGCAAGTCCAAGCCTGAATCATTAATTCTTCTAACATATGCATAACTCTTGAGTTTTTGATATTTTTTCAAATTACAACACACTTTAATGTTTGTCATTCAGATTTTACCTAATAGAACAACACAAATTAGAATAGGTCAGAGTGGTCAAGTCCAGTCCACAAGGGCTATTATCTTGGAAAGGATGTGTGCCTTGGCTAAAACCCCTGAATCAAATGAAGGACTCATTAGCAGGCATCTATTGAGCTGCTAATGATGCAGCTCAATAGATGACTGGCTTCTTTTCCCAGAAAGAACCCAGTCATCTGATTTAGGTGTGCTGGGGTGGGGAAGCATCCAAAGGATGAACGATTGTAGCTCTTGAGGATTGGACTTTGGACGTTAAAAGATGAGGCTATAAAGTTTTCAGTTTCTTTGAAAAATACAATTTACAAAGTCTGGTACACCTACATGTACACAACCACCATGGTAGGACATGGAGGTGTCAGCATCATCAAATGAAATACAATTATATTTATTGATGTAGCATGAAAAATAATGGACCTTTTATAGTTGAATGCAGCATGGTGAGTATAAATTGTCTTATATAAGACATTTCATTTGGAAACATGTTATTTATTCAACATTCAAAAAGTGTTGATAGTCGAGTAGGTTGTAGCTGAGAACAATGGGAAATAAAATGCTTTACTAAGCTTTGATCTTTGATTTTTGGATTATTTGGGGATCCATAAAAATTGAGTGATAACAGTTGACATTCACAGAGTGCCTGCTACTGTGTGGTTGGTTTTCTGGACAGAATTGTTCTGTTTACAGGTCTAATTTTAACTGATAGATTCCTTCTTACCAGCTGTCAAATGACTTGTTCCAGATCCACATGGTTCCTTAATGTTGTTGCTAGATCACCTGACACAGACGGATTCTCCCTGCAAGGATGTGTAGATTCTTCAAAAACATACTTTTATTGCAAAATTATATATTAAATGTTCAGCAAAAACACTACGATGTTGTTAAAGTGGACGAAACGGTGTACGACATCTTGATAAACAAATTACGCAACGGGTTCTATGCCTTATCAGTGCTGTTGCTAGGTAACACCCTTCATATGAGGCGAGGCCTCCTCTTCCAGCGAAACGAGCCAATCATCGCGCTCCTCCCAAAACAAGGCCGTTTTCGGTGTATAACGCTGACATCGTCGTGTTTTTAAGAAATAATCCTACACCGAAACGAGCAATTATGGACAAAATGAAGAGAGCCATCGAACTGCGGCGTCAAAGAAAACTCATCATAAAAAGGTCGGTCCTGATTTAGCTTTACTTTTATTTCTAGAATTCTACATTCTTACAAAAGGAGGCCATAGCAAACTGCTGTGCTACGTAGCAGTGCTAGTGCTAGAGCTAACGCGATAAAATAGACTATCCAGACGTTTCTCTGATTAATTTTGTTATGCCACAATAAATCACATGGACGAGATTGATTAATTAAAGACGAATATTTGTTGGTTAAGTAATCATAGTTTTGTAACAATAGATAACCGTCCGTCGATTGCTCATGTGGTCGCCTACAAGCGGTCACTACGACCTGACTGGGCCAAATATTTAGAAACGCTTTTGAATCAATTACCGTTATCAAAACCCTAAAACAACTATTCAAACTATTCATCAATTGACAATGTTAAAAATTAAGACGTATAAGGTTAGTTTAGCTTCTGCTTCACATTTGCCCCTCAAATGTTGTTGTTTTCTGGAGATCATTTATGCTTTCATTGTTTATGTAAACTAAATGCATTTGTTATAGGAGAAAACGTATAAAGGTCGAAATCGTGTTATTTTATTGGGTTAAAATAAGGGGATGTAACTGTGCTTTGCATTTCTTGTCTCTGACTTTCAGCAGTGTAAGTCATATGGAAATTGAAAATGCAACCTTCCTAACACAAAGCACGTTTATTAATATACGTAACTAAAATTAGATGTCATAAATTTAATAATATAAGCATTTATACACTACCTGGCCAGAACAGTCTCCACCATATAAATGTCACACACTCTGGTTGTTTTGATAAGCTGCTGCAATGTCACATAAGATTTATTTCCATCCAGTTTCTTTCATTTGACTGTCATGGAAGAAATTACGTTAACAAGAGTCTGGATGAGAAGAAATAAGAAATGTATTAAAACCTTGCGAGGTGAGAACAGAAATACAGAGTCAAATGAGTCTGTCAACAGTGTGCTCTGATCTGGCTTCCTTTTATAGGTTCTGGTCAGAGAAGAGAAACTTTATTGGACAATAGGTGTGAATCCCTGATTGTTATGTACCAAGAATTCTGTGGAGCCCAACACAGAGGGTCTTGCCATTTGTCTATTGTAAGGAAAGGGGTAGTTATAAGGAAAGGGGGTTGTTCTTTAATGCTAAAGGGGCAGATAAGTTCTGGGTTGGAGAATTAACACAAGATAGTCTCCAGGATCAAGGACGTCCCCTGCTTTTTTTATGGCACTGTAGAAGTCTATAGGAGAGCAGCTTGATCAATCTCATGATAAGATCATGCAGACACATGATCTCATCATCAGACACAATCTAAAGCACAAAAGAGCACATTATACAATTTTCCATTACATTGACCTCAAGATCCTATTTTGATGATGAGGAAAGTCTTAACCCTGCATAAAGCCTCCAGTACATCCCTAAAAATCTCAATGGGGATAAGATCCTGACTCTGTGGTGGTCAATCTCTGGGTGAGAATGACTGTCATGATCCCCACTTTTTCACAATTTTACCCCGATGGATCCTGACATTTGGCATCTTGGATAAGCCGTGTATTCAGTGAAAAAAAAAAAATCAAATCTACCTGGCCATTCAGTATATGCAACCATAAATATTGATATTTATGGCTGCCAGACATTAATGAATCAAATATTGAGAGGATTCCAGTTGTTTTGAAGTTTAGTGTGGTATTAACTATGGATGCATTATGATGTAAGTTGATATATAAATATATATATATATATATATATATCAAATTGTTGGAAATTATTAAGCTTGTTTAATTTATCATGCATGAATTGACTCATTTATTATTGCGACAGGCCTAAATATGAGTTGATTAAAAATCAGATAAATGCAATGTACAGTTCCTTTGAATAATTAATGATTATTCCAAGGAACTTTGAGCACAATCTTTTTCCAATATTTTCTGTTGGATTCAAAAGAATCACCTTGATAAAGAACCTGCTTTATCTTTATGTGTTTGAATTTTTTTCAAGTGGTTTATTGTTTCTTTTTTCATGTCAGTCATATCCCCTTTAACCTCACGCCTGACACCACAACAAGTGAACTATGACGCACATTATCATTAGTTTTGACCTGAGTGCCCAGTTAAACGACCTCCGCCCTTTTGCATTGTGTACTCAGTAATGTTTGCTTTCTAAATAGGATCAGTGCTGTGCCTCCATCTAACTTGTTGACATCCTTGATTTGAACTTGTTAAAAGATGTATAGCTTTCACATTTATAAGCTTGTTGAGAGACCAGCAGGTTTAATGAGTGTTGTTTTTTTCTGTCTTTTTTTTAATTTTGTTTGGGTTTTTTTGCTCTCCTGAGTAGAAGTTGAGAATGCCGGGGGACTTCAAGGAGGACAGGCTTTCAACATCTGCACAATCGACCCCAAGTGGCACGCCTTCAGTCACCCCCTCTGTTACCCCTCTCTCATCACCAGCTGTTAATCGCAGGTGAGGTTTGTCTGTGAAACATTTTCTTATTTTCACAATTAGACATTACTGATTGAACCTGAATATTAAAACAGTAGAAAAAAAACTTTGAATATTGTTGTTTGGCTGTTTTTTTTTTTTTTTTTGTTTGTTTGTTGTTTTTTTTTTTCAAATTACACTTCTGGTTTGTGGGGATCCAGGAACTGGTTCCAGCTGAGTCCGACCCATTACATTACTGCACCTGAGCCTAATAGACCCGACCCTAACATAGACATGGGAGGAAACGAAGGAGGAGGAGGCCTGGATAAGTGGAACTTCTTTGGAACCCGGTCTGTGGTCCACAAGTCCCCCACGGACCCAGGCTCTGAAACCAGCACAGGTGGGAGCTTTAAATGTACTGTCCTACATCGTGGATGGGAACAATGTTGCTCTAACTGTGATGCTAGCTCTTGAGACATCATGATTTAACTATGATAATGACACTACCTCCAGCTGTGAAGCCAGATTTTTCCTCATGTATCCCTCATCAGACATATTGAATGACAAATACTTCATTTGTACACAGTGAGTGATGTTTTAGTTTTAGCACCTGAAACAACATAAACCAGTCAGACCAGCAGTTCCCAAAACCATGCAAAAATAAAAACCTTGTAAAAGCGCATGCACGGGGTAAAAAGCTCGCAGGGTGTAATGGACCCGTCTCTTAAGACCACGGGAGAGTTGGAAATAAGACACCACGATTTATATATTTTATCACATATTCATGTAAGAAATATTTTAATTGCTTTTCGGTGTTTTTATTTATTTAAATCTAACGGTTTATATAATCATTGTTCTTAATTATACCTTCTCATAATGTCTGTTGTTGATGACAGTAAAATCTAAAGTACAAGTGCTAACTGTCTACCCAATTTGCACCTGGGTGCGAAAGATTTAAGTACATAGGCATAAAATGGCTTGTTTACTGTTGCTTGTGGAAGCAGGAAGGCCCTAGATGTTAACGAGTTACAAGAAATAAAGAAATTGTGAATTGGCAAGCTAAATTAAAACAACCTTTGTTATATGTTGTAAACATTTAATTTAAAAAAAACTAACAAGAAATTGCTTGTTTCCAGCAACAACAAATATTTAAAAATAACTCTTTGGCTCTTTCTTTTAAACTTGAATGGTCTGTTTATTAATCAAAATCTTCCACATCCTTCCAGGTTTCTCCCTGCAGTCCTACTTCGGTCTGCAGAAGTCTTCTACGATGGATGGCACCAACACACAGATGAGCCAAAAAGTGGAGGAGCCTGCCAAATTCATGCCCCCCAAGATTGAAATCTCAGACACTGAGTCTAAGCGGGTTTCTCCACGGCCCCACAAACTGAAACCTCGGGATATGAATGTTTTGACACCGTCAGGCTTTTGAGGCCAGCCCAGATGTCTACATCCCTTCTCTCTCTTCCCCCCCTCCTACATGGTTGCTAATTTACTTTCATGTCCTCTTCTGCCTCCTCTACTTCCCTGCAAATTCCTTGAGAGGCTAAGAGGAATGAGGACCACCTGAGAGTGCTGGTTCATCACCCCCATGAGACGCCACCGCAATGTTACACTTCCCATCAGACATTTTCATATGTCCATCTTTTAGGTAGTTTTCTTCCTTGGCCTACCAACTTAATGTGCAATTTAAATAATAAAAAAAAATGGAATAAGCGATTTAATTGGTGACCTTTACGATGCTTTGATTAATTGATGTGTCACTTTGTGGGTGCATCGGAATGAACTGACCTGGTTCCATTGTTTGCAATGGTGTGAGATTGGAAGTTAAATGTAATCTCTGGTTCTTTGCAAAAATTAGTCACTTTACATTGCTTCCTTTACTAAAATGGAACTCCTTTTTTAGTTTAAAATACTCAGATGCCTGTTTTATAATTTTGTTGTTGTTGTATTGTTAAATAAGCTGATAGATTTACTGATGTTGTAGTGCTTCTCTCTGTCAGCATGCAGAGTATAGCATGGTGTATGACTGATAATGTGCTTAAACATGCAGTGTGCTTGCTTTGGGCAGAAGAGTTGGGTCTTTGTTTTTTATTATTTGAAAGAGTGTGTTATTGTGCTCTGAAATATGACTGTTGTGAATTGTTTTTATATTGTTTTAATTCCTTAATTTTCATATTGTCCTGCTTTAAATCAATTTTATTTTAAGGTAGCTGGTAGTATTAATACTTTGGATTTATGGCACAGCAACAAACTACTGCAATGCAAAACAAGCTACCCCGCACATTTGCATTGAAGTGGTTCATTTCCATATATATATTTTTTTCATTGTGTGTTTAAGAACTGAGCTGGATTGATGGGAAGAAGTTGAATTTTACCAAGTAATTGCACAAGGGAGCAAATCCCCTACTGGCGTCTGAATAATAAATCATTCAAAACAAATAAAGATGGACTTAAGGCTTGTTCTTTTACATCATCACATGCCCAGATTAACTTATAGCAGTTATGAGACTGCATGCTATCCATTGGTAAATCTTAGTCAATTAGAACATCATTTAAAAGCTTTATCAATAATTTAGTGCAAAAGGTGAAACTCTGACTTGGTAAACTGATATTTTTCAAGACCAAATATGTGACCATTACCAGCCAATGCTGTGCAGCATGGAGGTAAAGGAAGCCACGAGACTTGCCAACTTTGTGGAGAGTTTCAGTGATTGTGTGTTGAACAACTGTCAAACTAGTCTTCTCCAAAATTGTATTGGTCATGACACGGCCTTTCTTAAATTAAAAATATATTATTGATCTGGGTTGGACTAGCGACGTGTCCAGGGTGTACCCTGCCTCTCCCCCACTGACCGCTGGAGATACCCTCCAGGACCTTTCACAATCTCATCCGCTTACTTTATAATGTTGAATAATCCAACATTATAATGTTGGATAATGGATGGATGGATTTTTTTATTGATTTCTATGGTTTAAATTGAAATGTAAACCATAGAAACAAAATTTAAAGTTTACAGTAGCTGTAAGTCAGTTATCAAATTTAGTAGAAATAAATGACTGGAATGATCATTTAGTGCAGTTTGTGATATTTTGATTTGAATTATTGGGAAATATCTTTCAGTGATGACTTATTCTAAAGGACATTTTGTCTCAGTATAAATTAAATGAAAGCAAAATCAGTAGTATTTGTCTTAGTACCAATACCAATAGAGATGTAAAGCACTTTGAACTGCTGTGTTGCTGAAATGCCCTATGCAAATAAACTTGATTGTTAAAATATTTTTTACAAACTATTATAAATATAGACTAGTAACCTTGGAAGTATTCCTTATACATTACTGTTCTTTTTGCATTTTAGTAAGCTGTGCAACAAAATGTTTTTCTAACTTTGTCAACTGATGAGAACCTTTGAATTGCATTGAAGTTGACAAAATCCTGACAAAAGTGTCAGGATTTTGACACTTTCTATACAGAAAGTAATTTACTTGCAGAAATTACTGCAAGTAAATTTCTGACTAAATTTACTTGCAGTTTTTGACCAGAAGATGGCACAATTTGTCCAAAGTGAGCGCTCTAAGAGATCACGACTTCATGTTTCCTTATGGCGTTCATTGATGATGAGTTCAAATTGTTAAAATAAGGTGACAGGGAAATCAAAATCATCTTTTGATTTCTCTTCTTTCATTAATGCTGAAACAATGACACACAGAAAATCTAATATACTTCTTCATGTATAGGGAAGAATTTCAAATTGCTTTTAGTCACAACTACCTGGAAAATGTTTTATATTACTACCTGCTAAATAGAAAACTAGACTCTCCCATTTTTATTGTAATTATGAGCTATGAGTTCAAGAATCAGGAAACCCACTTTAGAATCAGACCACGACAATTACCTAATTACACATATCTCTTTTATTATGCGCGTATGTTCTGATTACATTTTCTTTAGAAGACCCGTTACACCCAGTTACTCAGTTTAATTAATATCTGTCCTATTTTTTTTATTCCTGCGTAATAATAAATAGTAGCTCATGTAAATATTTGCTTTCATTTCATGAACCAGTCTCAAACATTTAATTAGTTTTGTTCTGTCATCAGAAATTTTATTGCATTAATAACACTGTTGACAGTTTTAGAGCGAGTATCATTTATTTTGATCTCTTCCCATCGAAGCAAATATGAGCAGAGAAACGAGCCAGAAGGAAACGTCAGCATAAATCAGTTTTACCTTTCTAAGCTCAGCTTGAGTTACAGCTTTTTAAATTTGCAGTCAATGATCACATCCTGCATATATGTGTACATGCAGCTTATTTACAGATGTGAGAAGAAATTGTTGGTACTCTTAGTTAAGATTAATGAAAAGCCTGAAAATATATTAACCATTTATTGCAGTAGCTTAGTCTCACAATTGAAATTTTAGAAAACACATTTTTCACTTTCCGTGCCTTTTTTTCAATGGTGAAAACAAAAAAACTAAAATAAAATATGGAAACAATTGCTTTAAATCTTTGGCAGTACAATTATCAACTACTTTGTATGTCAATTTTTGCAAATATGCAATCACTTAGTCTTTCTTTGGAAAATTTCCCAGACTTGGGAATAAAGAGGCATCTCTCTTTCCACCATCTCATTAAATCATCCTCATTCCTGGGTTCTTTTTCATGCTCCTGTCTCTTCAGCTCAGTCCAAAAGATTAAACTCTGGTAATGGCAAAAGATTCATTTTGTGTCCAGTGAATCATTTGAGGGTTGACTCCTTTTCCATTTTTTGGCAACTTCCATCAGATTTTTGTTTAAAATCCAGTGGTATTTCAAAGCGTTTGTGGAACTGTGCACTCAAATAAGATTCCCTTTAAGGAGCCAAATGAGCCCTTTGAAGGAGAAACAGGCTTGCATCACCACAGACCCTTCAACATATTAATTATTTGCTTAATTCTACATTCACCGGAGAATACGGAAAAGCCCATCCTGGACTAATCTGGCCTAAGGTTCCATTTTCAGTTAAACTCGTCCAGTTTAGCAAACTCCAAGTGTTTACACATGTGATGTTGGGGCAGAAAAGTGTTTTTTTCAGCCATCTCTCCCAAGGAATTGTTTGCTTGTATATAGCATTTACTGGTTTACAATGGAGACTTGCTGACCCAAGATAGCACTCTTTGCTGTAGCCCTCTAACATGGGGCTCTGAAGATGTTTTATCTCCATCAATATTGCGCCTTATGGATTACCAATTAGTGTTCTAGATCAACTACAAGTTCTCACCTATATGAATTAAAATGGGTTTGAATTATGTTTATTTGAATTTTTTTTTTTTTTTGGGTACCATTAATGGTGTGAGTGTTGCTTTGGTTAAAAGTTGCTCATACTGTAGACTAATTTAATGAGATATTGTTTTAAGTAGATTTGGGCAGTATGATTTTTTGTTCTCTTTTTATGCTGTTTCAATGTTATCTTCATGTCCTTCTTCAGCTTTTGTGTTTTTGATTTTTAAGATTTTTTTTAGAAAGCTCTTTGTGGTTTTGTTTTGCGAAGTAAGTAAATAAAACCTTTGTTAATAAAGGTTGGATTTTTTTCTTTTGTCACTTCTAAGTTTGAGATTAATCTGTGCTTTTAGCCATATTTACTAGGGGTGCCAATAAATTTGTCTTCGTCTGTAATTAAGGGTGTGCCTGCAGTCTCTGTTTTAGTTGTTTTTGCAAACACTGGAATGAAAACCTAACTCATTTAAAGCAACTCAGCTAAAAGGAAAAAAAAAAAAGAAAACGCTAGAAAAAAAAGTCTGTATGTTTTGTTGTGGCTTAGGCTAGAAGTGATGTAGACGGACACAAAGCAAACGGCAGAAACGTGGTGAAGTTGTGGCAAGAGAAAGAAAGCGTTTGTGTAAAACTACAATGACAGATGAAGGTATTCCATCTTGAGATACATTGTTTTGAGACATGAAAGACAGCACATACTGCTGGGACACAATGTCTGTGTCGGTAACACTAAAACAAAAACATACACACAGCAGCACCGCAAAGCTAAGTGGGTGGGGGACTGGGAGGAACAGAAACATGGAGATGGGGAAACTGAGAGGGATGGGTGGAGTGCCCAAGCCGTCATGATGTAATACAATTTTTTCTCTTTCTCACTGGATCCGACATAACATTGCAGCATACCCCTCACACCACACAAATCAGAGCACCACCCAGCAAGAGTGACCACAGCTCTGAACAAAACAGCTCTGCTGCCTCCGCAGTCTGAGACACTTCACTTACTCACCTCCATGGGTTTAGAAAAAGAAAAATATTGTTTGGCTAAAATCTTTCCTTGACAACCTCCAAACAGTGACTTCAAATTGGTGACACCCTGACCATGAAACAAATTACCGTTACCAGTCTGTGTACCAGTTTACTGGAAACCACGGCATCCAGTATCAGCTGCCTACACGTATCCGGAAGCACGTGTGTCAGTAGTAAAACGTCTGGGAAAAGGTTGTTAAAGTGTAAATGGGAATAGAGGTCAGCTAGGAGCATGACATGAATGAGCTTTTATCCAGTATATATGTATGTATCTCGGGGTTTTATTGGGACTAAACCAACATGAAGCAATGTAAAATTGTGCAGTAGAAGGAAATTTCTTTTTTCACAACTAAAAGCTGAAAAATGTGAGTTGTTGTTTTGCATATGGTACCATCTTTTCTGTCACCTTTAAATGAAATCTCATATATTAAATGAAAACTTCTGGGGACGATCCATTAACCCCAGAAGTTTCATAATTAATAAATGGAGTTCAACTATTTGTAAATTAATCTTAGTAGAAATGCAACTTTTCTGTGGGGTCCTGGAGAATATTAGTGAAGAAACAGCACCATGAAGACCAAAGAACAGAGCAGGTCAGGGAGAAAGCTCTGGAGAAGTTTAGTTAGTATGAAACATTTATACTGAAATTACTGTACATTAAAGCTAACTCTAGCTACTGACTAGGTGACTTCAGAGGCTGTTACTTTGGATTTTATCAAGGGGGAACAAAGTAACTGGGCTGAATACAAAGGCACATCAAACTGAATGTGTGTAAATACTTTGCAAAAAAGTTATTTGCTCCTGTGTACACTTAAGAGTTAACAGGGATTATCTCTTAGGCTGGTATAGAAAATAAAGTCCATATTTATGACTAAAACTTGATCTGCACTAAATAATTAAATTTTTATTTTTTTTACTGTAGTTCCTTTAGTGTCTCAATCTACATTTTATAATATAAATTCCTTTAAGAACCAATGAAATTGAATAGTCCACTCAGGTAAAGGTACACTTAAGATGTGATAAGATACTTGCACTCTAAATTAGAGATTTTATTACTAATACTGATATCTGTTTATTGCTTTCTGTTTACATATCCAGTTCCTTTTATCTATGCAACCAAGGTCATTAATGATCACTAAAAATTAACCAAGACAGACTTTTACTTCTGAGTAAATGTGGTTATTCACACAAGTGACGGAAAAGTGGAAAGAAATACTCGTACAGGGGTCTCTTTTGACGTCTTTTTGTGTTGCAATATCCGAGTCCAGAACCCCTCAAACACATATGGGAGTGATTCACAGGGAACTGGCCCTCAGATGAACTGAGATGATGACGGAGAGAGAGAGAAAACTTTTTTCTCAGTGTGTGTGTGTGTGTGTGTGTGTGAGCAGGATAGAGATGTGACTGCAGATCAGATGTTGGAACTGTCCTACTTAAAGAAAGTATCCTCATCTGATTTCATGAGCCCTGTAGGTATGGGCTGGGCTGGGCTGGGTGCTTTCAACCACCAAGCTGATCATTGTAGTTAGAAGATCCGAACAGTCAAAATCTGAAACAAACTCTAAAAATGTTAAAATATCTAAAACAAAAAATGTAGTAACATTGTACTGGCATTTATATGTTTATTCACTTATCATATATATTTTTTCATCATACTTTTCAAATTTGTAATGTCTCTGACAATTATATCAATGTGCCTTTTCATTTATGAAGAATTAAGTGTGCCAGCATTGGGTGTGGCTTTTTTTTTTTTTTTTGGCTAATGGAATTTGAACTTATGGCTTATTGATTAAAATGGTTGTAAAGAAATATTTTTGGACAAACTTCAAGAAGAAAAGATTCCCCCAATAGTTCCTCTAGTAGTGGATTAGTGCTGTCTGTGTATTACACTCATCTCTACTTTAATATAACCTGTGGTAAAAGAAGATATGTAAAAAATGTTCAAGCATGTGATAGTCAATTCATCCCTTCACTTTTGTGTATTTTGCAGTTTTGATTGTTGTACCTAACTACATCAACACTGTGTCAATTCATTACTGCTGGGAGCTTGTTCTTGTGAATGACAGTTTATGGATGGATTCAGTATTTTATGTTCTCAATATGTGTATCCATGTCTGATTTCTCAAATCATTCATAAGTGTTTTTTGTTTTTTTTACATTTAACTTTTAACCATATTTTATTCATGAGTAAGACTTCCCTTCACAACGTGTCATAGAAAATTGCACAACTTAAGAGCGGTCGGACTTTCTCTAATGAAATAAGTCACTGGCAGGAATCTCCACCAACAGTAAAAATCCTAAACCACAGAAGGATGAGAGTCTTTATGTGGTTGCAAAACGTAAAATAGCTTCCAATTCCAGACTATAGATATTGAACAAACTATTTTTAACAATGTAGATCTTTTTTTTTTTATAGGAGAGGTATTTTAAAAATGGCAGCAATAATTTGTACAATATCAATGTATCCATTGTAGAACCCGTAAAAGTCATTAAGGCAAATTTTTCCCTGTGGATGGTCAGCTTTCTAAAAGTGTACTAAAAACAAAAAACAAGAAGATAAATCAAAACATCTTAAACTGAGGGGATAAATTGCCTTCATTGATCTAATTGGAAGGTTTTGACATAAATAATTGCTATGAATCAGATATTTTGGAAATAAAATCCCTATTTCTCATCTAAAACACATTCACCTGTGTGTCCTGGGAAAAAGGGTTCGTGTTTCTTTTTTCTGGGTTTTGACAGTTTACATCCGCCATTGTTTGTGACTTCTAGCCAACAGTGCTGATGGTCTCTGTAGTATTTGACAGGCCTCCTCCTGCCATCCCCCACTGTGAAAGACTGCTGTGGTGGCCTCAAGGCTCTAACATAAAGCAGATGTGAAAGAAGAGAATCCCTAAAAACAAATGGTCGAGGTGCTCAGCTCACCAGTTCCACGTCCAATCGATGTGCTCAGGCTGTGGGCATTCGTCTGAAAACACACCCAGTGAGCTGGGTGTGTGACGCTGAAAGAGGAAAACATTAAAATATTGTGTGTACGTACTTTTTTAAAAAGACATGCGTGTACTGGATGACTCAGGTGTTGGATTTTACACTTTGCAAAAAAAAAAAAAACATGTCTTACAAAACGTAAGATGTTGTGTGAGGTTGACTGTGGTGTTTGACAATCTTCTGATGAAGATGACGTGTATGAAGCTGATATGTTTCCTCATGCAGTAAAAGATTAATGTATAATCCTCTCTGGCTACTGACCAGTTTTATCTATTGTTCACAATCATAAATTTTGATCCAGAACTTTGATGTGGATTGTTGCAAAATCTTTATTGCTTTTATGTAAGGTGGACCCAGACATTTATTAAAGCCTGGTTGAATCTTCCTGTTTCCTCCTTTACTAACGCTGTTACTGCTCTGATGTAATTCTGACTTTCAGTTTGGATGGCAACTGGAGTGGGTGTGTAATCATAAACTGCTTAACTAAATCATAGCAATCAAAGGTCAACAGGTGAAAAGATCAGCTTGAGTTGTTGAAACTGCCTGTAATTTCCTGATAAGATGTTTATTTTATTTTCATTTTATTGTGCTTCATTTTCCCAAGAAAATTACAAGCTTCCTTGTTTGAGGTGTCTCTAGAGACAACGAGATTGATGAAATGAAACATTCTTTTTATGAATTGAAAACAATAAAAAACACTGTAATTGAGTCAATTCAATAATACCTTGGAAATAAATAGAGGGCTGTTTAAAACAAAATAGATAATATCCAGCACATTTTTCTGAATTTGAAGACTAAGTAAAGTCATTTCTTTCACTTTAAACATTATCGACCCTTGTTTTATGAGAACCTTTGATCTCTGGGGTGGATCTTATTGGATAACAGCGTTCTAATTAAAATTCCCTTAAGCCAGAAGATAATTCATTTTTTGGCTCTTGTTGCTAGTCCTTGCTCACGCACATCTACATCACAACTGGACACTTGTCAGCTTGCCTGGACTTTAGCAAGGGCTTACCAGGGCCTGACCCGAGCCCCTGGGTTTTGAAATATTTATTTAAAATTTATTTAACACCACGTATTGCAAATACGTAGTGGCACTGGATACATTTCCAAAGACATCATAACTGCTGCTGAGTAGGACCCGAATGAGGACAATGTGCAGGCAGGATTATTAACTACCACACCATAGTTCATACATAGTAGTAAACTACAAATATATAAAAGCCAAAGATCAAGCCAAAAACTGAAACTGATGCAAAGAGTAATAACGTGTCCTGGACAAAAAGATCAGACAAATGAGTGACTGAAATGTGAAGCTAAATCCTTTGGAGTCTAAAAAACAACAGGCTGCAGCCTGGGGGTGAAGCTTTGAGATGAAGAACTGCTGGATACAATAAGGTGACACAGGAAATCAACTAAAAACGGTATGACTAAAAATAAAAGTGATTAGAGATGCAAGACCAAAAATGACAAAAGACTCAAAATGAACAGGAAGTAAAAAGAGCTTAGCACACACTGACAAATTAACATAGGAACTGTAAAAAGTAGTAATTAGGAGCAAAACGGTGAACATATAAAATTCCCATAATAAGAATATTGCTTATTTTTACCTTTTATTTGGTGGATTTTCACATGTTTAGCAACAATTTGAAAGAAGTAATAGTGCTTATTATCTAGCCTAAGGTTCCACCTTAAATACCTCAGAGAAAAAAATGTAAGTGAATTTTCCATGTTTCCTTCTTTGTTTTGGTTGTATTTCAGTGAGTGTGCCACATCACCACATACAGACCTGATGTTTTGGTTAATTTTCTAAAAATAAAATAAAATAAGGCTTTTTGTGATGACCACATTTTTAGAAAGGACAAATTAAACGAATGTTTAGCCCAGGTTCTCACATTGTCATGATTCTACCCCTACACTTTATCAAATACTGAATTTTATTTTTTCAAGAATAGTCACGCAGCTTTAGAATATTTTCAAAGAATTTAAAAAATATTTAAAATGTTCTACATTTTTATCTTTTTAGGATAAAAAGATAAAAATATTCCCATGAATGTCTTAATATTTTAGTTGCCTTCGAGATTTGAGTTGCCTTTTCTGCATGGGTGGGGCAAAGGGGGTAATTCAGGACAAATACTAACAAATTTTTGTGTTTAAACACAACAAACCGAAACTGTGGACTCCTCTTGTCCCGCTTCATGGCTACATATGGGGTGACGCAGTTTGGAAAAAAGTTAAGGAGAAGACGTGTGACTTGGCCAGACAGTTTGCATTCCTGCTCCATCGACATGAACTGCAAACGGACGTGATGTGGTTGGGGAAAGCACACGAACTACAGTTTTTCACTGTTCTGAGACTGTCTTGAACATTTATATGTGTCAGTGGTAATTACACATGCATTCACTATTTCTTAATAACAAAATGAATTTCTGAATTTCTCAAAAACAAAAATATATTCACAATTCAGTCAATAATAGTTTCTCATTTAGCTGATCTAAATGCACTTAAACATGTCAAGCTCACCTGGGTTCTTTCATTATGAAGTTGAACGTTTCCTTGGCATCAGATTAAAGAGCAGGCTGGACCTTTGCACCACAGGAGACAGAGCCTTCAGCGGTAATCAGAGTGATATAAGCTTCAGTAAACGAGTGATGCAGTCAAAGGGTCATTTACAGTAACTCCTGCCTTTTTAAAGCTTTTATCCTCTTACTGGATTGTCAGTAGTACTACTGCAATATACGTGAGATCTTGTGTCAGTTTTCATCAGATAAACATAAAAATACAGGAAAATGCCTCATGTATATGGGAGACAGGGTTAACAGAATATTTTACTTCATCGTTCTTTTTTAAACAATACAATCTGAAGTTTACAAATTAGCTTTACTATCAATCAAAAATTAATAATAATAATTAATATTATTAATAATTAATAATTAATAATGAGTATCATCTCAGATCTGGACCCTGTGCTCAATACATCTCGCTCTCTGGGAGCTGACAGCACGTTTAAAAGTTCTGGACTTTGGAGCAACTCGTTTGCTGGTCCAGAAGGAGCATGCACTTCTCCCAAGCTGTGGGACTTCTTCCAGTTTTTACCTGAAGGTTGAAGTATTTTGTTGGTAAATGATTTTTGGATAAATGATGTTTGTGTTTATTCTATATATGTGAGAAGGGCTTGCTGTTTGAGAACATCAGTGTGCAAACACGATCCTTTAACTATTGTTATTTAATACTTGACTGCATCAGGCAGGTGGCATTCACTAAACATTTTTTCTCCTACTTCCTGATAATCAGGTGGTTCCCCAGCTCAGTATTATTAATGAGAAATACAGCATTTTGTTAATAAGCTACTGGTTGCAGTTATTGTTGCTCTTAGCCAAACAAAACCTATTGCTGCACACTACCACCCATCTCAGAGTGTGTGCATTTCCTCATGCCGTTCTTTCTCTTGTATCTGTATGTGGGTCACACACACTCAAGCCCCAGCACTTTTTTCCCTCTTGTTTTGTCTGTTTTCACAAAAAGGTCAGTGGTTCCCCATCATCCTGGCTCAGTTCTTTGTTGAATCTCCTCAACAAAGAACGGGATATGGATTCTCCATATTCTTTGCCTATAGAGAATTATTTCCCTTCTTTCCTTGTAACCTTCTAACCTTGTAGGGTTAGTGCCCTTTGAACTTTATGCAGTGATCCCTTCATTATCACAAGTCCAAAAACCCCAGTGAGTGGGCAGCTAACTAAAGGTTTCTGTTTTTAAGATGATTGGAAGAGCTAAAGTACCCAGAGGGTAAAAAAAATGAAAGACACTGATCAGAATTTGAACCCAGAACAAATTTATAACTGGATCACAATGCAACACCGAATGGTTTTTATTCTTAATTTGATTCTGCATCAAAATAATAATAAAAAAAAATCTTTATTGAAAAAATTAAAGACAACAATCTCATAAGGTCTAATGAGACCGTTATTAACCAAAGATAAAAGGAAAGAAGTAGAATAAAATGACCAATTATTTTTATTAAAGTTTGAATGGTGAACATAGCAAGACCCTTCAACCACGTAATAACTTTAATTCAATTACAATAGAGACAGCATATATTAGTTAAAAAGTACGTATAAGCGTCTCAAACTTCAGGCTTTGGCTAATTTCTATTGGCTATCCCTTAGCCAGATTGATGACCGTCCCAAAGAAACAAAAACAAAATAACACATTACTCTTATTTAACTGTACAAAAGGTAAATTGCATTATGTCTGGCAATAGAGGTATACCAGACGATGCATACCTTCTGTATACCAAAAGCCATAGAGGCCATAATATACAAAAGATAATATTATCTGAAATGATCAGAAATTAATTATCTATGGTGAACTACTATCATTAACATTATAGTAATTTTACCATTTCTTAATCTTTTGGAAGTGAGAGAGTGAAATCTGATCAACTTGTTTATGTCAAAATAGCATTTTCTGATCCAATGATTTGGCTCCTTATAGTCTCTTGTCTAATATAATTATAATCAAATCTTCCAAATTTCTATTCTAACAGCAAAACCAACTATTTTGGTCTAAGAAAAAACCTAGTGGTTTCGTTTTGTTGTTGTTGTTATTTGGTGGGTCTTATTCCATTCATTGCTGTAGAATTTAAAAGAAATACAAAATTCTTCAAGTCCAACCAATAATTATGTGTTAATGCAAAATGAGTAAAACATGAGTGGGAGTAGAATGGTTGGTTTTATGTTTGCTTAATTAAAGGGACCAATTATGTGAACTAATTATCTTGTTAAAGATGTTGTGGGAATGACAGCATGAAAAATAAAAAATATGCAGTTCCCGGATAACAGCTGATAGCTCCCTGAAAGAAATATGCCATCTAAATGATCCACCACAACTTCCTTGTTGTTCTAAAAAAGTACTCATACAGTTCTTCAGAGGAGTAAAAACGTAGAAAAGAAAATGAAGATGAACAACGGTTGACTCATAGGAACACAAAATAAGCTGAGGTTTCTTAAGAAGTTACCCACCCTTTCTGCCTGTTCTCTCTAACTGTGAACACTTAGCTCAGGAATCAAACTAATTATATTGTCTAATAGTTTGCCAAAGACTAATATTTCTCTGTGATTTTATTTTTGCAGGCAGGTAAAGAAAGGTTGGTCAGTCACTATAAAGTGAGTCATTTACAAACAAATTAGCACATAGTCAATTTATCTGTTAATTCTGCAGAAAATAAATAAGAAACACTACCATGATTCATGGAAACAAATAGATTTGTCCTTAGTTGTCTCCTTATTTATTTCCAATAATTTTCTCTATAAGATTGTGGTGTTTTTTTTGTTGTTTTTTTTTTATCTCTGTTGCACTTGATTCATTATGAACAAATGAAAACAATAACCAGAGTTGTTAACTTTATACAAAGCAAAGAGTGAGATGAGAGTAAAGGTGGGTCTTAAAAAACATAAAACAGTAACATATGCTACCAAAATATGTCCTCCTACTTCCATTTTGCTCCAATAAGTAAATAATTTTGTGTCAATTTAAATAAAACATTGCATTTCTGTGTAATTTTCTTTGGGATGGAAAACTTTAATGAATGAATCTAGTCATAAAAATGGTTAAATCTCATTCTGAAATTTTTAATATTATTTTCTGCAAATTACTAGTTATTTTTAATGATTTCACGTCTGTTTACCATCGGTTACTGCTGTCATTGAATATGACAGTAAAATTTCAGTTTAAAACAAACTCTGAGTGGCTTCTTGTAGATATATTTTTTATTAACTAGACATGTATGAGTATTCTCTGAACAGTAGACTATGAATAGGAAACAGAAGACTGCTTGAAATTGTTAATTGTCAGAGCAGCTATGAGACGGGCACACAAATTTAGAGAGCCATTTGACGGTTTTTGTTTGTTTTCATTTTTGTTTTTTTAAATGACAGCCTGGTTTAGATCTTTACCAGTTCAAGCTGTATCACTGAAAAGCGATTAGCAACACAATTTCAGATTTATACAGCAAATATTTATGCTTGTTTTTGGGGCTGGACGGTGGCGCAGTGGTTGACAAAGTCCTGCCTGAGGTCTTTCTGCATGAAATTTGCATTTTTCCTCATTCAAAAGGATTTCTCCTACAGTACAAAAGTTTTTATTTTATGTTAATTGATTACTCTTAGTTGCACTGAGGTGCCAGTGTGTGCATGCATGGTTGTTTGTCCTGTGATGGCCTAGCAACACGTCCTGCCTCAAGTTCATGAAACCTAAGGAGAAGTTTTTTCAAAAAAGTGAAACTACTGATTTTCTCCACACCTACTCAGCAAAAGCTGATGTGTATTGGAAAAACCTAAGTTAAAAAATATACACATTGTTAAACTTTAACAAATAGTAATAGCCTACTTACAGAACAGCAAGATCCAGAAAGTAAGTAAAAGAAAAGACGAAATGGAAGTTGAGGAATTCTCCACACCCTCCAATCAAGCTTGGGCGACAAAAACAGGAATCAAAAACCGGTCATACCCATATCTAATAAATACCTTACAATTGTATTGAGAACACGAGATTGAGGTTAACTGCAGGGAGGGAAACAGGAAAGTTAACAGCGGTTAATCATCACGTACAGGTGAAGTGAACACCTGACAGATAGACGCAGGATGTCCTGAAAGGACATGGGATAAGAGACGTCAGAGGAGGCGGGGCAGCTGCCCTGTGCAGGAAACTGCATTTAAATAGAAAAGCCCAGGGGGAGTGTGCACTACATCCGAGACTTCACCGCGGAGAAACAGAAGCATCATTTTAGCTGGAAAACTAAAAATCGGTTTCAGAAAGAGTCGACCGGTGAAGAGGAAACTTGAATCATGTGTGGTAAGTCTTCTTCTTAATACCCGTGAATTATCATTCTTGTTTCTGAAAAAAAAAGAAGCTATTGCGCGCATTTTGTGAAGAAAGCAACACACGATATGCTGATAAACTTCTACTGTTGTTCAGATTTGGATGTAATTCTAAGGATTAAAACTTGAGTTTAAATGTCTGTGATTTCCGACATTTTCGCTGTGGATCCTTTTACGCACAGCTGCTACGTGTCAGTGTCATCGTTTGACTGTATACTCAAGAGCAAGGAAGCTGCAGATGACTGATCCTGTATAGAGATGACTTAGAAGCCCGATGTTAACTTTTCTCCATTGATTGGCAAATACCTATAGGCTACATAGTGCGCGCTGCGCCTCTGTCTGCTGTTACAACAAAACCATTTTTACAACTGAAAGTAAATCTTTAACCGTTCCCCAGCCTCGCCTCGTTTATGTGAAGAAGAAGGCAGGATCAGCGATGTTTAACCTCACCCTGCCTCTGCCTGTCTGCTCCAACACTGCGCGCAGTGTGCGTCCTGTCAATGGGTTAGCTGTGTACTCACAAAACGTTTTTAACAGACCCCCCACTCACACAATTTTGGAGGAAAATACACACGCCTATTCACAGTTTGTGTAGTGCCTTACCTCCAACACCAGCAAGAAAAATGTGTGTAAAGATTGAACGGGACAAGTGGTCATATACTTGATGATAGAAGGTAGAAATCTAGAAAAAAGGCCTGCTTGTATGACTTTATTGCATTATTTATAGTCACTGTGTCCAAAATGTCATTAAGCAAAATTATAGTGCCATGCCTGAGTTTGAATAAAAGAGGAGCACTGTGCTCTGCAACCAAGACTTGAGTTATATTTCTGGTTCTCTTTTTTATTGAAAGGGATTTTTGCTTACCTGAACTACCAAGTGCCACGCACCCGAAAGGAGATATTTGAGACGCTGGTGAAGGGTCTGCTGAGGCTGGAGTACAGAGGGTACGATTCAGCAGGTGAGACAGTTGCACAGTACTTGCACTCACACAGAAACACGCACACAGAATAAATAATACGTAAAGCTTTAAGGAAAACAGCTTTGGAAATACTTACTCAAATTCAATCATTAAAGAGATGGTTTGGATTCTTTGAAGCATGGTTCTGTGAAGATGTTATGGGAAGATGCCCCATTAAACTAGGATTGTAAAAATATAAATAAATCCCTATAGTGGTGGAAGGCTAATAGACCCCAAGGCATGAGTGTTCCAGCTGATTTTAGCTATTTAAAACAACTCACAAACAGAAAATGTTCATATCTACCGGATGCAACTCCGTATTAGCAGACCTTGAACATCTAAACCTCACATTATAAACATAATAAGTTTGGGGAGATGAACAGCTACTTTCCTAAAGAGATTATCAGCTTGATCAATCCACCAGGCTAATTTTCCAATACCTGGAAAAGCAGAGGAATGTTTGATCTTTGATGACGTTGCACAAGTGACAGAATGTTGCACACTTCAAAAATGTTCTCCATTCTTGGATCACTGACAAGTTGCAGCTTATAAGGTTGATTGTCACAGGAGCCAGCCTCAGCCAATGTCACTTTGATGAATAAAACACAAATCCTTTAGCAGAGAAATTCTGCATTGTATCACATTGATATGGGCATTCTCAGATTAAATTGCTTAAAATAGTTTAAATCACCTGAAACCTTCTGAATAGCTCTTGGCCTTCCGCTTTTCTCTAAACTTAAGACATCATTGAGGGAAACTATTAATGATAATAACTTCATAGAAGCTAACTACAGGTTCATAAAATTGGAAAAAAGTCACGGTCTTCCAACATAGGACTCTACAGGAAGCAGACTGTTGCTGCAAGGATTTGATCATAAACACCCCCATCAGTTTAAAAATGTTATAGGAAAACAGACCTCGCAACTGATATTGTGTAAAAACTGGTTTATCAGGTTGAGTCTATTAAAATAACTGATTTCAACATTGCCCAAAAATCGGCAAATCTTTTCATCTAGGTTTTAAGGGTTAAAACATTTGTACTTCAGTTGTTACTCATTTAGTTTTGTTTGGAAGATTAAATGTTTCAGATCTTTTATAGTTTGAGAGAGAATTTTTAAAGGTACAATCATTCTGGAGTTAGGTTATATGGTTAAAATTACAATTGAATAAAAAGTGTAACTGACAGATGTTTTTTTTTTTTTTTTTACCTGAATGCTTAATAAGCTCCAAAAAGACACACCCATATTTACTGCACCTTGTGTTTGTCCATCCTATTTGAACAGGATGAGCTGCTTTAGCTTAGACACACTTGCAGATAGACAGACTCCTCATTTGGACATTAACTAGCAAAAGATACTTTAACTGTATTTACTTCACATCCACAAGCCAAATCTGACTGCGTCTCGAGCCTTATCACACTGTTTACATATTTTCTGCCCGCCATGAGTAAGACATGTCTGGGGAATGTGGTTTTGTAAAAACCAGTTGGAGTTGTCATTCATCACAGGAGCAATAATTGCACGGAAGCATTCATAACTCACATTCCAGTGACCTGAGTTTGACATTTTCTGGTTTTCCGTCCGCAGGTGTTGCCGTAGACGGCCCCACCAAGACAACCACTGACCTCAACAACAACAACAGTATCTGCTTAATCAAGAAAAAGGGCAAGGTCAAGGCTCTGGAGGAGGAGATCTACCGTGAGTTCTCATATGATTGATTTCATTTCTTGAAGTTCCATAAAACCCTTTAATGATATGTCATTTTTAGTAATAAATAACACAAACCAACTTGCTGAATTTGATAGACAGCCGACATTATTCTCTCATGTTATTCTTTGCTGTTCAGAAAAAGACCGGGACATCAATGAGACTCTGCACACACACTTTGGCCTGGCTCACACTCGCTGGGCTACGCACGGAGAGCCGAGTGCTGTCAACAGTCACCCCCAGCGATCCGACAAAAACAATGGTAATAAGTCCTTTCCTGACCTGATCATCAATCATATGAAAGGACTGAATTTCTCTTCCACCTTCCTTAGTAGTGACTTCTCGCTTGTCTTGTTTAAATTGTGTCAATATGAATCTTATAAAACTGCTTTTAAAATTATCCTATTTGAAAGAACACAGTGCAGTAAAAGACACACCCATCTGTCTTATTGGTTTTTTAAGGTGTGTTGGTTATCTCCCTTAGCTTTTCCTCATAAGTCTGAAATGAAACAAAATGATTCCACTCTAAAATCACATTAATTTTGCAAACAGATTGTAATCCTGTAAGTTATCCTTCTAGATCTTTGCGTTGCTTTGTGCAAGTGCTAAAGCCAAATTATTCTTTAAATAGCCAGCCAGACTTGCTTTACCACACACCAAGCTTGTATTTCCGAGAAGGTGTGGCAGCTTTCCATTGAACTCTAGTTTTTGTGTTTTGAATTCCTTGAACAAAAAAACATGAAAAGCCTTGAAAAAGAACTTATGTGTGGTTTCGTTTTTTAGAGTTTGTTGTCATCCACAACGGCATTATAACCAACTACAAAGAGCTGAAGAAGTACCTGGTGAGTTGCCATAAATTTCTTTCTGAAGAAACAGGTTAGTGCGATAATTAAACCTGCCCTCCACTACAAAGTTTATATTATTACTGGAGGCCTTATTGTTACAAAGGAAAACTTTCATGATGATTTCTTGAATGAAATCCGAAGACCAAAATTATACAATTTGTATCATATTGTTTTAAGGACAGAGCTTTTAGCGTTGAAGAAGTAACAAAGTTGTAACTATGATGAATAAAAAAACTACAAATTGGAGAAAAAAGTAGAACTATTAACTATACAAACTGCTTAATCTTGTTTTTTGAGTTATATAGCACAAAGTTTTGCGCATAATTGTGAAGTGGAAAAGAAATTTCACATTCTTCTAAATATTTAAGTGTGATGTGTATAAATATTCTCCCATTTTCTTTCTAAAAAATAACCCAATGCAAGAAAATGGGCTTTGAAGATCACCTAAGTAAAACCCACCTATATCTAATTTGACCTTTGTAGCTTTACAGCTGTTCTGTAAAGGTCTGAAAAGCTTGTCAGAGAACATTAGTTAACAAAGTTGTAGAGAAGTTTAAAGCAGAGTTAGGTTATAAAATGAAATTTAAAGCTTTAAACATCTAATGGAACATTGTGGTACTCTGGAGAACTTACAGAGTACCACAATTGGCAGAATCATTTGGCAGAATCTGTTGTTCAGACAAATTAGTCAAAACCAAAGGCAACAGGAAATCCCATTTTCAGTTTGAGGCCACAGCAAACACATGGAAGAAAGTGTTCTGGTCAGATGAGACCGAAATGTAACTTTCTGTCCTACCTGCAAAACACAACATGTGGTCGAAAACATCCACCACATGTACATTTACGTACACTAAAAAAAGATTAACACATGGTGAAAAAAGTTCATGAGGTTAAAAATGGCAGCAAAATCTTACATGTTGGTAGCATATTTTGTCAAAAACATATTTCATAGAAGACTCACTGTAATACTGATTAATACAGTGTTGTTTAATTATCAAGAACGAAAATCAGTTAAATCCTTACATTCTCTGAGGCCATTTTCATGTGTTAAACCATTTTCTTTCCTTCCCTCAGATCACCAAAGGATACGAATTTGAGTCAGAGACAGATACAGAGGTGATCCCAAAACTGATCAAATACCTGTATGACAATCGAGAAAACAACAGCATCACGTTCTCCACACTGGTGGAGAGAGTCATCCAGCAACTGGTGAGCTTCTCACACAGTAAAACCACAATCTAACTTCACACCACCATGTACAATAGGTTATGTCCTGCTCTTCTGGTGAAACTCAACTCTTTTTAGTTATTAATGCAAGAACCTTCCACTCCTCAGCTGAAGTGAAGGAAACTTGCTCTGTTTCGTAAAGTTTTTTCTTAAGTGACCCATATTTATATGAGCAAAAACACTTTTAATACTGAGTGAAACAAAACGTTGTGAAAAAATGTCTCCATGGAAGCAGTCCCAACAGAGTCACATGTGACATCATTAGTCATAGAATCAGATGTTTTTTTTTTAGATGAAGCATACTGTTTTACGTTTTCCATTGTGTGAGTAATGTTCTAAAGCTTCATTCAGTCTGCAGTGAGGCTTAACTAAAACGTGCATTTTTGGACTGGAAGTAATGGAAACCAGATAGTCCAACCTTACACTAGTGACACCCTCCTTTTGCTTCCTGTTGCATTCACTCATACCCCTTTCCCTCCCCACCACAGTCCCACACTCAGCAGCTCTGTTTCCAGTAAGCACCGCGAGCAGCTGTGTGGCCAGCACTTTCGAAACATAGCTGATGTTATACAATACAGCTCCTATTGCTTTTAGACTTTCCCTCCAGTACCTAAATACTCCCAGGCCTCCCCAAGTCACCCCCCGCATCTTTTAAACCCCACAGAGTGAGAAAAAAATAAGATTTTGTATATTTTAAAGGGGTTTGAGGCAAGACAAATTTGTTTGTCCATTCATGCACAAGGAAATTTTAGTCATTTAGTCAAAAGCTTCACAAAAGCACTTGGCTTGTCCTTAATGGAACACATACAAATTGACAATTTCTCCATGTCACAGAAATGCATTATTGTTTATAATTAGCTTAAAGATGTTTAAGCATGTAGCAGTACTCACAGAGCGAGGATTACAACTTAGATAATAACTACATGTTGTCCAAAAACAGAACCTTGAGGATTCCTACTTCTTTTGCACTCCAGTTCATATTTAGCAAATATCTTAAAATAAAAAGGTTTCACTTTTTTCTGATTTATCTGACAGTGACACCTGCTTCTCTTCCCTTCTTTTAACATGCAGCTGCAAGATGTGTTTATTTTAGGATGTTCGTTCAGTTAACACAACGTCTCTGTCTCTGTGTGTTATAGGAAGGAGCCTTCTCTCTCATTTTCAAAAGCCGTCATTACCCTGGAGAGGCTGTGTCCACCAGGTTAGTCAGAACTCACTGACTTGTTCACAGGCAACGCTGAGATTAGGCTTCACATATCATCCATCCAGCCAGATGAGTCGTTGCTGTTATTAACACAATGAAGCAATATCTGGACTGATTAGGAGACAAAGCCCGCGCTTATTAATTATGGCATTACTCTGGAATCCTTTTTGCTTCCAGTACTGGGCAGCTGTGGTCATGTGAGTAGCTCCTCATCCAGTGGAGTGAGTTGGTATGTTCTGCATATTAAGATCTGAGGTTCAATTCAGACTGCTGTTCCCTCCTGGGCCTCTTCCGAAGCTTTGAGGGCAACGCCCCCCTTTCTGACTCATTTACAGAAAGACTACAGAGTTTCCTGTTTCAGCTCTGGGAAACTCTGAAGGGGCAAAAATCACCAGGTTAATTACTTCTTATCAACTTTTTTTTTTTGCGTTATACCATTCCCAGGTCAATGAGCGGTCACAGATCAGGAGGAAAGAGTTACGGGAGCAGGGCTGGTAAATTGAGATGGCTTGGGTGTAACTTGTGCTTTATGCAAACAGTTCACCTAGCAAAACTTGCTGGCTCACTTGCTGGTTAAACCAAAGGCTTGGTTTTCCTGTTTATCAACATGAGCTTGAAGGAAACATTCAAACCAATTATTTTAGCTTGCAAAGCCTATGGCTACACACATGATCTTCATGTTTTAAATGTTCATCATAGTTGATGAAGGTGGAGTGAAGGCCCTATTATCTGATGTAACGGCCTCCACCCTTCTTGTGGTATCAAAGATCAGCCACCCAGCAGGAAAACTGCTGTCTTAATTTCTACTTTTCCTTCTTTGACCTATTTTCACTGTTAGTCATCCATTTAAAGTGTTTGCACATATTTATTTTTCTAACCCACTGAGACATTTCTAATTAATAAGGAAATGATGTGTGGAGACGATGACAACTTAGTGTATAGTTTTCAACCTAGAACATATTTGGAAACTGACCACGTGTCTGTTTGCATGTCTCCTTTGTCAAATCCCACACCCTCTAGAACAATTAAAGAGCATGCATTAGTGAGGCCCAGGAGAAAACTGATGCAGAAAGAAAAGACTGATCTGTACAATAGAAAAACAAAAAGTAAGGAGAGGCTGCTGTTTTTTGACAGGTGGTGTCAAACTTGCATTAAAGGGATAGTTGAGGATTTTTGAGGTGAGGCTCTGTTTAAAGGTTATGATCCATTAATATCATACTTGCAGAAGATAACTCTCTTTATTTCTGTTTTTATAGGGGTTACTTAAACAAAAGTATCCTTTGTTTAAGTAACTGTTATGAAAGTAAAGTGCTAGCAATAAAATATATTCAAACTAATAGTTGAGTAAACCTTTACCTCCTAAAATGATGCAGACACACCTTGAATATCTGCAAAACTTTAGTTAATGAATGTATTAGATTTGGTACAATTGATATGATAAGGAAGTAAACAAACAGAATTGAAGATGGGGGGAAAAACTTTATTTTAACTTACAATGACAAGGTACAAGGTATCAGGCTATAAAGGAGAGCATGTTATTGTATCTGACATGGCTTTGTGTTTAAAAAACCTAACCATTGTCCCTCTCCCTTTCCTTCTTTCCGACTCCATCTCTTCCGCCTTGCCTGCTTTGTTCTCATCTCGGCAGGAGAGGAAGTCCGCTGCTCATCGGTGTGCGAAGTGAGCACGAGCTGCCAACCGAGCAAATCCCTGTGCAGTACAACAGTGGTAAGCTCTGTTCCTTTTGTCCTGCTGTCATCCACTTTTACCACATCTTAAATTCACTGCCTCAGCAGCAGCACATCACCTGATCACAGTTGATCAAATGGGTTGTATTTAGAAATATCCTCCAGCTGTTTTTTTTTCATCAGTTGCACAACTTATGAAAAGTTGCTGATTTAAAAAAAAAATCTAAGAGTGGAGAACAGACTCTCTTATTTTTAACTGTATTTTATATAGGATCAGTCTTCATTTTTTTGTCTTATATTTTGTTATTTAGATTTTGTATATGATGTAACCCTTCTTTCGAAAACATTTTATAAGTTATAACCACAAAGAGCCTTTTTGTGGTTGAGCAACAAAATAAAATGTCTATAGCTACAAAACCTTCTTAACTAATACAAAATATTAATAGATTTAAAGTTATACACCATTTTAAAATTAGTTTTTATAATGAAATTAAAATAAATTCATTTTCTTTATTAGATTAAATAAGAAAGAGGTACATTTTTAAAATTAATCCTTTCCTTAGATAGATCATAAAAATGAAAGCTACACAAAAGTAATTTGAATAAGAAACAAATGAAAGGGAGCAAGTTCTTAAACCAGCGTCTATATTATCATTGATTATACAAAGTAATGTTATTCAGTGATTGCAGTTTTGTTTGCATTGTGTTTTTATAGTTCTGCAAAAAAAAAAAAAAAGGCTGAATACAAGAACATACATTAGTTAAATGTAAGGAATGCAAAGAATAAACAAATATTGTACTCAGGTTTCTGGGGTACTGTTCTCTCAATGCTAAGCATAATATACAGACTAACAATAGATTTAGCAAATTCAAGCAGAAATAAACAGCAAATATGTGTCATTTGTCTTTTAGCTGCTCATATGAAGAATCTGGGAATATAATAGTCAGTCATTAATATATTTTATGTGTTTGGGCCTGAAGCTTTCTTGCTAATTCTTTCAGGTTGGAGAGATAGTTCTCTCAAGAAAGATCAATACATCCCAGTCCATAAGAAACTAAATTAACACAATTTCTCATTAAATGCATACTGTATAGAAATTAAGTAAAACAATCTTTACGCAGAGTTTTGATTGGAACTAAAACACCAAATATGAAACCAGCACCAGTGGACTTCACACACAAAAAATATGTCCTTATGTTTCTGGATAAAGGTCTCTTTTCCTGTGGGTTAAAGTTTCAACTTGCTTTTCTGAACTTTGTCTGCTGCTGCCAACAGAAACAAGCCCACAATGTCTGCCAAAAGACATTGTGTTGGAGTAACATGAGATGTTTTTGGTCAATGATAATTATTACGCAATCACTTTTTTCGGAGGACTTTCCTTGAAAGATGTTTTTATTTAAAGAGTTACTGTTGAACACCTCTGCAGGTTTTGCTAGAGTAAACCGTAAAGAGAGTTTTTCTTTTCTGTACTTCATTCATTACTTTGCTTAAGAATGGGACACTGTGATCCCTCTCTGTATGATAACCCTAAGTGCCACATTTAAACAAACTCTTTAACAAACATGTCTTCCTTGATCTAAATGTTTTTTATTCAAAACTGAAAAGTAACAAAATTGCTTTAGGTGTTATTAAATGTAACATATTGAAATATTAAATGTAGTACTTCTATTTTGGTTATTTTGATTAACTAACCTAAGTAAAAAATATAGAACAAACACTGCAGAAACTATTGAATAATTTTAAGCAAACATGATTATTTTGCAGAACGTTACACCTCTATTCTTTACGCTATGCAACCAGAGAAAAACTCCACCTAATCAGATGTTTCCTTTAGCAACTGTAACTTTAAAATCTTTATTACACTTTGAAAATTTTATAATTGGCACATGCCTACTTCAAACTCAGTTATGCTCTGTAAATGTGAGCAGTGTAAACAACTGCATACTTCATCTGTTTGCTTTATTGCTCTTGTGCTTATAAATTATTCTTCACTATCTTATCAGCAGAACATGCGGTTATTAATGATCTATATAAGAGAAGTTTAAAGTCCAAAGCAGCACAATTATTTTGTTTAAATGACGCAGAGAATTCTGGCCAGGTGTTTTGTAAGTGTAATGGAAGATAACAGTTGTTGAATTGTTTTAAAATTGATTAATTAATAAATTGATTAATTGAAGAAGGACAGTATGAGTAAAGACTGCACAATAGAAGAAAGAGCTTTTCGTGAGAGACAGACATTTTTCTGTGGGACACAGTGAGACTTTAGTTAATGGGATCATTAGTAAGGAATCTGTTATGGTGACATAGTTAAACTCAGTATAATTTTCGTTTCTGTCACCTGCTTCCTTAAGCTGAAAGGGCAGATGAGTTTAAATCTTAGACTGAAGATCTATAGAGCTAACCAAACCATCTCTGCTCTTCAACTATTTTTCTAAGTATGAAACTCCTGGTTCACTCTCTTGAGATTCACCAGTTTTCTAAAGGTTGCTTTTAATTTAAAAATATACAGTAATATACAAAGTAGTTCTGAATATATCATAGAAAGTAATAGTTTGTTGTACTTAAATGTATCAGTGTCAGTTTTTGAGCAGATGAAGCAGTCTCTTGTCTTGGAAAGCTGCTACATGTTTTATCTACAGTCTCGTGATTCTGTGCTGTTTCATCTAAAAGGACATCCTAGGATATTTTCTTTTGTGTAAATGTACAATTACAGTGAAACTGGAAACTTAGTCAAAGATTTCTTACTTCCTAAAGATCTGATTTAAGCCACTAACTCTTGAATTAAACCTCTGTAGGTCACATAAAGGAAGACATTCATGAGAAGAACAGCCATAATCGCACGGACTCGCCCAACGCCATCAACTCAAACGAAGATGGCAGGGCTGTGGAGTACTACTTTGCCTCTGACGCTAGGTGGGGAAGAATTTGTCTTGTGAATCAAGCATGGAGCTATGTTATTCAGCTTTTCACAGCCATTATGCCTTCTCATCTGTCCCCACGTCTGCCTAGTGCACATTTCTGTTGCTTGCTGCAGCATTCATTTGCTTCCTTCCTGTGTTTCTGCGTCCACAGTGCCATCATCGAGCACACTAACAAGGTGTTGTACATGGAGGATGATGACATTGCAGTTGTGAAAGGAGGTGAACTCTCCATCCACAGGATTAACCGGCAGGCCGGTGACGATCCAGTGAGAGCAATTCAGACGCTGCAGATGGAGCTGCAGCAGATCATGAAAGGTTGGAAAACTGTTTCTACCATGTCAAATTGCCTTTGTTTTAATTTAATTGACAGGAACTCCACTAGAAGAGAGTAACACTTAGATAAATGCTTATATGGGGCTGCCTGCACTATGATATTGGGTCAGATCAATGTAATAGACTGATACTTGCTCGCCCTCTGCTGGCTGAATAGGGGGAAACACTATGCCTATAGTAATTTTCCAGTTAATGTTGTCTGCACATTATTGCCAAATGTTTTGAAATAGTAGGCTTTACACTCATAACCTTTGAGAATATCCCAAAAAGGATATTGCTTTGTGGACAGAAAATACCCTCCCAAAACTATTTCCCACAGTTGCATGATTCTCCAATCCAAAGAACCAACCTCCAACACTAGTGTGCCAACACTTTGCATTACACCTGGTTATGTCAGGTTTGGATGCAGCAGCTCAGCTATGCTAACTTATTCTGCGCTCATTATTCTTGAGCTAGTCTGAAGCCGTCGTAATGTTTGCAGCCAGCTGTAGACAGATGATGCCTCAACTTGCCCCATATTCACTCTGATCTTACAGGGCTTACCACTGGCAGTTGAGTTGCTGCTGTTCCTAATCTACTTTGTTATGACAAGACTAACCGGTGACCAAGAAATGTTAATTGCGGAGGAAATTACATGAATGCACGGCACCATGCTGGAGTTTAATGAGCTCTTGAGAGGGATGCACTCTATCACAAATGTTTGCAGAAGCATGACGAGTTGCTTCAATTTAAAGATTGGAGTAGTGTCTCAATACCTTTAGCAATAAAGTGTCTATCTTTTCTTTTTTTTTTAAGGAGAAAAATTTCATTGTCATTGTGTATCGTTCTTATGTCTTTTTAATCTCTGCAGGAAACTTTGAAGCTTTTATGCAGAAGGAGATCTTTGAGCAGCCGGAATCAGTAGTTAACACCATGAGAGGCCGGATTTGTTTTGACACTAATACAGGTGATCACATGTTTTTTTTTAAAAGTCCTGTTTTTAATCATTTCATACTTTCTTAGCAGAAATCCTATTTAGAATCATTAGGAATTTGGTAGATTATTTCTTTAAAACTTCCAGTGTTTCAAATATGAAACAGCTGTCGAGATAAACTGTCTTTTCCTTTATTTCCCAAGTGATTCTTGGAGGCTTGAAGGACCACCTGAAGGAGATCAAACGCTGCAGGCGGCTTATCGTGATAGGCTGTGGCACTAGTTTCCACGCTGCAGTTGCTGTAAGTACAGCTAGTCAATTGTCATATATACCTTTAGAAGATCTCATGACATTTCATGGTCAAAATTCAAAAATACCCATGACAGTGCTAATAAAGCGCCTGTTTTTCTTTTTTTTCTGCTCAGACCAGACAGATCCTGGAGGAACTGACAGAACTGCCCGTCATGGTGGAGCTGGCCAGCGACTTCTTGGACCGCAACACCCCAGTCTTCAGAGACGACGTTTGCTTCTTCATCAGTCAGTCAGGTAAAATAACCTCCATCAGAGCTTGTGTTTTTTTTTTTTCGTTTTTCTTTCTGTCACTAAAGCCTGGATCCTAAAAATATCTTAAAATAACTTCTCACCTCTCATGTGAAACAACTTCATGCCAAGTTCTGCTTTAAGCTTGACCTTAATGTTCTATAATTATACATTATAATGTTTCACTCTCTCCGCCCCTTCAGGGGAGACAGCGGACACCCTGATGGCCCTGCGATATTGCAAGGATCGAGGGGCTCTTACTATGGGTATCACCAACACTGTGGGGAGCTCCATCTGCAGAGAGACTGACTGTGGGGTCCACATCAATGCAGGACCGGAAATAGGAGTGGCCAGTACTAAGGTACACTCCCCTCAGCATAATCAGTCTGTAATTAACCACATTTCAAATCACTACATTATTTTGAAGGTTTTCTTCTATTTGAATCAGAGCATACATACGCTCATCATGGACTTTTCATTACATATTTGAACTAATCTTATTCCTGGATGAAGTAACATACAAACAAACTCCAGAAGTTTTTCTGAAAACTAAGTAGGAGCACATTTAATTTATTGTGATTGTATCTAATCACAGTCATTATGCACACTGTCCAAAATATTTACATTACATTCACACATATTCATCAATATTTGCCCACATGTCACTTTAAGAAGTTGCAGAGAAACTACATGGCTTTTCTAGCCACTGACGAGGTCGTGGCATATTTCTCACCAAATATTTGGCAAGCTTTCTTATCAGAATTGGTGGAGTTCATTTAAACTGATTACTTTCCTGGATTTTAAGCATACTGCATAAATATTTAACAGACCAAAGGTCAGGACTATTCTGGAAAATAACATTAGTGTCCTTTGTCCATTCCAAACTAGTTTCTCTGTGTTTTTGCCCTCCACCTTTTTCCAAGTTTCCAATATTGCATCCAAGTTCAGAAGAAATGAAGTTATCAGTCATAAACTGGCATTTAAGCTTAAGAGGAGCGTGTGTAAACTTATCTCCAGCGCTACAGATTATGAGACTGAAAGAATATCAATTTGGAATCCTCCTTTCAGCAAAAGTCATACTTAGGAAGCACAGCTCAGCACTAAAATAAACATTTTCCTTTCAGAGAAAAAGCTTTATTTCCACATATGTATAGATTTTTTTTAACATGAATAGCCTTCAACAAATCAAATGATTTTCATTTATAGACAAACCAACTGTTTTGATTAATTGCTAAGTAAGAAAAGAGTAGGTCAAGGAATATGAACACAGAGTTGTGCAATTTGATACTGTTTTTGCTTTTACTGAACCAGATAGTTTTTACTCAGGTGTTGAGTGTGTGCTTCCCTTTCAGGCCTACACCAGTCAGTTTGTGTCCCTCATCATGTTTGGCCTGATGATGAGTGAAGACAGACTCTCACTGCAGAAGAGAAGACTGGAGATCATTCACGGCCTCAAGATGCTACCAGGTTAGTATTACCAATTGCAGGATCTTAAAACTAAAACAGAAATAACTCTTCAAATATGTATAAGGATTCTAGATCATGTTAGAAAAATAGTGTGATGCAATAGCTGTGTGAAAAGGTAGATCGTTAATCCATAAGATATCAATGTGACCATGACTAACTTTTATACATTCTCACAGAGCTGATAAAAAAGGTGTTGTCACTGGATGAGAAGATTAAGACCATAGCCAACGAGCTGTATCAGCAAAGGTCACTTTTGGTTATGGGACGAGGGTACAACTACGCCACTTGCCTTGAGGGGGCGCTGGTGAGTTAAGGATTTCATAGTACTGTAGACTCTGAATAACTAATTTCTCCCTGCTATTACATAAATATTATACATGCTATATATATGTGCACTTTTTATGCACCTTATATTAAGAAATGTTAGAGTAGAGAAGTTACATTAATTAATTTATAATCACATATTTAACATAATCTCAATAAATTTTATTTTCCTTATTTTATTGTAGAAAATCAAGGAAATCACATACATGCACTCAGAGGGCATCCTGGCCGGAGAACTGAAGCACGGTCCTTTGGCACTCATCGACAAAGACATGCCAGTCATCATGGTTATCATGCGTGACGGCTGCTACACCAAGTGTCAGAATGCTTTGCAACAGGTCACTGCCAGATCGGTAAGCCCTGAATAGAATATATAAAAAAATAAATAGATACACACACATTTTGCTAGAGGAAGCCCACAAGGTGGTAAAACGTAATCCTTACGCTGTGCAACGTCTTGATTTCTCTCTCCAACAGGGCCGACCCATTCTTCTGTGCTCTCAGGATGATTCAGAGCTGATGAAAAATGCATACAAGACCATTGAGCTGCCACAGATCGTGGATTGTCTGCAGGGCATCCTCAGTGTCATCCCCCTACAGCTGATGTCCTTCCACCTAGCTGTCCTGCGAGGATATGATGTAAGTAGCAGATTTTCTTACGCACAAGAACTTTTGACATGCATCAGACATTTTGTACCAGATTCAAATATTCCGACTCCTGTAGGTCAGTGCAATTTAATATAGCAAAACATAGAGGTGCAAAAATAAAACACACAGGACATCAGAATGGTAGCAGCATTATGCGTAGGGATGTCAAAGTTCAGACCTAAATCTGGCTGTGAATTTATTCATTGTCTGTGAGGTGTGCCTCAGGAAGCTTCTTTTCCCAGATACTTTATTTTTTGGTGTGTGGCAACAAACTGGCTTTGCAACTCGTTATATAATGGCAGTGTTTCCTTCCAATGTAAAAGAGAAGGAACTTTTTCTTAGTTGTTGCGTACATTTCTCTAGGTTACGATTTATGTCTGAATTCATGGGAACTTGACTTTCTTGTACAACTCACCTTTTGTAATACAGTGTCCAAATTTGGTCATTTTACTGTACACCCGCAGTGATTGATCTTATGTAATTTTCTCAACTGCTCTCTCACACTCTCTTTTTCCAGGTTGACTGTCCCAGAAACTTGGCCAAGTCTGTGACTGTGGAATAATTACAGTCTACAAAGCTCAGCAGAGGAGACAGGTGGCCTTGGGTGATTTACGGAGCAATTGTGCAATCAAACATCGGGTGTGTGTGGAAGGGTTGGGGTGAAGAATGGGGACCATAGTGTGTTTGGATTATACTGTGAGTTAAAGCGAAAGCTGCAGAGCAAAGAAGGGTTTAAAAAGGCACTATAAAGAAAAAAGAAACAGAAAATCAGAAATGTGAAATCTGACCACAGCTTTATGGAACAATCCATAAAGCCTTCTCAACAATGCTGACAGCCAAAGAAACCTTCTGTGCCTCTTTATCGTTAGTTGAGCCAAAACCTGTCATATGAATAACCGTAAGGTACACTGAAGTGTTTACTATTGTGCAATATGGACCGCAAACTCAGATTTTGAATGTACATTATGAAAAGGTCATTAATTCTCCCCCTATGTTGTACATCATTGTAAAATTCAAAAATTTTGTTATTATAGTGTCATTTTCTAAATTTCATTGTAAAATCATCAAATTACTGGGCCTGAAGAACCAGTGAACTATAATCTTATTTTTTTATATTATAATTATATTTTAATTTAAATATTTTGTTTTGAGGCCAGTTCTAAGGTGTTCATCCAGGTCTTTTTTTAAGGTTTCTTTACTTCTTTTTGCCATGGGAAATATGTAAAAGCACAAAAAGCACTACAATGCTGCAGTAAAAAACGAATTATTACAAATCATTTGTATTACATTTGACAACTATTTTTATGGGTCCTATGGCAATGATATTCTGTATATAACAGAATTTTTTTATTTTGTTTTTATAGGGGCTAAGCAGATAACGTGATTGACATCTTTATGATTGTATTTGATATTGTATGTTTTATAATGTTAAATAAGCACTACCAATCAATAAATTAATGAATTATTACTTTCAGGCTGTTCAGTTGTTTTTTCTTTTCTTTTTCTTTCTTGTATTTCTTCATTGGACAATTCATTGTGTGTGTTTTTAATTGATTTAGTTTGAAATGTTTTTGGTATTTTTGAGGCTTTTAAGAGGCTAAATGTTAGCCTGATTTGTTGATTCACAAAAAATAAATTTTATATATAGAAAGTTGCTGGAACTCCAGTCTCACCATCTACACTGAAGTTTTATACTAATAATGACTGAGTGTTAACCAACAAAATAAGAAATTGGAAAACTCCACATATTTAAGAGCCACTGAATTTGCAGGCTTCCCACGTGGAGAAGTCAAGTGTCACATCAAGCGAGATAAAAAGCTTTGCTATTTGACCTAAATGGCAAGAACAGTGTCTGCACCACCTGTCGAGCATGACGTTGGTAGCATCATGCTGAGGGTCTGTTTTGCTGCCAGTGATACTATTGCATTGCAGTTGATGGAATAATAAAAATGGAGGAGGGTGTCTAAATTCAAAACCTTCTGAAATCAGTAGCAGAATGTTTATAACTTGAAAATTATTAGGTTGGTGTCGCAAAAAGACAACGTTCCCAAACACATATCATGACTGGTTTTGGGAGGATAAAGCAGACTAACATTATTCTTCAGGAAACCTTTTGAAAATGTAACTTGTAAGATGGAAACCAATTTAAATTAATATTACCAACTTTTTATATCATCAAGAAGCATGTAGGCTGTCTACATTGTTTCTGGATTTTTTTAAATTTAAGTATAGATTTCAATTTATTCACATTTTTAGTGTTGATCAAATCGTATAAAAAATGTATTGTATTAATTTGGTTTTATGGTTAAACAGAGTGAAAAGACAAAGGTAGAATAATGAAGAGGACATTGCATCCTGTGTACTACTAAGATATTCTTATTTTATGCTTTTTCTTATCCAACCAGTTTTCGGTTCATTTAAATGGCTGAAGGATTTCCTTATTAATCCATATTAAAATTGTCTGGGAAGTAGCCTGTGCTAGTGTATGAAATATTAGTATGATAAATTGCCTTAAAGCTACATTACAAAATATTTTTTTACACACAAATTGATCGAAAAATACACCCCAACTATGAAATTAAGATTAAAGAGAATTGTACCATAATGACATATTACAGTCAAAATGTATAGGCCTACTTAAAAGGTTTACACAGAATTCTTAATGGGAAGTTCTGTCAGATGTTATTACGAGTGCATAATTCAGTAGATATTGTATCTTTCTTTACTTTGAATCCAGTGCCAGAAGCTGACGGCTAAGTGAGAAAACCAAAGTACACGTCTACTGTGTTAGAACAGATCCAAAACATGTAGAGATTAAAAACTAGGTTTTAATCTGTACCTTTAGATATTTCTGATAAAAATGCTAAACAAACTTTCTCAAGGAAGTTAATGTGTTTTCTTTTTTTGTGTGTGTGAACGTAAACTGTGCGGAATGACGTCACCCTCTTTCCTCGCTCCTCTGTCTCTGCTTGTTTCGGCTTCTCCGCGCCGCGCTGCCGCTGGAGTTAGCTCGGACCAGGGTCTGTCTGTTTGTCAGTGGTGAGAGTCACGACTCTGGTTGTTTTAAACTTCCCCCCCACCCCCCTCCACTTCTCCGTCGTTCCTAAAGGAGTGGGAAAGAGTTTGACTCGCGTTTTGGATGCATGGGAGCTTCCTGGGAGCGGCGAAAGGAGAAGGTAGGTCTGACTGCTGCAGCTACCGCCTCCTGTCGTCGTCCCTCTCGGACTGTCGGGGCTTCCAGCTCAGCCCCGGCGGCCCGACTGCCGCATTGCTGCCCATAGATTGGAGGCAGGCTGGTGGTTTAGGCCCCACCGACTGTGTGTCCGGTTAAACATTTGATTAATTCAGGTAGTGGTTATTTTGGCGCTTTCTTGTATCAAAGCTGTGAATACCAGCGGTACCCGGTGTCACACCGCTTTATTGCTCGCATACCTCCGTGTTGTACCTCTGCTTTAACATCATGTCATCAATTCACTCCGTTCACAAATGACCCATATGAGTTGCATTTCATTGGGCCTAACGTGATCAGACCAACAAACATGCCCACAGCTGTGAAACACAAACACAGCTGCAGATGTGATGAACGCATGTACTATTTTTCACCCCCATCTAGTTTATTTGGTATGCCAGATACTTGTCAGCGACTGATACTGAGCTTGTATACAGTGAATTTACCTGTCATGTGTAGAGGAATCACAGAAGCACTCCCTTCATCCTTTATCGCCACTTTCCCTTCATCCTTAATTGACATCAGAAGCAGCAGCAGCAGCAGCAGAGTCTTGGATGTAGATGTGTGCTGTTTTATAACGCTGCTACATGACAGTGAGACATACTTTTCAGGTCATGTTAATCTGATATGACTCCTTATCCACCTCCCTACTGAGAGCCACGTCAGACCCCAAAGCTGGGCTAGGCTCATGATGAGCTGGACAATAGCCATGATGAGTTACTGTGGAGGATGCTGATGATTATGTGAAGGTCACAGCTCTCTTCTGCTCTTTAACTGGTAAGATGAAAAAAGTACATATATCCACAAAGTGCTGACCATTAGGCACACCAGTATGAGGTTCATGGTTACCTTGAGGCAGAATACTCTGGTTTCACATGATCACAGTTTATGTGCAGGAAAGCAGTGATTCCTTACGTACTGCGGCTAAAATAACTGAGTGGTTGTTCTTACGTTAATAATAATGATATTAATTATTCAATGGATAGACTTAAGCAAAAATATTTAAATGGATTGATAACAAGTCATGTTAGAATATTTTCATGGTCAGGTGAGATTCAGCTGTTTGGCCACAGTAACAATATTTGGAATCAAGATGGATTTTTCACACCAAAGAATAATACACCAAGTGTCAAGCATAGTGGCAGTAGGGTCATGCTAAGGACCATTTTTCCTGCCAGTGGTAATGGTTCATTGCACAAAGTGGATAGGCTCCAAGTCCTTCAACCTCAAAGCAAAAACTAGATGTTGACACTTGGATGCAATTTCTAAAAATAAAGTACAGAATAAATGAGGTAAATAGAGATTATGGTGGCTACAAGGACTGATTGAATAATAATAATAATTATTAAGAGGAGAAACGTTAGAGAAAGACTTCAACAATTTCAGAATCCTAAAATAATACCCACTAGAACCACAAATATGTAAAAAGAAAAAAAAAGATAATAATAAAATACAACCAATCTAAGGTAAAATGAAGGATGAGAAAACTGAAGATACAAGGAATCTTAGATGACGTTAAAATTTAAGAATTACAAAGTTTACACTGGACATTTACGTTTGATGTCGATTTAAAAAAAATTAAACCTCATCCTGCATTTTTTTCTCACTCTTTTTCACAAGATCTGAGAAATCTGAAAAACTGGTATAATAAAATCAGTCATGTATAGTGGGGTACGACTATTTATGATGAAAAACTTAATGAAAAGCACCTTACTTACTGTTAGCCAATGTAGAAACGTAGAAATTGCAGAGATGTGAACTCTCTGTCAGGATTCTTGCAGCTGACTTGCAGTTATGATACAATATTTTTACTAAGACAAAAAAGCTGAACATTGCAGTCATGTACTCATGGTCCTCAGGGCTCACAGTTCTTCATCTATTAGATGTCTGAGGAGGGCATTACCCTCCTCAGCATCTGCTCATATGTCTGCTAATCACGCATTCATTTAAATCAGGTGTGTGAAGAAACGTAGAACAGGATGCCCTCAGGACCAGGATGAAGTAACGCTGATCTATTCTGTCTACGGCTGAGAGAGGAATGGTCGACTTAAGGCGATTTTTTTCTTTAGTTGCTATAATACTTAGTTTGAAACATTTTTAGTGTGAGGTAATATTGTATCTGGGGTTTTTTTAAACAAAAATAAAATATGACAGCAAGATCTAAACGGTTACATCAGTAAAATCCCAGTTAATCTAATGTTAATTCACAAATGCTTCTTGCACAAATCACTGTATTTTTCTTTCATTTCACTCTTCACTGACTAACAGATGGGTTTTTTTGTGAACTAGAAAAAAAGTATTTTAAATGTTTTTTATTTCTACAACCAGGTTTTTTAAGTCAGTCATTAGTCTAGAAAATAATCATCATCTTGTAATAGGTCTGAATATTTATAATTTATTACTTTACTCAGAGCAGATATTTTTTATCCTTTAAATCAATGTTTAGCAATGTTTAAGTTGCTAAACATTAACTAAAGCGTTTCTTTAATGTCATAAAATGCTTCAAGACAGTGAATGGTTGGTGGTGGTCTCTGCTTTCTTGCTGCTTAGGAACAAACCTCTGTAAACGTCTTTGCATGGCATTTTATGTGAGGTTGGTTTTTGATGGTTAAAATATTGACTTCATTTAGTAATTTAATTCTTTAGCTGTTCTTTTTGACAAAGGAATGAGGTTTGTGGTGTGCTTCAGATTTTGACTACATTTGCAGCAGCAGCTTTGTCATGATGTAGTCACCACTGAGAGCCTGAAATGTGATCATAATTGATGCTGTGACTCATCCACCTTGCAGGGTGGCTTTAGTAGTCCAGGTTTTATCATGGGAACATCAGCTTTACCACATACTAATCAAATCTTATTTAAATATGCACACATGTCTAAGATTAAATTCAGATTTTAGACAATACTGAATCTAAATTGTTAGGATAAAAATAAAAATATCTGTATTTTAGAGGTGGTTCTTCTATACTTAAAAAGCAAACGCAATGTTGTAATTGAGTACTGTCAATCCATTAGCATTTGGCTTTTCCTACCTCAGAAGGCATGCTATAATGAGAGTGCTGAGAAAAATAAATCAGCCAGCCTTTCTCTGGGAGGAAACCTGGGGAAATCCAGAAAAGACCAAACGAGTGAAGAGATCCCAGTGCCAAAAACCATCATGACAAATTCCTGACAGAGGAACACAGGCGGCTAAGTTATTTACAGCTCTCCTTTCAGGTGTAGGAAGGGAGCTAAATGGATGTGAGAAAGAATTCATACAGCAAATGAAACAGAGAAAGAAAGATTTATGCAAAAGTATAAAGGTAGAAAGTCTATAGGGTCAGAGTGTAGTTAATTTAGTCAAATAAAGGTTACCAAATGAGGAATGGCTTTTAGGAAACATCATTTGCCTCTGCAACCATCTTCAAATGCAACAAGCATAAACAGGATTCAGGATTCACCCTAAATATTGCTTTGGGCTCCACTTCACTTGATATTAGAAAATCTTGCTTTTGGTAAAAGTTGTTTAGAAATAACTTTAAGCGATTAAGAAGTGCACTGTTGACTTGATTTTTTACTTAATTATATTATCATGAGAATCAGCATATTCCTAAAGTACATGTATAGGAAAATTATGGGTTTTTTTATAATAAAGCTTTAGTTGTCATGATGACATGTTAAATTTCATTATTGATAATATTTAGAGTTTATCTCTATCAACATATTTTTGGAGTGATTGAGTTCAGTCATTAATCCGGCCCTCAATTTCCCACATCTCGTGACCCAAATGGGAAAATGACTGGCCAGCCTTGTTAGGAACCAGACCAGCTTCACAGCATGGTTTGAATTAAAGAGCAATAATGTTGCAGGGCTACGTTATTACTCATGAACGCTGCAGTATATTTTTACGAGAAAAGTGTGTGGCCAATCCAATGACCCGTTTCAGCTGATGTGAAGAAGACAATGAGAAATCAAAGTTTTACTAAAAGAGACAGGAAATTCAAACCGGATTATTGTTCAGGTTTGTTGAAAATGCCAACATGTCCAGAAAAACAATTAAGAATTGTCAAAGATGAACAATTGAGAAAGATTGCTGCCTCAAAGCCACAGAGGCCAACCAGACATCACTGTGTTGTTTTATATAACAGGAGCTTATTATTTTTCATCTCTATTCCCAAACAAACTGTGCTTTTTTGTTAAACACAGTACTGTCTTTCTGCAAATAATATATGCAAGTTATGTTATCAAAGTTGTAATGTTAGTAAGGGCAATATATTTAAAAAAGCAGTCTATTTCTGTGTGAAAACAAACATTATAATAGGGTTTTAACACAGTCTGAATTTTAAAAAAATATTTTCTAGGTCTCGATAAGAGGGGGAAAAGAAAACGGCATAGAAAATATTTGTGTATTTCCAGCCTTTATTTCCAATCATATATGTTTAAATCTCATTCTTCTCTTTGTTTTGCTTGTTTTTGTCATCCTGTCTTTCCTTCCTTCTTTCTTTGTAGTATCTTTTCCTCCTTGCTTTTAGTTTCTGGGATCTTCAGGACATTTAAAACATTTCCACTGTAGAAACATTGTGAAAATATTGTGAAACGAAAGTAAAGAAGTCAACAAAGACTGCCTGGAAAGGCCCAGTATTTTTACAATTTTAAAAAATGTGTGGCATTACAACACGTCTCCATAAGGTCTGCGCTGCTGATTCTGTGTGTGGATTTTATCTGGAGCATCCAGACCAGCCAGTTGATGTCAAAGAGCTAAAAAAAAAAATCCATCTCCATTTAACTTGTGGCTGTTTTTTTAGGGAATGGCAAACAGCCGTGACTCGTTGCTGTTGCATAGCTACACGATAGTGTGTCTTCGCCCACATGCAAACACACACACAGAAATGGCTGCCAAGAATAACACCCCTCCACTTCCTGCCCCAGGAATCAGCGCTATCACGACTGTTAGAAACCCACAAGCATGTTGTGTGTTTTCCTAACATGTATGTACTCCTGCTGTGCAGTTAATCTGCCGTCAGATCACAAACATGTTCAAGCCGACGGCTGCCTCTGCTAGTCAGTGTGTTCTGTCTATGTTTATTTAGCATGAGCGTGTCAGTCCGAGTTTGAAGATGGCATCAAGAGCCTCAGGATCTCTTCATCAAGCTTTCAGCCTTCTCTGTTGACCTTGATGTTCACGTACAGTCACAGACCAAAACATTAGCAGCTTCAGCATCAGCATATCTACTCTGCTTCTGTTGTTGTAAAATGATGAAAGAGAGCAGCAAGACATGATTGTTGGGTTTTAGACTGCTCTGGAAAAGGAACAAGTAACCCGATCTCAGGCTAACCGGCCTTTGCGTGTTCTTCATCCTCTTGTTTGAGTGTTAATAACATGTTTTTGTGTGTGTGTGTGTGGACAGACTGTGCTGCTGGTCCTGACTTCTCAGCACGATGAGTGAGGCGGAGGGCCAGTTCTACAGTGTCCAGGTGGGGGACTCCACCTTCACTGTGCTCAAGCGTTACCAGCAGCTTCGTGCCATTGGCTCAGGGGCCCAAGGCATTGTCTGGTGAGATTCTATTAGAGTTTGTTTGCTGGCTGTGAAAGTATCTCAGTGCTGTGAATTTCCAGACCTCGTTCCTAATTCTTTCATAATCAGGTTGTTTTTAGGTCATTTTGCATCTTTTATCTACTGTGCAGTTATTACAAAGTCATTAGGCATAAGCAATCTATTCCTGATAAAAAAAAAAAAGGTTTAGCACTCTTCAAAATATCAAGTTGGTGTTTACAGCCAAGACTTTCCTCTTATATTATGAATAGTTATTGTACCTCATTTTATAAAATATTTGAGTTGATATCTTTGGAAAATGAAACATTTTTTGGTTATCAAATGCATCTTGCAGGGATACCAGACAGTTAATGTTAAAATGTAGAACAGCGTCAGACCAAGATGATGCTATTAGTAGAGATGAATTGATCAACTATAGCTGATCTGCATTTCTGCTGTGAACAATCATTACTAGTCACAGCACAGAAGATATAATGCAATGTGTTTGAGAGAAAAGTCACCCTAAAATACCTTTTAGTTTCATTTTAAAACAAATGATATTTTTACAGAGTTGTCACCTAGAGTGGTGTTTAAAAACCTTTATTAGCGGCTGCTACCATAAGTAACACAAGTAAGCCATCATTTAATTGCTACATTTGCACTTTAAAAAAGTTTTTTTTCTATGTTTTGTTTTCAAAAAGAAACCTAAACCTAACTTTAACTTAAAAATGTTTGCACTGGAACTTTCTGTATTTATAAAACAATAAGTACGGTATTTCTTTGTACTATGCGAGTTATTGTGTTGTGGAAATTCTTTGCAGATATGCTATAGAAATACACTGCAAATGTGCTAAAAGCAGCAGCAATTTGTCCAAAGTCAAGTTCCACAGGTTGCAGAGCAACTTTTCTGTAATATTTTCAGCTCTTCTTTTATTTGTTGTGGTTTTACTCCCTATTGAAACATGCAGCCTAAAACAGCAACTGGTGTGCCTCCATAGAAAATCTTTTTTTCTGAAAGTTTCTTACAGCTTTTGTGATTCCTCTAGGAACACTTTACTGTCAATTTTTCACATAAAAGGGTTGTTGTTAGCGCAACATGTTTCCGCTTAGAAAACTCCCCAGATTTTTTATTTAAATTTCTGACATTTCAGATTTGTTTTCTTAACAATAGTAATTATTAAAAAGTTTCAAATGACTAGCTTTAGAAAACTTTGGATGTGTTTCTAATGATTCTCAAAGCCAGCCTAGATAGAAGTGCTATTATTTATAAACTTAAGCTGTTCTCTACATCTTAATGGATGTATAATATTACATTATTAATACAGTCGAAAATAATTTTAGCTGGTTCAGTACTCAGCTTGAACACGTCTTCTGTGTAATCCTATTTTGGATTGTTACCAGTAACCTTACCATTGTTTGAAGGGCTGCACACTGATCTCTCTTGTTTAAAATGAGAGAAACTCAGTAAAAATGTAACTTGGCTGTTTTTTTCTTTCTGCCTTGAGGCGAGGAAGTGCCTCTCTCAGTAAGAGTCACATATGTGCTTCTAACCTTTTTTTCTCTTTAATTTTTCATGAAATGTGTGACTAGCTCTGCTCTGGATACAGTCCTCGGTATACCAGTGGCTGTGAAGAAGCTCTGTCGGCCCTTTCAGAACCAGACCCATGCAAAGCGGGCCTACAGGGAACTGGTGCTGCTGAAATGTGTCAACCACAAAAATGTAAGATTTAATGCAAGGCAACAGAATGTTATTTTTGATGTAAAGATGCAAATAAGCTTCAATAAATATGTGATTTAATTAGTTATGCAGCAGGATAAAGCTGGTGTAAGATCAAATCATTCTTTGGGAAGAAACTCTGGAAGTCGCTGCATAAAATACTTTAAAAAATGAACAGACCTGAGAGGAGAAAAGAGTGAACTCTGTGCAGTGAAGTGGATGGGAGAGTAACAGAGTGAACTAATGGCCTGTTTTTGTGCTCGCAGATCATCCGTCTGATCAATGTTTTCACGCCTCAGAAGTCTCTGGAGGAGTTCCAGGATCTGTGAGTGACAGCGGAGGCTTCTTTAGAGCTTAGTCCAAATATTTTATCCAAATTTCTTTTTCTGTCCATTTTTTTCCAGTTTCTTTTTTATTGTTTCTTGGTTTGATTTTCTAATAAATCTTTGCTTGCATCATTCACGCCTCGTCTCCTTTAGTTACCTGGTGATGGAGCTGATGGATGCCAGCTTATGTCAGGTGATTCACATGGACCTGGACCACGAGAGGATGTCCTACCTGCTCTATCAGATCCTTTGTGGCATCAGGCACCTGCACTCAGCTGGGATCATCCACAGAGTAAGTCCAGGTGTTTGTGCTTTGAGCTGAATCGACACAGAACATGGTGCATTTTACTTCCCTCTCTTTTGTTAAAAGTATTAAGAAAAAATGCGGAGATGCCTGAATACAAAAAATCCTTAACTCTCCTCCCTAGTCATTAAATGTGAAGGAAAAGAGGAAAGATATGTAAACTCCATAATTTAGTAATTCTTGTTCATTCTGTAGTTTGACTCCTGGATGCTTCAGTATGCAAAGGAGTTCATGGTCAACTCCGTTATTTCAAGATGCCCATATCCTATGGGAAACAAGGGCCAAATCATGCGCCCTCTGCCACCTTGCTTGATAGTTGGTGGAGACAACTCTTCTGACATTCTTTTTGATGTTTTATGGCTCATTCAGAGGCAGCTTTGTATGTTCCACTGCCATATTTTGAATTATTAAAGATAAATGCTCTGCTGCTGTCTTCCAAACAAGCCGCACTTATTCTGTGTTTTCATGATTTTTCACATTTAACCCACTGACTGGAGTCTGTAGAGCCTGAGATGGAGCTCCCAAGTTCCCTATACATTTTTTTCTGAGCATTTCACTGCCTACACTTTCTTTGGGTAATGTCACTGAGATGTAAACTCTGAGGAACATTACCTAGCATCTCTTGACAGTCTTTTTCCAGTGAATGTGGGTTTTTTTCCCTGTAAAATGCTTTTGTTGTCTTCCTCTTCAGGATCTGAAGCCCAGCAACATTGTTGTGAAGTCTGATTGCACTCTGAAAATCCTTGACTTCGGTCTTGCACGGACAGCTTGCACAAACTTCATGATGACCCCCTATGTAGTAACCCGATACTACCGCGCCCCAGAGGTCATTCTGGGCATGAAGTATAAGGAGAATGGTGAGAAAAAATACCCACCAGATTTTCACAGAAATTAATAATTTTCAAACAGGAACATAAATATATTTCATATCTTTATAGTTTTCAAATTTCTGCTTTACAATTGAAAACAATTTCAACTGTCTGTTCTTGTTGATCCAATTATGCTGTTAGTTTTCTGTGTGGTAATTTTAGCCATTCAATGTCATTGAATGCTTTCAATCTGCAACTACTCTGCTTCAGTGGACCTGTGGTCAGTTGGCTGCATAATGGCTGAAATGATCTGTCATAAAGTCCTCTTTCCTGGAAAGGACTGTATCCTTCCTTGTTACTTCAAGAAAACCTTCATTTAAATGTTTCTGATGTTTTTCTTCTGTTTTATTTTTCTTTATCTTTGAAACGCATCCCAGAAAGACTCTTTTAGGATTCTTTCAGAAATACTTTAGATATATATTTTGTAGCTAGTAGTTTAGTCAGTCACATAATTTTTAAACACTAAAACTATGTTATGTCTCCATGCCCTGGTAGTTGCCAAGGAGATGAATAAAAGTGACTTTGCAGGGCTTCTTGGTGTTACCATTTCATGCAATACAAACACCTATCTATATCATCTCAGATTTACACTACATGCGTCATTGCTGCGCATTACACCGGTGGAGCCAAGTTGCTCCTGACCGGCCAGAATTAGAGCACAGACATCGGTGCGTCAGAAAACGCCAGCAGTCTCTGTGACATTGCTTAAAAACATGTAACTGAACACAATATGTCACTTTAACATGGACGAGGGTCCCCTCATGTTTGACCATTTCTAAAAAAAATTCCACTTGTAGTGCATTGAATTTCTTCTTATCATTATTTTAAATAGCCACGTAAACAATGCCATCTTAATTATTTTCCTGCCTAATCCAGAATGTCACTTGGACATTTTTTTTGGCTCTTTTCTTTTTTCACACTGGGGAATTTTTTTAACTGACTGCAAGAAAATCATTTATGTAGACATTTTTTTTCAGTGAAACATTGTAAAGATTTTAGAAATGCTGTGTGTCTGTATGGTTCCACTTCTTATCATGTGGTGTGTACCCATATGCACCTTTGGGGATGTGTACATGAGCAGTTGATGAAAGCAGTCTTGTGGACTGGAACAGGTGATAGAAAAATTAAAGTCAGTCAGTCGAGCAAAAGGAGATGTAAACATTGCGATTATGCTTTAAGAGCAATCCACACAAAGTAAACGCGTTTTAGATAGATCTGTTTATTTGTTACACAGCCATAACTTATGTCAAATATCACTGCCTAATTGTTGCTGTGTTATGTAACCCAGTCATGCTCTCAGAGGCACTGATGAAAACACTCAGAGTGAGAGGGTGTGTGTCCCCCCCACATTCTGTTGAGATGCATACAGCCTTAAAAAAATGCCTGGTGTACTCTGTGCAAAGTTTATATTTATGATTCATGTGATATTTGTGAAGAATCGACTTGGAATTATGTGCAGGGCTCTGGAGATTTTATCAGAGGCAGAGGGAGCTTTCAGCTTGAGGGAAAGTGGACCGGAGGAAACAGTAAATGGCCATTTGCCACTTAATAACGCTCGCAAGCAAACAGGCAACTCAAGAGAGTGAGGGTAAAAGACAAACTCCGTCCTCCTCTATTAAAAACACACACACTCACACACACGCATGCACACACAAAGAGAAAGTAAGGGAGAGAGCAACAGCTGTGTAAACTGATAAGCGTAGGCGAGAAAAAGGCCTGGAAGGCTGCAGCCGGTTTGAAGCCAGACTGAAGATGTGCACCGCATGAAGAAATCAGCAGAACATTTCTCTGAAAACAATGAGGCGTGGCGTTTTTACATCTCAGTGTTTGTCAGTACGAGCAAAGCAAACCATACGTCTGTAGTTCATCTGTACAGCCTTACTGTGACGTGTTACTGTGTATTTGTTTTTTTTTGTTTTTTTATCATTTCAGTGCAATAATTTTTGTCTGTGGGATTTTGTGTGTCACATTTGTGTGTGTTTTCTGTTCCCAGTGGACATCTGGTCAGTGGGGTGCATCATGGGAGAGATGGTAAAAGGCAGCGTCATCTTCCAGGGCACCGATCGTATCCTTCACTCTTCTCATTGTCTCTGTGCCAGTTGGTGTCTAACATTCAGAGCGTTCTGTCTTGTAGTCCTTCAAACACATCAAGATGTTTTCTGTTATTGTCATAGAAATTCATTTCATTTTAAAGCAACCTTGAGTCCTGAAAAGCGCTATGGAAGTCTGACGTCATAGATCTTCATATTTGTAGATTTAACCCTACTATTTAGAGCAGATCTGGGTTTAAGCTAAGATTTTATGTGTTCCCGCCAATGTTTATTAATCAGACAATTTCTGGTTCAGATGACTGCAGTCTCCCTAATTGACAGATGGAATCAGACGGAAATAATTCACATCATTAGCATTTATAGTGTTTGTCTCTCTGTTTCTAATTATCACCTCTCACTTACCAGGGACTGCGTTGTAGGCGAGTAGCTTTGAATGGATTCAAGGCAACAAGTGTGATACCAGGTTATATCGCTTTTCGTCCTGCAAGATAATTGCCTTCGCTTGTATTTATGTTCTGTTGGGGACCAAACCGAAAAATGTCAAGATCCACTTGATGAATTTGAGCCTCCCGCCCAGCCCATTTCTCTGACAGATAAACATGGAGAGCTAGATGGATTCTCCACTCCTTGATATTTATCAGTTATTTAAGTACAAATGCCTACATTTAAGTACAGACTGTCCGATGCCTATTTGATGTAGCACTGCACCATATAGCCAGCAGCAAACTAAAATGATCAGATGATGAATCCATTTTTTTCTTGGCTTATTTTAAGAACTATTCTGGCCTTTTCATTTGTTTAATGAACAGAAAAGGAACAAAAGATGACAGGAAAAGGGCAGAGTGAAAGAAATTAGCCTGAGAATCGAACCAGGGACTTTAGCCTCTTCACGTGAAGCATCTGCTCTACCACTGATTCAGTCAGATGGCACCATACTAAAAAATATTTTAACATGAAAAGAATATTGAAGTATTGGACCGGATGCTTTATAAAACCACTTTTTGCTGCAATCACAGCTGCGGGTCTTAGAGTATGTTCTTTATTAGTTTTGCATAACCATATAATAGAGTTGTTTTTTTTTTTTTACATATTCTACTGTAAATTTGCCACTACTAGTGGTAGTAGTGGCAAATTGGCAAAATCTGGGAATGAAAACTTTTTACAGATTTTTAAGATCTGGACTTTTACTAGGTCATTCCAGCATATAATTTGCTTTTGCTCCACACCGTTCTGCTGTAGCTCTATCTGTATGTTTAGTGTTGTCGTCCTGCTGGAGTCTCTAAGCTTTTACTTGCCTTAAACGTTTTTTTTTTTGTTTGTTTGTTTGTTTTTCCAGTGTTGTCCTGTGTTTACATCCATCTTTCCATCAACACTGACCAGCTCCTTGTCCCACAGAATGATGCTGCCTCTACTGTGCGTTATTATAGGGGTTGGTTTCACAGTGTTTGTAGAGACACATTGAGTATTTACTAATCAGGTGGCTTATAAAGCAATTGGTTGCACTGGAGTTGTTTAAGGGTACCATAATAAATCGGGCTATATACAAAGGTATTTAAATTATTACATTACATCCATGCAAATGGATACGTGTGTATCTCTGTTTTCAATAATGACACAATCAATCAACAGATTTGTGTTGATCTATCACATAAAATGTTAATATTGAACATTGTGTCTAAGTGATGACACGTAAAAAGGTTCAGTTGGTGTGAGTACTTTTGCAAAACACTGTAAAGGTTATGGTTCCTAATTAGGTTTTATGTTCATATTAAATTTATTGACACTTTTAACCACTTTATGGCCCACTAAAATCTTAGCACTGATTTCTTGTTTTATATTCTTTGTTTAAATTTTCAGGCTTGTCTTTTTCACTTTCATTTATAATTGTAGTGTACATGCCTACAATTTTCCATAACAAACGACTTTGTCCAGACATCGACCAGTGGAATAAAGTGATTGAGATTCTGGGTACGCCCAGTCTCGAGTTTATGAACCGACTGATGGAGACCGTAAGGAACTATGTGATGAACAAGCCGCAGTATCCAGGCATCAGCTTCACAGAGCTGTTCCCGGATTTTGCTTTCCCTTCTGAATCTGAACAAGACAAAGTGAAAAGTAAGAGCTTCGGGAACTTAAACAAAACCAATACTTTGCATAAATGCTGGCCTGGGAATCGAAAGTCACCAGCTTGTCCCCAGAGATGTTACAGACACGGTAATGCTTGTCCTGTTTTGCCTAACCAGCCGTTCAAGCTCGGGATCTGCTCTCCAAAATGCTGGTCATTGATCCGGAATGCCGTATCTCGGTAGAGGAAGCCCTTCATCACCCCTACATCCACGTGTGGTACGACCCTGCAGAGGCGGACGCGGTGAGGAAACTGGTGGTAGACTTTCTCAGCACAGGAACAGTGCTAGCGATTACTCTGAAGGATCTGTTCCCTTTTGTGTTTCAGCCTCCTCCTCAGATTTCAGATAAGCAGCTGGAAGAGAGAGAGCACACCATCGAGCAGTGGAAAGGTGGTACACCGCCCTCTAGGGATGCAAAACAGCATTAGATTATTTCCAGGGTTTCTGCAGTTTCCAAGTCTGGAATTTGGAAATTTTGTGTTTTGCAGAAATTACAGAGACAATGGAGTATAACATTATTTGTAATTCCAGATTCATTGTTTGCATGATGAATATCTAAAGCTTAAAAAAACTAAGCTGCTTCTGACAACCTGCCTCTTATGCAGTTTTTTTCAATATATGTTGCAAATGAACTATTAGAATTATCCATTCATCAGTCCATACATACCTCCTTCAATCTCCCCACTTATCTGTTGATCCATTGATCTATTCCTTCATCCCTGTATTAATTAGTTTTTTCATCTATCCATTTTTGCATCAGTTTATCTGCCTTTCCATCCATCCATTTGTCATCTAGCCTTCCATCTGTCTTTATCGCCATCAGTCTCTCCCTCTCTTCCTTCATTCACACTTCCATCCATTAGTGTGTACCTCCATATATCCATCCCTTAATCTGCCAACACATCCATCTGTTCCTTCTTTCTTACATTTCGTGTTTTTTTCAGGCATTACATTTGAACCCTGAAGTAGAAAAATAATCTCTGAAATCTATAAATTTGAAATCTGGATTATGTCTTATAATATTTTGATCATTCTTTTTGAAGGAACACACAGAAATTATATGCCCATTTTCTCATGAAATATTCTGATTGTAGTCATTTGCATGGATATCCCGCTAGTAAAAGAGACGGGATGAAAATATCAAACAAGCTCTTAATTTTGTGTGGCACCATTGGAAATGCAAAAGCTTTAAAAAAGCTTTTATGTTTTTGTGTAGTTTACTATTATTGGAAATGCAGACATAACATTTATTTACCTACAGCTTCACAAATCTTAACAGAAAGACCCGAAATAACATTTGACCATACTTCTTCTACTTCTGCACAGAACTTATTTATGAAGAAGTGATAGACTGGGAGGAGAGGAACAAGAACGGTCTAATGAAAGAAGACTGCTCAGGTTGGTTCAGATCATGTGCCACCGTTTCTGTCTTAAAGTGGATGGAAGTGTGCTGGAATGAGCTGCTGTCAGAAGGGTTTCACCTGGAGGGTTTTAATCACCGTCCTGGTTCTGTCTCACGTGTCGCGTCTCAGATGTGGCGTCCGGTTCCGCTTCCCAGTCGTCCTCGGCCAACGACATTTCGTCCATGTCCACAGAGCACACGCTGGCGTCGGACACAGACAGCAGCAGCATCGACACGCTGACAGGGCCGCTCGACGAGAGTCAGTGAACGCCTCAGTGTCCACAGCTCCTCATCTGCCTCTGTTTAGGTGTTATCCCGTCTAACTTGCATTTCTGTTCTTTTCTCTCAGTGAAGCAGTTTTTTTTTGTTGGTTTCCCATTTGTGATCAGGTGGATCTTGTTTGCGACTGTTGCCTGGAGGTCAGAGTTATGTTTGTGTAAAAAAAAAAAAAACGAAAAACATTCACTCTTCTTTTTCTGGTGAATGTTTAACTTGATCATCTATAAAGTTTGTGGTGTAGGTGGGGAATTAGAGGTTTGCATTGTATGCCTGTGTTTTAATAGTTTTTATTTTTTTTTTAGAAAACGTCATTATTGTCATCTAATAAGGGCAAACAAGGACTAAACAGCCGTTCGCCGCTCTGTTGCATGTTACGCCAAAAAGAACAAAAGCTTCTCAACCATCTGAAGTTCATCTGATGGTCCAATGCTGATCTTATGAATTAGAACCCTTAGCACGCTGAAAGTATTGCAGATGTCCACGGTGGTGCTATCTGCGCTGAAACGTTTTTGTTTTTGTTTGTTTGTTTTTCATGAACCGGCACGTGTGATGTGGATTTTGAGCTTTTTACTCCAGGCCGCTGTAGTTTCAGTGTTCAGTTTTGTTTCCTCATTTGTTGTACTGTATGTAGAGCAAGAATCACAAAATTCAATTTAAGGTACTGATGACAAATGTGTATAAGCGGATCATAATCCTGTAAATCTGAAAGAGGCATAGTGATACATGTATTTATGTATATTTTCTTTGTTCTTGCAAAATTTTGCACACAAGCCACATTATAGCCCGTTAAAAACATTTAAAAGGCAAATAAAGGCATGGGCTGCTCTTTTTCTAAAGCATTCCTTTAGTACTGGGAGAGTCACCAAATTAGTCATAAAGCCAGAAAACATGTAGGATTCACCTAAAGGCAGCACAAAACGAAGATGTTTACCTTGCATGAAGGCATCACACCTTCAGGATACTGTGGGTCTGAGAGAAATCCATCCAGATCTGTGTTTTTCACTTGCAGTATCACAATGCATATTGTTCCGACGGAGTATTGTTTGCTTTGTTTTGTTGTTTTTTAATCATTATTTTAAGCCTGTATGTGTGATGTACAAGTTGTACAGTGCTGTCCTTATTTCTTATGAATCATCACTTAAGACAGCAGTTGCCCCATTTGTAGAGGACGAGTTTGTGGGAGAAGTTTGCCCAGCAACAAGGGCCTCTTTAAGAGACTGTGGAGACCTGCAACTCGAAGAAGAGCCTTTTATATGGACTGCAGAGCTGCTTTTTGCCTAGATGATTGCACAGTGTGTTGAATAATCAGAATTATGACACTACAGAGCCACTGAGGACTTAAGCACCACATTGTACACCAACATGGTTTTTATTCTTTCTGTCATGCCTTAAACAACCTGACGAGTGGCCAACTCATTCTGTAATTCCTTAGCTCTTCTCTGAGCTATCTGAGATGTGTGACTGCAATGACCACAATATCACTTGGCCAACATCTTTACCCAAACTAAAATCTAATAAAGTGGACATCAGTGATTCTTCTTGTTGGTTGGCGCGTTCTTTCTTATCACAGCAAATACAAATATCAAAATGTGAATCTATGTTAGATTCTTTACACTAGAGTTGAATTTCTAGTGTTTATGATCGTTTTAATAATTTTTTCTCACAACTAATAGAAAACCAACTTAAAACAAAATATTTAATTGTAATAAGACAGGAAATCATTTTAAATTTAGAAATCTAAGTCCAATGTGCTTCACAGCGTCTCAATAATCTTTATCTCAACAGTTTCTCTCTTTCGGTCTTGATTCCCAAGTGAAATGCATCATTTTGCAAGTGTTTATTTTTCTCTTATGCTAAAGTAAAAATGCTCCTCAGTTCACTCTCTAGTTTTTTCTTTTGAGTAGATTGTTTCACATTCCCTTTGAGCCTTTAGGTTCAAGGGAAAAAAGGTTTTTCCACTTTTTTCCTCCACTCAACTTTCCATTAATGTACTTGGATCCAGCTCTCTGAACAGCCAAATTGTTTAACAACAATCTTTTATGGCTCACCTTCCCAGTGGAGTGCAAAATGATAGCTTGTTGAATAATTGTCAAGTTGTCATGATCATATCTCCATTAGAAGTCATTTTTCAGTTGCTTAAATGCACATTTCTTTACTTTAATTCACATCAACTTCTGTATGAAATGACTACACAAGTACCACTTTTTGAGAGATTTTACTGAAATAAACCTTTTGATCATTTAATTTATTGAGATGCTCCTGTTACAGGGAAGAACATGTTTTGCTTTGCTACATTATCAGAAAAGCTTTAAAGGAATCAGTCTCTGTCGACTGGTCATGCCATCAAACCCACTCCATTTAACTTGGTTCAAAAACTCTTGACGATGTATTCTGTCTTCTTAGCCTCGTTGTTGAGCTCACCGAAGGTGTCAAAGAACTGATCCATCTCCCGCTGCAGCGTTGCGTTACGGAGCTCTGCAGCAACTTTGGCCCTCTCAGACTCCACGATCTTAGCCTGGACCACCTGGTACCAGTGGCGCTGCTGCGACAGATTTGTCTTCAGGCGAACAACCTCCACCTCCAGCTCTTCGTTTCTCTGCTCCAGGCTGATGGGAGTAAGAAGAGAAGAAGAAAAGTGCAATGGTAATGACCAGTAAAAAAAAAAAAGTTAGAGGTCAGTGGCTTTTAAAAGTGAGTGAGAGAATTATTTTCAGTGTTTCAATTCTGCCTCTTGTAGTTTGGAAAGAAAAGGGGTTAACACTTTTATCTATCTAAAATACAGCATAGAATTGCGTTCAACCATCTTATATATTGATTATTCTTTGAAATTGAAGAGGTTTAAAACAATAGTGACCAACCACAATCTGTAAAAGGTACATCATGAAAAAATCCTGCTAATTACATGCACTTGATTAACTTATAGTCAAGAACTGTGCACACCTCTAAAACAGCAGGAGTTTTGTGAGCTTGGTGGGTGTTAGCACAATACTGAGAAGAAAACAACATCAGCGATGACCTTAAAAAAGCAACCATCGCTTGGAGGAACGTAAAACCAATACAAAACAATTTAAAAACATTGTTCAACAGTGAAAGAGAATATTTACAAGTGAAAACATTTTAGGACATTTGCCAATCTTCCAAGGACTTGACATCTCACTAGACTCAGCTTCAGGTCAGAATATAAAATATATAAAGAAAATAGCAAAACAAAAAAAATCTATGGCTTATTTGTCTCAAAGCTACAGACCTCACTATCCTTATTAAAGCATTGTTTCATTCTTTTAGTCCTGGTTTTGTGTGCCCTGTTGATAACAAGGCCTGATTTTCTGTTCCTTAAGTCTTTTCATATTTTAAGATTAGATAAGATTTATTGATTGCCACAAAACAGCACCATGAAATTTAATTAGTGCCACACATCTATCATGGGTATCTGATATAGTTTCCTTAATTTTTTGTTGAATCAGAACCTAAGAGCTTCTCCCAGCAAAGGTTCATGCAGACAGTTCGGCTTAATCAGCTTAATTTCTGACACTCCTACCTTATTTCATTGACGACTGACCTCTGGAAAAGATTAAAAACTTCGGCTGCAGGTGTTCAAAAACGTTTGACCCTTGGTGCTGTCCTCTTACTCTCCCTGTCAAGCTAAAAGAATTGCAATAGCCTCTTGTCTTCACCGGATAGTTCCAATGCGTGACCTTACACCGAGAGATGCTCTATCTATATCGGTAATAAATGAGGTATGTGTTGTGTCTAGGTCAGCAGCATGGCCCCTTAAATTAGCTTTCTTTCCAGTGTCATGAGCTGTTTTCTATATGTCAGCAAGTCAGGCTATATATGTTTTTTTTCCACTTTACACCCACCAGCTGTTAAGTCATGGAAGCACAAACTGCAGCGCCGAATTCACAGAAATTAGGAAACTTGATGTTGCATTAGCATTAATGCAGGAAGTGTTGGGATCATGGCGTGTTATCAGAGACCTGTGGGAAAATTTAGCTCTGTGAGCTGAACAGGATGTAGGGTGAAAGTTGGAGAGGACTGGGAAACCAAAACAGTGCAGCTTTTTGTAGACACACCCTTTATGGATATTGGAACATTGTGTTACCCTTCACTGAAATGCGCCGTAAATCAGTAGTAAATGTAGTATTTAGGCAGATGTGATTTACAGTGACGGATAGACAAACTCAAAATAGAAAAGAATTGAGAAGGGAACTAAAATAAAAGTCTTAAAAGCTGATATGAGCATTCACAATTAGTTCCTTTTAAATACAATCCAATAACCCAATTGGCTTCAGAAGTCACGTGTTAGTCCATTTCTGTGTAATTTCATCTCAGTATGAACCCAGATGTTCTGTGAAGGTATCAGGTGTTTGTGAAGAACACACCGGATGGATCAGAGATAAAGTTACGGAGACATTTAAAGTTTATGAAACAATATCTCAAGCTTTGAACATCTCTGAGAGCTCTGTTTAATCCATCATCTGAAAAAGAGTATGGAACAGCTGCAAACCTACTAAGACATGGCCGCCCGCCCAAAGTGACAGGCCTGGCAAGTAGAGCATTAATCAGACAAACGGTCAAGAGGATGGTGGTTATTCTGGAAATACTGTTGAGATCTACATCATAGATTCTGGCAGAAGGTACATAGTGATAGAAAACTAACATAATCTCCACTGTAAAGTACGGTGGTGGCAGCATCATGCTGTAGGGAAGGTGTTCTTCAGCAGGGACAGTAAAGCTGGTTAACGTTGATGGGAAGATGGATGGGAGCTAAATACAGGGTAGTTCTGCTAACAAGAACTTTAGATTCCAGACCTCAATCCAATTGAGAATTTGTAAAGAGAGACTTGAAAGATGATGTTCACAGACACTGAAGAGTTGCCAAAAAACAAATTCATTCTGAACATACGCAGGGCTGGTGGACATACACCCTAAAAGCCTTGCAGATTGAATTATAGCAGAAGATATGGACAAGGAATCGACTCAATAAGCAGATTTACACTCACTGTTGATGAAGAAATGGTTTTATAAATTGTAGTTATACTGGTTTGCTGCGTTTTGGTGAGATCAACAATAAATGAACAATAAATTATTGCATGTTTGTAATTAATTGCTATTCTAGCTTTTCACCCATTCATAATCTGGGTGAAAAACCAGATTATGAATGGGTAATCTGATGATGTAAACAGCCTGACACAGGTTGAATTCAAATAACATCATAAAGGAATATGATATACGAAACTATATCACCATCTTTTCAAATTATTTCTACTCACTGCTTTGTGTTTGCCCCAATAAAACACCATTGTAAGGTGATCCAACTTGTGGAAGCTAAAGGAGTATTAAAGCTTTTGTAAAGCACTACAAGTATCTGACTAGGTCTGTTTTTGAGCCAAAAACCTAATTTTAAATCACCTGATTATTCGTTCCTCGTATTCTTCCCTCTGCTTGATTATCTGCTGCTGGAGGCCCGTCAGGATGCTTCGCAGAGCACTAGCAGAAGGATCAGCCAAGGGAACCGGAGGGGGCACCCTCACAGACAACGGTGTCTCCTTTAAGTGCTTGGTTTCAGCAAGGGGCCACAGATCCTGGCTGTGGCTTGGCTGCGGAGGACCTTCTGTGAGGCGTTGCTGTGGAAATGACAGCATCAGGTCCTCTTGAGCACAGGATCCTGAGTCCAGCTCTGGCTCCTGCTTCTTGTCTTGGTCTGGACTCTGGTGCTGCTTACCACAACCTTCGGTAAGGAGGATGTCACAAGGCAACCAGAGGTTCTTCTCTTTGCCCAGAGGATCGCCCTGCATCAGTCCTTGGATATGCTCAGGGGCCCATGAGGTGTATGCGTGCTCGTCAAAATGCTCTTGCAAGTTCATCTCTATGTCAAAGACCTCCTCCAAGCTGTCAGCTATTCCTGTGTCGGTGAGGTTATCATACAGAGACAAAGCACTGCGATGCTCCTTGCTGTGCGACTGACAGGGGCTTTGGCTCCGATAAGCCCCATCCTCTGCTTGCCAGTCCACTCCCTGTTGTCCTCCTCCTTTGTTTTTGCTAGAACTAAGCTCTGATTCCCAGGCCTGTCCTCCCAGGGTCCCTCTACAGCTGCAGTAGCTGCGATCTGGCCAGGAGCCAGGCTCTCTTCCTCCAACAACCACTGTATGAACCTCAGCCAGAGCTGGGACCAAAGGGCTGCTGGACCCAAGGAGTCTGGTTACTAAAGGAAACACAGCCCTGCTCTCCATTTCCTTTTCCCTGGCCCTGTCCCGCTGGCCAAAAGGTGGGCAGTTGTCGTACATGGGATCCGTGGAGCAGGAGCTGGCTGAGGTGGGGGTCTCAGTTGGAAGACAGGGTAACTCCATGATCCAAGCAGGCACATGGGGTTGCAAAGAGCAGTGGTCAACCCTCCCCTTTTCTGCCTGCTGTAAAACTGGGATTAAAGGCTGCAATTGTGGGTTTGTGTGCGCAGCATGGAGCTTCCCTGTGCCAGGTTCCTGATGCTCCGGGAGGGGTGAGGGGTGGGGAGAGGAAGGTGCAGCGGCCCTGCTTCCCTCTCTGCTCTGTCTTTGAAGATATTGTTGGACAGGTTATAGTGTGGGTGTAGCCACCAGGGACTGTGTCTTTAAGCAGGCGTGACATCAGCCGTTACTTTAGCACAGCTCCTGGGGGAGGTACCAGGGTGTAATATAGTCCGGCTCATTCCTGAAGACAGTCACACATAACTGAGACCACAGAAATAGATGTTGGTTGTGGGCACAAAGTGTGAAACACAGACAATAAATCTGATAAGATTTTGGACAAGTAAGATGTGACAAAAACCTGCAGGATCATAATTTTACATTTCTGTTGCTCAGAAATTTTTCTTCGTTTTTCCTCCAGTGTATGAAGTATATGGACTACAGCTACTGTTAGTTGAACACTTAAATTGTACCTTGGTAATTTCTCTGTAAATTGGTTTACAGATACAATAAAACCCACTGGAGTACTCCTACTTGTAAAAGTATGTAAACCCCTTAAAATGTTCTGTTCTTCTCACATTGCAACCACAAACCGATGACGCAGCCTATTAATTTCTTCTTGCCCTTTTAAAATGCTCTAGATCTGTATAATGCTCTAGATCTGTATAATGCTCTAGAGCTGTGGAGCGCACAATGAGCAGTTTTTCTGTCAGCAGATTCACTAACCTGACTCAAGGATCTTTGCAGCTCCTCGACCTCTTGCCTGCTTGTCTTACTAATACTTTTCTCCTATTATCAGTTGGTGTGAATGTCCATGTTGTTTCTCCTTTCCATTTTCGGAAGTATGAAATACTGTTTTTATAATACAACCTTGCTTCAGATGTCTTGACAACTTTATCCCTGACCCATCTGCTCTGCTCCTCAGTCTTCATGAAGCTGCTTCTTCACTAACGAACCTCTGAGGCCTTCACAGATCAATTGGATTAAATCATTCACAGATGGACTGACTGGGTGATGTCTAAAGCAAACGTCTTGGATTGTTTGGAAGTATATCAGTACAAGGGGCATTTACATTCTACTTTATGTTAGTACATTGCATAAAATCATGATAACATAAATTAAAGTTTGTGGTTGTTTTGAGATGTGGAAACAGTTGTGTTGTGACTGTTTTGCAGGATTCGGTTGCCAGTTTTCTTGATTCGGGTGCATGATCAAGAGAGTCATTAAACCTTAATGTAACAGGGGATATTAATATATTGATTTCTCATGTTGTTTCACTTAGTTAACCATTCGTTTCAACAGTTTGTGTTGTCTGAAACAGCTGATTATAAACGTACACAAAATGTCACCTACTTATCTTTAAATATTAGAAGCGTAAAAACTCAGTGTTATGGCTTGCTTTATGTTGGTGCGTTTTTTTTCTTTAGCAAAAAGTACCAACATTATTTGATAATGTTTGTACATTCAAAAGATTCAACTAGTATCTGTTGAATGGTTTATCACTGCATGATATAGATATTTTGATTTATTTTGATTTGTTTTTTAATTTCTTTCCTGAACATGCACTGCTTTGTCATTATTAATCTAATACTTGAAAAAAAAATCTTCTGGTGATTGCATTCACTGATTCACTGCCTCCTCACTTTGTCATATTCCAGGCACCATGACAAGTTAATATTTTGCAAAAATGTGACAAATTTCTAATTTTGTTATTGTCATGAAGTGAGGAGGCAGTGAACAGTTTAACGCAGGTTCAGTTTTCACGTTCAGTGTGTTTGAAACCACAAGGGGGCGCTTTAGACAACATAATGAGCAAGTTTTGTTACAGCTTTTAATGAACAGTTTGTGATGAGCAGGACTTATTAAAATTAAACTGAAGTAGCTCTTCCACTCCTGTTTCATGACACGGTGCTCGTTTTAGCTTTCTAAATGTATATTTTTAGAACTCCATTAACCAGGCTTTTTCTTTTTAGTTTAAATAATCCGAAAAAAATTCTATCAGCAATGAGGAGAATGTTTTTTTTTTGGAGGACGTGGGCTGGGTTGCACCTTTTCTTCAAACCACCTGCAGATGGTGGTTCTCTTTACATCAGGACTTCACAGATCACACCTGCTGAAAGTGTTTCTTCAAAATTTCTGCGGTGTCACTGCAGTGTCTCTCAAATCCAAGACGCTCTGCGTACTTCAGCGCTGCTACTACTCTCTAAGCATTGACTCTCTATATGTCAACACTAATAAAAACTGTCCTTTTTTCTGCCTGCATTACCCCTGCATCCTTTAAGGCTGCACAGATGAGAAAACATATTTTTTATCTGCGATGCAGGAAATGCCGCTTCCTAAAGCGCTTTTATGCATACCACAAACCATCTCTATGTCATTCTGATAAAAGCAGATCCAGACAGACTCGTTCTGCTCTTAAAAGTAAGACCTAACATACTCTGCCATATCCCCATTGAAATGATCTGACCTCTTATTTGTCATTCAACAAAAGGAAGCTAACATCACACCCTTCTTCCAAAAAACCCTCAGACACTGAAACTCAGCCCCACTTGATCTCCAACCTCACACAGACCGAGTCTCCCTTGAGGACCTCTCATCATCTCTTCGCTCCATCCTTCTCTGCTTCCTGTTCGTCTGCGTAGTTGTTTGTAGTCATGACGACAGAATCCATGGTAACAAGGTCCCCATGGTGCTAAATAATAAAGGTGGATGTGCTGGCAGTACAGAGGGGGTCTCTGTGACTATTTAAGAAAGTATCTTGATGGAGAGTAATTGAGTGGGGCCTTTGTGAACAGGAGTCAGGGCGTGCATAACAGGCAACAAAACCAAAGGCAACAGCGCTCTTTTCTTTGAATTAGTGCATCAGACGATTCTACAGAATCATGACTGTGTGGGAATTAAAAAGAAAATGAAAAGGGTGACCATGAAAATGGCAAGCAACAGACAAAGGTCAGGCTTATAGAAGGCGTTCTTGAGTGACATGGAAAAGTGAATAGGCAATGTGAATGAAGCCACCTGCCTTTACTTTTTGCTGTTCTCTGTTTAAGGGTGCAAATCTAAATCTGTTTTAACTTGCTGTATGCAGCTTTTTTTTCTGATCACTAATGCTTTCTGCAGGCAGTCATTGTGTCACCTTAATGGCTCTGATTAACCCAAATGTTGTACCATGCTAGGTGAGTTTTCCGTGTATTATGCATAAAAAGATCTTAAAAGACATCAGAGTGTTCACAAAACCAAGTCAGTGGGGTCTACTTTGCAAGTAAAATGATTTCAGCTAGTATCTGTTGAATGGTTTAGAAATTTTATAAATTGTAATTTCTCCAAAATATGAAAAATCAAAAGACAAGACGCTCCCAATACTTTAGATTTAACCAGCTATCTTCAAATGTATCAGTGTTTTTAGCCTTTATGAATTAAGTAATGGGGAATTCAGATAAAAATATGCAAGTTCTATGAGATTTTACTGCATTGCACAAAAATCTAAAATGTAACCGCATCTCCATTTATAAACTAGCAAAGGAACCAATTTCTAATTTCTTTAGTTTGTATATCTCTCCTTGCTAAAAACAGACTTCATGGATTATCAGAGTTTTACAGACTGTTGGACATATTCAGCATATTACACATGGGTAGAAAAGAAACTACAGATTCAGTAAACAGTCTTGTTTCTGTGTAAAGACTTTAGTTATCCAATATCCCTGTGAAAAATAAGACTAAATATTGATCATTGGTATGCTTGTTAAAATTACTTTTTAACAGATCTCTCTTTAAAACAAGCTAGTAGCTGCAACAAATAATTTGGTAAAATAAATGTTTATATCTGCTACCTGAACTGAGACGGGAAATTGGACGGGGATAGATCAAGGTGTGATCTTTTCCACAAAGTTTTCTGAGTTTACAACACCACAATATTATGAACGGACTAAATTTTAATCTAAGTGCAAAACACCTTCCATTGTCTTGCCGTTTGGTTAATTTGTCAAACAGCAAATTAACCAGACTTTGCATCAGGAGAAGAATGGTGAGTCTGTGCAAAACACTGCATTAAAAAGTAGTACAAATACATAGGCTAGCCTAATACAAATAATTTAGGCTAGTACAAGAAATAATGGATGAAGGAAATAATGAGAAGCAGAATGATGGAAATAAATGGAGGAAAATGGAGAGGTGGTCCAAGCCGGGAGAAATGTTTGCGTGAGTCGAGCACTCAGGGCAGGAGATATTAAAGAAAATATCTCATACACAATTCCTATTGCACTCTCTTCCTGTGAAATCTTTAAAAACTAACATGTTAGAAGTGTTTGTAGATGTGAGAGTTTGCCTGTCCATAGGAGGTGGAGGAAGGATAACAAATTGTGTTATCCTTCCTTCATTTGCTGAATTGCAAATGAATTCGGCAAATGAAAATTTTCAGCAAATGAAAATTTTCAGCAAATTTTCATTTGCTGAAAATTTGGCCATTTTCAGCAAATGGCCAAATTTGCTGAAAACAAAAGATGACCAAGAATAAGCATAAAATTATAAAGTTTGCATTGAAAAGAGGGTAAAGGTTATGTAGCTTAATACAGAGGCAGATATCAAAATTATGAAACAGACAAACAGGGGGGGCACATTTGAAACTCGTCCAGCTTGCACCAAACTCCAAGAGAACTCTGCTCATTGGCCAGGGCAGTCGTTGCTCTGGGAGACATTGGATTGGTTCTGGCAGGGTGAGCAACAGTATGTGGGGGGGAAATGTCATCAGAGTGAAATATACAAACACAGGCTGTACATTTTCTACAACAGGTGTATATAAAACTGCACTCCGTATTCATCCTGAATGTCCTTTACATAAAACAAATTAATAGGCATCTCTCAGCAACATTTTGTTGCTCACTTTTACTTCAATAATTATCAATATGAGCTGCTTTCTGGAATTGATCACTTTCTTTCAGATGTCACTGTTGTCTTTATTTTAATTTCAGACCTCATGATTGTACTCATACCTGGGCGGGTGCTCAGACAACGAAGGCCTTTATGTGCTGCTTATACCATAAAAGGACAGAAGCTGCGTCTGGCTGGCGTTATTGTAGTGAACACACAGTACTGTTGCTAAAATCAAGTGATAACAGCGGCATGCAGCACTGCTGAAAAATCTTGAGTCATCCATCATTTCTTTATTTTTTATTTCCTTTTAAGAGCAGCAAAAGAAAAACGGTGCCATTAAACTGCTTTTCTGAGTCAGTGACTTCATTTATTTTGGGGGAAAAATATGGGGAAAAAAAGTCAATGGTAGAATGCAGTTTTTTACAAGAACACAATACCTTCTAAAAGTATTCATATTTGATATTTGTCCTTACATTTTGTATAAATACAGCTGTTTTTTTCAATGTATTTTAACTGGACACAAGATAAATAAAGTAGGAAGTAAAGGATGCATTGGTATTCAACCTCACTTTTCACTTTCATTCCCGCTGCAGATATTTTGGATTTCGTTTCAACCATCTTTTACTCAACTACATCCAAAAAAGTTAAACCAAACCAAACATTGTATTACCAATAAACTTTCCCTGACTTTTCTTTCAATGGTTTTATTAAAAAAGCTTGGTCTAATTTCTTTTATTATGTTTTCCTTTTTGCTATAAACATTTAGCTATTTTATTTCACCCTCACAGCATCTCTTCTTCAGGTACTGCTTCCTGTTTCTCCTCTGCCTGTTGTGTCGAGAAGGAAAGTTGGTAAACTGAGGCGCGTGATTGATAAGTACAGATGAAGCTGGGTGAAAATACCACTGAGAAGAGCCAGAGGAGTGAGCTGACTCTCCCTGCTTCTCACTATCTGCTCCCTCGGTGGGGGAGCTGATGATTGCACACTCCACGTTCTGCCCCTGTGTGTGATTCTGCTCACCTATCAATCGCAGCCCTGCAGGCGCAGACATATGCTATCTATAGAAAGATCAGTTACTCTTTAGTTCACGCTCAGCGGAGACTTGTGCTACAAATGCCAATAATGAATGATTTGCAGAACAATCGTTTGTTTCCCTCTCTGAATACTCATCCACTTCTGCCACAGAGGACATGAGAGGGTTTTATGAAGCTCAAAGGGAAGCCCAATACTCCATCTGTCACATTCCAACGCTTATCTGCAATAAGAAATCCAGGTATAGACCGCCTTGTCCTCTACTCGATGTGGTTAAGAGTGAGAAAAGAGACCATAAAACGTATCTTTAATAGGCAGAGCCTGTTCTTTAAACATACCTGCAGCTGCAGGGACTCACACTCAAATACTTTTCAAATTACCTCACACAAAGATGGGAAATAGGCTCATTCAAGCTTATAGAGAATCCAGAGAAAATCACATTTTTGAGTATAATACGTTTCTTCCCTCCCTGCTGTGTTTCAATCCTTTTTTCTTCCCCACATTAAAGAGTTTTTTTCTTACTCTTCTCTCCTCCCAAACATTATTTCCTGATATCCATGAAATGCCTTTGGGAAGATTTGTGATTTTCCATCTGTGTGCACATTTTTCAATTTGGAAGGGAAAATTACAGAATAATAACTGGCTACCTTGCATAAAGGAGGATTATTCTATATTTTCAGTGTAAAGTATTTTATTTTCTTTAGCTGGTAACAAGAACTAAGAAAAAATATTAAAGAATAAACACAACCTCAGAAAATCCCACAACAGCAGAGGGATATGCAGACTTTAATGATCTCAGCTGCATCATCTGTTTTTAAGTCATGTGCAGAATTAGCAAGTCATGCTAACATTTCCTTTCATTCACATGCATAAAAACCCTGTTAAAATGACAACATTTGGACTTATGCGTATCATGAAAATGTATCCGTTTTCATGAACAAAGCATCCATCAGTGTTTTGTTGTAGGAGAATAAGGCTGCGTTCTCTGTCTACTTGGAAGTCAGATTTTCCAAATTCCCATTTTGAAGAACCAGAATAACGTTTGAATTTTGAATTTTTACTGGGAAAGTGGTCACTTGCAAATAAACCCTAGGTTCTGTATCCAGTAAGGCTGCACAGCTAGAAATTACAGCGAATATGGTGAATTATACTTCATTAGTGAACATTAGTGAACAAACACGATCATTAAAACCAAGCAGCGTAGCAGTCAGGGCAAGGTTAAGGTTCAACACAATTTCCTGAGTTTTGAACATCTACTGGAGAAATGTAAAATTTGAAATGGAAATGCAATTTCATCTATTGGGAGGAGTTTCTTCAGAAATGGCAGTACTCTTGTCAGTGACGGGAAGCTGGGTAAAAATAAATACAATAAAAATATGAAGCTTATTGAATGTAGTGTTGATTGCAGGTTGAGCTCATGTTGTTTGGCACAATCAACAGAACCTTTTTTTTGTCTATTCCCAAGTTAAATTAAACATTTGTTTCATCTTTGGTATAACATAAGGTGTTTTGGATATCTGAGGAATTTAATCAACTAGCAGTGGAAGCTTTCTTTGTTAAAAATGTCACGTTTTAAAGATGAACTGGTTCAAATTTATATATTTGAACATCTTAATTTTTCTCTCCAAATCCTCACAGGATATTTTATTCCTCGTGTTGAGAGATAGCCTCTTACATCAGTTTTTGCTCCATAATTACTTTCTGTGTTCATGAGGGGTATTCATTAAAAGACAGGCAACACCCAGTCTTCCTCTCATAATGACTATTCCCCTGGATCTTATTAGGCCTCGTATTTAGAAAATCAATGAGGACTGAGAGAAAGATTATGGAGGATTCTTATTCTGATCATCCTGCAGTTAAAGATGAGATGTGTAGTCATTATTTAACCATTAGAACCACATGGAGACATGCAGAGAGGAGCCAACAAAGAAGCCTGGTTCAGTACTGCAGACACAGTGAGTGTAATGATGGGGAGATTAGGAGAAGGAAGAAGGATGGAAAAGAGAAAATAAAAGCTGGAGAGTGACGTAAAACTTCATATTCACCAAAGAGAGTTGGCTCCAGGAGAGGGGATCAGGTGAAACAGTGAGAAAAATATTTTTTAATTAAAATTTTAGACACTTCTCAGTTTAATATTTGGAACCTTTGTAGTGGAAAAATTTAAATTCAGCAGAGCATATCTCAGTGTGTGCACTACGATAATGTGTCCAGAGTGTTTCTGAAGTGCTGTGATTTGTGATAATTCCTGACAGATATCAGTGCTATTTATCAGACGAACGAGAAACCCACGCCAACCTTCCTTTCTGTCTCTCTCTCTCTCACTCCCTGCCTCCCTTAACTTCGCTTCTCGGTCCTTCTTCCTCCCCCCATTGCTGGCAGTCATTTCTCAACTATCCATTAACTTCACCAAATAGAGGCCTGGAGGAGGAGAAGCAAAGGTCTTCACTCTGCTAAAGAGATTTTCTTTGAGACGGAAGAAAATGGAGGGAGGCAGGCAGTGAGAACGAGGTAACAATGAAAGGCCAAGAAAGATGGATGGACGGACGGACGGATGGACAGATTGCACCAATGGCAAAAATAATATCTTGTGACCCACTTTTTCCACGTTGGTTATTAAATCTCTTTGGGAAAACGTCCCTCCTACTGGTCACCAACTAGTTGTCTGTTTAGTCTAAATTTCCTACAACAGAGCAATAAAAAAAGCCTTTGCTAGTTGAATTTCTTGTTGATTTTTTTGTCTTGAACTTTCTGAGCTTTGCATATGCACGACTTTCCAAGTTGGTAGTGGCCTTCCACATCCTTCAGACTTTAATAATTGGTCCTCAGACTTATTCCTTGCTAGTCTGCAGCTCCCTCTGTGTATTTTTCCCCCCATGATTTCCAGCAAATCCTTGCCTTCTGGTTATACTTTGTTCTTCAGAGAGCAGCTCTTTACTTTTTATTAATGGAAATACCTTGTTAACAGGACAATTAATGCAGCTAATGTGAGTTAATTTAATAAATTATATCAGTTTTATATCCCTTGATGTTTGGTTTAGGCTTTTATTCCATCAACAACTTGAAAAAGAAATGTGTGACAATGAAAGGAGTCTGTTTTAGAAAGGGTTTAACAGCTACAGTTTAGGAGCAAACAAAGATACTCTTATCCAAGAAAAATGAAAACACTGAGGAATGGTGCAAATTTTGCATGCCTGGACTGGTGTTTTATGTGGGACATATTGTTTATTTATTTTTTTATTTTTTTAGAGAAAGAATTTTTACTGACAAAGATAAAAAAAGGAAAGTTAATTACAGCACAAACATTTTCCATTTTATTAACCTGACTTTTTTGCGGTCATTTTGATTTAGCAGTAAATCTACTACTTAACTTTGACAAATACAAGAAGTTTTTCAAGGATGAGTGCAAATAATTATATAGAAAGCATCTGAATCCATGAATTAAGTGTGAAAATTTATGTTTTCTGTGTGTTTATTTTGGTTTCTGTCTCAGTTGAGTCTCCGTGTTGTCCGTCTACTCCTTGATTGATCCCAGCTGTTCCTTGTCGGGTCCACTTCTACCCAGTCGTTTGTTTGTGTCACATGTCTCTACATTTGTTCCAGTTGCAACCAGTTTCTGTGCGCCTTGCCTTCTGCTCGTCTGTGCTGCCTGGACTTTGCATTCTTGTCATTTTATCCTTAAAACTATCATTTTCTCTACTGCCTGGGTCCACTGGGTTTACCTCACCTCCTACATGATGACATTAAGGGCATTCTATTACTTTCCATTAATAAGCACAACATGATTTGGCCTTTTTATGTTTCAGATCTATAATTATTTACTTAATATTCCACAAAAGATTATTTTTTCATTGTACTGCAATTTTAAAATGTTTTCTTGTTGTTGAGTGGATAAATCATAAAAAATACACACAATCTGAAAATAATTATCAGCAATACAATGAGCAGATCAAGTATTTTTTTTAGGTTTAAGACAGAACAAGCATTAAAATTATGTTTTATGAGTGGTAGTGCAGGCACCAGTACCCCTCCCAACCCCATTAGGGATAAGGGTGTTAGAAAATGGACGGAAGGATGGAAGGACGGACTGGCAGTGCCGGACATCTAGGTCTCTATTCCTGATAACAAGCAACCTATTCATGCAGAAGTCCTGTATGAGTTAGTAAGTATAACATCTGTGCTGAAGTTATATGTGTGACAAATTTGCATACTGTTCTCATCATGCAAAGAGAGCACTTAATGTTGTAATTTTCCTTTAAATAAATTATTTGTTTGGGTTAGGAAAACAAGTTTGGGTACAGGGTGAATTATTATAAGTGCTCTTGAAGGAAATTGGCAAAAACTACTTGTGGATTAAAATCTGTTTGATCCCAATATTCTGTCATGTTTTCTTTTTTTATAGCTATTTTTAAAATCCAAAACAATGATGTCAAATGTAAAAGTTTGCATGAGCAAATAATACAGCTTCTATTAAATAAAAAAAAATCTCGTTCTTCATTTAAATTCATTATATTGAACTAAAGGTTGCAGAGAACAGCATTCATATCTAATGGAAGACTAAGACACTGACATGGAAACTATTAATCTCCGGGTGTTCATATCCTATTCAAATTTAGTTACATGTAATATCACTTCACAGCATGTCGAATAATTACTTATGCAGCAATAGATATTAAATAATGTAAATGGACAGATTGGCTAGGTAACTGTCTGCAAAAAGTGAATGGAGACTCTCACACAGCAGAATGACCTGGATCTACTGTAGATGTAAATCTGGGTTCAGATTCCAGTCACACGCTGTGTGCCTCTTTGGCCCCGATGCTTTTAGCCTCCTCTAATATAAAAAGATAAAATGCCAAACTGAATGCTCAGAAGGTCTTTTCAGGATTTCTAATGACTGCAATTTTCATTTCATAAATGTACAAAATAAATTCTCCTGGTCAAGCTAGTCTTACTTCTCGTTTTTTTCCCTCTGACACTCTGATAATGGAGAAATTAAAACCCTTCGGAGTACCCGTGTGCTTGTGAATGTGTAATGAAGTACAACAGGGTATATTAACCCAGAACGATGATGGGTTCAGGCTCATTCTTGCTCTGACAAGTTGCTATGACAACGTGGCATTTGCATTGCTGACGACCTGTTTAAGAAAAACAGCTTGAAAAAAAAAAGCAGTGCTGCATGCAAAAAAAATAAAATAAAATAAAAAATACTGAAACATGGCACCAGGTTCCTGCTGAAATACAGAGTCATGGGGTGGAGCATGAGTGAAAATCACAGAATAGCCAATACACACAATGCTGAAAAGATGCAAACTTAAAAGAAACTCGATGTAAATTATCATAAAAGGGGAATAAAATGTCCAAAAAAAAACAGGGTATAAAAACTTACATGTGGTTCTTTTGGTTTTGCACAGATGAGCTCAGCAGGAGCTTGGAGGAATAAAGGATTTTCAACAACAGCCCAAGAGACATTAACAGTCCGCCGCCAGCAGACTGAAGACAACAGAGGTTCTGACATTGGAGTAACTGAACTATAGAGTATTTTCACATGGGAGTTTGATTACTGAATGCTACAAAGGTGATTTAATGAACAGATGTGGAACAGCTGTACCTGAGGCTAGTAGACTAGTATAAACTACTGCAACATTAGAAGCTACAAAAGACTAAAGGGATCAAACTAAACTCAAAACTAAAGATTGTGACATTAAGAATCATTCTGAGTGTGTTTAAGATGTCCGTCCTGCCTTTGTGTGCATCATGTGTTGCCCACACACATAAAGAAAGTCTAATACATATGGAGACTAAGCTGAAGGATATTGACTGGCCCTGTAAGAGGCTCTCTTGGGTTTTGCATGGATAGAGAAATATTTCCCAACCACCTCATATGATTCCTCTCTTTTTCCCTTTTGACTTCTGTACTCTTACACATTCAGTCTCTCCTTTGTCTGCACGCATCTCTGCTTTTCTCCTCCATACGCCCACATTCGAACATCACTTCTTCTTCCTCCCCTGTGGCCTTAACTCTCACAACTCCTCTCTGTCAGAGCAATGACTATGCCCTGCCAGATAAGAACATATTTCGAGCATCAACCTTCACCCTGTCCACTGTGCTGAATCTCATTAACCTGCTGTGAACTGAGCATTCCTTATTGTTGAAGTTTATTTAGTTCAATTTCTAAAAATAAGTTCTATAACTTTTACTTATTTAGTAGCACCAAAAATTAATATGCATACAATGCCTTGCAAAAATATTTATACCTCTCAAACTTTTCCACATAATACAAACTGTAGTATATTTGAACATCTCATTGAGCACTGCTCAATCCAGAGTTGAATTCAGACTACAGCACAACTACCACCCACCTTGGAAGAAGCCAAGAGGCAACTCTGGAGGAGCTGCAGAGATCCACAGCTGGTTTCTAGTTTTTGAGATGTTATTAAAAATGAGAAAATCACATTTATCTGTGCATCAAAACTAAGACAAAAAGTCAATTTGACTGAACTTGAGCTATTTTGTATAGATGATTAAGTGAAAATCTCTAGATGTGCAAAGTTGTTAGAGATATACCCCAAAATCTTTGCAGCTGTGATTGTAGAGGAAGAAAGTTGAACCTAATTACAAAAACATGTCAACATTTTCAGAATTTTATTTGTAAAGAATTTAGAAAAAAATAGCATAATTATACTACCACTTCACATCTGTGCACTGCTTTGTGTTGGTCCTTCACATAAAATATGAATAACTGAAGGAACTAAAAAGAAAGAAGCACAAATGTTAAATTTTGTAGCTGACAGCTTCTGTCAGATTTTTATGCTATTTGTTTTTATTGAAGTTGAACTCATTCCTATTTCTCACCTCAATGTTTCACTTCTCAGAAGATTTTTTCACCTCTTTTTTTATTCCCTCTCTCATCCTCACACAAAGTCACACATGAAGCCGATGTCTTCCGTGTCTCTACCTCATTGCAGTCGAATGTCTCACAGCAGGTCTCAATAATAGAGACAGAGTGTTGGTAAAATGTTCATGACAGAATGCTAAATGGATTCAAGCTATTTAAACGTATATGTCATCTTCAGCATGTAAGCCAATTTGTCAACAGTCACACTGGCACATTTATAATTTGCACCCCCCTCCACTCCCTTCCTCTCCTTCTGCTTGGGCAATACAATGCATTGGACTGAGATTAGATTGCTGTTTTATTTTGCTTATTCCAAGCAGCTGTAACGTTTGGCTCTACCAGACAGAGTCATTGCATCTCTGCAGCAGCTCCACTTAAGACACAATACTCCACTGACAGAGGAGAAATGAGGTACATCCCAGCTGTCTCTCAGTTAGATGGTGAGATTAAAGATGTAGTTCCCCGTGGAAAAAGCAATTTAAGCGTCTTTCACTGGACCAGAGTAATTGATTAGGATCCATTTAATTGTCAGTGATATTATCTGTTGATAATAGGCATGTGGGTTGTGTTGTTTTATCTGCATCTTTTATTATAGACAGCTTCAGCTCTGGTCCTAGAAGTAAAAATCTTGTTATAATATCCAGTCCATCTTGTTTCAGAAAAAGCTGCAAATATTAGCAGTCTTAAGATTTTGAAAAATATTTTAAGCCCTATTTTTATTGGCCATGTTGGATTGTCATGAAAAATAATCTAATTATTATGCTATAGATACTACAGTTAAATTTTATGTCACTAAATGTTTCATATGATTAATAAAAATAAGTAAAAGCAAAATGCAGTTTTCAAATGATCACTTATTAGGTTTAAAAGTTTGTTTGTCTGTTATTGACATTTGCAACATTAAAGTGTAAGTTTAGTCATTAAACACTAGAATAAATGACTGCTTGTTGCTTAACACAGCTTGTTGTCTTAAAATACATTTAACCCATTTCTTCATTTGTTAATTTCCAAACTTAAACAATTGCCTGCAGACACAGATTATTATTCACTGTTTTCACCCTTGTTTTTAGTACGATGTTCAGAAAATACCCTTAGGCACTATTTAAATCCCCAAATCAAGCATTAGTGAGATTTGTGGTCTTACATGGGTGGATATATAGCTGGATGCATACAACAATATTAAAAGCATGACCTAATAAAATGATTTGGCCTTCTGCCTGCTGCAATGCCTGAGACACATACAGTCTCTTCCAGAACAGAGTGGAAACTTTAAATTGGATTTATAGGCCATAGCGTGTCTGAAAAGGTCAACCTTAATGATTATAGCCTAAAGCAGCCTCACTATCCCTCCTCCAACCTGCTAAGGACTAAAATGGTGTCCATACTCTGGTTGTTATGCAGCCATCTTCATATTAGCAGCATCAATGTTAGCTTTTAATATGGGCTATGTGGCTTTCTGCCAAGGGATGTATTGCCTGGAACAGAGGTGAACAATCTGGGTGTCAACAATGATGGCCTGCATGATTTGAACACACCTGGGTGAAATATCTAACTTATCTCCTCAGGTTGTGACAGATTCCACAGGAACCTGAAAAATGACCAGCTTAAGTCATTCAGGTGTGTTTGAAACATGAAGGGCAAGGAAGTTTTGATTAGATTTGATGATATCTAACTCAAAGTCTTACGTTTTTAGACTGGTCAAACTATTTTCCTGTTTATACTGTACAACCTTTACTCTAATTGGAAAAACAAAAATATGCTCATGTTTAATGTTTTCCCGGCATCAGGACCACGTTACGTTTAGACAAGCATGTAAAGCACATTAAGCAGACAAGTCAAACGTGGAGGCAGATGTTGTAAAGAAATACTTAGATTTTTCAACAACTCTACATGAAATAAAGAAAAGATTGACAATGCAATCAAACATTTTCTTGGAACATCTTTCAATTTGTCTACAGTGGAAACAATGAGCTGCACTGGAAAATATTTTTTCTTTGGTTTTGTATGAGGCACTGAAATGAGGCTCGTCCAAGGTTTCCATTGATGCATGAATACAATCACTGATACAAATGCATGAGCACCAAAAAATGATTGACCCAATTTGAATACAACTTGTATAACCAGCAGTGGTGGTATAAATGCTTCACTTTCAATAAAGATCACATTGCTTCAAAGGGCACTGGAAGGCATAACATGTCAAGTGGAGTGACATGCAACGATGTCATTAATATCAGGAGGAGTAAGTACTGCGCTCTGAGTTTGAGTATGATTCAGTTGATGAGGAAGGAGACACTTTGAGTTTGGGACATGTCAACATTCACACAGAACTGAGCAAGAACCGGTGCCATTTTTTGACAATTGTTTTGGTGTTTGAAATTTTTATCTGTGAGCTTTTGGTGCTGCAAGAAAAAAAATCATGCCCAACTTTATGAAGATATGGGCCTGAATTCCAGTCACAACGTCCTTCCAATCTAGTGACAGATGATGAACTATTTTGCAAAGAAGAAATTGTTATATATTATGGTTCCTAGATCTGGAAAGCTGGTAAATATACATCAAATAACTTGCAGCCAAAATTCCCCACGAGCTATCTCTCCACCTGTGATTACAACACTTACCACAATTTTGAAATTTTTCTTTGCAAGAAATTTTAAATCATCAGCTCTCTTTGATTTCTCATAGGAAGAAAAAGACAGTGTGTAGTACTCTGTGTACAACATAAAACTCTACATCAAAATTTTATTTTATTGTTAAAACGAGTATAAATACTGTACAAAGATAAGTCAGTTTACATAATTTGGCAGCAACTTTTCATTACTAAAGAAAATCAAGCAGAAAGAAAATGTACATGCCATTATGAACAACTACGGTAAAAACTAGTGTTAAACATACAGAAACTTTCATTAAGATCTTAAATAAAGTAAATGTATTTAAGATTTTTTTAAATGGGCTTCTTTCAGGTTACAGAACTATTAAAAGTATAATTAGTCTCAGCTTTCACTTCTCTTTTCCTCACATTGCGGGCAGACATGTGATTTTCTAATCCAGTGTGACTGTGGTCACTCTCTGACCTCTTGCCCAGTCTAATGGAAGAGAAAACCTTTGATGCTGGATCATGTAATTACTCAGACACAGACACAATCATCCAGATAGAGCAATTTGAGACTTCCTTCACTCCTCAAAAATAAATCTCCAAACAGCCTCCAGATAGGGAAGAAAATGTCCTTCCTTGTGTGGCGTCTTCTTGTTAGCGTCACCCGTTTTTAAAGCTGACTTGTCTGTCATCCCTCTTCAATAAAGTTTGTTTAACAGAAAGGCTCGTCTGGAAGAAGTCTCAGTGAACGAAGGTGTAATGTGAATTAATGCAGACTCATGGGAATGATTCAGAGATTGATCTGAGAGTGAGGGCGAGTAAAGAAACAGTGGCTGGTTATCCACTTATTGATGTGGGACTTGGTGTAGGAAGCAGAATGTGGTGGTGACTAATCCTTCACTCGATATTGCTCTACCAGTTGTCGCCGAAGCCCCGGCAGTGAGAAGGGATAATAGTTGTGACTATGACCAGTGAGTGCCAACTCTCCTGACCTGAACCCCATAGAGAATCTGTGGGATATTGTGAAGAGAAAGTTGAGAGACGCAAGACCCAACACTCTGGATGAGCTAAAGGCTGCTATCGAAGCATCCTGGGCCACCACCTCAGCAGTGCCACAGGCTGATTGCCTCCATGCCACGCCGCATTGAAGCAGTAATTTCTGCAAAAGGATTCCCGACCAAGTATTGAGTGCATAACTGTACATAATTATTTGAAGGTTGACTTTTTTTGTATTAAAAACACTTTTCTTTTATTGGTCGGATGAAATATGCTAATTTTGTGAGATAGGAATTTTGGGTTTTCATAAGCTGTATGCCAAAATCATCCGTATTAAGACAATAAAAGGCCTGAAATATTTCAGTTAGTGTGCAATGAATCTAAAATATATGAATGTTCAATTTTGATCATTACATTATGGAAAACAATGAACTTTATCACAATATGCTAATATTTTGAGAAGGACCTGTAGAGCAGGGGGGCCTGAGGACTGGAATTGAGAAGCACTGAACTATCGGTACTCAGATTCAGCGTACTTTCATATCCTCTATACCAGGGTTCTCAAACTCCAGTCCTTGAGGGCCGCTGTCCTGCATCTTTTAGATGTGCCTCTGCTGCACCACACCTGAACAGAATAATTAGGTCATTAGTAAGGCTCTGGAGAGCTGATCTACACAAGGAGATAATTAAGCCATTTCATTCCAGCGTTTTGTACCTGTGGCATATCTAAAAACTGCAGGACAGCGGCCCTCGAAGACTGGAGTTTGAGGCCCCTGCTCTATAACTAATTTGTTTTTATTATGTCTGATATAGTTTTATGTTGTGTTTGGGAACTTGTGTGATGTGAGGGGTTAGCTTTAGATTGAGAGGGCAAGTGCAGGTCAAATGGAAGTTCAATTCGTACATCAATCCAGTTTCTTTGATATGTGTGTGTGGGGGTGTATTAGAGAGAGTTTGGGTGGCCTTTGAACTTTTTTTTTCTGGTGCTTAAATGCTTTTATAATGCAGGGGTCAAAAATTACCCATAAGACAGTCCTTGTACCCTAGTGGTGTACAGCCCACATGGAAATATAAACAAAAACAAAGTATCACTTTTTTCTAATGATGGGGTCAATTTAGGAAAAGTCATACAATTTCAAGCCAGAAAAAGATAGTTTAGGGTATTTTTTCTACAGGTAAACATGGTAATGGGTCACTTTTGACCCTCAAGACAACACAAGGGTATAAATGATTTTTGCAACAAACTGTACAACATTACACTAAAAACTAAATTATTACTGTCCCAACATTTTCAGGCTGTGCTAGCATTTTCCAGCATAACACCTCGACAAGGATTGTGCATCAGTTGCCGTCCTTTGTGAGACTGCAGAATAACATAAAGAACAGGAGGTTAAATATTTATGGGAAGATGTGCCACCTTTCCTCTCTGAGCCTGAGGTCTGAGCCTGCTCATTAACACGCAGGACAATACTACACACCACTATTGTATTACATGTAAGCACCGGGTGTACCCATTGCTCAGGAATACACTCGCTCACTCACATTTGTGCTGGTAATCCCCAGCTCTGTTGTACTCAAATCAAATTGTGCAGCCACTGCTGTGAACACCACCGAGACAAATTGGCTCCCAGTTAACTGAGGAAGTGGAGAGCGATCCTCAGATAACTGTGGCCTGAACCTTTGCAGGGAATCTGACTCCTCACTGCTGTGTTATGGACTCCCAGGAAGACACACCTAGAAATGTACCCAGCTAGAACAAAGCAAGGGCAAGAGCCTGGAAAAGAGTAGGCTATGCAAATATCAGGAAATACAAATGATCATGCACATGCAGAGATCTATGCAAATTCAGTCACAACATCCTAAATGCACATTGTACTCTCTGACGACCTAAAGCATGACCCTAGACAAGCACACCTGCATGCAAAGAAGGGAAGTCGTTTAAAGAGGATACAAGGAATAGGAAATAAACTCATACATCTTTTTCTATCCCTCAGTGACACAACCAACATGGCAGCGTGAGTAGGTTAGCTCAGTGCTTTGTTTAAGCCGGCCGTACTGATTGTTGCGGCTGAGTGGGTACAGCAGGCAGAGCGTCTTCAAAGACTCATTGTTCGGTGATGGGAGAGCAAATCCCCCAAAACGGTTTGTGTTTCATTCCCCCACACATTTACATCTTTCTGTAGAGCTTTGACAGCTATGCTGTTATGTAATCAGACGTGTTCTGAGGTTGTCAGAGTCTGTAGCTAGCTGTTAACACACTCTCTATACATAGACATTTTTTCTTGCCACAGCAGGCCTACACGCTCTGACTCATCAGCAGCACCACACTGATTCTCCTACAACATTTAAGCGTAGACATTATCAACGTAAAGCAGATACCAAGTTTTGCAAATATCCACAAAACTTCTGTACATTTTGTTGGTGACAAACCAGCGCAAAGTATCAGGAAATTTTGGATGGTTTCTATCTTTCTTTACAACAAGACTGTGAAAAGTGACATGCACATTTGTTTTCAGTCAATAATGTGTAGAATTTCACCACAATGTCACCACCAGCTTTCCACAACAATGTTTGTCTATTCTTGATAAAGTAGATCTTGGTCTGTCAGATTTGACTACAAGCTTCTATAAAAATTCTTACAGCTTTCTTAATTGGATCTAAGTCTGGTCTTTGACTGGTTTTCTTTCAAACCTACTAGAGGTTTTGGCTCCATCCATCTTGCAATCAACTCTGACCAGAAAAGTCTCCCCACAGCAGGATGCTGCCTCCACTATTTGTCACAGTAAGCCAACAACTGTGACAAAAAATGACAAGAGCAACTTTTGTCACATCTTGTCTTGTGGGAAACTGCTGGAGAAATTACGCAACAGTTTTCTTCTTGCCACTCGTTTAGATTTATGGAGAGAAAAACTAATTGTGCTATGAGCGTATTACCCACCTTTGGACCTCTGCAGCTTCTCCAACGATACCAAAAGCCTTGTGCTGCTTCTCTTGATTCGTTGAACTATTTAGGTGGGCAGCCATTTGGAGTTGTGCCATACTCTTTCAGTGTTTAAATGGCTGACTGAACAGAGCTGTGATGTTCATAGCTTTGGTAATTAGTTTATAATCCATCTGCTCCATAAACTTCTCCCCCTTAGCTTCGACTTGTCTGCTCTGTTCCTTCAAGATGTTTTATGTTCACTTATGTTTTAGCAAACCACTGAGGCCTTCACAGAACAGCTGGATTTATTATTCTACAGTAAAGGCAACTGGATAGACTGGATTTTATTTAGGGTTATCAGTGGGATGGGTACCATTTTCCTTAATAGTCTTTCACTATTTTGTGTTGAACACTTTTGCAGTGAAATGTGTGGCACCATGGGCTGCTTCATATTCTATTTTAAGACTCTCTAAAACGTCACTATAAAACGATGGTAGGTGAGTTGCTTTTAGGAAGTCCTGTTACACTGAGAGAGAAAAAGAAACAGAATGCAAAATCAGTGAATGTTGTTTTGCAGCCTTTCACCATAGTAACCACTTTTGTCTTAGGAGGAAGGTGGCCTTTGCTGGAGGCTGAGAGGAAATGACACAAACAAATGGCAGAGCTGGAACAGATCAGTGGGCATTTAGCAGAATTTTGTTTTCTTGTCCAGTGTTTATTTGCATTTCAAACTATGCCTTTGGGAAGTGGGAATTGTAAGTATGTCTGTTATATAAGCAAATCTGTCAGAAATCTTTAGTGCAGGGCAACTAATATTAATTTCCAAATAAGGTTTGGGAGAATAAATGCTCAGTCTTTGGCTCATGTCGCATGTGCTTTTAAGCTACTCATTGAGCGTTGTCACACTGAAGCTGATGTTTAGGGATTTGGCAGCGTTAGTGTGTCAAAGCCTTTAATATGAAATGAGTTCAGTCTTGCTGATAAAGAGCAGGACAGGCACTGAGGTGAGTATTTAGCCTGAAGGAACATCTTTTATTAGTGTACAACTTGTTCCAGGGAACTCAACACATCCACCCACACAATGACAGGTGGGATGAATGTGAATGCAAAATGCGGAGAAAGACACGCATCCATGCCCACATTACAAATTTAGGAATGCATTTTCTGTTTCTCCACATGGACCTCTTTGTGCAGAGCAAAATATAATTTTTTCTTCTGCTCCTCACTGTTCCTCCTCCTACCTCTGCCTCTGCAATTTTCCTCCATCTTATCTGTTCAGCATTTCTTCTCTCCGTTCCCATAAATGTCTATTACTTTCTAGACTCACAGCAACCAGATCTCCTCTAAAAATGACTCAAGTAAACTCAATGTCCTGTGAGTCCCTGGCAGGTGTACAGTGTTACAAATATTTCTGTGGTAGTCACGCTGTTAGCTCTAAAAGTCCAACATACACAGGTGCTTTTCGCTGAGTGCTTATCTCAGTATGCTAACATGCATACAATAATATGCTGTGTGAAAGATTGGTGTCCAGAAAGGTTTGAGCAAATTGTGCTAATATGGTCCCAGTAGAAGGAAATATGCAGCCTTTCTGGGAAGGGATCTGTGAGCAGATGGGGGTTCATTTCCAGACAGATTTTCGATTTGCGTGATTAAAAATCAATCAGGATGAAGCTACAGCTGACCCGACTTCATTCACCCACCTGCAGACCTATTTTCAATAAACTCTAGAAATAAACCGGCGACACGTGTTATTATGAAATGAGTCATCCCGGCGGCCAGTATTGACTAAGAAAAGGCAGGGCATTCATCATAGGCACGGGCTAATTTAATTTAAGTCATCTTAACGATACTGTCCAGTAGTATACACACCAGCCACCTTCTTTGGTCCATCTATTCAATTGCTTGTCTCGTGGCAGCTACTCAAGGCATTAAGACATCTGGAAAGGATGAAGGCGACTTGCTGAAGTTCAAACCAAGTATCAGAACAGCAATCAGGTCAAGGTGCCCAAAGTGTAGCTACATCACATTTGTGACCCTAAAAAATTTGGTCAAATGAGTAAATTTTCATCCTGAAATGCATGCAGTATTCTCACATTCTGGCCAAACACTTTGTGGTGCCTTTTAAAACTGCAAGTAAACATCTTCAAATAAGAAATTTTAACACAATTCAAAGAGATAAAAACAGGATAAGTCTAAAATGAAAATACTGAAAATAACTTTGTTCACCATTTATGTAACAAAATAAGAAAACAAATTTAAAATTGGCCATGATACATTCTTCTGCGCAAAATTGTAGCTTTAATTGGTTTTCCAGGAAAGTCTTGGGAGCAGATGTAACAAACAAGACTAAAAAATTACAGAGGAAGGAAGGAAATAGCTCATGTTGTGTTTTCTTTGTGTTTTCTAAAGAGTGATGTCAAGGTTATCATATATTCTCTACAATGTGCATTAGTCCCATTAACAATGGAGCAGAGTGTTAATAATTAGGGAGAGAAGAGGAACACGGGTTAATTACCAAACATAATGAGGTGAGATTCCTCTTCCTCACACATCTTATCAGTATCTGTGCTGCTCTCGCTCATCGGTTTTCCTTTGTTTTCCATCTTCCCCACCTTCAAGCTCTCTGACACACAATAATACGTTTGTTCTAATAAGATTAGTTGGGTGTTCTCCAGCTCGACGGAACGGTAAAAGAAATGCAGCAGGACCTCCTGACAAAAGCAGGAAGGATTTGCATGGAAAATTTAAAATTGCATCCTGAAAAAAAAAAAAAAAAGAAATATAATGACAGCCTTTCCATCCTTTTTGAGTGCTTCTGCAGCTCTTCTTCAATGACTAATTATGTCCTGCAGTCCAAATGAGTACAGGGTGTCTCTAACTTTTCACCCAACCACAGAGCAGAATAGTGGGTCTCAAAAATGGCAAATCTTTCCTGTTTGACTACGATTCCCTTACAGCAGCGTCAGACGCTATCGACTGTGGCTCGTTATGCGTGTGAATGTAATGTTTGTGTTATGATGAGGAACTGCAGCATGTGCTGTAGACACAACTCCCACTAAAGATTAACTCACAGCCAATGAGTCATACCAGTGCTCTCATCGTCAGAGAAATTTTATTTAAAGGATCATATCATCCATCCACTCAGTCGTCCTTAAAGCTCGTTTTACAATGCAGTGCTTACACTTTATGCCTCCTTTGGCTCGTGTTATTTAAAATAGATTCTTTGTGAATGTGAACCACAATACATTGCTGTCTTTATTTCTTTGCCGGGGTAATGAAATACTCAAAAATCCTTGGTGTAACAAGGATTTTCCCTACATCAAAGGGATTTTCTTAATGAATGCTGGACTTTTGTGAAACCAGAAGTTAAAAAAACAGATTTTGTTTCTTCTTACTGAAGTTAAATCAGACCAAACATCTTTTGTTTTAGGTCAGTTAGAATTATAGCATTATTTTTATTTTCTAAATATCACAATAATGTGAGAAAGAATGTGTCAGATTTAATTATTAATGTCTTCAAAATCAAAAGTTTAAATATAGAAAGCTTACAGTCTTTTTAAACAATGAATGAAAGCCCATATGATGATGTCACTGGTTTGGAAACATCTGATAGGTTAACCGTCACATTGGATTTAATTGGAGACACACTTGTGGATGTATTTTTAAGGCCAGTCCAGGAGCACACTGCTTTCTTGTTAGACACAATCAGGAAGTCAGAAGAAGTCAGCCAAGGTATCAGGAAGACCATGGTGGAGCTGCACAAGTCCACACAAATTCCAGATGACTGGAGGTGCTGCATTCATCTGTTCAAACAATTAGACACGAGTTTAGACATGATGGGAACGTTCAACCATCCCAGCAGTCAGGAATGAGATGGGTTGTGTTCTGTTACTCTGGGCATTTAGCAAGTAGAAATAATTTTGGTAATTCTAACTGACCTAAAACAGCAGATGTTTGGTCTGATTTCACTTGAGACCGTGTGTAAAACAGTGTATATGTATATATATTATATTTATTCAGTTTGAATAAACTTCAAGTTTCAACTGCACTGAACTTGAGCAAGGCACAATTATAGGCACGTACCTTGAGTCCAAACCTGGAATATTTCTGCATTTGTATATTTTCTCTGTGCATGTTTGGATTCTGTCCAGATAGTCTTGCTTCCTGCCATAGTCCAAAAATGCATATTAGGCTTTTGGATACTTAAAATTGTATGTCTCCCTGTGTTGCCCTGTGATGAAAAAAATGAAGCCACATTTCAATATTAAATAAGCTATAAAATATGTAAAACAATAAAAAGGTGTTATTTCTTTTTACCACAATATCTAATGCACAAAGCATATTTTAATCTCATCTGGATTGTGGCTGTAAACGAATCAAACTATAATAAACTGAATGAACTATCGTCAAAGTTATTTTGGTGTTTAAAATGCACTGAATTCAGCATATGCTGGGTTTTTTTGTTTGTTTTGGGATGTCAAAGTTTTTTGACCAATGATCATTTTAGCTGCACTAATATCTCATTGCAACTTAAATCTATAAAACATAAAAGTTAACAAATAATTCTGATTTACTTGGCAGCAATGTCTCTTAGTTTTTCCACATCTCAGACTGGATTCTGTTGTCTTTGTTTGTGCCAGCTTCTGCAGGCTCTGTGAGTCACTGAGTGTCGTCCTCATGCTGCAACAGACTACATCTGAGAAACTAACATAATGTTTGTTATCCACTCATAATTTGACATGCTACATACCTGAGGAACAGAACGTGTTCGCTGCTTTCAGGTGGGCTGGGATTCAGGTGTTTCTGACTCTGTGTGTGTGAAACGTGACTGACTGCTCGGTCACACTTGTCCAACTTCTTTCCTAATTATCTCTGCAGACAGGTTGTTAAAGACTTCAGACTGGGAAAAAGGTTTATGTTCCAGCAGGACAAAACCCTTAACATACAACCCAAAACTAGAGTGATTTGGATCAATATAAATTCAGAGATTATCCCAGAAGATTAGTAGATGTAACTACAGGGAAAGATGGTCCTTCAAAGTATTGACTTAGGGAGACTGAATACTAAAAGGATACTACACTTCTCAGATATGTATTAGATACATACTTGTGATTAAAATTAAAAGTCCCAATAAATGCAATACATTCATGTTTATGATTGAAATGTGACAAACATGAATAACTCCAGTGGGTATATTGATTTTCTTTCGCATCCCCATATTTTTGTAAGAGTTTCAGTGGTGCATTTCAGCTCCCTGGGAAAAATGACCTCTTTCTCTCTTCTGAATCCTTCTTTTGATTTCTTTTAAAATCTTTTTTTGAGCTTTCAGTGTCCCATTGTGCTTTTCAAGTTAGGTGAAAAGGAAAACATCAAACTGTGGCATTTTGGAGACTTTGTTTCAGGGTTTGGGTAGCTGCTGCAGACATGCAGCAGAAAATAATAAGTAGGCAGAGGCATTGTCTTAAATTTCCTAACACTGAGATCAGCTTATCTGGCTCTGCAACTATCAAATCTTTAGAAAGATAGTTTTTAAAACTAATATTGTGCTGAGACGGATGGAAGAGAAAGATGAAACAAAAATGGTGGGTTTGAAAATATAGAATTGAAACTGAATATATATATAGATAATTTCTAATATAATTATTAAAATATTTCCATAAGCAAGAGGTGAATGGTCAGCTAATAAAGAAACACACACTCCTATATTCTTTATAGGAATATAAAATGCATTATTTTAAAATGCATTTGCCTGTATCCTTGTGAATACACTTCCATTACATTCTCTTCTCAGTTTAGTTGTTTTTTACACTTTGAAATACAGCAAAGTGTATTGCAAAGTGGGGTTGATGAAGGAAAGAACTGGAGACAAATTTTAACATAAGTTTACCAGAGGAAAAATAAATAAATCAGGTCTTCAAGATCCAGATTTCTCAGACCAACAGGAGCATAGTAAGCCAGAAAAAGAAATAATTTCTCTATATTAATCTGAATTAATGTTTAACAGATTGCTACTTGTACAATAGAAAATAAAAAATGTAATAGAAATAAATATTAAATACATCAAAAGTTTGATTCATGGTAAAAATATTAGTATTGTCATGACTAGACCCTGACCATTTCTTTAACAAAAATGCAATAATGAATTTTTCTACCAGGTGGTCCATAATATAGCTTAGGTTTAATGTTGAACTGATTTTCCATTAAAGTATGCTGTGCAAAACAAAAGTCAATCCATATCAACTTAATGCATTACTCTTATTATCTTAGAGGCTATTTCAGTGTCCAATCACCAGGTACCACTGTGTTATTTTAAGACATAACATATGGATGTATACGATAATAAGAATATGCCACTGGAAATAAAAGAGTTGTGACTAGTTCAATTCAGTAAGATCTGCCCCATAATTTCTGTTTAGCATAGAGCTGATTTCCTTGATTGTGGTTTTGTTTAAAATTCCTACTGAGGCTCACTGGCATCTTCTTCTCCTTTTTTTGTCCTGGCTATAGAATTGGGACCATGTTGCTCGTCTTCATGAACCAACTCTTAATTATCACATAGACGTACTGGAAAGGAAGACGCATACATTTCCATTTTATTTGGCAGATTTTCAATACACTTGGAAGATCCTGTCAAATGCTGTCAAAATGCTGGTAATTGGGAGTCGGCCATTTTATTAGTCTCGTTAATTAGCTTAAAGTTGCTTCAAAACCAAGGATGGATTTTGAAGTTTGAGCACTTTAAGTATGCAGAAAGGAAAGCAGGAATGACAGGTTCCCACACGCAGGTGAGACAGTCTGAATGCACCTGTGAAACTGAAAAAAAAAGGAGTGCGTCACACCTTTCACACCTATCTATCACACCTGGTTCAGTGTGATAGATGAATACGTTAGCTCTGAAGTGATTTGGACTTGTACTCAAGACTGTAAAGCAGATTATGAGACAGCAGCAATTGTAATAATTGACTCAGATGGATGATGTCAGGGCCTCCTCAGAGGAACTGGCTGCAGGATGATGATGGCATGGCTTCAGCTCTAATAATGTCCCAGCCTCAAAGCGGGACTGGATGGGCAACAAGCACGATGAATGATGTCATTTATTTCACTTGGCGGTGGCCCAGTTGTGCCATGGGCAGAGCCAGCGTGAGTGATGATCTGCACTAATGGCAACATTATCAGAGCTGATACTCAGTGACAAAGAGAGTCTTTCGGAGGAAATGAAGCAAGGGGAGGCTGAAGTAAAATGAGATCCATTTTTAGCAGGGAAAGTAGCCTCCAGGCAGATTTTAGCTTGCTCCTCTTGGTTTTATATCAAAGACCTTTCAAACGTGTTTGACAAAGCAGACGGACAAAAACGCTGAACGAGGGTGATAAAAAGGTACTATCTCCATTGTGAATCACAGACAGGCCCTCACAGGCAATGTCCTGTTTTTTTGTGAGCCTCAATCCCAGTCAAAGAGTGGAGTGTAAGATTGGTGTTGTGCAGAGTGTGATTGACTACACGACGCTGTCGCCGCTTCAAACACAAACGCCTCTTTGTTTGTCTGTACCTCCGTCATCTGTCATGGGAAGTCTCAGGCGCCAGCCCTGCTCTATCTCACACACGCTCACCAATCTGAGGTGACAAAGATGGAAACCGAGTGTTTCAGCAGAGAAAGGTCCATCTGTCACCCTGGCAACGGGAGAGGTGGGAAGACTAACATCCAGCAGAGTCAATCACTCCTACATCCCTCCCAGCAGCATCTAAGTGAGAAGAACAAGAAGAAGAAGACAGGGTGAAACTGAAAACAGATTAAACAAAGTCATCACCATCCGAAAGAAAAAACTGTGACATGCTTGTCTGGTACTGCAAAACAGATATTTGTCCAAATTTTAAAAAAGAAAAAAAAAGAAAAAGTTAAATAATTTTCCCCAAAGTCAGGAAGAAGTGTATATTTTTTTCTGAGATGGACTAAGTATATGAAGAACATTCTGATAATAAATACATTTTCTTGGTAGCTTAGTCAGAAAAATTGATTTGAAGGTCTCGAGCTGAGACACATAAATAAATATGAAATGAAAATGAATGGGTAAAAAGTTGATTGGTGTATTAAAGGGAGGAAAAAGTGAAGGGCAATCTGTCACAACTGCTCAGGAGGACTTAAAATACACCTTGGTGCCTATCCATAAAACTGGCCAGAAGAAGTAAAAAGGAAAAACAGAATTTGTAAGCAGCAGGAGTTTTTATGGTCAGCTCTGTTATTTCTTATGAAACAAAAAGGTTATACTACGTGTTTTTGGATTGTGGGAGGAAACTATAGCGCCTGGAGAGAACCCACGCATGCACACTGACAACATGCAAACTTCATGCAGAAAGATGCAGCTGAGGATTCAAACCAACAACCTTCTTTTTGCAAAGCAACAGTGCTACCAACTGCACAAATATGAAGACCCCAAATGGACTGAGCACACAAGCAATTTCAACATTTTTTGGAAAACACAAAGTTTGAATTTGATGTGGATTTTTGTTCAATTTCTATAGAGCAAAAATTGATGCATATTTGCACAAATATATACAGAAGACCGCTGCCTATTTCCACTTTAGTATTCACATATTTTTCTGTGGAACGTATAGCTTCAATTTATCTGTGGAAATTGTGCCTCTTTGCTTATTTTCTTATAGATGATATATAAAATGTTGAAAGAAATGCAGCTTGGGTAGCTGGGATGCAATGCTCCGTGGTCATCAAGATACATTTGATGTTTGAGCTTTTAAAATAAGCAGCTATAAGTATTTTTAGGGAGGTGTCAAATATTTGTGATTGGAGTGTAGAGACCACATCCATCCACAAATAGTTAAAATCCATGAATACTTTAGAGTACCAGGGGTTCATTGCACACCCCACTAATATTTCTATAAGTTTGGTAAGAGGAAGAGAGACTGAATGCTTTTTGAAACCACCTGATGACAACTATAATTTCATAAGCCACTAATCGTTCACAAAATACCTTTGCGTATAGTTCAAAGGCCTGCTGCAGCTTTTTGACAAAGCCACCCTGCTGTTTTGGTGAGATTATGAGAAAAGGAGGGTTCTGTTTTATTGCAAAGCTTTTTGTTTACTCTGTCACTCACTCTGCTGCAAAACGCACAGACAGACGTTTGTTTCAAACAAACTCCGGATGCTCCTCGTATTTGATGTTAAACAAAGAAATCTTTGGAGTGAGTATTTTCCCCGGAGGCGTGCAGTACATACGCACATTGTGCTCTACAGCCTTGGGAGACACATGATGCCCGAACCAAAGCTGTCAACATGGATTCCTAAATCGTCACAGTGACCTTGGGTGAGCCAGTCAGGCCCATATCCCTTCCCTTTCCAATGTCAACACAAGACCTGACACATGTCTGAAAGTGTCAGGCACGGCCATGTCAGAGCAGCAAAATACACCCAGAGAGTTTCTTTACTCTCCAAGCAAGCAACAGAAAAGAAGCAGCAAAGATGATGACAGAGCGGACTGGTAAAAGGTGCATCTGTAACTCAGCTTGATTTCATTAGAAAGGTATCCCACTATATTGGGATATTGGACAGACTGGAAACAGCAGCATCAAGAGGACATTGTAATGGCCTCTGTCAGTTTGAGCAACTAAAATCCCATCCTTTTAAAACTGCTTTAGCAAACCTACTATACTAAGTGATACACAATGTTTAATGCGTTTCATTTTTCTTCTTTAATAATTTTTTTTCTTGAAACATGCTGTATAAATGAAATTTTACTTGTGTACTTACTGACAGTTGTATTTTCTAACAGCTTCCCCTACTGATAAAAACAGTGAGATGAATAGTTTTCCTCAATACAGAATTTTTAATTAAAGTCAAAAAGTTACATTTTGTAATTATCTGACCAGAGCACTTTCTTCCACATGTTCCCCGAGTCCCCATCATGGGTGCTACCAGAACATTTTATAATTAATACGCTCCTTCCCCTTTTGCTGCTGAATCTCTTACTTGTCTGCTTGATAGTGTTTATTTGCTAAATGTTCCCTGAGGCCTTTATAAAACATCTTTATTTATTCTCAGATTAAAGTACCAACAGGTTTATTATACAAATTAGGTGACTTCTGAAGGATATCGTGTGTCCTTTGCTTTACAGGTCACAATTATGCACTATATTATTGTTTTACTGCAAAATATCACAAGATACATTCTGATTCTGGTTGTAATGTGACTATATGCTATAAAATTAAAGTGGCTATTATTATTGTTATCAATTCTTGGTTTATGCAGAAAAAACTCTTGAGACTCATTGTCTCATTTATGAGAGAGACCTGTTAACATCTTTGCGCTGCAAAAGTGCTACCTAAAATACATAAAATACAATTTTATTGTGTCAATACATGCTTTCCTTTACAATGATGGGGGAAAAAACTAGATGAAGTTCTATCTTTGAGTGGACAGCACATTTCCTTGCATGATGCCATGTAATTCCCTGGTCCCAGCTGATCCCACTGAGACCAGCTGAGGCCTGAATCCTCTCTGTATGTGATGATCACACACAGACCCTCCCAACCTGGCAATCCCCAGCAAACATGAGAGGGATTATGGATCCTGCTTGAAAACTCAGCATGTGACTGACGTCCAGGCGTACCTGACAACAGCATCATTAATTATCCTGTCGACTCCTGACAGAATAGAAGGAGTAAGCACCAAGTAGCAGGATCAGTCTGTGAATAGATGCTTGTTATCACAGTCACTGTTGGTTCCTGTGACAGCCAGGATATGCAGGTGAGGAGAGAGAAATCAAGAAGGCTGCAGCCATCTCAAACGCCCCCACAGAAGCTCGCGCTCACTCTGCGGACAGTTAAAGATGTCAATATGAATCATCAAGACAATTTCTAACGGAGTCCTTTTATAATGCAGCTGCAATCAATTCTTTCTCCTTTCTTTTTTCTCGTCTCTTGCTTTCTTCTTGTCTCCCTGTTATCTAACACCTGTACATACCTCATTGCGTGTTTCGTGCCTACATGTGACAGTTTTGTCCACCGCACCTAATGTCTATTTAATTACAGTTGGTTTATTAATCTGATGCACAGGATGACAGGGAAGAGAAAGAAAAATATCAGAAAGAAAACAGTCACTGTGAAAATAAACTTTTGAATTGAAAACATTTAAAATTGCAATGTCCATGAAGCTCCAACTTTGCAAGTGTTAAGTAAAACCAAACAATGTACCATTTTACGTCTGTTTGTCACAGAGGGGACCAAAGTGTGACCCATGGGCCTTTTGAAGTGCTGCAGGTTTGGTTCAGCAGCAGAGTGTCCCGATGCACGAATGAAGTGGAACAAAATGCAAACTGGAATCCAGGAGGTAAATGACAAAAATAGTTTTAGTAAAAAAAATATATATATATATAAAAAAAAAAAAAAAAACTTAGAGTGAGGTAAGTTGGCTCCAAGTTAGCTGTTTACTCTGGCTAAGTTGAAGCAAACAGAAGGAACCAGTGAGGACTGAGAGAACAAAAAGTGGTTACATAATTGAAGTGTGATTGCTGGAACAATGGACCAGGACTGATTACTAACTGAGAGCAGCTGAGAGGATGAAGGAGAAGGAGAGACAGAGACGGCACCCGGGAGGAAGGAGAAGGAAACACTAATGGGGGAGCTGGAAAACATAAAGAATAAAAGAACACAAGAATAACTGAACACAAGAAATAAATAACACAATCTAAATAAAGTAACTAAGAATAGACTTATTTAAAGAGAAATAGAAACAACGCCGATCTAATCAAAACAAAGAATGACTAAGGCAATAAAACTTAATACAACTTCACTTCTATCATCGACCCAAAGAATCTAGAAAATTGTGTCCCTTTCTTCACTAAAGCAAGGGCCTGGTTTTAAATTTAGGAACTGAAATATGTTATCCTGTAATTAGGTTAAACGCTAACGGTTTTCAGTTCAGGTTGTGTTTATGTGCTTTTTTAGTTCACACAGGCAGTAAAAATTACCTTAAAGTAATTTTGGACCACACCAAGCAAACCAATACAACTTAATTACTGCTAAGATGTTAAAAGCAGGCTGTGCCCTGGTGCTACTGGTTCTGCCTGTTTTGTGGTCTGTGGTTACTTTATTTTCTATTAGTCATCTGATGATACAGCACTTCACAAGTTGACGAGTTACTTTAATCAACTGAGTAAGACAATGATTCTCTGTCTAATCATCCCTTGGGAGACTCAAAGTCTTTTAAATTAAACCAGAGATTTTCTTAAATTGGTTTCCTAATATTACCTTTGTGTAGCTAATCTGTTTTATAGATTGACCAATGTGTTTGGCCACAATTTGTCTGTGGCCATCTGCAAGGATGCTTCTAAGAATCTAAGGATGTGATAGACTAACATTAAGTATCTCTTAATTAAAAAAATAATGGAAATTTTCAAAAACTTTTTACCAAAATCTAAAAAGATAGGAGAGCAGTGGTATCCAGTCGCTTTTCTTTTGGCATCCCTAAATAAAATCCAGTGCAATCAGAGTTCACCAATGTGTAACTTATTAGTAATATTAATTTAACTGTGAATAAACATCAACAAGAAGACAAAAGAACACACTGGACAGGTCAGTGCCCCTTACATACCACCAGGTATGTAGGGGGCACAGCATTAGGACAGAAGAAGGTGCTCTTAACAGATGATAATATAACAAACAAAAAAATTTATCTACATGTAGAATACATATGTGCCAGAAAACTGACACTGCACATCACTACACAATAAGGTGGTGGAAGCATGATGCTATGGGAATGCTTCTGCTGTGAAATCAGTTCTGTAAAATCAGAACATGTTACAGACTAGGCATTATCCACTCATTTTTATTGTCATAAAATTTGCAGTAAAATAAAAGTTTTAATGTGTGAACGTGACCAAAGGTAGATCAATACTTTTATAAGGCACTTTTTACTGCAGCGTAGAGTTTTGTGTGTTTGCTTTTCACAACCTCCAGGTACACGGCCACCTCAGCTAGTTTCAAATGCCTTCTTCTGTCCAAAAATGCAATTTATTGTACTCACTTGAAAGTCTCAAGCTAATAACCAGAGGGCCAAGCATGCAGGAAACCTCCTCCAAACCATGATATTACCAGCATCATGGTAATGGCATCAAAAATGTGTTCATTTCACATTAATTTATAATATCCCCCCCACACAACTTTCCCAAACTGTGAGTATTTCTACTCTCAGGCTGTGCCATTGTCTTCAGTTTTTACTAGTTTCCCGTTTTACCTTTCAGAAAAGCCTACTGCTGAGAGCATCAGACCCCCCACCCCCCCCACCCCCCCCCTCCCTTCCTCCTGAAACAAAACAAAAATGTTGTCCTGGTGTGTCATCTCACTTCGTTCCTGCTCTTCTTCTGTAAGAAGAGGTCACGGGATGGGCAGCATACAGAAAGAGCCTTTCAGAGACACTGAGGTGCCTGGGGAAATGTGTCCTCCCTGGCTAACAACATTTTTTGCATATACTTTACACAAGAAGCAGTGGACCACATTAGGACAGCCAGACTCAGTCGCTAAGATTTCTCAGAACCCAACCAGAACCGATGAAACCTTTGTTCTTCGTTTTTCTCTCTCTCTTTGTAGTCATGCATACACAAGCTGCATGGCAATTTCTTCTTAAGCATCTTTACCAGGTTAAAATTTATCATTGTTAAACTGCTGGAAAATGAAAAAAAAAAAAGTCTCGCAGCACAGCTTGATGTCTTTGTGGACTTGTACCAAAGCCCTAATTTGTTTAGTGGAAGTTATAGCCCCATTTACAGGTGATTTATATTTGTAACAGGTGCCACAGTGATTTTACATTGTTTTGGTACGTCTGAACAGACAGGAGTAATGAATGTGCTGCTGGCAAGGCACGTTGGGCCCTGCAGGAGAGCTGAGGAAACTGGGTTGTTAGAGAAACAAAAAAGACAACGAGCTGGGAGGAGTAAGGAGACATTGAAACAAGGGTAGCAGCAAATCTTAAGAGCTACTACATGTCAGCGAAGAGAAAGAGGAAAAAAAGAGGCCATGTCCCAGAAATAAAGTCTTTGTTCCATCTTGCATTTATTTTCAAACCATATTTACCCGACCTTCGATGTTTTTGGTCAAACTATTAATGGCCTTGGCATGAAACAGTGTTTGCAAATGCTAAGTCTTAATATTAACCTCTTCTCACCTCTAAAACATCTGAATGCTGCAGCTTGTGCGAAGATAACATCTCACTAACACTGACTGCTAGCGAAAGATTCGATCTGCGACTTTTAGGTTTATTAACAGCACCTCTGTGTGATGTCGAGCTCTCAAGGCAGTACCAAGCAACAGCTACCCTTAAAGGTGCAATGCAGATGTTATAAACAGCATGCAGATTCTGAGGAGGGGGCAGGGCAAACAAACTTTAAGACTTTCTTAGTGTGCAAGCTGCTACAGCTTAAGCATCCGTCAGTGAGGATGGATTAACGCCTTCACTGGTGATGTGAAGCTGCAAGGCGAGATCTATCAGCAGAGGCAATGTGAAATATTTAACTGTTCTCGTTTATGCCTATGCTTGCTTTTGTCAGGACTTTTGGGAACCATAATAAGACATTTTCTCACATTTTTTAGTGACACCACACCCTGTTTTGTGAAATCATCAACTGCGGTTTAGGTTCAAGAAACAAAAAACACACAAGAGGAAGAACAACAACAAGAGTAACATGACAAGACAACAAAACAGATGATTATAAGAGACAGAGTAACTATGATGAGCTACAAAGATGAAGCTGTTGTTTCCATCTTCGTTTTCATTGCTGAATGTGTTAATGCCTGCTTGTACAGTCACACTGCAGGAATCCTTCCATTTGGGAAAACACCATCAATTTCACAGCATACAGGTATAGGGGCTTCACAAATAACATGACCAGTCATGCTTTTTCATGTGCTTGTTGTGCATTATGCTACAGAACAAGGGAGGCCAAGTTCCAACCAATCCTGAATAATGTGATTTATTCAATGTTGTAATGCAGCAGACAAGTTCAAAATGTGCAGACATGAAAAAATGTGAGTCTTAGTTTTTTGGGGAGGTCTAGTGGGGGTAGATGGGTGTTTGTGCTTTTTCTTATGCTTTTTTTTTGAGAATATATTTAGCTTCACAGAGTAAGTGTTCTTGTGAGATCTGAAAAAACATTCTGCATTGTCACATATAATCACATAGTAATCAAACAAAGTTAGATTCATTTTTGCTGATTTGGAAGAATAAAAAATCTGACAGAATATGGTAACAAATGATGTTTGCTGGTTATGCTAAAATTGAGTGGACACATTTTTGTTTTTGTAAATTGAGAGATTGTTAGAGATGGTTAAATCTATCAAATCAAATCAAATTGTATTTGCATAGCACATTTCAGCAGCAAGGCATTTCAAAGTGCTTTGCATGTCAAACACAGAAACACAAAGTCATCAAGTGGGGGGTTCTTGCTTTTGCATCCATATAAGGTTTACAGGTTACTGTGTTATACAGTATGGAACGAAATACGTATTGGTATTTTTATTCCCACTCACACTCACAGTCACGCAGTTTAAAACGATGTAAACAGCCTTTCAATGGGCTTCGGGCACGAGGCTCCGTACACCTGTTTCACAGAATTTTGAGCTGGGACTCCGCCGTCCCTCAAGGATTTTTGTGCAATTCTATGGTACCTGTTAGTGTCTAGAATTTACAGGGTTTGTGTTACGCGCAATGACCCTCAGTCACTCGCCGTTTTTCTTTCGTCACGAGGCTCCGTACACCTCTTTCACGGAATTAAACTGGTTTAACGTGAGGAGAAGCATTCTTCTCAAATCTGTCATGGTAGCACATGTGTTTGCACATTAGTAGCAGTGACAGGCAGAGTACTTCCACACACACTGCACAAGTTTGAAGTTTTCACTGACTGGCACCCAACCCTGGATTTTAAAGGCATTCTGTTGCAAGCTTAGTCTAAATTATCACGGTGTTAGTTTAATGCTTCTGACAAAAACTGCATTTCAAAACTCAGAAAATTCTGGGAGATATTTTCAATCCTGAACCAGTTCAGATAAGCGTTGTTGCAAGCAACAATCGAACGTTAATTTCTTCATTTGTCTAATATAATTCAGGTAAAAGAAAAACAGCAATGTAGCTAAATTAAACTGTTTTTGTCTGGTAAACATGAACATAATGGTCTGACTTCTGACTCTCTGCTCAAACCTTGTATCTTAGCTGTGGCATGAACTGTGATTTGTGCTCCTACTTCTGCTTTGAGTTGAATAAAATAACTTTAAATTCAACAATACAACTGTTTCATCACCATGGGGCAAAAACTGTTTCCACAGCAACTGTTCTTTGTGGGCAAGGTGAAGTCCATATTTCCTATCCTCCACCATTTCACCCACATTTCCTGCAGAGGGTCTTTGGATACGAGCGCTCACACCGTTCTTCTGTTTTTCTGTATCTCCAATAAACTTCCTCGCATTCGTTCACGCGTTCACCTGACATGAAGCCTCTGAAGACCGGCAACTTCTAAATTAATTAATTTTACCTGACTTCAAGTCGTCAGATTATTTACTTTTGGCCCATTTGTGCTGACTGACTGCTGGGCACTCATAATTCAGTGTATAATTGCTGGTTTATCTTCTCAGCTTGTTACTGGAAAGAAGTAGTAACAAGCTGGCTGCAGATCTACTGTCGCCTTCGGAGACCTGAGGGTCAGCATGTAGTGTGTACCTTTGCTTTTTAGGCAATAAATCAATCATGTAGTAGAAGGAACTAATTTTAAATTCTAAATTAAACCATAACTGAAAAATTATACCCAGGATCACAAAATAAAGCCTCTACATAAAGTCATTTATTTTTAGTTGTTTAAGTATAATTGGCTCATGTAACACTGAAAAGATACCGCGTTTCAAACACCATATGTGCATATTCATTCATTTTCACCTCTCACTGCAGAGCATCTGCCTCTATATGTAGGTGTGAGTGTAGTCTGTGACAGAAGCTAAGATTTATCTTTGTCCTTTAGGGCAATGTCAGACCTATCCCTCCCCTCATCTATAAGACTCAGCAGCAAGTGCAAAAGCTGTAGAAACAGTAGCTCTGCATTTTATACCCTTTTTATGTGTGTAAATCCATCCTTTCCCCTCTGTCTCACTTTTCCCAACATACTCCTTACATTTTTTTCCCCCATCTCTAATTAATTACAGCACGCAACCTGGGAAAAACTGTGTCTAAGACAATGGAAGCAAAGATAACACAAATTGAGATATTTTATCTGTAGACAAGCTCCAGGATGTTTGCACAATCCCAATTGTTGTTTTTAGCTTGTATTGATAGAGTTAATTTATTCAGGTTTAAATGGAAAACAGTATGAATGTCAGAGACTCATTTCCATATTCAGCTATGGCCTGATCTTTCAGGGGTCGTGGTTAGAGGGTGTCAATCAGGCTGGAGTCATACAGCCAGATTGAGACCAAATGTTACAATAAAGCCAATTTAGTCCTGTAATTTGCTTTAAACCCTCATTAAATAAAGAGATGACTCATCAGCAAACCGAAAAACTTTTATGATTACAAGATAAATTTATTTTTTTCTCTCTTTGATAGGGGTTGTATGTTACGGAGCCCTCTAGGGGACATGGGGAATTTTTTTTCTTTTGCGTTACCTCGCAATACTTTTGCGTTACCTCGCAAAACTTTTGCGTTACCTCGCAATACTTTTGCGTTACCTCGCAAAACCTTTGCGTTACCTCGCAATACTTTTGCGTTACCTCGCAAAACTTTTGCGTTACCTCGCAATACTTTTGCGTTCCCTCGCAATACTGTACTGGTCAGTTATGCAGCATAATTGAACACTGCAAGCGTTTCTTACGGTGGGCGCCGTACTTTTTGCTTTAATATAAGGTTATGTGAGGTTTTTCCATGAATGTTAGTATCTTTTTGTGAAATATCTGAAGTTTTATATCTTTCTTTAGGATAGAAAGGCACCACAAACCTACGATATAAACAGAAACCTTCCGTAAGTAGGAAAGAAATAAAAATACATTATAATTTGGACTATTTCTGAGTTATTATCGCGGGTAATAAGTCATCTGACAGTTTTGATTGTGTCTCTGTTGTGTTCTAGTCTGAATGGTTTAAAGAGCTGCTTTCAGTGCCGCTCCATCTTCGCCTTAACAGACATAAACATGCAGGAAAAAATAAATCGATTTTCAATCAGTGTTTTGCACCAAACAGTTAATAATAATAAACAAGTTTTCACTGAGGCTCTGTAAGAGCCATATGAATGAAATAAGTAATTATTGATATGACAGGAGCAGCGACTTTGACACTTGTGTGGTGGGTGTGTCGATGTGGGCGTGACGTCACCAGGTATGAATGGGAAGGATACTGGCTTTGTGTGTATTAGGAAGCAGATGAGCGGGGCGGTCAGTCCTTGCAAAGTTTGGAACCTGATCATCAAAATGGAATAAATCGATAATTGTGACAGAACAAAGAAAAGGTTTGGAGTTGATTGATAAACGGACAGATGAGATTCCCAGAGTTAACCCAGTGCGGCCCTTTACCATCATTAGTTTGTCGTGTTTTTAATAATAAAAACTTGTTAACAGTAAAAACTGTTTGGTGCAAAACACTGATTGAAAATCGATTTATTTTTTCCTGCATGTTTATGTCTGTTAAGGCTGAGATGGAGCGGCACTGAAAGCAGCTCTTTAAACCATTCAGGTTACGAACACAACAGAGACACAATCAAAACTGTCAGATGATTTATTACCCGCGATAATAACTCAGAAATAGTCCAAATTATAATGTATTTTTATTTCTTTCCTACTTACGGAAGGTTTCTGTTTATATCGTAGGTTTGTGGTGCCTTTCTATCCTAAAGAAAGATATAAAACTTCAGATATTTCACAAAAAGATACTAACATTCATGGAAAAACCTCACATAACCTTATATTAAAGCAGAAAGTACGGCGCCCACCGTAAGAAAGGCTTGCAGTATTCAATTATGCTGCATAACTGACCAGTACAGTTTTGCGAGGTAACGCAAAAGTATTGCGAGGGAACGCAAAAGTTTTGCGAGGTAACGCAAAAGTATTGCGAGGGAACGCAAAAGAAAAAAAATTCCCCATGTCCCCTAGAGGGCTCCGTAATATGTTATCATTAAATCATGCAGTATTTTTTTTTTCTTTACAACAACATATAATACAATGTTCTATCACAGTGGAATAATGTTATTAACCAAAGAAACTACGGTACACTATGCTTCCAGAAATATTGGTTGCCTTCAAAATAAAAGCACACAGGCTTGGACTGATTCCAAACCAGCTACAGACCAATAAACATAATAAAATTTCTGCTTCTGTTTGCCAATCTGGACAACCTGTTTGGGAAATGTGGGGAAATATTCCAAATTCATGCACCTTAAATGCCAGACGTCCCAAAGTAAACATGGACAGGGTGTTCATTTACTGTTTGACTACTGTGAGAACAAAAATCTCTCCTATTTATTCACCACTTTTTAAAAAGTTATTAATAAACCTAACTTGTTGCCAATCTACTCTATTTTATGCATGCTTTCTCTTTTTTTTTGGTCAGACAGAGATATGATGGAAACAACTTCATTCAGGCTCTAAGGCCGTAATGTCAGAGCAAACAGCCTCTGCAAGCCTTACTTCAGCTACAAATATCTGCTATTTTCATCTACTCTTTTAGGCATTGCCTGTATAAAATTCTTGCTATAACAATGAGCAAAAATAAACCAGCGTCACTGTTTCACACTGTTTACACAAAATTCTATACAAAAATGTTTAGCAAGATGTGATCGCAACAATTATCTCCTCTACTTTTGAAACTAAATCAAATATTGATAATTATAGTTGTGATTAATGATGTTTACATTTACTTATTTATCCAATGTGATTTTCGTGTTGACACATTGACTTAAGAAAACTCATAATACAAACACCTATTAAATTTACCAGTACTTTTTCAATGGGTGCTGCTCAGAATATATTCAGCTTTTGCCGTTCTGTTCTTTGTAGCACAACAAAGTAGGTGACAGTAGTTTTAACACACCCCATCTTAATACATTTATCAATGTCAGGGAAACGACTGGAAATGTTTCCACATGACAGAATGTATTTTGTGAAAACTGCAACATCCTTCTTTCAGTCAGCCGATGATCGATGTCCAGCAGCATGTGGTGAAGGGGCAGCGCTGTCACTCCAAGCTTTACAGTCCTGTCACTCAAGCACTGTGGAGGCAGTGTTATGGATAATGTCTGTGTTTTTGAAACTGAAACCTTATAAAAGCTTTCAAAAGGTTAGCATTATCACATCCTGGAGGTGTTTGAACTTTTTTCTGTGTTTGTATTTGTATTTATGCTTAGCCTAGATCTCATTAGTTCACACTTTTGTTCTCTTCTTAGTTTATTCTTGTTTATTTATTCCTATTTTTTAGCTTAGGCATGCTTGCTCTTCCTATTAGACTTGTGTTTTTCCTTGTTTATTGATTAATTTTCCAGTTAGTGTTTACTCCTCCTCAGCTCCTCCTGTGCCATTAACGCCTCTCCCTCAGCCTGCCTTCCTGAGCTCCATTCTCAGCTGCAGCCACCTGCTTCTCATGCAATAATCAGCTCTTTGTATACAAGCTCCCCACTTTCATTTAAAAGTTTATAAATACATATATAAACCACAGGCTACATAATTTCTCAACAAAATCGTCTACTCTTATAAGAATTTCGGTATCTTATTTTGAAAATCTAAAAAGGAAGCAGTATCATTTGCAGCTTGACGCCTGTGTGTGTAGTCCTCTCTCTCCTCCGCTTTGCTTTACCCACTTGGCTTTAGAGGACGTACCGGTGCACCTTACAGTCCTCGGTGTCTCCGTGGCGCAGAACGGGAGGGTCAGCGCTCCGTCAGGGACGCGCTGTGCCCGGGTTCAGAGCATCTGTCCCTGTCCGCTGATCAAATCCGTCCAGAACCAGGATCTCTTACCAGCTGTCATTTGCTGCACTTTTATCAAGCCGGCTGCGGCGCTTCTGGACTCTACTTCTCCCACTCATGCCGGCTGAATAAACTCATTGATCACCGATTAATTTGGGAATATCAGTCACGGCAGATCTACTGATTCTTACTTTGGATACAAGTCGGATCGGGGATGAGGATCCCAGTTTAGTACTGTGGTGAGTATACTGGGAGAGCAACAACTAACCATATTAGCATATTAAGATTGCGCTCACGCCCTCAGCCTGTGTAGTGTATTAGTTAGTGCATGTGTTTATGAGGTGGTAACATTGTGGATGAATCGCCGTGTTTTCGCGACCGAAACTTTACTGGACACACTATGCATGAGCTCATCAGTCATTCTGCTGTAAATAATGTGTCGCGCCTTGCATCACTTTACTACCGTGGAAAAAAAAAAAAAAAACACAGGGTGAACCGTGAGTCAGCTGCGTGCAAAGCCTGTTTAAAGCGGAGCGAGTCGTCGTGTCTTCTACCTTCAATACATTTATATAAGAGCAAACAGCATGACTGACCAGAAAAAAACAACAACATAGCAGAAATACACAAGTTCAACAGATGTCACATGCTATTCTGCTGGGGATTCAGGTCTGGGTTCACATTGTACAAAGCATAATTCTCTCTTTATTTATTCTTATTTGTAAGTTAAAGTGTATGTAGACGGTATGGGGCTGTTTGTGCGCCCTGCTGCCAAATTATTATGTGTAAAAATACACACTAATATCACTATTATTATTTTTATCTTGTCATTAATGTCAACCCCACGAGTCTTCGGAATTTATCATTTGCGCTAAGGTAAAAAATAAAAAATAAAAAACAGAGGAAATACTCGATTAAATATAATTAGCAAAAAAAGCATAGCTTAATTGCTTGCCTTACCAAAACAGAAAGCAGTTTTGGTAATAGAAATAGTGTATTTTATCTTACTACATGAGGCACAAACTTAAAGCAAATGTTTCACCAAGTAACACACTTTCTGCACTTAAATTGCAAAACAACTGTACCAAAACCTTCCGATCATATAGAGCAGAGATCTGCCAATATAGTAAAGCTTTGGTCTTAAGCTTCTGGTCTGTGGCTTATTGTATGATACTGATCTGATAAACAAGACTTTTTTGTTGAGCTGCATGTTTCTTATGCCAGTATATGGCAGCATCTGGGTTAAGCTGCTTCACTTGCACTCACTCTGATTGACTGAGGCGTTGCTGTCATTGACCCCATCTGAGGCGGGCTGCAACTTATTCTGGTTTCAGATTGTGGGAGGTGTTAATAATTTAGAACTTCCTGGGCAGATGGACTGAGCTGTGCCTCAGTGTGACCCAGGGACCACCAGTTGAGCATCACTGTTGAACGTGAATGTCTCCTTCTGATGCAAGAGATGCACGGTTGCTTGATTCACATGAGAGTAACGTTTCAACTCTGTGTTTATTTAGTGGGAAAACTGCAAAGGACACACTTGCTAACAGGGGATATGATGCACTAAGCCGGTGCTGCATGTGTCTCTGTACTAGGAGTCGTATGCATTCCTCCTCTGCATGCTCTACTGGAGGAGCTCAGCCTTTTTACCATCCGATGATGCAGCAGTAGCTTATAGAGCATTTATCATCTGCCTTTCACAGCTTACTGCAAAGTGAATGAAAATAAAAGCAGCTGTGTCCAAAGAAGAGTCAGGTGGAAACATGTTTTTATCCAGATTGCTCCTAATCTTACTTCTGCTGTTGGAACTTGCAATACACACCCACTGTCAAAGTCTCTGCAGCATGTCTTCTTGCTGTTTGAAGGCCCATTTAGAGTGTTTTGGTAGTATATAAATAACACTAAACAGAATTGCATGTGATGCTTGTCTGCGATGATTAAAATTAAATCATGCTCTTGTCGCATCATCGTCTTCTGCTCTCCAGTGATCAAGCAGCTCTTTGTTCGGGCTCTTCTGGGTTCACCGCTTCAGTTGACCTTGTCTGTGCTCTGACCATGAAAGCCTGCTTCCCTAAGCAGCAAGAACAGACATGAATTAAAAGAGACAGCTTGCTCCGGCGGTGCTGAAGACAGGGAGTCATGCAGATACGAGCCACTGAAAGCAGGGGTCGGTCAGAAGTCAGCGGTAACAAGAACGCAGCAGGTACAGGCAGCAGTTGGGTCTGCAGGGAATAAGCGCAGCCTGGTGGATGAGGATGTGAAAGAGAAATGTTTTTGGAGAGTGAGGCCAATCTTTGAAGATAATTTTAGGGCAGATTAATGTGGAGGTAAACCCAGAAGCTGTTTGTCTGGTAGATATGACAGTTTTATTGTCATCAGGGGGTTTATAGCTGTGTCTGTGTAGGGAAAGAGTTTTGTGTTTGCCAAAAAAAAATATCTGACTACTGTATTCTGCTCTGAAAACATGATGGGATTTTTCTGTTGTCCTGTGGCTGAACTGTCTCTCTGGAAATGTGATTCATTTGGTTCACTTGGATGGGACTTATTGTGCAGAGGTGAGGTTAACTTATGCTATTGTTAAAGACATCACAGTACTATTGCTAAATACTTTTGAATTTTGTGTTTTAATTCAGATCTTAGATATTTTTTTAAACGGTTTCTTTAAGAACTACATATAAGAAAATATAATAACAGTATTAAATATTTTTTTCCAGCTTGCCTTAGTAATTATTAAATGTGTTTCTTAGGAGTAGAGATGATGTCATACCTTGTGAGAGAGAGCAGTCACTACATACAGGGATTCCCTCAGTGTATTACAAGCCTGGTGGGCCACCAGGCTTTACTTGCCCCACCAGGCTTTGCATTGTTAATTTATCTTAGGTATTTTTAAATTACTGCCTTTTTTAAGAATTTATAGTTGGTGTTTAGGTATTAATCTCCCAAAAATGCATAACTATCAAATAATATTTTCAAATTTCCTGTCAACTTTAAACATTTTTTTACTCAAAAAATGGTGGCTGGCTGGATGACTGCCCTAGTGCCCCGAGCACCGGGCTTAGCAAGTTTTCTGGGGGAAACCCTGACATAGTCCTACTAAAGTTTTATAACATAAAATTTTTTACAGTATTGACATTTTAAATCGGCTTTTACATCTTATCTTAGTGATTAGCGAGCTAGCATTACTAAAACAGTAGTGTGTATGGGTATTTTCTAGAGTGAAGCTCCTTACCTTAACGCCGATGTTCCTAAATCCAGTATGTTTGATGACAGAAAGAGCCTGAGAGCTGGAAAGCATAACACAGAGCAACTTTGTTGGAATACATTCAGCCTTCCTGTTATCTTCTGAAAGTCTTATTCTCTCACAGCTGGAATGAGATGAACTGAGATGTCTGTGAATCTAAAAAGCCATCTAGCAGTTTTTTGTGCTTCCTCTAAATGTATTTTTAAACACCTTATTGACATTAAAAATACCTGACACTGAATGAGTCCTTTCCTCTCAGGAGCAGCTTGCGCATCAAAAGTGTGTTTTTAGGTCTTCTCTGCTAGCTGATCTCTAATTTTATCATTATCTCAGTAACATTTGGCAATACCTCTGATATTTTGATGCTCTAATCAAAGGACGTCCCAGTGTGTTTTGTGATGCAAGTTTAGGGAAATGGGGTGACTTTACCAAGCAGCAGCTTTTTTGCTTTCAACCTTCAAGTAAATACATTCCACAATCACAACAGCCATTAATGTTTAGTGCTGTGTCATAATTTAACATATCATATATATATAATATATTAATATATTTATAGTGCTGGTTATCATTAACATGCTTAAAAACACCACTGCACGTGCTAAAAAATAACTTGTCGCAGTTCAAACCTGTGGAAAAATCTGACATTTTGCATCATTTATCCTTTCCTCGTGTATTTTTTTGTTCTCTCACTACAATGCTTGTGAACTTGTACAAAGGTTGACAGAGTAAGAGACCCAACACTGTGATGGCTTGTGCCTCTGACAGGCCTTCAAATGGGCTTTGGCTCCATGACAGCTTTGCCTCTGACACAGGGATGATGGGGCTGATTTCGCCGAAGGGTCGCGTCAGATGGACTTCAAGTCTGGAATCGTTCTGTCATGAGAGACGCAAAGAGAAGGAGACCGAAAGACGGAGGGCAAACAAGGGATTCTGGGGAAACACAAAGAGAAAGGAGTGGGCGTCACAGTAGAGACACAACAGGCATCTAATTACCTCCCAATATGAGCTTTGACTCCATGGAAACTGCCTGTGCTCTCCAGAGCTGCACTCACCTCCCTGTATGCTGTCTTATGTGCAGCTATTGGCGGTCAATCCCTATGGATTTAGAGGGGTCACCAAAGCAATTGAAGCTTATTAAATCCCTGTTGTGCTCAGTAAACCATTGCAATAAGCATTTAGCTTACTCCAATCAGTAGAAGCTCATAGTAATAAAATTATCTATAGAGTTGTACCATTTTCTTTGCTCAGGTGTTCCACCTGTTAATGATAAATGTTCCAAATCAAAACCTACTGAACCTAATAACAACTTAGTATGCAAGTACTGCCACGTCTGTTTTATCAGTTTATAATAGCTGTCAATATAGCAAAGATATATATATATATATATATATTTTTTTTACATTTCTCTTTGTATTGCATCTTAAATGTCAGGCTGACAATAAATTGTGCACTGAGATGTGGCAGTAATTTTGAAATACTTTGACTCTTTTTATCTTTTAATAAAAAATAACTTTTTATTAAAAAATTATTAAATAGGTTCTTTATCTCAAGGCTAAATTCAGGCTTAATTTAATTAAATAGTGAAATACGAGTGTTACTCTGATCTTGTGTTATTTGTTGGCCATGATTGTTTTCGGTTGTGCATGTATTTAAAATTATCCCACTTGAGCAAAATTGACTGAGATATACTGTGATGACATCTTTGCCAGAAATGATCAAAACTAAAAGAGACTCAACTTTGAAATCATATGTATTGCTTAGCAACGCATAAAGGCCGAGTAAGAACTTATCTCACAACCAGGTTTCTGGAAGTAAACCTGTAAATGCTGACAGGCTTCTGCTTATATGGCAAACTTGTTTGGAAATCTTCAAGTGTTTTGTTGTAAGTGCCGTATATCACCTTGCTACAATACATTATTTGTAAGGGAGTGTTGGCAGCTGACATTTTTGCTGTAACTTAGGCCTTGTTCACGCAGCTGTTGTCCCACCCATCCATGTGTCCAGCCTAATTTATGACAGCAGCTTCCATGAGTAAGATGAATCATGCTGCAGGTCTGCAACAAATTGTTCAGGAGCTCCAAAGTCTGTTCTGAACCACCCTAGATCAACAGGATCTGAAGTGCACAGTGATTTTCTGATTTGCCTCACCTCTAATCTGTTTCATGGTTTTAAAAAATGGGATTATCATGGCATATTGTGTTGTCCACATACCAACCTGGAAGTAGTTATGTTTTTGTGAACCCTGACCACTGTTTGCATAATCATGTTAACACACATGGTGCCTGCATGGAGAAGGAAGCAGGCCATGCCGCTAATTAGCATGCGTCTACGCCATACATCAGCGTCAACACAGTGCATAGCCTCTGGCCTCTCTGCTTGTAATGAGCTGATAGATGTAGCTTAACAGGGAAGGAGACAGCCGCGATGAAATTAGTACCGTGTGGTTATTAGATGTGCATCTGCTTCAGTCTCGCTCATTAGCTCGTGGCGGTTCGCTGTGCAGGTTTGAGTCAAGGAACAGGAATGAGATGCTGACGACTCTGTTTGGAGGGACAGCTGACTTATGTTGTCTTGTAAAGAGCAAGACAAAATCACAAAACAGGTTAGTCACATTTGACTGCAAATTTAAATATAAATAACACATGGCGCAAATTTGTGCTCAGCTGTAATTATCTGTAAGTAACATGATGGACTGACTAAACCCATTGTGTTTAGTTCATTTAATTGCACCATTTTCAAACTGAGTGTTTTTTCTCCACATGTGAAGGGGTTTCAGAAGCTGGTTCAGGGGTTAATAGTGCGAAATTACAAAAAACTGTCAGAAAACTAAATAAAAGTTTAGTTCAGGATTTAGTGGTATTTTTTTTTCTAAATGTTAAATTTGATCATTTTTTAGTTGCTGTTTTGGGTCTGCATTGTAAAAGTATCCAAAGCCCTTTAGATGTTTCACATTTTGTCTCATTACAGCCACAAATTCAAGTGTGTCTCATTGGGATTGCATGGGACTCACAACACAGTATAAAAAGATATAGAAAAACGTTTGTCTGTGTTTAACACCTGGGACAAACATGGCTGCATCCATTTACCTACTAAACCTGACAAACTTCCCTGTTCTTCCTGAAGGAAAGCATCCTCACAGCATGATATTGCCACCACCGTGTTTCACAGTGGAGATGGTGTGTTGTGGAGATGATGTTCAGATTTTCACTATTCGTAGGTTTGCACCCATTTGCTTTTACTGCATGTTTGCTTTATCCTCCTGCTTATGGTAAACTCCTAAGCAGGATTTCATCTGGCTTACTTTCAACAGTGGATTTCTTCTTGCCATTCATTCATTGAGACCAGATTTCCTGAGTTCTCAATTAATAGTACTTCCACCTGAGCTATGGTTCTCTGCATCTCTCTCACTTAAGGTGGACAGTTATTTGTAGGGTTGTATGTTGGCTATACTATTTATATTTTTGGATGAACAGTTCCTTCTAAGATGGCAATTTTGTTTCTTAAACGACCAATACTTTAAACCCTTTACATATGACCCGTTTGGTTTGCTCCTTGATCTTCATGATGCTTTAGAAAAACTGAGGATTTATACTGAGATTAAAAATATGCACTTGTACAACTAAAAGGCTTTTAATTGCACGTGTGCTAAATAATTTTTTTTTCTAAATGAATTAAGCTGCGAGTATCAGAGTGAAAGGAGGACAAATAAAGATCCACTCTGCGCTTTTTAAATTTTTATTTTTACCTAAATATGAAAATCATGCAGAATTTATTTTCTCAGTAGTGCTTATATAGAGATATGTATTATATCTGCCTTTCACTCAAACATAAAATCCAGCAAAAGAAATTGAATTTTGCGGTTGTAAGATGATAAAATGTTGGGGTATGAAAGTTTTTGCAAGGCTCTGTGATTTTATACTTTATTACATTTGTCACATTTGCACTTAATTGTGTTTCAGACACTTTTTAAAAAAGAAATGGAGTCATAGGGCACCACATGAAGAAAAAAAACAGGTAATAGATGACACAACATGGACTAAGATGCACTTGGACTGGGCCTGCCTTTCAGTGAGCCCATACACCAACACAAACGCTTGGATGCGCACAGCTGGCCATGAAGGGAATGAGGACAAACACACACTTGCAAAGATCATCTCCATGGGCGCAATTATCCAGGGAGGATTTCACTGATGGAGCTGTCGTGTGTGTGAAACAGGTGCCACATTATGAGTGTGTCTCTGTTCAGTTAGTAAAGGGGAATTACAGGGGAACTCCAGTAAGGAGGATTGAGGTCGATTGTGATTGTTGCTTCTGTCAGGCGTGGACCTCATGGAGAATCAGAGGAATGAGTGGAATACTTTGCATGTAATTCAGTCCTGTGTGTAGCTCCTGGGTGGGCGCAACTGTGCATGCATGTGTTTGTGTTTTTTTGTTTTTTTTCCCAATACACAAAGAGCTCATTTTTTGTCTGTTACCCAACAGCAGTGTACTGGGGTGGTAGTGCGCAGAGCAGATGCATGCGTGGTATTTTGCGGTCGCTCTGTAGAGTCACTGTGTGGTTTAGCAGCCAGGTTGGCTCAACTCGGATGCCACGACATTCAGTCTGGATGCCAAAACACATTTGGCCTCCCGTGGAGACTGTTGGACAGCCAGAAAGCTTCTCATGCCAGTAGCTCCTGCTGGGGGAGCAGACTCCTGCAGGGCCATCTGTACTGGACACGTTAGAAAGTAGGGTGTGAAGAGAAAGATTCAGGAGGAAAAGGAGGAGGAGGAGGAAGAAGAATCGAGGAGGAAGGATGACAAAGAGGGATTTTCCTTTACCTTTACCTTAATTGACACTGCCATGTGTTTCTCTCTCTTTTCTTTTTTTTTTTTTACACTTCAGCTTTCAAAGAACTGAGAGGAAAATTTAGGCCAAAGTTGCATTTCCCTGTGGTACACAAAATAGTGTCAGGCCCCAAAAATACGCAAGGATCTGCTTTTGTGGAGCACTCTTCCAAAATAGCTAAAGTGGAGAAGTTGTGACGTGTTAAGTGGGTGAAACATGTGGATCCTAAATTAGAAAGGAAGTGTTAGCGCATGTAAATCAGACGGTAGTGGAGGGAGCCGGGGGGGAGTCGTATGCCGACTGCAGTGGAAAAGACGACTTTATTTAGTCTGACAAGGCACACGTGTAACAGTAGAGAGTCTAGACTACTGTATCTGCACTACAGTACACCCAGAGGTGTGCCTTCTTCTCTTGAGCGAGTTAGAGGTAGCAGCTTTCACCACATTCTTGTTTGAGTTTTGTTTTTTCCCTCGCTTCAGCTGTGACTGCTGCTGAAACCAGGAAACAGCGACAAAAACAAAACAATGTTGCTGCAATACCCAATGCCGGATAGTCGCTTTCCTCAGATGACGTGCTGCTCTTCAAAGAACCGTGTTGCATCAGTCGTCTTTTTCTCTGAAATACTTTATTCCAAACACATAGAAGTCAAACAGCTAGATAAAATTGAAAGTGAATATACACAAACACTTGCAATGCATACAAATGTGTAGTTACATAAGGAGATCAATTTCTTAAAACATAAGTAATGGACTGGTATGCAATAATTGGGGCATGATAACCTTGAGTAATACTGCAGTGTAATGGTATTTCCATTGAATAACATGACTTGGATGCCTTTATTTAACAGGGTTAAACAACACTAATGACTTGTGCTGCAAAAACTGCAGCTAGAATAACCTTATCTCCATTCTCATTGATTCTGATGAGCAAAAACAGAATTAAGACTAAATAAATTAGTAGTTTTAATATAATGAAATTGACACCTTTTGCAGTTTTGCTTTTTAGAGCATTGCACAAATATGTCAGATTTATGATAGAGGGATAATTAGTCTACTCAATTAGAAGGTCTGCAGCTAGAGCTTTAAAGTAGTAAAGTCAAATAGTAGTACTTTAAAAAGGTGATGAATGGCGCTGTTTTAGTTTCCACACAACTTCTGCCTCAGTTTTTTTTAGATTAGAGATCTTTCCAAACAGGAATACAAGAAGAGAGTTTAGGAGCTGTTTTATTAAACTGCTCTTACACTTTGATTTGAAGAAGATTTCTTACATTTTGATCTAAATGTGAAGAAATGAAGGATTTTTGTGGAGCATCAAGTGTAATTTCCACCAATTAATATAAAGTGCAGATAAATGTGGGGAAATTCATAGAATCCCACTGTAGTTTGACCAGGTTTGCAATGTTAGGTAATTATTAGCTGAATTAATTAGTGATGGTTTGTGTTTAACTTTCAGCTTGAGCTGCACTGCGTTGGTCTGTGCTCTGTATTACCAGTGAAATTGCCAGTCACTCCAGCACTGGTACCAGTCCTCTCCACCCCCAGAAGATGTTAAGATGTTTGAAAACTTTGGTCCCCTTGAATAATAATCAGCTGATGTTGTGAATCAATCAGAGAGTTTTCATTCCATCTAACTGAAATTTGTATCCTCTTATCACCTGGTCAGGAATAAGTTGTAATCTAAACTCTTAAGGAAATTTTCTTTCTTATTTTCTTATTTACTTAATTACTCTAAAGAAGTCATTTAGTCTTTTTTTTAAGTGCAAAGGATTTTAGTAACTATAAAAAGAGAACAAACCTACAGTGACTCTACATCTCCTAGTTTTAGATTTTGGGTGATTTGCCCTTCAGCATCAGTCAATTAGGAGCGAAATTAGAACATATCTCAAGTGATTTTACGACGCATGCTGCTTTCTTCATTGTGTGTGAAGGCGGCTCTACCATAAAAACAAATCTCCTGAGGCTTTAGAGAGCTGCTACTGTACATCTGCCCTTGTTCGGCCTTTGACTCTCTAATGGAAAAGGTCAAAAGGTTGCTGGCATGAAGAGCTAATGCTGATTGTTCTCAACAATTAACGCCTCAATGAAAGAGCCAGTTAGTCATCAAGTCTTGCATCCTGACATCTACGCCTACGATGTCATTTGTAGCCATGCTATTTATAAGGTGAGGCAGGTTTTACAGATACTAAATTTGAAGCTACTACAATGCAGAGATTAACTTAGTCAGGGCACTGCTTGACAGCTCAAGCAGGAATGCCATTGTTTCGTCAAGACATGCCACACACACACACAGACCTCCGAAGTCAAGGGTGCTGACAGAACAAAGCGGGTGGATCTCTCCCCCTCCGATGGCAGTGATAACAGCTTGAACAATGACGCTTACTCAGCTGTCTAGACTAAATCCAGAGACGCTTTCCATTGGCTGGCAGCTGGAGATGTCATGAGGGAATTGGCGCACTTTCAGCCATGCTCACCTGTTCTTAGCTGCTTGTTTCTCAGTGCATTGTTGATGCAGTGTGACGGGCATAGTGGGAGCTCAGAGCATAGAGTGGTATGGAAACAAGTTATATACAAAGTGCAGCTTTGTGTTTGGATGGATTCTTGACAATGCAAGAAAAGTGGTGGGAGTATCGTGGCTGTCACTCCGAGCACTGAGCTGAGAGTCGGCCATGGGGAAGTTGGAAATTACTCTGGGGTAAAACCATAACTTTACTGGGAGATTTGTTTCGGCAGTGTTCAGGTTTATGTGCATGGAAAAAAATTAATAAAGAAGGTAGTTTTAGCAATCAGTGAACCAGAAAGTAGAATCAAAGAATTTATGCTTAATCAGTCCTGATTAAGCATGACCTCAAAAAGCTGAATTTCCTTCTCCTTTTCATTAAATGTAATTTTCAACTATGAAAGCATCAACCAAGAACACATAGTTTAATACATTTTCCTGAGTTTAGTAGAAATCATATTCTCAAAAAAATCAGAATAATCTTTTCATTTCTTTTTCTTTTTTGTTGCATTCAAAATTACTTATATTGTCAGATTATGATTTTCTTCTTGAATGTACTTCAGTTCTTAGAAAGAAAATTAGAATTAGTCTGATTTTTAGCTGGCTGTTCAGTCCTTCACGAACCTTTTATCAGCCAGGAAAAAGCCTGATCTACACTTTTCTAACACTTAGTCTCTACTGAGTTTTTACATATGCATTTTTATTTCCTGCATTATTTATTTTGCAAGCTGGGATGACTCAGATCCGAAGAAACAATTTGCAAATACTTCCCCAAGGAAGGAAAATTTTTGCAAGACTTTTACATGGTTTCTTTTGAACACATAAGGTGGCGATGTGTTGTTATAATGTATGATGTCACGCTGGGTGAGAAAAATGTAGCGGTACAAACACCTCAGACCAAATGTCAGTCACGGTGGTGAAGAAATGATGAATTTGGCTCATTTTGCAGTCACTTAGAAGTAACAGGAATTTTTCAGTATAACAAATTATGTGGCACGCAACAAGAAATGTATTGCAAACATGACAAGGTATTTTTTAAATAAAAATCTTTAAAATGCGTCTAAGTGTTTCAGCAACTTAGTTGTATGAGGAATTTTTTTTCACCATCTTTGTCATGTCATATGGCAAATGACACAACAGCACAAACGCCGGTCGTCCATGTCGACATTTTTGTAACTTTCCATTCATGGCGCGAGTACTGTTTGTCAAACAGAAAAAACGGCATGGTAGCGTCTGAAAGGAATTCATTTGAAAGCACATGGACTGTTCGAAATAATCTTAAAAGAATATTTATGTCCCAAGCCAACACTGAAGGTGAAACTGCGAGGTCAGAGTAGTAATTTGAGGAACAAACTTCCTCCACCTTCTTTCTCTGCCACCACTTGTTGAATGTAGACATATTTTTTATATGCAAAACCTTCTGCTGATTAAAATGAGAATGCAGTGGCATGGAAATGTTTACCTATAATGCAAAAGACAGCAGCACAAATGTCTCATCCCAGCTTTTATGCATGGTTATGGATTCGGCTTATCTTTACTCAATCTGGACTCCTTGGACTCATTAGTGACTGTAAAATTCAAAATTCTGACATGTTCCAGGTAAAATATCACAATTATGGCAGCAAATCTGCACCTGAATGAATAAATGAGACCACAGTCAAGGTGTTTCAGGCCTCCCTGTTTAAAACTTAAATAGTACATATATGTTTATCCTGTTCTCTGTTATGTGAACCATGAAATCATTAAGGCTCAATCCTAACGAAACAGGCAGACAAGGTCACAATATGATGACTGGTTTATTTACATGCTCAGTGATAAATAAACTGAGCTGAGTTATGCTCACATCCTGCAGGCTGGCTGGCAGAACTGTGATGAAATCGTAAATCAGAGCCTGAATTACGATTCAGGCTCGTAATTCCCCCACCTACTGGGGGAGGTGTGGAAAGCTGAGGAATACAAAATCGTCTGCAGATTATTACAAGAAAGAGAGGAAATGATTGACGTTGTGCTCACGTAGAATCAAGCTCAAAAACATGCGTTGAAACAATTAGACGCAAAGTAGTGTGGACGTTTGCGTGAAATACCTAAAATAATATCACAGAGACAATCAGAGGCGAGCAGACGTTTCTGCCGTCAATCCTCATGAGGAAGGTTCTTTTAGTTCCCATAAATTATTCCTTTTATGCTGCTGTTGTCAAAGAGGAAGGCTGGATTTGATCATGTCTGGGCATTTTTGATGGTGATGTTTTGCTACAGATGCATGTTGTAATCCAATCCAGGGGAGGTTGCTGCAAGGACACCCCAGGCTTGGCAGTTTGGGAAAATTTAATTGAGAAAAAGTGTTGTACTGTTATGAGAGGAGAGCAGCTTTTCTGCAGCTCTAATAAGCAAATTTAAGAGCTGCTTTGGGGGTTTCTACTGACTCTTCACAAATGGACAGATTAAACCTACATCACTGGGATTTCCCCACTGAAGTAATAAATAATGCCTCAACTAAACTGATTTAGTTCATTCGGGTTACCAGGGAAGTTTTCTGGTCTAGTTCTGTATTTTTCTTCGCCAGAAAATGGAGCAGACAGATGCAGTGTTGGCCCTCTTTGACTGCAGACGTTATGAGACATATAGATATAATGTCAACAGTAGCTATAAGTAGAAAGGAACACCACAATAACAGCGAACATGAAGACTGGCTTCCCATCCCCCAGCCCTTTGTCTGCCTGTCTGTGTGTATTTGTGTCTAGGTGTGCAAAAGTGCATGAATAAGCGCTAAAAGGTAGAGGGCCAGTGGAGAGATGAATCCCTGATGAAAAATTGAGACATGAGTTTTGTTTCCTTTCAGCATGGGAATGTGTTTGACCTCTCACCCCTGGAGCCCACAGCGCCTGGGGTCAAAGGATAGGAGCGTAAAATCAATGTAGCAAATCTAGAACAATAACAAAATGGTTGTGCATTTTTTCAAAAATTTAATGTTTTTTTGGTTTGTTGTAGTTTAGTAAAGCTCCACCTCGCAAAACCATTTGCAACCAGAAACTTAAATTTATTTTCTCTAGTTTTTTTTTTTCTTTTTTGCAACAGAAAGCCTCAAAGTAGAACAAAACTGGAACATGGATGAAAAAATGATAAATGCTGCTGTTGTCAAACACTTGTAGAGACACAAATGGTGCAGTTGGAGCTGAAAGTTCTGCATGTATTTTGAATCAGCTCTGGCTGTTGTCTTGACTACAAACAGCAGGAAGGAGATATCGTGATTACTTTTGAAATCAGTATTACCAAAGATTGCACCATCAACACTGGTAGTTTACTTGCTGTCTTCTGTCGCATTGATGTAGAACTGTTTTGCTTTCAGGCTCTCTGGTTACTTAGAGAATGAAACCAACTCTAAAGATGCAGGTGGACGTTATCAGTTTTCATCTGACAGACGAGGGACACAGATTCTTTTGCATGTCTTTTTTTTGGAAACTTTCTTGTTCAAAGCTCTTGTAGTAAAGGAGGTTTCTCCTGTTTGTGAGATGAAAGTGATAAAACCTCCACTCTGAGGATAACGGTGATCTCTGGTTTGGTAGCTTGTGTGCACTGAGCCAAGCTTTTTCTTTTCGTGAAGACAAAGAAGTACAGGGCAGCGTTGGGGCCGTGTAAGTGCTCGCAGGGTAAAACGGTCTCCAAAGCAACTCAGTGACCCATTTTCATTCTTCCCCGTCTCTTTGGGGTTTTGGTTTGAGAATATCTGCTGCGAAGATTAACATTGAATAGGAAATAGCTCAAATTTAATCAGTAAAAATAAAGGTCAATACAGACCCAAGCAGATGAACTAGAGAGGAGAGTGAGGAAAGTAAAATGATGACTTAACCTCATCAGATATGATTTATGAACATTTTATGTACATACAAATATAAATAAAGTTCAAATAAATCCTCTCATTAATTAATGATGCATCGACCAGTCTTCTGATTGATGCATGTGTCGCAGCTCCTTTAAAAGAGGTGGTAGTTTTCAATCCAGTAGAAAATAAATGAATTACAAGATCCCCATAAAGCCGTCAAAGCTTATGTCCCATCCTTTAACTATAATTTATCTACTCAAAAAAGTGCATCAAAGTGCACGATCTCAGTTGATGTGGTTGTAGAAAGAAAACAGAGTTCTTAGTTTTGATGCATTTATTTTATATATGGGAAATCAGTAGATTATTTGACCAGTTTAAGCATTTCATCCATTTTACTCTGTATCAGGTTTATGCATTAAGGGCAGTGAACGTCTCTCCACTGAGCTAAATCTGACATTTACATGCAGAGATTGAATACCTGTCATTAAAAAAAAGTTTACCAAATATTACATCTAACTAGAGGTGTTATTCCTCCTATTGTTGTTGTTATGACAACCACAAACCTATTTAGTGTGCTGCTGCATTTTTTTAATTTATTTATTCTTATTTGGGGTTTTTTTTTTTTTATCTTTGATGCTTTTTTAAATCATTTTATTTTTTAATTCAAGTGTTGTTCTTTTGTGTTATATTCAGCTTCGAAACCTGTTTCTAAATACATTTCTTCTTATTTTTTAAATTAAAAAAAATTGTTAAATTAAAAAGATTTAATTAATTAAAAAAGATTTATTCATATTATTTTTAACAGAAGATGTACATAGTAGTATTAGTTACTGTTGAACTTTATTAACACCAAAGTATGCTGTGCTGTGTTTTGTAAAATTTGAATTGAATTCTTTAGCCTTTTTAGCATGGATTCTGTCAAATCCATGCTTCTTCTTTCTCCACTATAGTACAGAAAGAAGAAGCAGCCAGCCACCTTCAAAAAACACCACGGAATAACATTGTGCAAATAGTTATGGGATTTCAGTGCAACATAGCTGTCAGTATTTTATTCAGGTGAACAAAAATTATTCTAGCAATTTTGGCAGCTGTTTGCTCCTATGAATAAAATCTCACAGGGCTACAAAAAGCAGAGGAGAACTAATCAGGATGCTGAGCTGAATGGGTCATCATTTATTCTTCACTATTCCGTGAATCGGAGTTTATCTTCAGTCTAACTCACTTCCCTTTTTCGACACCAGATTTACTGTAGATAATGGGAATGTCCACAAATCTAACAGCGCAATGTTTTAGTTAGTATTTGTTGTTATTGCTAGGAAAATACATGTGGAGACGGGCCTACATTTACATGAAATGTATTTCCTTTATTCCTCTTCCTCATTCTGCTTCACTCACAGTGTGTTTTCTGTGTTTGTGTTGTAGTCAGGAATGCCCCAGACTGTGTGCTCAGGCACCATGTTTACCACTTCCAGTGGTTTCAGCCCCCACCTGGCCTGCGCTGAGCCTGGGGAGGAGGAAGAGGATGGGGCCCCTCAGGAGGGCCCGGGGCCAGCAGCCTGTCTGGCTGACGGGCCTCCTATCACCTCTGCTTCCCTGGAGACGCTGATCCAGAACCTGGTGCCCACTGCGGACTATTACCCTGAGGTAAACTAAATTACAAGAATTATCTTATTGAATTAAATGATGTCTTACTAATCCCCAGAAGAACGTTAAATGGTTGAAAGACTAAATATTGAGAAAGTAAGATGACTAAGGTTTAGGAAAAGTGAGAAACACAGAGACCAAAAGTAATTACATAATACTGCATTGTGAAATGAACTCTGTTTGAACTCTTTTGGTTGATGACATGGACCAGCATTACTTCAGACTCCATCCAAGAGCTGAAGTCGTCATTTCCCTGATGATAGCTCTTTTTATATTCCTAAAGCTACTATATAGGACTGATGTCTGAGTCTGGAATCAAACTTCATATTTTTCCCATTTTTATTACAACCACAGACTTCAGTTTTTACTTCTTTTTTTTCATTGAAAAGAAAAGCAAAAACTGGGATGACCATTTGTATTCAAACTCTTTTTTTCTGGTCTTAGTATCAAAAACATTGTTGAAAAAAAGTTTTTGCCTGGAGTTTGCCAAATGTTGCGTAGAGGGTCAGGGCAAATATGCAGAACAAGATCAATGTTAAAACTGAACTTTTTGTCCTAAAGTCAAGACTCGGTGTGGTGAAGCATGGTGCTGGCAGTACCATGCTATGGGAATGCTTTTCTTCAGTTTGGGCAGCAAGGCTCCCCCAGAGTTGATGGAGAAAAAGATGGAGCTAAATACAAGACAGTCCTGGAGGAAAAGCCTATTAAAGGTTTCAAAAGTCTTGATAGTGGAGCACAGACTTTCCTTCTAATCCAAAGACATTAAACATAAAATAAGAGCTGCAATATTGCAGTTTAGATTAATATATTTCGGTGTTACAGTAGAACGGTTACATTGCATCAGTGGTTTCTAAAGTATTTACTCAGTGGGGACAAAATCAAACTTTTGCTGTTGTATTTTGTATTTGCAATTGTCCTACTTTAAGATTTTAATTCTCATAAAAGTCAAGCAGATTCATTGAAATTTAGGGTTTTATTTGATAAAATGTGAAAATGTTGTCCTGAATCAGTGATTCAGCAACACAAAACTCTGTACTCTAAATTCCTAATATGTCTTTTAACTTTGTTTGGCAGAGTTCACACAACCCCCGAAGACAGGAAACGTTTTTGTCTTTTTTCTCAGTTTGTTGATGACCTGCATCCGCGTGTCTCCGTGTCAGCTTGATTAAAACCCTCTCTGTGATCAGCTTTCAGATAAACATCTCCCGAAACACTAAAAGACTGAAGTGCGGCCTGAGAGAGTTGTTTCAGTTTACAGTCTCAGTGACAGGCGTGCTAATTTGATTATTAGCCCCAAGTCCCTGCTTAGTTTAATTACAGCTAGCAGGGCTGCTTTTATAGATGCTGTTGTGGGAGCGTCTCACTTAATGTCTTCCTGTCTCTTTTCACAGAAAGCCTATGTGTTTACCTTCTTGCTGAGCGCCCGTCTGTTCATTCCTCCCTCGGAGCTGCTCTCCAGGGTGTGTGAGCTGTGTATCAAACAGCAGCAGCTGGATCAGAGCCCGCTCGACACGGTCAGCGCCGCGCCAGACATTTTTGCACTTTTGTTTGTGCCCGACGCAGTTAAAGAGCAGGGAATCTCAAGGGCAGTCGTTTCTTTAAAAACATTTTTATTTGCCGACCAACAGGTTAAGGTACGCAAGTTTGGTCCTAAGATCCTGCAGCTGCTGACAGAATGGACGGAAACGTTCCCATCAGACTTCAGGGACGAGAAGATGGTTGGTCACCTTAAAGACATCATCCACAGGATAGCTCCATGTGATGAGGTACGCTAATGTTATCTTTCTTCGGAGATGTAGCAAAATCTTGCAATTTAAAATGGACATTTTTACTTATGGCTGCATGGAAGAATACTGTTTTCTTTCAGCAAGAAGGTCCTGGGTTTGAATCTGACCCTGGGGTCTTTTTGCATGTAGATTGCATGCTCTCCTTGTGCATACACGGGTTCTCTCTGGGTACTCTGGCTTCCTCCCAGTCCAAAATCAAGACTGTTCCGGTGATTGGTCTCTCTAAATTGCTCTTAAATATGAGTGTGTGCATGATTGTGTTGCGCCTTGATGGACTGGTGGTCTGTCCAGCGTTTCTCCTGGAGCTGGACACCTCCCTACGGTGGCCGACAGGTGCAAATGCGCAGCAAAAGAGAAAACATGCAAACAAACAAAAAACACGCGCACAAATTAAATGCGGCAAGCAAAAAGCGAATGAAATGCAGCAAACAAAAAAAGAGACGCAAACAAAAAAGAAGACACCCCCGAATGAAATGCAGCAAACAAAAAGAGACGCAAACAAAAAAGAAGACACCCCCGAATGAAATGCAGCAAACAAAAAGAGAGACGCAAACAAAAAAGAAGACACCCCCGAATGAAATGCAGCAAACAAAAAGAGAGACGCAAACAAAAAAGAAAACACCCCCGAATGAAATGCAGCAAACAAAAAGTGTTGAAAACGGAAGTGCTCCAGACCACTAGGGGGAGTCAAAGAAAATAGTATTCATTTCTATGGGACCAGATGCAAGATTCAGAGAAAGAAATTTGAAAGAAAGTAAAGGTACGTATTACTATATTTCTTTTCAGATACGCCGTCTTTTATAATATTATAGAATAACAGAATAATTTATGGGTAGCGTGATAGACTTTGTGTCAGTCATACCGTTCTGGGCTCGGTCTCGACTCTTTGACTCCCCCTAGTGGTCTGGAGCACTTCCGTTTTCAACACTTTTTGTTTGCTGCATTTCATTCGGGGGTGTCTTCTTTTTTGTTTGCGTCTCTCTTTTTGTTTGCTGCATTTCATTCGCTTTTTGCTTGCCGCATTTAATTTGTGCGCGTGTTTTTTGTTTGTTTGCATGTTTTCTCTTTTGCTGCGCATTTGCACCTGTCGGCCACCGTACCTCCCCCCCTACAACCTCACATGGATAAGCAGCTGTAGATGATGGACGGATCGATGGATTTTTCCTTATTATGGGATTTTATTTAGCAGTATTGGGGGGGAAAGGAGCTGGATGCAAATGCACACAACACTTCTTGAAATTTGTGAACATCATGAATTAATTTTCTACATAATTATACTCTACCCTGTGTTGGTCTATCACATAAAATCCTTGTAAAATATTCTGAACCTTGGAGCTGAAATGAGACCAAATATGAAAACGTTTATTGGCTCTGAATACTGCAAGGCTCTATATATCGAGGACAGACAGCCTTGATTCCATTATGTCTGTTTTTTTCTCATAATCCCCACTCATCTTACACCTGGACCAGAATCTCCTGTTGTCACAGTTTAACTGAATTTCTGTTTTCGGTGAGCAGGGGACTGATCTGCAGTTGAGTTTGGCACATTGAAGACTGACAGAATCAGTGTTTAATGTTTGGAGCTTGAAAAAAGTCTAAAAGTTGAATATTGAATCACGCTCTCCAGAAGACTTCACCCTGAGGGTAGATGTCCTCAGGGAACCGTCGCTGACACACTGGGATTTTTTTGCTTCCCTGCATGTCAAGAAATGTCACCATTTAGAGGGACCCTTTGGCTTCAAGAGGAACACCCATCATCCATATTTGACAAATTCGGAGTGAGGAAGAGTTGTCGTAGTAGAATTAATGAAGAGGAAGATTTCTTATCCTATCTGATTAAAAAAAAGTGAGAGAGTCAGTGTCAGCTGAGGAGCCCAGCTGTTGTACAATGTTACTGCAGGAGAGTGGAGCTGAGGGAGGAAGGAAGGCTATTAAAGGAGTAACTGTGAGGGAGAACAGAGAGAGGGATATGGGTGGAGAAAATGGATGCAGAGCCACAGAGAGGAAAGAGAGACGAAAAAAGGTGAAGGAGGAGAGAGATGAAGTCCGAGCAGAAGAGGAGAAGAAGGAGGAGGAGGGAGGCTCAGCAGGTTTTGATGAATGCTCTGCTATTTACAGCTGGCTGTCCTCGGCATGGGCGTGTGCATGCATGTGGGAGCTGTGGCTCTGGGTCATTTGTGAGACAGACTGACCTAATGGCCTCTGTGTGGAGCCATCTGCAAGGAGGGGCTCCGAGATTCAGGCATTCTTGAACACAACACACCGAGCAAATCACTGAAACAGTGAAACAACGAGTAACATTTTAGCTTTATTGTTCTTGAGCTTCTCTTTCAGTTTATTTCATGTTTTCTGTGTATTTTATTTCTTTGCTAAATTAGCATGCATTTTATATCTTAATTCCTCGAAACTACGGTGTCTTGAAAAAGTATTTATGCTACTTTAACTATCTCACAGTTTGTTACAATAAAATCTCAAACTTCTACGGATTTTATGTGAGAGATCAACACAACGTTGAGCTTAATACTAAAGTGGCAGAGACATAATGTAAGACTTTCACGACAAGCTCGGCATAGAGAGCATTAATCAGATCCATGATAACATAAGGTGGAAAATCTGTTGACCGATCAAACTGAACCACACCACCTGTATGATGAAACATGGTGGAGGCAGCATCATGCTGTGCAGATACTTTTATTCAGCAGAAATAGGGAAGCTGGTGAGTAGATGGGAAGAGCTACTGTAAATGCAGGACAATCCAATAATCTGTTAGAAGCTGGAAAAGACTTGAGACTGGCGCAGAAGTTCACCTTCCAGCAGGAATAATTCAGGTCAAACATAATGGACCAGTCAAAGTCCAGACACAAATCCAATTGAGAATCAGTGGAAAGACTTGAAAAATGATGTTCACAGGTACCTGGTATGAAATCTGACTGAGCTTCAGTTAATTTGCAGAGAATAATGGCAAAGCTGGGAAACACAATGCAGTTGTGATTGCAGCAAAAGATGTTTTTTCTCATTATTATCTCAGTGCGGCTGAATACCAAATAATTCAACACATTCTCACTCCCAACTCGTCATACATTGACGAGTTGGGACGATTTCTGACCATGCGTCAATATGTGACGACTTGGGCAGAGTCCTTCAGCGTCACATGTTGACGACATGGGAAGGTCACATGTTTTACGTGGATTATTGAAGCGAAGGGTTCTCGCAACCGCTGCCGACACTTCAAAACCCGACGATTTGGTTAGGTTTAGGGCAAAAATTACGGTAAGGCATAGGGTAAAACACCTCGCGTCACATATTGACGCAAAAGGGGTACCCTGCGCGTCAATATGTGACGCATGGTCAGAAATCGTCCCAACTCGTCAATATATGACGAGGACGGACCATCCCATGCATAAATATATGACGAGTAGGGAGTGAGAATGGGTTGCAACATTTACATTTTTTGCAAAAGAAAAAAGAAGAAAATTGTGAGACAGATGCTTTTCTCACACTTTTCATGAGTTTACAGATCACCATGTCCCTTCTGCTTCAGCGCTATGCAGAGCTGCTGGTCTGTCACAGCAGATCTCAATGAAATACATTAAAGTTTTTGATTATGAAGTGAGGAAATGTTTAAGAGCTATGATTTTTATTTAAACACGCCATGCTGTTTCAGAATCCTCACTACGTGGCACTCTAGTCATTCTGATTCACGCCTATCACTGTCCTACAAGACCATTAATAAATTATTCATCAAAGATGTCATTGATAGCTTCCTCACTCATCTGCTCGTCTGCCCTCCCTGTTCCTCTCCTCTCCAGGCGTACTGGAAAACCCTGAACCAGATGCTGCAGAAGCTGAGCCAGAGGTTGGCCCTGATGAGCCAGGGGGAAGAGAGCATCGTCAAAGTCTCCCTCAACGCCTCCTCCATCTCCGACAAGCTCGTGGCTTTCAAGACCAAGCCCCCACCCATCCAGAAGGACATGCTCTCCATCTGCAATGACCCCTACACGCTGGCACAGCAGCTCACCCACGTGGAGCTGGTGAGTCCTGAGGGAGGCCGAGTAGTACGGAGGGGTCAGACAGAGGTCAGGGGAAGAGACGGTAACGAGGAGAGTGGATGCTCGGAAGCGTGAGGGCTCTAAGGGTGATGAAGCATTAGCCCATTTCAGGGTCCTGAGCTTTGGACAAGAATCATTAAAAAAAGAAAGGGACTAGAAGGTATGGCGAAAAAAAATGGTTTATAGGAACCATTTTCTATATATATATACAGTAAGTATATATAACAATATATCATAGAAATAAGCGTCCATTAACACGTTTGGCTGCATTTCCGTAGTGGATTTTTTTTTTTGTCAGCATGCCTGAGTTAACCTGCACCCTTGTCTGAGCGGTGACATCACCCCAGAAGTCAGCAAAATGCCCGGGGCTGCGAACAAAGGGGATAAAACCACTGCAGATATATATGACCTGACAGCTTCACACTCTGACTCACACCCCCACACACAAATAAAGAAGAGAGGCAGAGACAGACAAGTAGGCGTGTTCGTTCTTTATTTTATGATGTCTTATGAGGATTTAAACATTATGCTGGTACTGGCTAACAACTGGTCGTCTGGTTCCTTAACAGATCTGAGTTTGATCTCGAGGCATGATGGGTCTATTGAGTCATTTCGAGTTGCACATGACTGCATGTTTGCCACTATCTTTTAATAGAAGTGGATAATAGACGTCCCTAGTGTCACTTGTTGGAAATATGATAGCAGTGAGTCACATCAGTGAGTCATTACTTCCTTCTATTGATTTGCCTCCATTACTGAAATGAAAGACTTATTAATCAGATGGCTCCAGCCCATGTGTCTGTGCCTAGTTGTACACTCCATGTTGTAGTGGCTTTAATGTATTTAAGCATTTTGTGTGGATTTTTTTGTAATAAATAAATAAATACAATTAGAAAAACTGATGAAAATCCATAAAACATGACTGTCTGTCTTCCAGGAACATTTAAGCCGTATTGGACCGGAGGAGTTTGTCCAGGCCTTTGTTCAGAAAGATCCTCTGGATGGAACACAGGTAAGCTATTGTATTTATAAATATGTTTATATTTTCACAATTGCAGCACATCTTTTACTTTTACCAAAGTAAAAGAAAAAAAATAAACAGCTATATTAGTAAGAAATAAGACTTAATAATTAATGAAATAGAGTTAAAGACATTTGCTACACGATTAGTAATAATCACTAGATGTGCTCTGTACCACCCCAAGATGGTCTATTACTTTTACACTTTACTTTGAATCCACAAATTTGCTAAATAAAATATCCAGATCATTTCAACATGTCGTACTCGGTAAACAGGTATATCGTTTGGTCTGAAACCTTTGGGATGAATTCAAGTGACAAGTGCGAGCCAAACATTCTTGCCCAACATCAATGTCTGACCTCACAAACGCACTTCCAGAACAATGTTTATAAAATGCCATAAACACACACCTAAACCTTGTGAATTTCTGGATTTGAAGCTGTTATAGCTACAAGTTGTGTGTTCTGTCCATATAGCCTTATAGGTTAAAAATGGAATGTCAGCTAAATTCATATGTGTGTGAATAAAGACAAACATTTTTTTTACAGTATAGTACATTTCTTTTACCAGGAATGTCATTCCAAAAAAATATTTACACTTATATATTTTGGAAAACTTGGATTTGTTAGATGAAAAATACATGCAGAGCTATTATTTGGATTCCCTAACCATGCACATAAAAGTAAGCCATGATTGCTAAAAATGTCTGTGCAAACCAGAGTATTCACTGATTAAAAGTAGATTATTTACAGATTAGTGATTAATCATAATTTTAGACACCCACAATGCTACACTGACTTAGAACAATATGATTTTGTTTTCCAAGACATTGAAAAGAGGCCATTTTAGATTTATAACAGTTAAATGTATCTTGAACTGGATGAATGATTTTTCTGAGTTTGAGTGAGGAATATATGTAACTGAACCTTCATTATCAGTAATGCCAAATATGCATACTTGAATAGTAAATCTAATCTCATTAGTCCAAGGATGAGTAACATCATCAACACTGAAAGGTTATTTTGATCTTAAATTAGTCAGAAAATTAACTCCTTGAACAAATAAGACAACACAAAAACTGTGTTGGTAGTGCAGTACATTCAAATTTATATATGTATGTCAACCTTCAGTGAATGTTGTATGAAACAGCAAACAAACATGAAGCTGTTCTTCTATCTAACGTTGGACTTTTTGATGTAGCCACTGAGATTTCTTCTCATCTCTTGAACTCCTGTTCCCCTTGCTGATCCTGTGCTGGTTATTTTCCATTTCTCTCCACCAGTCCTGTCGTGTGTACTTGCCGCTCGCAGTCTTTGCCATTTACTCTCTCAGAGGGGGTCAGCCTGCACGTAGGAAGCTAATTAGTGTTGGTATAAATCACTGTGGTGGCTCACATCTTGTGTGTGTGCGTGTGTTTGTGTGCATGTCAACGGCAGCCATCTTTCAGCGAGCAGAAGAAGAAAACCTCCAACCTTGAGGCCTACGTCAGATGGTTCAACAGACTGTGTTACCTGGTAGCAACAGAAATCTGCATGGTGAGGGAGAATGATGGCAATTGCCTATTCTGTCACTAGAGTTTAGAGGAAATACCACTTAATGTTATACTGTTCTGATGAGGAGCATTTTTTCCATAAATTTAAATAGTTGTATTATATGAAGATAATGTCAGAATACTCATATGTTTATCCTAAAAATTGTAATTTGCTCAATTTTTCTCAATTTTCTTGAATATTTAAATCACAAAACCAATCGGTGTCTTGCGGAGCATTACTACCCCCTTGTGGATACTTTACATAACTACAATGTCTTGTGTCAGAAAACGTTAATATACACTTTAAGCAAAATTGAGAAATTTAAAGGAAAACAAATGTATTTTGTGAACTTCTTTCAGCCAGCCAAGAAGAAGCAGAGAGCCACAGTGATTGAGTTCTTCATCGATGTGGCCAGAGAGTGTTTCAACATTGGCAACTTTAACTCCCTGATGGCGATCATCTGTGAGTTCCCGGTTTGACAGTGCATTCAGTGCTATGCAAAAGTTTTAGCTTGGACTGTAAACAAACAAAAAAATGCTTGTCCCTCAAAATCTGTCTTCCACAACTTCAGTTTGGCAGCAGAGATTGGCAAAGCCAACTACACAGCTATTTGTTTCAGGATGAATTCTCACCTAGGTGTGAAATTCATGACCATTCATCCGTTTGTTATAATTGGTCTACCACATATTTGACTATAATCTTGTTCTTATAAGTATTTATGCTAGAAAGGTGGTAACAGCAAGAATTTATTAGATTTCTATTTTACTTTTGTTTGCTCACTTTGGATTTTGTGAATTGTTCAAATGGACAGTTATGTTGCGTACTATCCTTGATTTTTAGATAGTAAAATTTATTTTCTCTGCAGCTGGTATGAACATGACTCCTGTGTCACGACTGAAGAAGACTTGGAGCAAAACCAAAACTGCCAAATTTTTTATTCTCGAGGTAAACCCAGATCCTTTCACAGACTTCTTAAAATAAGCAGGTACTACCTTCAAGCTGACTGTGTTGTTGCCGTTCGTTTTTGCAGCATCAGATGGATCCCACAGGAAACTTTTATAACTACAGGACCGCCCTGAGAGGAGCTGCCCATCGCTCTCAGACTGCCAACAGTAACAGAGAAAGGGTGAGGCATCAGCATGACTGCTCATATTCAGAAGGTTTACTTGCTTTGGTCATGAATTAATCGTAATGTAAACTGTGTTCCTGTCTTCGTCCTCCTCAGATTGTGATTCCCTTCTTCAGCCTGCTGATTAAAGACATCTACTTCCTGAATGAAGGCTGCGCCAACCGACTGCCCAATGGCCACGTCAACTTCGAGGTGAGCTTTTTCCCCACCCGACCTTTTTCATTCAATTTCTTCCATGTGACTCAATATTTCTGTTTGATTGGTTTGCTGTTTAGAAATTTGTGGAGTTGGCTCGACAAGTTGGAGAGTTTATGACGTGGAAACAGGTGGAGTGTCCGTTTGAGGAGGATCGCGCCATCCTGCACTACCTCCACACCGCTCCCATCTTCAGCGAGGACGGTGAGAAACATTTCAGTTACGCAAATAGCGGACAGCCCTATTTTCTCACGCTCTCTTTTAAGCGTGAGAATAAAAGAGAAATTTGATGTTCGTGAGTCAGCAATTAAAACTCTGAGATAATTTCTTGACTGACATTTATTTGTTACTATTGTAACATCCCAGACCTATTGTTCTGTTGGTAATACTTTATTTGAAGGGGAGCGCATAAAACTGATATGACACTTTCATAAACATGACATGTTATAAAGATGAAGGAGGCTTCGTGACAATAGTTTACAACTATTGTCACGAAGTGTCATTTTGTGAATAATGACACTTTTAATGCAAAGTGTCATTGAAACATGCATTAAAAAAAAACATTAAAATTGTCAACGTTGCATTAAAAATGCAATTATTTACAGAATAATGCAAAGTTTACAATTTTATTGGACTTTTAATGCAACTTTTAGTGAAACTTTGCATTAAAAGTGTCTTTATTTACTGAAAGACACTTCATGACACCAGTTGTAAACGTTAACATGACATAACAGGTGTTATGTCATGTTTATGGCAGTGTCATGTCAGTCTTATACACACCCCTTCAAATAAAAATTACTGTACTGTTAAATGGTTGCTAACACTTTTATCGAGTTAAAATAATAAAAATGTATTTTGTTTTTTTCTTCTTGAAATAAAGCATAAACAAAATAACAAAATCTAGTGCTAAAAAAATCCAAGAAGCAGAAAGTGTAATTGATCTCCTTACATTCTACATTTAATGTCAGCAAATACTAAACATGGTGTAATTTGTATTGCAGAGCTAAAAGCAAAGATTAACACGCCAGCTCTCTGAACATTAAAATGTTCTTTAAGGCTGCTGCTTGCAAACTGAGTTACTTGGCTGCATACAGTTTTTTTTATTGAACTAAATAATGCTCTAAATACATTTCTTTATCTTCTTGCCCTTCCCCAGGACTCTACCTTGCATCATATGAAAGTGAAAGTCCTGAGAACCAGGTGGAGAAGGACAGGTGGAAAGCACTCAGGTGGGAAACTGCTTAAACAAGCAGTTTAAACAGCTTGTTTAAGCAGTAGGACAACTCAGCTCAGCATTGAGCTGAGTTGTCTTTCTGACAACTCAGCTCAATGCACTGTTACTTATGATCCACACTGACCCAGCCTGAGTCACAAACAATTCACACAACTGTAGGTAACTTGGTGTTAGAGCCTTGCACAGGAGCACATGGACATATGACAACAGAGGCAGCTGGAGTCAAACCTACAAATATATCATTCTGGAACAGCTACTTTTCTCACTGAGCTACAGCCAAGAAGGGTCAGGAAATCTTTAATGTGTCCCTTGTTCAACAAATTGTTCAAATGGCTAAATTTCCTCCTCAGCATGCAGTCAACTTCTCCAGATTCATGCTAATAACTTAATTAATTGATTCAGGTATGTTGTCCCATAATAGATAACTGGGTAATTAACAGGCTTCAGAAGCAATAGATGGCATGCAGAAGAGATCATGCAGTGATTTGAATTAAGTGTGGCTAAAACAGTGCAAAAACAGTGTTTTAGCACTGTTTTAGGACAGTGCTAAAACATTGTCCTAAATGTTTTAGCACCTTGTCGTAAAACATTTAGGACAGGGTGCCTCATGACCTGGGTTGGGAACCACTGGTCTAGACTGTAGAACGTGATTTTCCTTGATGTGTATAAACACATTAGGCCAAAGTTTATTACGTATTGGCAGAAACAGGTGCAGAAATATTGCATGTGGGATTTTTGAAATGGTGTAAAATTCTGATACTAGAATACAATTAATCTTGCCTTAATATATATGGCAACTAGAATAACCGCCAAAATATTTTAGTAATTTTGCCGAAAAAAGGAGCAATGTTGGTGAACAAAATAGGGTAAAATAAAGAGTAATTTCCCTCAGATGGAAGTTAGCATTACAACAGTGGCTTAATGACCTACAAACGACATACTGAACAGCACAGATTATTCTTACCCCAAGCAGAAAGGAAACTTTAGGTTTAAAGTAATCCTTTAAATTTACCAGCATGGCAACAAAGAAAAATTCTTATAAGGTTTCATAATCTTCTATTGTCTCCTCAGGTCGAATGTTCTGGCAAAGACATGAGGCGGGGTGGGATCTAACCCTCCCACCACCAGACGAGGAGATGTGTGTGTTTTCTTTGCACTAAACTGGACTGTGAAGGAACCTGAAGCTGGTACTTTGGTGTTTTACTACAAAGAAACTGCATTAAGAGCAAAAAAAAAAAAAAAAAGGAAACAACCATGATGAACAGGATTCATCGAGAAGAAGAAAAATGAAAATGTTCAGAAAGGAAAAATGAAATATTAAGCTATGAAAACTGGAATAAACTTTCTCCTTTTGGATACTAACTAGAAGCACTGGTACGTCGGAGAGGGACATCGCGTCTCCTTCCTCCTTCCCTTTATGTGTGTTTACTCTGTGGAGAAGTTTACTACTTTAGAGATTACAATTACAGGGAAAATCACTTTATAGTAATTCCTACTGATGCCGTCTCGTGTACTTTTCTCTGCTCTCACTTTCTTTCTCCATTTCCTCCTTTTATTCGAAGCTTGTTTAAGTATTTAACTTTTATCTGTAAAGTACTGTAACAAAACAGAAAGTGATGTTATGGGCGCTGGCTAGCCCTTTCTTACACTTAAAGATCCCAACTGAGGTGAAAATGAAAAGACATCACGGCTGTGCCTGTGGAAAGCTGTGTTTCATGTGTTCACGTCTGATGCACTGGAATGACTGGAGGCCATGTTTCATCCTGTTATTTTTATTTATTTTGTTTTAGGGAACAAACTGGGCCGAGAGGATGAGCCTTTTAAAGTGTTTACTCTTTTTAAATGTATCGTGCCATTAATATCCTCAGAAACCTACTGTAATAGTGTAACTGCAGAAGTTATAGGTCAGCTGTAGAGACTGTGTACAGATGATAGTTCGGCCCTCATCTTTCTGCTCCTCAGGAAGTTCTCTCTGACTGATGTTCAGTTGTCTCATATATTTATTGGAGGCCTCTGTGCTGACAGATGTAAAGTTTTTATTGTGACTTTTCCTTTACAGAACATGAAGTCTGATGGCATGCTAAGTCAGGTGGTTTCACAGGGGCATTAGTGTTTAAAAAATAAAAAAAGTACTTTACAGTGAAAATGCACTGTTGCATTAAAGAGAAGGATAATGTACCTGTTCCATATGAGTCACTGCTTATCATGACAGTTTATTTGACTTGAAGTGTTTTTTATTATTATTATTATTATTATTATTGTTTGTGAAATTGTGAATTTGGGAATTTTGCTGTAAGGAAAGAAGTGGGTGCACTGTAATTATTGGCTTGATTTAGTTTGTTATTGATTGATGTCAGTGTTTTCCCTGAAAAGCACCTTTGCCATGTCTATAACAAACTGGTTTAGCTCCTCCTAACTTATTTCTCATCTAATAACCTTTTCCTGTAATCTTTGCCCCAATAAGCTTGTAGAAAGACAAGGGTGTGATGTCAAACCTACCATCCACGGTAATTTAAATAAATCATTTGCCTGTGCTATTAAAACATGTATTAAATGACAATCACCTACAGTACCTGCCATCAGTTTTAATCTTTATAAGTGTTATCAGACTGCCAACTCCATCAGGTTTTATTTGTCGCATAAATACTGTATGTGAGCGGTCAGGAGTTGTCCTTCTTGGTACAGGGACACCTTTGGCTTTGACATCAGTTCAGAATCTGTGACCGGTTCCTACAAAGCCTTTAATAAAAGTAAACAAATGCCTACTCTTCCCTGTGTCATGTGGTCTGATTAAGATTTTGTTTATTCGAGCTAAAACACACACTCAAAATTATAATAGTTGTTACAGTCAATCAACACTCCAACTACAATGAAATTCAAAATGAAGTCAAATAGCAATAATTCATGTGTTGTATAGATTGCAAAGGTGTATACTGAAGCAATTCAGCTTATATGTGCCTACCCTTACATGTCCATTTCCACTCAATTGCTCAAGTATAACAAATATTAACATGATACACAAAATCATTAATCATTTACTTTATTTTGGACACAATAGATTATCCATATTGAAACGGAGAACAGCAACATATGGAGAGTAAAACGCCATTTATATACACTAAACTATATTTTTCTTCACTGTCACAGTCTTAAAAAACAAAACTTATGACTGGTCATCTGTTATAAGCATTATCAGAATTTCCTGGAGTTTGTTTGTCATAGGGAGGTTCATTTCAGTTTTGTGATGTGACAAAATAATTTCAGACAATGCTGTGATAAATATTAGTTCGTATGTCATTTTATTTTCTGGGAAACACCCAGAGGTAAATCCGATTTTCATCAGTATAAAACGAGGTGGTTATTCTCAGTCCAGTCCTTTCACTCTTGCAGTCCTTCCTCCTTGCTGAAGGTTATCTGGGCCAGCTTGGCGTAACTTTCGAAATGCCTGGAGCCCAGGTAGGTGCCAAAGAAAGCCTGAAGCAGGAAAACTGCTCTCATCTTGTTAAAGACGGGTCTGGAGACTTCCACACAGTACCGCAGCATTGTGCCCTTCTCTGGCATCGGAGCCGTGCTGTATCTGGATGCAAGGCCGACATTCAACGGCAAAGCCAGCAGCATCGGGTAGACTCCACCACCGACCGCCCCGACCAGCGCGCCTCTGATCAGGGAGCAGGTGGGGCAGTTCAGATCCCCGGACATCAGCGGCTGCGACACCACCGCGTTGTATAGGGCGGTGGTGGTGAGGAAGGGCAGCACCGCCATAGGCAGGTTGGAGGCGATGCGCGCCGCGTGGACGTTCAGAGCCCTCCGGTACAAGCTGTTGGCGATCAGCCCCGCAAACCCGGCGTTTCCCCCCAGGTACAGAGGTCCGTACATGAATAACTTCTGATCAGAGTCAGACAGCTTCTCAAAGTTCTTCAACAGCATCTCGGCAATCACGGCCCTGGACAATCCCGGTCCGCTCTTCTGCTCGGCGTGATCAGACATGATTCTCTCAATGAAAGCCACAACAAACCTGTTCTAATAACAGGAGTCTTTGACAAACTACACTATAAAAATGTTATCAGGTTAAAGATAGGGCGCAGACATATTGTACCCACAATTCCCTGTTCATGCAACGTGGGTTTTTCGGCCCTGCGCACAGCCTGGTAGGCTTGTTTACAGTAATTTTACGATGACGACGAACTTCCTACTATGTTATGATTATTTTTATGATTAAAAAGTGTGTGGAACATGACTGTGGAAAAGACAATGAAAGATTATTCGATTTCAGATAAAACTGTGCCGTATATTTACATAGTTTTGAAAGTTGTTACACAAGCATATTTTGCATAAGAAAATATTTTGAATTACACTCAAAAAATGCTCATGAGGACTTATAAAAACACAGCAAGTATAGAAGGGTGATAGCATAATAAGCAACTTCTGTGATTAAAAACGAAACAAGTGGATGAACAAATTGAATTCATTGCAGATCCACCTATGGCCCAAGTAGGTTATGCATTCTGAAATATATATACCCCATTAATACAAGGCTAAATGCATTTTAAAAGGTTGAATTTGAAACAGATCCTTTTTTTGTAGGCTTTAAAAAGCTGTTATAATTCTGTATGTGTATTTGGGCATTCCTTTTATGAGAAATAGTAAATGAGTTTAAATGGGTTGCTTTTCTGCGACTTTGTTTTTAAGGGTAGCCCATAAATATTTTATAGAGTTCAAGTCAGGGTTACTTCAGAAGCATAATCTCTATTCGCTTTATCCATTCCAAAACCAGATTTGTATTAGCAATCTTACAGATTTAATCTGTTTTCTTTTCTGTTATTTTTAAATGTTTCAGATCATCAGATAAATACTAACAGGAGACAAAGACAGCCAGTGATAACCCTGTGATAAAGTACACTTTAACTTTAGCAAAGCGAACATTACCAAAAGTTTAGGTATAACCCCAATGACGTGACCTACTATTAACTTTAGGAAGAATAGGAGGAAGGTTTCACAATATATTGCATGGACTTTCAATGTTCTCTCCTTGTTTTCATTGTCTCTACCCTCTCTTTGTCCTTGTCTCTTTCATAAAGTCATAAAGATAAATGAGCTGTTTAAAATTGCTCCATAAAGTGTAAGGTCCCATTTTAAAGCATAAATGAATGAACATTTTAAAACATAATGTGTTCTTGAGTCTTTTCACAAATCTCTTATTCTTTCTTCATGTGTTTTGTAGTCAATGTGTAAGAAAAGGCTATTTAAGAGTTTTATCATAATATTAATAATTTTAGGATGAAATCCGGGCAGAAAATCCGCTATCTGTTCAACCAAAACCGAGAATATAATTGAAGCACAAAACTTTACTCAGATGTGAATGTGACTGCGCTCAAAACTGGATGTTCATGGGTAAAATGTGTAAATACAATAACTTATATCCGCTTATTTGTTCAGAACTCTACTTCCCATAAGGCACTGCGGTGGGCGGGTGTTATGTGTCTTACGTCAGGATAGTTGGTGAAGAAGAAAGTTCCATCAGCTTCTACAGAAAGTCGCCATCTTTGAGGATTGGAAGTCGCAGACGTTTTTCCAGATTCTTCGCTCGTAATCCTTATCCAACTGATATTTACTTTCATTCTAACCTCACAGCTATAAAAAAAAGGTAATATATTCCCTACTCATGGTGATTAGACGCAGTTTACCACACATTTAAAGTCAAAATTCGACCGTTTGGTTTTTGAGAAATTCGACGCCTCGCCAACATGGCTGATTCTCTGCGGTTACGTAACCGTTCTTTGTTACGATTTTTTAATGTCTTTTAAAACTAATCGTTTTAATTAGCAAAATTATTGTGCAGATTCAGGGGAGTATAGTTAAGACTTTGGAGGGTGAATATGTTATTTATTTTGATATTTTCTGTTGTACAATCTACTGACGAAAAGGTACTGCTCCAACAAAAGGCTGTAGTAGGCCATCGTTGCTTTAGTTATTTTATGAAAATATATGTTTAATCGGGTTATTACTAAATTGCATAGTTGCTTTTGTTGAAACCTTGCAAGGAAATATTTATTTTTAAATACGAACGAACACTTCTGGGCATTATAAATGTCATTTTGAGATTACGTCAGTTGACACCGGCCTTGCATCCAAGGCCTAAACATTTTGTTTTCGTAAGCAATTGCACAGTTAAACTTTTCACTCTTTATAGTAGTATACGAAGATGGTATCAGTGACAATGCTGTTTTATGAAATTGAAATTGCTGTTTAGGAAGTTTTTGTGTTTTTTTTTTTTCAGATTACTTTTGGCTACTTCACCATTACAACACACACACCCATATATATGTATATGCGTTTCCTTTTTTTGCATATTTTCGCGGGTATAAGCATGGTAGTCTTTGCATCCACATTAGGCTGGTGTGCAGTGCAATACCCCCATTTAAAAGCAAAACTGCAAATCCTCCTTCCTGTTGAAGCCACAGTAGGACTTCCTTTATGAAAATACCGAAAAGGTTGAGTTTAAAGATTTCTCTGTTGCAATTTGCATTGATTCCTTCTATTTTTGGACACCCAAGTTATGCTTGTTATTTGGTCTTTTAATAATTTGTGGGACTATTGTTTTTTCTCTTTTTTTCTGCTTTAACTGTACAGTTCAACCTCCTGATATTAAATAGCTATAAAATTGTAACACACAAAGGATAAATGAATTTCAGATTATCTAACTTTGTAAATTTTGTTTCCACATTCCCCAGATGCGTCACTCAAAGCGATTGCGCTCACCAGGCGTCTGGCTAGACGAGTGTGGCTGGGAAGAAAGAATGGATTGTCGCAAACGCAGAAAACGAGATTCACCTAGCAGTGACAGAGAGAATAGATCCAGGAGATCTCCTCGTTACAACAAGACATATGACGGGTAAATATCTCTGTGATTAGCGTCATCTTAGGATCAGTTGACGGGTATAGTCTCAACAGAGATCTTGAATTTAATAAAATAAAAATCCCACAAACTGGCATTGTGGTTCATTTTACTAATGGTATGTTGCATCTCAGTATTGCAATAAACAAGCTACTGATGAAGCAATTTCAGCTGAAACGAATTTGTGTTCATAAGTGCTTATAAAATAGACAGGAGATTCCAAATGCATATTCACATGTCTAACAAACTTGAAATACTTGTTTCCTCTTCCAAGAACTGTCTTTTATTTGTTTGTCTGCTCTTACAAAGTCACATTGGCCAGAGTTGCTAATCCACATTTCAATTTACTGTCAACAGAGACGGATAAGCAGTTGTTCTTTGTATGAACGCGTGAGGGCAGTATTGGCTTTATGAAACGGAACAGAAAACCTATTAAATCACCTTTTTTTTTTTACTGGCCAAATGTTGCTGTTTATTAGCAAGTCTTTCAGACTAATTCTAATTTTAAAGTAGATGATGCAGATGAAACCACTTACTCATGTTAAAATACTATGCCATTAAGTTGATTAAACTTTATATGGTTTGAATAATATGGTTTGTTATATATATATTTGTCTATATTAAAAATATAGACGGAGACAGATAAAATTTTAGTAGAGTTTTAAAGTCCTGAAATTATAGCCTGCGATAATTTTGGAGGATATCTATTATTGGGCTTAAAGTATATATTGATATGTACAGCCAAATAATGTTTGAAACTATTATATTCTGCCTTTCTTTCAGTGTAATTAAATGTAAAACGTTTCTCATATGGTTCCTCCAATGGAAATATGTTTCATTTTAAAAATAAGGATCCGTACACACTTGATTTAGGTAATTTTGTGTGTGCATTTAATTCTTAGATTAGCAGAGTAACGCGGTAGTATTTATTCATTTAGTAATCCTTCTTGCGGTTTCTGTGTAGTAATGCAGATCTTTTTGTAGACGTAGGTTCATATAGTTGCATCAGATGTTTCCTGATCCACTCTAATTTTAATTCTGTAGAGAGGCAGACTTCTTCTTCTTGGCAGACAACTGATACCAAGTGGGTGCCAAGTCACCATGACTTTCTTGGTCTTTTTAGGGTGTGAACATGGCAGGCAGGGTTTAGTTTGTTCCAAGTTTTTAGAAATGCATTTTATGTCCTAGAATAAGGTGAAGTTAAAGATCAAAATTGTATGTAAGAAGAAGGCTAAACGGATTTAAATTTGCTGCTATGCATATGGTTGATCAGCAGTTTTGTATTTGCAGATATGGGCTCACTAAAGTGTTTACCTCTCTAAGTACCAAGATAAATCACAGATTATATTACGCACCATCAACCTTCAATGCCTAACACTGGGCAGGCTAAGTATGAGTATTTGCCTAAACGTGTGGAGTTACATATTGGCTTCAGGACCCATCGCGCGACTATTTCTGCCGTGTTAATCTCTTTATAAACTGGATGTTGGAACTGAGCTACTCATTGAATTAGATTCAGGGTAGTTGGTTGCTGTAAATCAGCACGTTGCTATTAGTAAATGTTACATAAAAGGTTCAGGGATAAGGTGTCAGGCAGGAGGCTGACCATTAGCACCATCACATCCAGTCTTGATTTTAGTGCTTGATCTGTCAAGAACCTGACCTGTACCTGACTCGACTTGCCTTTTCAAGTGCTTGTTTTGTATTGATACTAATCATTTATTTTATTTTAGGCATTACTTGGAGGCCCGCAGTCTAAACCAGAGGCTGGATTCTCAGGAGAAATATACCTGTGAACACAGTCTGGATGTGGCCTGCAACGATGACAGTTATGATGACACCTACAAGGACAGAGATCTTGACTGGCACCACTACAGCAAGTCTTCTGGGCGTAGTGGTCGCAGCAGGCGAAGCAGTCGCAGGCACAGAGACAGAAGGCACAGACGCAGCCATTCTCGACATGGGTCCTCCTCGGTACGGGAAACTCCTTCTCCCTCCTTCTTCTATTTCTCCAGATTGAATGGCTCATTATCATGGGTGTTTAGCCAGTGCTTAAATACCCGTCTCTTTGTTTCTTTATAGTTGTCATACTTCACAGTTTAGTATGATTTACATAAATGTCAAGTAAAATATTTTTGGGTTCAGAAAGTAAGGGTTTTGTGAGTGTTTAGAAATAGACAAGAGAAAGTGGACCCAGTATCTTTGAGTTGAGCCTAGTGGTCAATCACTGGTCATGATTGTAGACAATTTAAACTGTTTGATATATTGCAAAGAACTTCATGTACATTAAGTTTAATCAATCAAGTTGAAGTGTTTCTGTACTTCTGAGAAAATCTCTCATCTGAAAATCTTGTTGCCATGTTGTTTTTCTTCTGTAACACACACCATGTGGTGGCCGCCGCCCATTTTCTCTGACGGGGCTGAATTTGAATTTGCTGCTCCGCCCATTCGCCTGGTGGTGTTACTGAACGGCCTGAATCTGTCCACCCCTTCACCTCCCCCCTTGGCCTGGTTGAATGAATGACGATGTCGCGTTGTGGTGGCCGGGTGCTGGCTGATGGGTTATTGGTGTGATGGCGGATTGCGGCGGTTCCGGTGCAGAGGAGGAGCCACCAGCGCAGGAGCAGGAAAAGATCCAGGAGTGTTGAGGATGATGACGAGGGTCACCTCATCTATCACAATGGAGACATGCTGAAAGCGAGATGTATAGAATATACACTTTTTTTTTTTCTACTGTTGATCACACTTTGTCTCTCTCACTCTGGTTTTCTGGATATTTTCAAACATTAGTTTAGAGACAGATATTTGGCCCAGTACAGTTAAACTACATTTCTTGTCATTTTAATTTATTTAATGGTGAATTTGCCAGTTAAAATTTTAAGCAACAAGTTGTTTGCCAGATATCAGAATCCTGTTTGTAATTGTCTAGCTAGAAAGAAATGTAATATGATGAAAGGCGGTGATTGTTTTTCCCTTTTTCAATGCTGTTTGTCTAATTTCTCCTCTGTATTTCCCATAGATGAGATTCTGTGTACTCTAGGAGAGGGTGCCTTTGGAAAAGTTGTTGAGTGCATTGATCATGACAAGTAAGTTCTCAAGCTTAATAATATGGTTTTAATAAAACCTTAAAAATGTTTTGCTATTCTAATATAAAAATTTGAATGAATTTCAGTCATGGGGCTCGAGTGGCTCTGAAGATCATTAAAAATATAGACCGCTACAGAGAGGCAGCTATGTCTGAAGTAGAGGTTCTTAAACGCCTGAAAACCCTCGATGCTGACCGAAGATAGTAAGTTCTCTCATTATAGCAGAGATGCACCAATGACACTTTTTGATGTTTGTTTTTTTTCCTATAAAATTAAATAATTAAATATTTCTATCTCAAAATCTTTTCAAATTCCATCTCTGCCTAACTGTGTCAGCAAAATAAAAAATAAACTATAGTTGGCAATGCAGCTTCTCCTAACTTTATTCTTGTCTTTCTTTCTCCTAAGTTCCTGTGTCCATATGCTGGACTGGTTTGACTACCACGGTCACGTTTGTATCGCTTTTGAGCTGCTTGGCCTCAGCACATATGATTTCTTGAAGGAGAACAACTTCCAGCCTTTTCCTGTTAAACAAATCAGGCATATGGCTTACCAGATCATTCGAGCTGTGAAATGTAAGTAGCATTCACTGTTTGTGCACACAACATGCATTTGTTGTGAAATGGTTACATTGACTATAATTTCTTCACTTTTTTTATCTTGCAGTTTTGCATAAGAACAAACTGACTCACACAGATCTGAAGCCTGAAAACATTCTACTGATAGATTCAGACTATGATATGGAATACAACCGTGAAAAGGTAAATTGATTATAGTTATGCCTGGTAATGATGGACAACTTAAATGTTGAGATAGAAATCAAGTTTCTTCAATGTCTGTTCTCAGAGACGAGATGAACGAACACTCAAGAACCCTGATGTGAAAATTGTAGACTTTGGGAATGCCACCTATGATCATGAGCACCACACGTCTGTAGTTTCAACTCGTCACTATCGTGCTCCGGAAGTTATTTTAGGTGAGTGTTTTAGTATTGTAGCAGCACAAAAGGTTTAGACAAATCTGTCTGGTTTCTTACTTGGTTTGTGATGTCTTTCAGACCTGGGCTGGGACCATTCCTGTGATGTCTGGAGTATTGGCTGTATTCTCATCGAGTATTATCTTGGAACAACCCTCTTCCAGGTAGGTGGTGGTAGAGAGCAGAAATATGCATTCTTGAATGTTACAGTACCTGATGGTGTTTACTTTGTCTTCCCATTTAGACACATGACAGTAAAGAGCATCTTGCTATGATGGAGAGAGTCCTGGGTCCGATCCCTACAAACCTCCTGGAGAAAACCAAGTAAGCATTCATTTATTGTTCTAACAATAAATATTTGGATTGTGCCATTCTAATTTTGATCAAAAATACTTTCTGTTTCCGCAACTCATTTTACAAGGGTAATATTACATTTTGTAATAATCAAAGATATTACCGATAATTTTTACTTCTAAAATTGTTCAGTACAGTACTACATGATTATTCTGGCAAAAAAGCACCTAAAATATTATTCTTAGTCAAAAGGAAAGTATTACAATTGGGTTTTATTGAGCACACACTCTTGATCAAAATGGCAACATTTTGCCTCATCTGTAAAATGTATCTATCTTCAGTTTTACATTTTCACCATAGCTTAAAGCTGCGTTTAATTTCAGAGGATTAAGTGAACTCTTAAATTTTTATGTTCAACTTTTATTCTTTCATTGAATTTTTCACCAGGAGTAGAAATGGCATAGATTAAGCATGGGATGTTTATTTTAGTCTAAACATTTGCATGTTATATAGGAAACGACGATATGTTCACCGAAACAAGTTGGACTGGGACATTCACAGCTCTGCCGGGAGATACGTCAAGAAACACTGCAAACCCCTCAAGGTACATGGTTAATTGTAGAAATAGAATTATTTAAATAAATCTAAAACAAAAGCAAGTACAGGCTTTTCTTCATGCCGAAATTCAGTTTTACTTCCTCATTTTGCTATTGTAGTAGAAGTAATCACTTTCAAACTCCTTCTGCTCCACAGCATTACATCGTATCTAGAAGTGAAGACCACCGGCTGCTCTTTGACCTGATAGAGAAGATGATGGAATATGACCCATCGAAGCGCCTCAGCCTGGAGCAGGCACTTCGACATCCCTTCTTCGACTGCTACAACAAGAGCAGCAGTAGCCGGAAGAGTGGCAGCCGAGGCAGCAGCACCAGGAGCTCCAGCAGCAGCAGTGGCGGTAGCAAATGAGGCTGAACCTCTCAATATGTAGACATGTATGGTGTTTCAATCAGCCTCTATATCCTGACTCTCCAGGAGAGATTTACTCTTGACTGCATCAGTCACTGCCCTGCTTTGCTGTCTTGTCCATTAAACTGCTGTTTGGTCTTACTCATTAAGTTCTTATTACTTTCGCCATTTAGATGTCAATTTCAGCCATTTGCTTTCTGTTTATTTAAATTGTAATGATTACATTTATACCAGTGGAACCACTTTAAATTATGGGATTTTTAGTTTGTATATTTAATTGACATGGGTAAAAGACTAATTCTTGCTTAACAGTGCTTTATTTGGATTGTGGATGTATAAACTGCATTACAGGGTGAAAACTTGTACATAGTCTTTGTTTCCATTTTTCATTGACTGGTTATGTATTTTTTGCATTTACGTCTCAATAAACGTGACCAGAAAGAACTAAAGAATGCGTAAGCGTTTTTCATTGTTAGCAGTACCTTTAGTAATCCACATGATGGCGGCATGGAGTCTTTCTATTGAAAGACGATCACTTAAATTAAATCAGATCCTAATTCCCATCAAGGACGGGTTTTGTTCAAGTATGGCGGTGGTGAGTTTATCAAAGCTGCAGATTTTGGAAAATTATGTAAAGTTTTCTACCAAAACATTTTATTTTTCTGTGGGCAGGTTCGACCTTAACTGAATATTGTAAGCTTGGTACTGACCTGCATCAACAACCGTAAATAAAAGTGTTAATTCTTCAGTTAATTCAGAAGGTTTAAGTCTTCCGTAAATGGAGAGATTCATTAGTAAATCAGTCTCGGGAGAATCGGCGCATAATGAGCTGTGCGTCTTAAGTGGGCTTCGTTTGTTCCCCGGGTCATTCTCACACCCAGTTGTCAATCTGCAGCCTCCCACGTGGTCAGGCAGGGCGGCGTAGCCACACCAGTTTAACGTGCATCTTTTAGAAAGGAACACATCTGATCCAATCTTATCCCAGCAGAAAGCTCTGATGCGAGTCTTTTCTGGTTGGTCTCCGCATTGCTCCCATCTGTCCGTGGTTCTTCATACCCTGCGCGCACTGCTGCTGCCTCTTACTCCAGGACAAATTTAGGATTGCGCTTTGAAGCCTGAGCCCACTGTGCTGCTGTCCGGTGTTACTGAGTAAGGAGCGCTGCTTACTTACTTCACCGAACTTTATTGCGACTTGTTGACAGGACTGCATCAACAAAAAGAAGGAATTTCGGTTTGGTTCTGGTCACCGTTTGGGAGTTTTTTCAAGCATGGAGACAGCCAGCAGCGGGTCTAACGGGGAAAGCAAACCGGTGTGTCAGTGTGCCATCAAGTCCGGAGTCCAGCGGTGGCTGCCTGGCTTTCCCATCGCTCTCTGTCTGCTCATGTCTCTGAGCTCAGTCACCGTGTGTCTTCTGATGAGCTTCAGGACCCACCGGCTGTACACGGAGATGGACAAGGCGTCCATCCTCCAGGCTCCGCAGAGGTCTTTCAAAAACGAGGATGGGACTCTCGTTTCAGAGCTCAGCGCCCCAGTGGGAAAGCTTGTGGAGGAGGTACATGATCAAAATTTATCATTTTTTATAAAGAAATATGTGGTGGTTGGGAATATCTCTTGGTCTGCGCCATTAGGGATTGAAGGAGGACATAGTCTACTGCTAAGCTCTCCAATAAATTATAGATGGACCAATCAATCAGCCATATGTGGGAATACATAAATTTTATCTTGATCGGCTCTGATGATCATCAATACAGAAAAATAGTCTATGAGTCTATCAAATCATCAAACTTAATAACTTCCACCTTTTTTTGTTTTATAAGCACAACCAACAACACATACTTTTTATGAGTTGAATAAAGGACATGGAGACATGAGACTTTTCTGCATAGATATTTGTGATCCTGTAATTCCTTGTTTTGTGATTGATTTAAAATTGCTATTTCTATCAAAACTCACGTAGCACATACTTTTTCCTCTTAAAAAAACAAACAAAATTTGAATCTTCAAGTCAGACCTCAAAGAAAACCAGAAATTGATGCCCACTAGGAAAAGCCTGATCAGTGCATCTGTACAACCAGTTGTAGTAGACATCAACCAATGTCTTCATTTAAGATAGATAAGGACTGTATGTGAGAGAAGGGGAGCTTGCAACATTATAACCCATCCTATGGCCATGCAAATAGAAGTTTCATTGTTAGAAATATTCTATTTCTTACTCTGTTTTGTGTATTTTCAGAAAGTGGCAGCTCTGATGCCAAAATTGCGGACCGCTAGGGATGTTGGCCAAGAGTGCTCCTGTCCTCCAGGTACCTGTATCTGGTTTTTTTTCTTTAATATCTGCCATTACCAAAACACACAAAGCATGCTGAAAACACACAAAACATGCTGAAAGTTAGCCTGTGCAAACAGTTTATCTGCTCCTAAACTGGAGGATTTGGGAAGTCTGAATGAGTTGTCTCATAACATCACTTTTGGACATTTGTGACGTCCAGCCTGATCCCTCCAGGCTTGTGTCCGTTGGGGGGGGGGGCTGACGTTCGCCTCAGAACAGGCTCTGCTGGACTTGTGGTGTTTATTACAGGGGGTTTGTGATAGTTCCCCCAGTGGGGAACGGCATGTGTTCCACATCATGTCACACACACAGTTCCCTGTAATGCCTGTGGTTTTAAGAAAGATGCTATCTCTCTTATTTGGGGTTAAGTTGCTGGTTTGGTGTGATGTACGTGCTGAGAGGTGCCCACACATACGGGTGAGGTCTGAGCTCCTGTTTGAGTGACCTACTGACCAGCTGTGTATTTGATAGTTTACATATTTTACTTGACCTATGGAAGGGGAAGCCGTATAGGCCTAATCCTTTGCCTTCTTGCAACAGGATGTGTGTCGGGGTGTGCATGGTAGTGTGAGAGAATAAGTGTATGTTTTATTGAAGCTGTCATTCAGACAGTCCGGCTTTTTAATATAGATTTTTAAGACATTTTCTCTGCAGGTTTAGCAAACTTAGCTGGATTAATTATATTCAATTCTGCAGCAGTGTTTACAGTCGAAAGGTTTTAGTGCTATTTGTTTATTTGTTTTAGTGCTAAAACAAATAAACTCCGAAAGCTGCGTTTGCATCTTGTTGTTGTCAACATTTTTACTTTTTTTCTTTTACAAACAAAAACTAATTCATATTTAATTGTGATTTCATGTGGGGGGGACCATCAAAGTGATGCATAGCATGATTCTTCCACTCACATGCCTTAGTGTTATGTACTGTATCCCCCAAACACCACATGTCCACTATATGGTTGAGATTAAGTTCAAACAATACTTTTCTCGGCTTAATTTCCACAATGTTTTTTTTTTTCACATCACACTTTTTAGATATTTTTAGTTGTTAAATGCATCCCTTTGTGCAGGTCTGTCACATAGAATCCTAATAAAAAGAATGTAAAGTTTGTGGTTGCAAGGTCACAAAATGTAAAAATGTTTACAGTGCTGTACTTTTTACCTAGTACTTTGTTACTTTACATTTTACTTAAATATATTCTGAGTTGTGATATAATGTTTTCTGATTAGGTTGACCTTATGTTGCCCCTTTAATTCAGAGCCAGTTACTACATAATGTCACTTTGTTTGCTTGACTGTATTTTAATGTTTTCATGAACTGTTGATGAATCGAACGATTTTTACATTGAAATCCAATCTCCTATTTCAACTATTCATGAGTCTATTTAAAGTCCTTTCCTCTCAGTTGCTGGTCTGGCGATGTGGTTTCTTTTTGTCTTTAGTAAAACAAAGGACCATGTTGTTTGTTTCGGCTTTGATGCGAGGGTCTGCTTGTGAACGTTTTTGTTTTTGCCTTTGCAGTTAGATTGCCCAATACATTCTTGTTACAATCTCTACACAAAAAGGATTTGTTACCAAAGAAAACAAAGTGACACTCTACACACTCGTGTGTGTGTTTGTGTGTGTGCACGATACATCAGTTACTCAATAATATGCAGGTATTTGAATGTGCTTTGGCTTACATGTCTGCATCCCATCTGCATGCTTGTGAGAAAGTTTACAGTTCATATCACGGAGGCATGTGGGTGCCTGAGTGGCACACATCAGAGCTCTGGACCCTCGGCCTTTGAGGGGACCGACAGAAGCCTCCCAATACGCCTCTGTAAGAAGAGACCCTCCTCTCCCTTTAGGACCAGCTCCCAGCATCTGAAACTCAAGCTTTTCCACCCCCGGTATCACAGGCTGAGGTATTTCTGCCTGTCTGTGTGAGCGAGACCACGCTGCCACACATCATGAGAGGCATTTCTGCCATTGGAGTTATGCCCGACACATCAGGGTGCTCAGCTTTCAATGTGCATGAAAAGCTGCACACCAACAGGGGGCAGCATTTCTGCAGCTGATTCTGGGATGATGAGGTATTAAGCTTTTCAAGGATGACTCTGAGAGGCACTTTTGCTCTTGTTAAGAAAAATTCACTTATAATTTTAAACTTCTTGGCTAAGAAAAATGTGGAGACGGCATCATTAGATCCACCACTTTCATCTGAGGAACCTTTTCACCCCTCGCATCTTCACTTTGTGACACTTTTATGCTCTGAGATACAAGATGGCCAGCAGCTGTTAATTTTCAGGCAAACTGTCACTGAGAACAACTCTGCTTACAAGCTTCAGGTGTTTGCAGTTAGCACCCAGCCGGTCTCTTGACTGGCTCGCACACACTACACACAGCTTGCCTGCCATACAAACCCTCATTACTTGCACTTGAACACCTCTCTGGTGCCTGCAGTAGTTAGAGCCATGTGGAGGCTGTTTGTGTCCTGTGTAGAACAGGGTGTATTGTCATGTTTCTCCAGCTTGCATTTAGAAGCTGTTTAACAAGTCTGATACCAGACTGGGAGGAAGCTACAAAGTAAAGGATCCTCCTTTTACAGCCTCCTCATAGTGAGGACCTTCACCTTGGTTGCCTTTTGTGTCTGTTTGGACAGTTGGTCACACAAAACAAGCAATTACATGATCTTTAGAGCCCATCTTTAAATGGTTAGGGCTGAGCTTAAGTGTGTGCTGTGCATCAGTCTTTGGTGGTATAAATAAGGTTATGAGGTCAGGCCTGCTGTTGTGCAATCAGTTCACTTTCAATTAGATATGGGGTCATTTGGACACTGAAGGGGACATGCTTCCAATTTCAGAAGTGTAGACCAATACAAACTAGTGCATAATTATAAATCAGATAGACAAAAGATGGCAGTTTAATTTTTTACAAGTAAAAAGATTAGAAGTGGCAGGCAGTTCAGTTACCTTATAAAATATTAGTTTTGCACTCCAGAACACGGCTGGAGTTGTGTGTGGTGGAAAACTAACACTGCCCATCACCCTCAAGACACCATACATGTGGGGATGTGTTTCTCTTGAAGGGACAGTGAAGCTAGTCAGAGTTAATGGGAAGATGAATGGAGGTTAATACAGGAGAATACTTTAAGAAAACTTGTGAAGAGGCTGCAAACGTTTTGAGTTTTAGGTGAAAGTGTTGAACTCATGTGAACGGTGCAGACCGGAGTTCAATTTAGATTCTGTTACAAGACTTCAAGTTTGATATTCACAAAAAGAACATTTTGGAAGAACATTAAACAGGTTTTTAGTATCTCGCTGTGCTATTCTGGTAGAGACAAAGTTTGGAAAATATAAAGGCAGCCATTCTTCTACGAGCTACTGCAATATTTTACTGGAATCCTAGTTGTATCTAATCTGACCGAGTTTTGGAGGGTTGTCAAAAAAGAACAATGTTAGTCTCTAAACATACAAGGATGGTACATCAAAAACCTAGCAGCTGTAAATGTGATGGAATGTGTTTCTTATAAATATTTTAAGAACGATGTATAGGTTCCATTCATTTCAAAATTGGGTACAACTGTATGTCAGTCTGTCACATAAAATCTTTGTAAAATACATTAAAATTTGCGGTTCTAATATGAGAAATTTTTGAAAGCTGTAGGAGTTTGAATACTCTTGCAAAAATCTATTCATAACAACAGAAAATATAGAAAGTACAGCTTTATTTATGTGATGTTGTTGGTGGTGTTGACGGACCTGTCTGGAGACCCATCTTTCACCTTGGAAGCACAGAGGGAGCCTCAAGTTCTCTGTGTCCTGCATTCCCACCTGAAAAGAAAGGAAAGAGTCTCTTTTTTGGGGGAGAGATTAAGCTGTACAATTTGACCAACATCCCCCACGGCAACGTTTTGTTTATAATGCCGTTGTAAATCAGACAGGAAGCTTGCTGCTACCTACAGGAACCTATGGCCACAGGAAGAATACACAGCACATATAAGAACCATTAATGGCCACTCTAAAACAATAGCAGCAGGAAATTTGTTTCCCTAAGTGGCCTCGTTTTGGATTAGTTTCACGAAGGCCCGCGGCAAGTTCAGAGCGCCAGACCAGAGCACACACCCAGCTCTGTGTGAGAATTTTACCTGTGCGTTTGTTTTGATGTCCGCAGGCGCATGTTTAGTGAAGGCTTCGAAAGCGACCGGCTGCACATTCACGATGTATGAGGTCGGTTATGAAGAGGGTACCCTGTGGCGCAAAATCCAGGTGGCTTTATTGCTTTATGCTGCAGGGGGGATGGGGATTTCAAACTGGGGAGTTAAATATACAATCTTTAAAAGGCAAGCTGCTCTCTACCCTGCTGCTGCAAAAAGCCAAGTTTCTGTGTATGAAAATGTATAAGCCCTGCTTAGAGAATAGGGTTCAAACATTTAGTTTCTATTTATTTAAGAATTATTTTCAGTTTCACTGATTAATTTGTTGCGAATTGATTGACAGACAGTCATCTGTTGGCTCTGCGTTGAATCTTAGCTGAGATTCACAGCTGTTTGAACCTCGTCTTCTCAGGTTACACCCAGCCCTCAATTTATATGTCTGCACATCTTCTTTCCTTACACTAAGAAGGGAATATAGAAGTGACTGACTCCTCATGATATCTTCTTCTTATTGTGAGGATTGTGAGAGGCTTAAGTGTGCTCAGTTCATTTGTCACAGGAAAGGTGATAGCTGGAAGTTTTTTGCATGAGGCCATTTTTCTGAAGTCTCAGTTTGGGCTTTAAATTTGGATTAAAGAGGCATTTCTGGATAAATAACTTCATTCTTCTGTATAAAGTTTAACAAGTTTACTGTAAATCCATCAATTGCTTATTCTCAGTCAAAATTATATATAACACAATGTAATGATAATAATAAACCCTCAACATAGCATATTTATTATTCTCAGCAAATTTGGACTGTATTAGATGTGCACTATCTCTATGCATTATGTTTTTAAAATGTAGCTAAGCAAAGTAATTATTAAAATAACTAATTAATTTAGAAAAAAAAAATATTTAGTGAAGTAACTGGATTTGTTTCTTGAAGAAGTAAATGGTAATTAGTAGCTGATTACTGTCCTCGGGTAACTTGAGCAACAACAATGACTTTAAATCTTCTGACACACGGTGCTGTTGTCTGTGTTCAAATGACTCGGAAGAGAGCAACTCTCAGAAAAAACAACTTGTGTTTTATGTTCTGTAATGTAAAACATGAGGTTGCTATTAAGACGTGACAACAAAGATTTTCAACGGTGGTTTGAACACTCACTCTTCCTGAAAATCCATGAAAAGCCCTTAAAAACTCTTCAGGCTGATGAGAAGATGCAAATTTTTATATATTTTTAGGCTAATTCATTCCTCTCAGCATTGCTCTTCTGTCCACTTGACCTCAAAGCCTGTGAGACGTAAATTTCATTATCTGTGCCTGTCCACTTGGACATCTGTGTGAAGTCCAGATTTTTTTCCCATGCTGACACCAGGCACCAAAGATGAAAAATAATACTCTCAGTCAGATTGTGGCATCAAACAGTTTTAAGAAATCTATTTTTACATCACACTGGCTTTATGACATAGTGGACAAGTATAAATTAGGTCAGGGAAAGTTCATCTGATAGGCCAGATATATTATTTTCATGCTTAAGTGGCACACAGGGTTGCTGAAATATAATATCCAATCGAAGCAGTTGTTTATGGTTGTGATATTGCAAATATTGATATTGTGATGATGATTGGGATTCAGTGTTGGGCAGCATTGCCTGGCTGATATGAATTTCTGACACTATCATAAATCTCTTGGTGTAAAGAATGACAATACATTTTGAAGAAATGGTCAAACCTTTGCTTATTTTCTGTCAAATCAAACAGCAAATCTCCCCATAATAAAGAACAGATTTCATGTGATGCATTGTTTCATGTTGTACAAGTTAATTTCCAAAAAAAATCACATTAAAACTCAGAGGTTTTTACTCAAATACTTCAGTGGAACCTCCTTCAGGTGAGCTTATTTGCACCTGTGTGTGTGTGAGTCCTCTCTTGAAAACCAGTTTTATCTAAATGATGCACATCACCCACTCGCCCAGAAATCCCACTTAGACCCTCCCCCCTCTCTGTCTTTCATCAGCGTCCTTATTAAAGTTAGCTTTGTGAAACCGCAGTGTTTAACAGCAGGGCCGACATTCTTCCTTTCAAAAAATAAACAGCTGGACACAGGCCGGCCAGTCAGCAGCCCATGGAGGCCCAGAAGGACTTCAGGAAATCTTAGATGAGAAAAAGATTGTGTGCCACGCACCAACGTGCAAATGATGCAGAACTTGAAAGAACAGCAACAAGGAACTGTATGAAAAAGAAAAATCATCCTGTATTTGTAGTTCTGACTCAAAGTAAACATTGCTGGTTACAATTATTAGTTGCAAAACATCATACAAGCTGTCAGAATGAATTCAAGTCATAATAAGCCGGATATTATGTTGAGTTGGTAAAAACACATATTGTGGTGTTTTTTTTTTCTCTTAAATGATTTTGTATCCATATGTTCATATTTAAAAATCAAACTGCTGGCAGCTTCTTTTTGGCTGCGAGTGTAAATAGTCTCTTCAAATACAGCCAGCTATTGAGCAACAGCTATTCGAGGGACATGTTTATGTTTATGTCATTGTCTTTCCCAGGAAAGTCAGAGATCTCAGGAAGTAGCAAGGAATTAGTTTTCCCAACTCCTTATTGTGATGCCAGGACATGGAAACCAGAATTGTTTTTATGCACAACGCCAACATAAACATGGAAAGATGAATGTTGTTGCATCCACAAGAGTTAGAAAGTTCACATGTACTATGTATACATTCACCTCCTCTAATATTTGGTTATATTTCTCCTGTTGAACTCTGCTTCAACACACCTGAATCAAATAATTAGGTCATCAGCAGGACTCTGAAGAACTCAGATGATGTAATTCATCCATTTCATTAAGGTGTGTTGGACCAGGGAGTTTACTAAAAGTTGTAGTAGGACATCGGCCCTTGAAGACTGCACTAGCAGACCCATGGACTATGGGATTGAGGTCAGGACATTCTAGAAACTTGGTGTTAACCTGCTTTATCCATTCCAGAACCAGCTTTAATGTGTCTTTGATCATTGTTCTGATGGGTCATCTCATTCTCCCAGTTTTAACAATTTTACCAGAGGAAATGAAAGGGTAGGATGTTTAGAAACACCAGTCTCTCTGTTCACAGTGAAGTCAGTTTCAGGTTCCCATGGTCTGAAAGGGTCTGGGTCAACAAAGAATGACCTGCTCCAAAATCAACACCTTCAAGCTAAACTGAAGTCTTACAGACAGAGGAAACTCTTAGCCAGAATAATAACAGGTCTGGAGGACCCAATTAGAATACTTTACCAACTATCAAGCATGGGGGTGGTAGAATTATGCTATGGGGGCTTTTTTCAGACAGTTTGATTGGTATGTTGCCTATGGTTGGATAAAATAATGAAGGAGGTCTACTTCCAGAACTTCAACTTCCCCTCAGATCAACAGCTTGGACACAGTTGGGTGTGTCAATTGGACAACTTCAGAACATGTCATCCCCTTTGAGCAGAGGTGTACAGTTTATGTTTGAACTTGTCTTTGTAATCATAGCCATGTGTGGATTAAATAATATTGTCATTGAATCTTAAGTGTTTTTTGACGAACAATGAAGATCTTTCTCATGTTATCATGTCACCTAGAAAAATATATCAATAGCCCAAAATTTGCTGAGCACATGAAGACAACTTTATATCACACATAAAGACATTTCTTAAGGATGCAAAATATTCTAAGTGTATTAAGACCTGGATACACAGGAACATCAGATCAACATAATCTATGGAAATTCAAGCATCAGAAGTTACATTGACAGATTCATTGAAAAAGAGCATATTGTATTAAAGAATGCAAACATACTGCTACAGGCAAACGATTCTGAAAGAAGAACTGATCATAATTTGATGGGGAAACGAATGCAACTTTAAAATGTGCAATGTAAGTAAAGAGAGTTAGTTTAATCAGTGCCATGGGATTGAGTTTAATGAACCGCAGCTAAACAAATATTTACACTCACTATCCAAAATGAGGCCTCAGTCACTGTATATACTCTTTGCATCAAAGTAAAAATGTGATTTATGCGAACATCTGATCTGCTGCCTTTCAAACAACAACGATTTGTCTGATGCTCTTAATTTTCCGAGCACCGATTGTTTCCAATTGACCAGAGGGAGCATCAAAAGCGTCACATGGTGCGTGAAAACCACAGGGTTATAACTCAACATCTCAGCCTTGGATTGATTTAAGAGAACTGCTGCAAAATTATTCCTGCTGTTTCTGGAGCTTTTAACTTGGCAAAGACCCTTTGAAACATTGAAAAGGCAATTTTTCTATTCTTATTTCTCTTGTCATGGACTTATAAGAGATATTTGTATTATTTGTTTGTTTTTTTTGTCCTTAATATGTTTCTCAGCACAATGTACTTCAGATCTTTAATTATCAATAGGCGCCTCAAATTATTTGAGGGTTGACATATTTTCTGGGTGAGGTAGAGTGGCATTGGAAGCAGGAGGTAAAAGGGCTTATATGGTAGTGCTGAGCAGATGTAGACCTAAATGTGGAAACTATTATGATGTTTTCTTTAATTAGCCCAAGTGGCAGGTGACAAGGTGAACAGCTTTTTAATAGAGGAGCAGACAAACTCTTTAACACCAGCAGGTGGCTAACAGCACGCTGAGGTCAAACTGGTTCTCTCCTGTCTGCATTCAGTCAGAAATTTAAAAAGTCTTATCAGCTTCTGTTTTAAAAAGTAAAAATAATCTTGTTCCTTGAATATATTTAACATATGAAGTTTGCTAGCAGGCTCTAACTAAATGTGATAAGATTTCCACTATGGATGTGGATCATCAGAAATAAGTTCCCAGTATATTCTTTGGCCTCCAAAACGCCGTTATTCAATCAGGAATGTTAAAACCAGCTGCAGGACGGGACTTTTGTGAGCACACCTGGATTTATTTGGGCAGATAGCATCTTTGGATATAAACTCAAGAGATAGCAAGGAGGTAACATTAGGTCAAAGGTCGTTTATCTTATATCTTTTGCAGGAAGGAATTAATGAAGCAGACTTATCTCTCTGTTTCATAGCGAGGGAATGTTGTTAGAGGTGTAGGCAATCCAAATGGTCTCATTGTGCAGATTGTGTTTCTGTGTGGGGTAAAAGCTCCTGGATGAACTCATCACTCTCCCAGCACTATTTTAATGAGAACTGGAATCATAAAACTGGGCCTGAGACCTTTGAATATGCCCGCAGCAATAATGGTGCATATTACGCTACAGTATGTATGTTTTAGGGCAGTTCAGCAAAGCCATGGCAGAGGCAGTGCTAGACAGCTTTCAACAACGTAACACCTGTAGCTAGTTAATTTGTTACATAATAGACAGGATCTTCATTGCAGATATTAATTATTTTATTCCTCTAAGACTGCTTTCTAAAATGTAGCCCTTTGCATCAGCAATAAAACTGGTTAAAACATTATTTTTCAAGATAAACACGAAAGGGCATATTGCCGTAACCTCAACAAAACATTTGACATTTGCATGGAAGTCATCAGTCTGACATTTTAAATATATTTTAACAACCATTTCTCAGGGAAACTGTTGTAGCATTTTAAATATCTTCTGAAAGCAAAGGAGAGTAAAATATATCAAAAGCACAAGAATGACATCTATGTGAAATCATTATTTCAGATGTCGAAAACATTGTTCTTCAAAAGATGGATGGCAGCATCTCTCTCATTTCTTCTTGAGTTATGCACACATACATGATTGAACATCATAAGAACATCATGAATACAATTAATACAAGAAGAAAACTTAAAAGAAAACAAAGTTACATTTGTTATTATTAATATATAATATCCTTATTAAAGCTATAAATAAAAACCTAAGACATTGGTAATAAAAATAATTAAAATCACCAATTTAATTTCCATGAGCATTTTAGGTATCACAAATTGGGTCTCCTTTCTCTTTACTTTCTACCGTAGCTCATATATTTCCATCTGTCCTTAATTTTCTTTCCCCCCCTGAGTCTTAATTCTGTTTCTTGCTTTTTCAGCTCACTATTTCTCATCATAACTGACTTATTTATGATTTCAGAAGTGTGTATGTTTTGCACTGGATCTGGAATCTGGGTTTCCTTGTGGCTGCTGCTTCCAGAGAGGCTCAGTTTGTTCCCAGGTTGTATACATTAACCCAGAGTTCAGCTGGGAATGAGGTTGGAGGAGGGTGAAGATGATTATTTCTCACACGCACACTGTAAACGGAGGTTGACACACAATGAGGGGGAACGTTGAACCTAAAATAGTACATCTCTGATTCACCTTGGAAAGTGACATTTTGCGATTGATATACAACAGATTTGCTTGTATTTGAAACACTGGCTGTATTTCTACACAGAGCTCAGCCAAATATTATTGGATAGGTGTAAAATGCACATGACACATTTTGTAAATAGGCTGAAGTTATCTAGTCATACTGACCACTCAGAGTGGTTTACACCACAAACTCACAAACATTTGTACACAGATTGCTAGGCTTTTAAATGTTACTGAGTAATAAAATTAAGTGTTTGCTGTGAATTCAAGTGTGGGAGGAAAGACCGGAGTTTTGAGGTTCGGATTTTGCCAAGCAGAAGATCAGCTCGTAATTGTCACCCACTGAGCAATTAAAAGTTTGGGATGTAATAAAATATGTAATAGAATAACCAAATTTCAATTGGTTGCTTTTCCAGTCAAAAGGAAATGCACAAGTCTGTACAAGAAGGAAACCTTAAATAGGACAGCTTAACCGAGACATGCTGCTGTTCCGCTCGCATGTCTCCAACCATATGTAACACATCTTTGGCTCAACATTGAACCACAGTAGCTGCAGTTAAACTATCAACATCCGCGTGTGTGAGACAACATCTCTGAAGTTTCTCTCCAGTGATTAGAAGACAGCCATTTACCAGCAATTTGACTAGCTAATAACTCCTAATAATGTGGCACCAGAATTACTGTCACACTGCATTTGCTGTTGTTTGGTTGGAGTGTCTGTCAGTCTAGCTCCAAATGGCTCGTATTATTAACCAACTTGTTTGCAGCGCTCTGATGCGTTTCCTCTGTGATCATTTCAGCTGAATTAGTACTAACGACTGCACACTGTTGGACACATGCTCCTTTCTTGCCACGATTAAAGCAAAGCACTTGTGAAAGTGCTGCCGCTGTCGCATGCTGCTGCTCGTTGTGCAACAGGCCAGACGGAGGCACAGATGGGGGCAGCAGCTTCTACTGAAACACAGAACAATGCACATGTTGAAACTTTTTTTTTTTTTTTTTATCAGCGTCCCATCTGTTTTGTACATTCTCGGCAAACATTTGTGTGCGTCTGCATTTTTGTGGCTCGCGTGTTGACTCACCTTGCACATGTGCCATAGCTTTCATGTGCGAGAGAGCGATGGCGTGTGTTTCTGTGTGTTCCTCCATCTCTGCGGACCGTTTGAGAGCCCTGCGTCCTCTTCTGGGCTTTCTTATCTGCATGTTCGCCGTTTCACTCAGGGATCATAATAAAATGAGTCCTGAGTGCATCTTGAGAGCCAGGAGATTATACCACAGATGTCCTGTCAGCTCGGGTTTCACGTGAAATATCTTTCCCGAACATGTGGACAACCTATCAAGTCCACCATCTTTTTCCTCTCATTCATTCTCTTGCTTGCATCCAAATTTTGTTCCCCTTCTTTGCTTTCCCTATCTTTTGTACACATCTGGTCTTCTGGACAGTCAACATACAATGCGCATGTTTGATAGCTGCAGCTTGAATGAAATCGGAACATGTTGGAGCATTAGTCATTTAATGGTTAGGCATGTTTTTTCAGGCGTCAGTTTGCATATTTCTGATCCAAAAGACTGTCAACTGTATCACTGTGTATTGACATACATCAGTCAGCTGACATGTGCAAGTGATTCAAGCACACAGCCAGAGGCATGCACACATTTTAATTATGCTGTCACTCTTCGTCCTTGCCGTTAATGCTCCTTAATACACCCTTGGAACAAAGCTCGGCTCTTTTCTTGCTTTGTTTATTTACTCGGATTGTTGTCTCACTTCCATGTGGTTCTGATTGTGTGATTTGGAACAAAGACAAAGACACGGATGAGTTGAGAGAGTTGAGAGCGGTGGGAGGGGAGCGTCAAAGAGGCTAATGCGTGCAACACAATTCCAGTGAATGAAATTGGAGATAAATGTGAGATATACAGCTGGAATCTAAATTTTTTTCCTCATTCATTTTTTTGTCTGTCTTTCACATCTTGCAACAATAAGCAAATATGGTATTACTGCAAGCTTGTTTCAACCACAAGCCCCATACGATTCCTTTTACATTCTAAATAAAAGCTGATTACACCACAGAAATATGTACACACAGTTATAAGTAACTGAAGTGCACCTAAAACACACATCTGCTAGTCATGGGCAGTTTGAGAGTGACCATTTTTCTACAGCTAAATCCTGCCCAGAGTAACCCAGACTCACCCAGTCCCCCACCTGCTGCGACTGCTGGTCAGCTGCCTGAAAAAAAGTCTATATTGCTTTTTCCTCGTTACAAGAATGAGTAATTTGTTTGGAAATGTTTTAAAGCAAAAGAAGTTGTTGAAAAAAAACCTCTGTTATTTTGATTTATAAATTTGCTGAATGTTTGATTTTATCATACGTATGTCATGGTAGTAAAAGCGGCCAATGACTAGAGAGGCCTGCATCTAATCAAATTTGAAAGTATGACTGAAATAAGATCGTCAATCAGGTCCGAGGTGGAAATTCTGGCATGTGGTTGCATTTTTAAATTTGTTCTGTGTGAACTAGTAAAGAGACTGACTCCCTCTGGGATCCACACCAGGCTTCACAAGGCAAATGGATTAACTGCGGCACTTACACAATACTTACAAAGGCCACATCCTGTATGTTTTTAATCTACAAATCCTGGAATGGTGATATTATTGATCTTTCACTCCTTCCATTGCTTTGTCATGTCTTCTTTGTCTTTTGGCATTCATCTTGATGCATTTCATAGCAATATTATTAATCGGTGTGCCTTTTTTTTTTCTTTGCTAGTCAAATTAGAAAATTTAGGATTATTTTTCCTGGAAACGTTTTGCAGAAATTGTAATATTTCTTTGTTATCCTATAAATCTCTTTAACTCAGCTTCCCAATGTGATACCTTCTCATCTCTGTTTCCTCCTGAATCCCAGAGACAGACAATAGGAAATGAAACACAAGAGTCTGGATACTTATCTTTCCTGTCTCGGACTTTTATTGTGTGCACATCTGAGTGTCTGGGTTTGTTTTATATTTATGTATTTTGCATCACACCCGACACAAAATCCCCAGGCCAGCTGTGGCTACAACGCAGTAGTCGGCACCATTATTGTGCGAATGTGTTCGTGAATGGGTGAATGACTGGATCTAGCGTGAAGCGCTTTGGAGTGCCAAACAAATACAGGCCATTTACCAACAAATGCTGTACAGCAGTTTTCAGTCATTTCAAGTTTCTTTTTATTTTGCTTCTAAGCAGCCAGTCTCTCTTTGTTCTTTGCAAAGTCACAAAGATTCAGTTTTTATTTTTTTAGTTGAAATGATCAAATAGTGATGTTAACACAATCTGACAGTCATCAAAAATAATCTGGAAACGGCATGTTTGTTACCAATATGATTTTATCCAGGGTTTTGCAGTCACAAATAAGAAAAATACTGCTTATTTTCATGGGAATAGTTTGCAAAACTACTAAAATTTAGGTTTTCTCTAATAATCTAAGTGTTTTTCATTTTGTACAATGATGAGTGCAATGAAAGCCTTTGGCTCCTTGCTTCTCTCTGCACTCAATTTAAAGATTCCTCCATGCGACACAGAGAAAATCTCAAACACTGGTTATTAAAAATTAGGATATTCAAAGCGAAAAGCTGCTAATCAGGTATGAAAACAAGTTTTTTCTGAACATCTTGTCTATGCATGATTATCTAGAATGGAGTGAAATGTTTCAAACCAGAACATTGGTGATGTTTGCCTACCATTTAAACTAACTTTTGCACATCATTCAAGTACATACATACAGACTTAAGTCTATTTATGTGTACATTTGTGCTAGCTGAACCTAGTTGATCTCATGCTGCTATAAAGAAGACTGGTCAGGTGCAACAAAATATCAGTAACTAGTGACTAGAAACCTACTGGAGTTTCACTCAATAAAATAGTTATTGTATTTGAAGTGTCCAATACATCATTACATACATTATGTGTCTGATTTACTACTACTTATGTACAAAAGTTTGACTTTGCAAAACATAATATTCATCATTAAACATCACAGAAACACAGAATTTATTGGATTTTCTTTCTTCAATCAGATGGTCCTGCTTGTTTTCTAACCAAAATCTCTCCCTGAACCTTATTAGGACTTTACTTATTAAAGTTCCTAAACAACTGTGTTGGAATAATTTGCTCCAACAAAGAAATGTAGTTCCCATGTCTAAATAGTTAGCTACTAAAGGAGCTTTGCCTATAAAACAGGCCTCAAGCTGCACAATTGAACTGTAACTTTTTCAAAGATTTTTCAGCAGGGCTTTCATTTGTTGCCAAAAGATAATTTGGGGGTTGGGGGGATCACATTTGGCAACAACATCAAAAAAACTTAGGCCGTTGTTTTAGAAAGGGGATGATATAATATACTGATTCCCAAAGAGCTGTTATCTGAAAACTTGACATGCAACCCATGGAAAGTTGGGGGATTATATTTATGCTGAGTTTAATGTTATATAACTTTAAATGGATATGGGTATGGAGGTTATTGATGGGGACCACAAACATATACAAGAAAGTGTGGCTGTTCTGAGGCAATAACAAACACATTTGAGTTGATTTTAAACATTTGCACATTACTGTACTTGTATATTTTTGGGCATTCATTTGCAGGAGCAGAGGGCAGCCTACAGGAGATCAATGGGTGAGGAGGGTGTGGAAGTCCTGTGTGTACCTCAAGCAAACAAGCCAGATAAGATGTGATCTAAGGGAGCTCAGCTGGAAGCCTTCCTGTTGTGACCCCTTCTTCTCCCTCTCTGACATTCCTTCAGACTTCATTCTCCCCTCTGTGTCCCAGGTCTCATCTCATGCCCTTGTCTTAGCTGCCAGTATCTCTTCCCTGCGTAGTGTCAATCCCCAGCTCCCTCCCAGTGTCTCAACCTCTCACTCCATCCATTATCCCTATTTTCTAAACATTATCCATATGTTTGGAGCTTCCTCAGATCGGTTTCTCCCCCCTCTGTGTGGCCTTTCTCCCCTCCCATACCTCACTTTGCTGCCTCTTCTCCATCTTCCCTGTCCTTCTTGTTCCCCTCTCAGCAGGACTTCATTAAAGCGGGGTCAGCATTCAGCTTGTAACGCTACATCTTTCCTTTGTCTCTCCGCTGCTCTTTGACTCCGTTTATTAATACAGGGCTCCATAAACTGGCCGATCACCTTTAATGTTTTCCCCCAGGTCGTGTCCCAGACGTGACATTTCAAAGGAGGAGCTCTCCTCTGGGACATGTAGGATTTTTCATTGAATTTACATGTGTGTGTCTGGGTGTTTAATGAGATTATGGCAAAGGAAAAACAGTGCAGAGCAGCTGTGTTTATTATTCTTTTTGACATAATTTAAAACCACGGAGGGAAGCCGTAAGGAGTTTGGTTGTGCATGAATCTCTGTTTCTGCTGGAAAACAACATTATTTCCACATCATGATCAAAATGTGAAGGAAAGATGAGGGAAAATGGGGGACATTTTTCCCCTTGCTGTAATTGTTGCATAAATTTAGCAGCATTTTGGTTGATGACACAAAGACAGCTGTTGTTGCCAGCACACTTCTATTTCAGACCCATAACCAGACCCATTCCTGTAAATAGTCTGTGCTGCTGACAGGCTGTGAGGCAGATCACACGCTGCACATCTGAGATCTAATCTTCTGTTAATAATACTAGCCAGACATCAGGGATCTAATAACCCAAATTAACTGAACTCACCCTCGCGTTCAGTTTGAGATGTTTGCTGTCGGCCCCCTCCAGTGGCAGCGGGGTCCGGTTATCATATAAGTTCACCACCTCCTGACCTTTTAGAAACACCGGAGCCCCCTAATTTCTCCTTCTGTAAGCTTCAAGCTCTAAAAAACTTTTTGTTTGCGTTCAGCAGTGTGTGTAACTCCCCGTCTTTCCCAGCCCCAAACTTAACCAGCTGTCCAGCCGCCCATCCGCTCACACTTTTCCAGTCCCTCAGGTATCAAAAGGTCATCAGCAGCAGCACGCCACAAGAGATGAGAAAAGGAGGGGTCAGGGGAGCAGGAGCCAAAAATATGTGACATGGCTTTAAATATTTAAACGTTCTGACAAATAAATGTGTGACAAATGCTGAAATAAATCTTTCTGTGTGGAATCTCTCATCCCACAACTTGTTTCTCAACAGCACTGTGCACAAGCCTGGAAAGCTGTAGCGAAGCTGACGCACTCCTAAATTGACAAAATGTTTCAAATTTTGTCAATTTACAGTTAACCTTCTGTCATCTTTCTGTGGGGTTGATCAACATGACAAGGTAGTGCGTGATTGTAATTCAGAAGAAGAATTTTCTAGATGATTTTAACATGTTTTACAACTAAAAATCTCTCCTAAGACGTAAGACTGGGGTGGAAGTTCAGCTTCCAACATGCAGTCACAGTTACAATGGTTTAGGTCAATTCATACTCATGTGTTAGAATGGTGTAGTGAAAGTCCAGACCTAAATCCAAGTGAAAATTTGCAGGAAGCCTTGAAAATTCAATTTCAGATGCTCTTGTTCCAGTCTGACTTAGTTTCAAGTATTTGGCATGAAAATGGCCAAAGGTTTCTACATTTATTCATACATGTGAACGGCACTGCAGTATTTTACTGAATATTGAGATAGTAGCTAGTTTTTAGAGGAACCTTTCTTTAGCTATTAGTCACTTATTATTCCACGTTAAGTAGAAAAGGAGAATGTAACTTCATCTTACTTAGCCATAATTCACACAGGTACTGTAATGTCGCTTAATGACAATAATGAGAGCACGAGTTGAGCGATTAAAATATTCTCTAATGAAGGCAAATTAATCTTATCAGAGTGCTTATGCTAAGCACCCATTTGCTGTGACCACATTTACCTGATTGTGATCTAATTTACTGCCTCTGTGAAAATCGTGTCCCTCTGGAAAGACACGCTAAAAGAATAACTACACATCTGTGACACACACATTTGTCAACAGGCACATCTGGATTTGACTACAATGTGCCATTTGCTTCCCAAACCTTTTGCCATTTGATTTCTTTTGGCGACATTTGGTTGATTTCTTGTGTTTAATACCTTGTTTTTCAAGATGTTGCTCTTATTCTTGAACACTTAACAGAAAACATTTCTCTTGTAAAACTAAATTACTCAGTCTAAAAATAATCCAAATAGTCTGTTGTCTGTTGCAAACATCTTAATGAACACCCATGTTAAAAAACTAAAAAGAGCAACCCCTTGCAGAGATAACAAGCTGACTTTGGTATGGAGGTTATTGTTGTTTTGGTAGTTAGTATGTGCATACATGATTGTTTGACCCGTTTGTCTCTGTGTTGCCCTATGATGGACTGTCCATTGTGTACTTCCCCACTAACCGCTGGAGACAGGCACCAGCTCCCTGCAAAGAGAAACAGGTATAAACAAAGGATGGATGTATACACAAATAGCAAACAGCAAAGATGAGTAATCTTCACCCAGGAAAATTTTGAAACCGATTATGTGCTTTTCCGTGGCTCAAATTCACCAACTTTGCTACGATTTGCTCATATGTTAGAAGGTAAATTAGATCTTCATGTGCTGGATCTGGCGGCAATTATGTGAAGCTGATTCCAATTACCGGCCGAGCAATGAGCATTATCAGGTATACAAGCTTCAGGAATAGAGAATAGACGTTAAGAACCAGGGGAGGTTCTTGGGGGCTGGTAGTTAGTGTTGTGGGTTCCCAGCAGCTCTCCTGGCCCTTTTCACAAAAAACAGATCAGATGACATGGCTGTAATGCATCTGGCATTGTCTGTATGTCTACCTGTCAGTCTTTCAGTATGTTGGACCGTTTACAGGTCTACCAACTGTCAGTTTTCATTCCTTTGTATCCCACATGTGAGAACAAACACACACACGTATGCCTACTAAAACAGCTTAAAGCACAGATGCTGATGTCCTCTGACACTGATAGTAAAGAGACTATCATACTCGCGTGATAAAAAACAAATCTAACCAATTTATTGAGGAAGAAACATGTTTTAAAAAGGGATGGGTCTAAAGTGCTGTGAAACATAATTTCCCCCCTTTTGGATTTTTTCTGTGTTCATTTTGTATGACACTTAAATGTCATAAAAAATAAAAATATGTAACCTGGGACAAAAGTAACCACAGCAAATAAAAAGTAATGTTTAAATAATGATTTTATTTATTAAGGAAAACAGCAAACTAAACCAAACTGATCATTTGCACAAAAAAAGTAAATGATGGCGCAGAGTTTTCTCTTCACTTTGGCATATCTGCATAAGTGACAGCAAGGCCAGAATAAAACAGGAACTGCCTGCAAAATATTGAAGTAGAAGAAGAAAAGAAATACTGGCAATTATTTGGTGGACTTTTGTAAATTCACTGAACTGGTTTTAAAATGACAACAAAAGCATCTCATACTTATTCATAGAAGCTACAAAAATCTGAATGTAGATGAGTTGAAAAGTAAATGGATGAAACCTGTAAACATTTTATCGCAGCACTATAGGCAAACAATATGTGCACAAAAGAATATGCAAATGATGGTGTAGTCATGTGGTGAAATTTGCAGTCCAATCTAAAACCCCCTGAGGATGATCTTTGGGTTTAAACATGTGCAGTGAACAACATCGTCCACAGAATGCAACTATTGTCTGTCTTCTCTTCCTCATCTATTTGTCTTGTTTTTCATCCCTCAGCTCTTCACATGGTTGAGCCATCATACATGATTGATGTGTGGATAAAACAATCTGGCCTCATACATTGGAGAGCTTCACCAGGCCCTCTCTCCTGCTGTTTGTTATTGTCTGTGGTATTTGGCTCTTTTGTCTTGTATACCGTTCTGTCACACTTGTTCGATGTGGTATGGAGTTTGTGGTCAACCTTTAGGAGCGTATGACTGACAGGCTAAACAGCGCTCTTCTTCAAAGTGACAAAAAGATTTCAGTGTGAATAAAATCTTGCTTTGCATTCACACGTACAGAAACAGACGCATAGGAGCAAAGTTAAGGTACTCTGGGATGCCGCTGTGTCCAATTAGATGCATTCTGCACATGCAGCCCATGTGTGCATGGTATGACGCTACCTTTGCCATTGGTGGTGCGCTGCTCACTCGCTGCACAGCACTCCAGGAAAGCATCAGTAACTTACGCCTTCAGCAAAAGAAGCTGCATCTGGCTGTCATAATGAACAGCAGTGCCTACTCTACTGAAGAATGAAAGATATTTGAATGTCTGAATGAAAGACCATCACTTTTTACATGTAGCCTACAGTTTCAAATGGAGCCTGTGTTAGCGCTGCGACCCATTAAGATTTTTGAAAATACAATGTTCTGCCAAAGTTTTTATAGGCCAGAACTTTTTCACATTTGGTTACAAATACAAACCAGTAATTCATGACATTTGGAGGGATTTTACTCAATAGACAATCCCAAAGTAGAGCATAATCATAAAAGAACATTTTATGGCTTTTTCGATATGACATATATGTTGAAACCCTTTTTTGTATGATACTCCTAAATAATCTCAAATGCTGCCATTTTCCATCAGGAGCCACATAGAAAAAAAAAATGTTATTTTTTCTAAGAATAAAAACAGGCCAGTCCTGGAAGGAAACAGTTACAGGCTGCAAAAAACTTGAGACACGTGCAGAGGTTCCCCTTCCTGCAGGATAATGACCTTAAACATACAGCCAGAGCTACAACAGGATAGTGTACATTGAAGCATGTTCATTTTTTATTCAGGTTAAAACCCAAACCTGAAAACAATGCAAATCTATGGCTAGACTTGAACATTAATTTTCATAGATGCTCTCCATCCAATCAGACTGGAATCAAACTAATTTGAAAAATAAAAAAAAACATAAAGAGAGGCCAAAAAGTGACATTTACCGAGCTACTACAGACATACCTCCAAATTAGCGGCTAATGTTGCCACAAAGATGGTTCTGGGCTTATGAGGGTGAAATACATGCATGATTACTGCTTATATTCTTACTCATCTTATCAGTTATGCATTTATTTGTATCATTTTGTGACATGAAATGCCATCAAAACACATAAACCTTTGTGGTTGCAATGCAACAAATTGTAAAAATAGCTAAGAAGAATAGTTTTGTAAGATACAATAACTACTGCATAGCGTTTGGCCACCATGTTTGCTCTTCATCACATAAATCGCAGTTTCATTGCAGTGTTCATGTAATAGATTTCCCAGAGATCAAGTGACAGAACATAATGAAGACGTCATAGCTTACATAAAATTGCAGCTAGCTGTTGTTGACTGATCGTTCTCCAGCCTCAGTGAAAATGAAGTTGCAGTTATGCCATTATGTCATGTTCAACTTGTGTAAAACTCCAAAGAAGATGAATAAAGTCGCCATGTGCATAGATCTCTGGTTTTGAATTATGGTTTGATTGATGGGCTGACATTTCTGCAACAACACAAACACACAAAAAGTTTCACACTTTAATCATCCGCTATAATGACTTAATCCCTTAATAGATTCTTCATGCTTTAACTGCTCCACAAAGCCCCAATCCCTTTTCATTTATGTGAGTCTCCACATTGGTGGTTGAATTGATCTCAGACTGAATCCCTTTAGATTAGTCAAAAAGTTTTTTTCAAAATGTGTTTGATTTAGGCAGAGCAGGCTTAAGCCTAAATTTCTTCTGTCCTTTTCAATCAACTTGACCTCGGTTGTTATTTGATTGCTGCTCTGGTATGTTGATGAAGTCAAGATTTTTCGTTTAGAGACCTGTACCAGTGTGGAGGTGTGATTGAGCCCAGAAAGCTGTGGCTGTTTTTAGATTAATCAAGTATCTTTTATGTTATCTTAAGTCTGTTAACTTTGCTGCTTCATGCTTTTCATTTTCCATCAGTTACTTGTTTTTTTATTCTGACAAAGTTGCAACATATACTTAAAACAATTTCTGCATCAGAAACTGGATGGATGGATGGATGGATGGATGGATGGATGGATGGATGGATGGATGGATGGATGGATTAAATGGAGAAAATAAATGTCTCAGGGAAATGTACAAACCATCAACCATCAGCTGATCTGTCCTCACATTTAGGCCTGTCACAATAATCAATAAATCAGTTAATCGCATAATAAGTTAAAACAAACTCAATAATTTCCATTGGTATGATTTATTGTGTCTCTCTTTGTTTCTCTCTTTCTACCAAAAACTGGATGATAAAAGTTCAGTTTTAGCAGTTTGGTGCTTTGGTCTCACACTAACGAAGGACAGTTTTGTTTACAAAGACTTCAGAATTCATTTCATATGTTGTTTTATTTATTTATTTTGGATATTTAAAATGCCTTCCAGTTCCAGTTCATTAGTATTTAAAGTTTATTGGTCTTTTAGATTGTCCTCTTGCATTATTATTTTTGCCATATTACCATTACATCACTTAAACATGGTCTCAAAACAACAATATTATCATTTATTGCAATAACTTCTGCAACAATTTATCATCCAGCAAAATTTGTTATTGTGACAGGCCTACTCACACTTTACTTTAATGACTAGGATACTCTTATTCTCTTCTTTTTGTCAGATTTTCACTGGATAGTTAATCTATTTCGATTTTCTTTATTAATCTTTGTATAAAGACTGTTGGAACGTCCCACAATCATAAAGTTTGTTTTTTTTTAAAGATCAACAATGTGTATTTTTACAGTTTAGCCAACTATGTTTTGTTTCATACAATCTGCAAAGTGCATAAAGCTTTGGCCTTTGAGAATGTGACATCCTGGATGTAACTTAGATAAATGTGTATAAATATGGGCGGACAATCATTGAAGTTTCATACTTTTACTTCGGACCAGCGCAGAGAGATGCTATTTGCTCGACAATTGTATTTTAGGAGCAGATGTGCTGTTGAGTCTAGCATAGTGTTTAAGTTTTGAATGACTTGCTTTATGTTCACTTACTCCTTCAATGAACCACATAAGCCTTAAACCACTTATTTCATCCATGACTCTCATTGTGATCCTCCCTCCTTATAGGATTGTGTGTCCAGAAATCTACTCATGATCTCTCTTACTCCCCCATATAGCACACAGTCATCACAGGCATGCATGTTAGCCTTCGAGCACGCTAAATAGCCGTCTTCAAATTCCTCTGATAGTTTTCAATGAAGCCACTTGCTTTATGGGGATCACAGCAGTGATAAATTTAGGCTTCGGGGTTGGTTCTTAGCCTGTTGTGCCATTGTCACACACTGAGCTCATGTATGATGTACAGGTGGTGTAAAGTCAGAGTCGACCATTAGTTCCAGAGGTCTGGAGATGAGCGGGGGTATCATCACCTTGACTGAGTGACAGAGCATGTAATAGGTAGATGAATATCTGAAGCACATGGCCTTATAGATAGAAGTGTTGATAGGCAGTTAGAGGTGTGAAATGAAAGCACCTGGTGAGGTTGTGATCCTGGCAGCTGCACACGGTGGATGGGGTAGTCACAGATAAAGACAGGGTAAAAAGAAGGAGATGGAGGAGTATATCACACATCAGCACTAAAGCAGTCCTGCCTCCTGCTGTGAGTCTGTTACAGTGAGAAGGAAACACATGCGCTCCAAAATCTCTTTTTTCCACTTTGGGTTTTAGCTGTTTTCTTGTCCTGAAACATTTTTTGCTTCAGCACGCCAGCACGTCACTCCACAAATCTGATTTATCCAATGTTTACTCACATATATATGTGGTATTATGTGACTGATATTAATGAGAGGCTCACTAGCCAAACCGAAGAAGACAAATATACTTCGCAGCTGAGTGTAAGCTGAGATCTGTCCTGACTCTTAGGAGTCATGCTGCTTATTGTTATCTGATGCCAAAATTAGGAAAAACCATCCTTCACCACTTCTTTGACTTTTTTTCACTCCTTGTTGCTGATTTTTATGATACAAAAAAACTAAGAGAGAATGGCAGAAATACTGAACACTGCATTAATTTAAATCAGGTTGTCAAAGCTGGGGTTGCAAATGAACAAGTGTGGGATCTTGAGATTTTCTTTAACAGTACACCACAAATTATAATGATAAAGGATATTTATGAACTAAGTTTTATAATAGAAAAAAGAAAAAACAAGATAGTAGCAGATGTATTTTTTTTATTATTCTCCTTGCTAAGGCCTTTTTAGTAATATTAAACCAATAATAGAGTCTCCTATTGTCACTGAGATTCTGTGGATCGAAAGCTGAAAAGTTTGGGCACCACTAATTTATAAAAGCCAGATTAATTTTCACATTTTATTAGATAATTCTTTCATAAATGTAAAATATGTTGGATGCTGAAGACTCTTATGAAATGTAGTTTTGTTGCAGATAATCTGGTGAATCCTTCCTAACCAAAATTGCAGGAACCTCTAGGAATATTGTGAATCCTAGACACCCTTTAATGCTGACTGCAATACAATATTTATGTTAGAGAGATATGTGTCCAAACTAAATAGGTGTGTTTTGTTCCTCTCTAAGTTTAAAGTGTACCTCCTAAGAGCTCAGCTAAATGAGTAAAGCCATTTTCCATGACTAATGTTGCAAAGAGACTTGTCATACAGAACCTGTTTCATTTCTAAGGCATGCAACCTTTCATAAGTGGGCTTTAAAAAGAAGCTAATTTAAGTTTTAATTAAAGTTCTTACTTATTGAAGCTATATTTGTCTCTCTGGTCTGTAAACCGTCTAATTGAAAAAGGAGGAGGATTGGCTTTGGACACTGAACATGTGGTATGAAGTCACTCTTCAAGGATTGATATCCTGCATGTCTTAGTTCTCCGTCTGCATGAACTTGAATGAAATGATGGCTTCTTTAGCAGGTCTTCACAGAACTTTGACATGCTAAGGTCATCAAACACCAGGGTGTTGAACCAGGGAGAGAAGTGAAACCTGCAGGACACTGACCCTTGAGGACTGACTTTGGACACCCCTGAAGTTGAGAGCAGAACAGAGGTGCAGAAATCAGAGTTTTGGAGCCAATTTTTCATTTTTTGTAAAGCTTTGAGCTGGTGGTTTATATTTTAGCTGATTCTGATTTACATACTTTGGTTAGCTGTAAAACAAGGAATTAATATCTTACAACATAATTAGACAGTGAGATGACACTCATAACATTTTAATTGGTCAAAGGCCTCTATAAACCTTCCTGAAGCTCCTGATGAAAGTAGTTCCTAAGTAGTGACTAAGCAAAAAGATGTTCATTGTTGTCACAGTCACAGTTTTTGAACTGGTGCTTGGAAAACATTAGGACCAGAACATCGACAAAACAGGTTGATTGAAGAACTTTACATAGAGTTAACTTGTTTGATAAGGGATCGTAATCTTTCATATCTTAGTCAACTTCCACCTAAATACTTATAACTGAAATATGTTTTTGAGAGATTTAAGCATTTTTATGATCTCCAAAATACTCAACTGCAACCACAAAGGAAGTCGAACATCATAGATCAAGTGGATGTGTTGGAAAAGTTGGTTTACTGGTAAAAATAAGGATACAACCTTGTAAAAGAACAAAGTTACCCAGAGGTTTAGTACATATGCACGGTGCGTTCACTGATCAAAATAATTATCTGTTTTTTTGACTTTGAAGCCATTCACTGGTTAGACAATTTCCTTGCGTCTCTCAGGAGCAATTTTCCTAAAGTATTTTTGAATTTTTTTTCTTTTGGCGTGTTAGTTCAATTTTGTTAACCTTTTAAGTTTAACAGTCAATAAAACACAGGTTAAAGCAACCCAGAACTGGACGTTGACAGCTCCATCTTCTCAGAGCAGTGTTGGAGTAATTTGTCTCGGATCTGTCCGTTATTTATGCCTCTTGTGAAGCGGATCCTGGCCCTGGTGTTTTGCATCTGTCATGCTCTTATCAGAGCTATTGGGGGTTTTGCTTCCTGACTGATTGGCTGCTCCTGGAAAGGCAATGCCCCCAATCTGTTAAGAAGACAAACCACGAGAAAAAAACCTGAACTGCAGAAAAGACCACAGAGGAGTAAACTCTGGCTGTGGGACATAGGTCAGTTTTGGGAACTGTGAAGTTGTGGAGAGCCTTGTGCTGAAGGAGTGAAGACCATGTTTGGACGAGCATGGAATGCTTTGGCCCGTTGTTGTCCCGCTGGACCAAATATCATGGTGTCAGGTTAACTGTGCTGGAGTTACTTGCATTCCCATAATCCCCTCCTTTAAAGTACAACACCAAACAACCCAACTCTGACTCAGAAGCAGTTATTTATTCTCAAGCCTCTTCCTTGTTAGAAGAACTATCTGTGTTGCAAGAAGTAGGATGGAAATGATCTAATTTATTTTTATGTTTCTCTCCTTTTTTGGTTATTTATTCAGCAGACCAGATAACCTGCACTTTAGGTTCAGATGCACCATTAAATAAGATAGTCTAGACACAGATAATTTTATTATAATTGTCATTTTCTGCAAACGATTTAAATGTTGCTCTTGCTTCAGAGATGTGTGATTATTTGTGTGATCATACAAACACTTACTCACACAAGCTATTCTTGTCTGAACTACTAATCTGAGCAAGTGCAGAGCCGCTTATGTTACACCGAGAAGGGCAACGGAGGATTTGGAGAGCAAATGATAACCTTTCAGTTAGCTAAATGTCACTGCCATTGTTGCTGGCTCTGCTCTGTGTTTGTGATTGCACAACTTGTCAAAAGTAAACCTAAATGTCCCCATAATGGGAATAATTGTTCTGGTTAGGTGGAATGTGGACTCAGTCTGTGTGTGGCCAACCATCGCCTGCGTGTGATGTGAATCTAAATGCTTGGTTTCTCTGTGGGGAGAGATGCCTCACAAAGCGTCGTTTTCCCCTTACATGTAATAACCCTCAAGCCACCCTCAAGCAAATATTCTTGCTTTGAATATTTTGGAGAAACTTTAATAACTTTGAAAGTTGTTGCTTGGAGCAGTGTAAAGACCTTTAGCAAGTGTCTTGTTAACACGGTACAGCTGTGGTTAGCTGTGTGTTAACTAGTGTTGAAGAAGACCCCGTCCCTTTACGACAATGTTTGTTTTTTAAGTCTTAGTGGAAAAATTGAACCATCACAGACAGCGAAGGCACAAACAACTTGGACTCACTGTGAGAAAATGCTGTGGAACACCAAGGGTGATGATGCTGAAGTTGCTTTGTATTAGATCTTTGTCCTGTTTTTGAAAACGCACAAGAAACAATTTAAACGCTGTTTTTAGCATGCAATGATGAAGAGCTATATTAGAAATCTGAACTGCATTGCACCTAAGACAATATAATTTAATAAAGCACCTCTTTTTACACTATAGATTTACTTTATTTCTAAAACTACAGTACTGAATTACTCTATTATTAATACAAATTCTTTAAAACAGAAGTTTGTGGTTTGACCAAACTTTTTGTCTAGCAACAAAAAATGCCCTCCAGTGCCTAATTTATGTCTGCTAATCTTGGTCTCAGCAACAAGTGGTGTCAGGAACAACAATGCTAACTCAGCCAGCAGGGGACGTATTCAGTCATCTCTGCCAGCCATGCATTTATCACTGTTTTTGTAAATTTACATATAGTGTTGCTAAACAAACAGAATAAAGCAGCTTAGTGGAGTCATTTATTTAAGCAAATGACTGGATTCTACAGCAAAAAAACCTTGTGATTTCTTGTATATCCAACTAAATGAATGTTAGGATCTAGATTATTTCTGGCATCAAAATTGAGGGGAAATATTGGTAGTTTAAATACCTCTGGAGTCCTAAATTATGAAAACTTGGGTTAGCTTGCCTCCAAGTTTATATTTCATGCAAAATTAAGTCTTTGTTGGCTGTTAAGTTATAAAAGCTAAATGAGTTGGAAAATGTGGTCGTAAAGCTAAATGGTGAAAAAATAAGAAAGTTAAAGGGTATCAAACATTTTATGCAATATGATGTAATTGAATTTTATAGATTGTTTCTATGTGAAAATAGAAAAGAGAAGTTGGCTAGTATTTTATGATTTACCATAACCTTATATCCTCCACAAATATGGAAACAGAGAATTTAAAACAAATTCTGGTAAAAGCCTTCTGTGTCTGTAAAAAAGTATCTGGAAATATCTACAAAATAATCTCCAGGTTAAGTCTTGCTTCCACAGACCACAGTGCCCACATTTTTCTGACATATCTAAATCTCAGCTACATATTTGGCTTTGATGAGATTTATGTGTGCAGAAGAAATATATGAACCTCCAATTATGCTGAGGTTAAAAGAGTGAGCGGAGGCGCCTTATTTTTTTATTTTTTGTCTTTTTGCAGAATATGGCAAAAGTAAAACAAAACTATTCGTATCTGTTCAGCATATTCTCTTGCTGAGTAATTCATGGCCTTGTTGACCTGGACAGGATGCTGATTTATAGATTGCTCTGCACTGTACTTTTCTGAGGAAATCCCAAATTGTTACCTCAGTGTGGCCTGGCATGCTGCAGTAAAGTGTACAGAGTGTGTTTGGCATGCAGTCGCTCTCTGATGCCTATCACTGTGATTAGAAATGTCATTAGTTCCAGCTCTGCCAGCTCCAGTAGAGCATGAAAAAACATGTTTATTTAAAGACACATAATGGTATATACACACACAAGCTTGTTACCCTGGCTGCAGTGAGCATTTATTTCTGATTAACCCTCACATTTGTTTTAAGCTAGATCTCATTGACATATTATGGGCCAAAGACAAATCAGGTGTCCATAATGTGGAGATAACATGTGGATTATTTTTCTAAAAAAAATCTGCAAAAACACAAAAAACCTACACCTCTTCAAGTCCCTTTTTTTTTGTTACCTCAATATGTTTTTTGCCTCCATATAGACTCATACATTTAACCTGCAGATATCAGTCTGGAAAGTCTTAAAAAGGTATTTTTTATAGCTTTGGGACTCAAGTGAATCACAGTGAAAGCCATTATCCCAAAATGGAGAAAACATGGAACAAACCTGAATCATCACGGGAGTGACTAGTCCACCAAAATTACTCCAAGGCTGCATTCATTTACCAGATCTCTAAAGAACTCTGGGCAACATTTAAAACACTGCATTATTTACTTGCTTCAGTTATGTTCAGTGTCCAGTGAGACAGACACACTGTAAAAATGTGAGAAACTTACATGGGTAAGACCACTGCTAACGAGTGACTGGTTATAAAAACATCAGAGAAAACTCAGTCAAACGTAAAGGCGGTAATTTAATGTCAGAACACGAACTATGGTGCAGAACATTGATTCAAAGCATGTCAGCAACTCCACTTTTGATTGGCTCAAATGTGGCTGAATTACTGCACTTATTGGGTTTAGGGGGTATATTTTTTTCTCAACGCTGTGCTTGAGTCCCAGAAGCATATCTGTGTGGAGTTTTCATTAAGTTATCTGCATGCCAGGAAAAAAAAAAAACAGGACATCAAACCTTTCATGTCTCCCTGTGTCTGTTTTCTCTATTGTGTTGATGTGTTTAACGCTGTGTCTGTGTCTTTTTGTCTTTGCCATGTGTTTATAATTTATGAGGGGACTGAGGGGATTTAAAACCTATTAATTTAAAGACTCCATGGCAAACAGTTTACAGTTTCACTGTGTTAATGAACATAAGTGCTGTATAGCAGCTGGCATTGCTAGAAGGTTAGATATGTGTACTTTTTGCTGCATAAGCAGATGTTTGTGTGTAAACACCCTGCTGCGGATGGGACGAAAAAGAGAAACCTGTCTTTGGGGGCTTTTATTAGATGAATTATGGATACAGGCTCTGCGTGATGTCTTATTTGACTCTTTAAACACTTCGAATTAGCTTGGATCACTGTATCTTTTATAAAGCACCACGTCTTTTATTGCTTTCCATCTGTGTTGAGCTCACCAGTTGATTCCGACCCACTCAAACAACTGCCCCTTTTATCTCGTTTGCGTCGTTGCATTTCAGTCCAGAATGTTTGGGGTGAGTTTTGTGCCGTCTCCTTGTGGATGTTGAAATGTGTTTGAAGTAGTTTTGGGAGTAGGCTGCCCTCTGCCTCCATGCCTCCCTCTTGATGCCTCTCGTGCCCTGTCCTTGCCTCTTTTGTGCCACTCCTCTCTCCGCACCAGGCCACCCTCGTGCCCTTTACTCCTCATATCTCAGAGCTTGCAGTCTTTACAGTTTTAGTTTAATGGAAAACTTTCTTACCGTAACCCCGACCCCTCCCAATCGTGCACCTGTCCGGAAATATAAGACCTGATGACTTGTGTTTACCTCATTTTGTAATATGATTATAATAGAAGTCATACAGTCATATTAAAGGCTTTTACACTTGTCACATGGCTCTCTTGTCACGGCCCACATGATTTCTATTTGCAATCTGTCCTTTAAAGGTGCATGAAATACTCTGCTTGTACTGAATACAGCTCCAGCATTACCTTGGCAGGGGATGGAGGTTCTGCTCGTCTCACATATTATCTTTTCTGGCAAGAAAACATTTTTGCCCCCATCGTCCCTCGTTACCCGCTGTTCTCTCTCTTTGTCTCCATTTGTGTTGCTGCTTTGACATTATCTATTGCCCTAAAGAATTATCGACGCTTTGTCTTCCACTGGAGACAGTCCTCCACCTGGATAGGAAAGGCTTCAAGTCTGAAAGTGAATCCTGTGATGAACTGTCAAACAAAAATATGCCACTTATGCTTCATGAAAGAAGGAAACAGTATTATTACACCGTGAAGACAGATGTCTTCTCAGTACATTGACCCCACATCTGGCTCAAGGTAACAGCAGCACAGGCAATGTGTATGTTCTTTTTAGCTCTTTTGTTTTTGCAATTTAATTGAAAACTACATATAAACAAAACAAGCATAATTCAAAAAATATTTTTGCTGCTAAATTATTGAATAAGTAAAGATACGAACTCAACAACAAAGATATTTATTGTTCTTAATGTTATTTAGATTATTCAGCTATTAGATTTGTGCAAAGTGGTATTATATTCTTTCATGTAACTTCTTTGAAAAATGTGGAGGCCAACATTAGCTTTGCAGACATCTGTGTTTGCTGCAACACGGTTTTCATTGAGATGCTATTGAAAGCTTCAATAGCTTTGGTGATAGACCAACTCTTTTTTGCTCAACGCACAAACAACAATAATCTGTCAGTGGCCCATTGGATTGTTTTTTTTAAGCAAAAATTAATCCCTAGTGATCCAAGAGAAGCGTCTTTTTCATCCACCGCTGTTGTTTGCGATGTTGTGGCTTATGTGTCAGATTTACAAGCTTACTGGAAATGCATGAATATAAAGGTTTTGGCTGGAAATTTTTAATGTGTTAAAATCCCGGCCCTACTTAGTATGAATATCACATATTGTAAATAATTAAACTATGGTCATAACTTCAAATTTTAAGGAAACCATATTTGAAATAAGCATAAACAACCGGACCAACTGGTTTCACATTTTGCCATTTTGGCAGGAATTTTGTTCTGGTTGTAAGTGAAACTAATGGAAACGTTTCTTCATGCACTGGTTTTCTTGAAAAAGATGAATCACCGCAACAATCCACTTGACAGACACGTCTTCTTCGTGGGGCAGATCATTCCTCATAATCAACCAAATTTTTTAAAGTGGTGCTCCTCTGTCTTCATCTGTATGCTTGTCCTCTTGACCATGTACTCAGTTCAACTGCTTTCTGATGTGGAGCTCTGTTGACCTTTGAACTTGGTAACCCCTCTAATAAAGTTCAATATCAGGCTTCTGGTGTTGGTACCCCACATGTACTAAAAACAATGTGATCCACTTGTTTAAGCAATTGGAGCAAGAATTTGAGGCAGAACATTGGAACACATTATTTTCTTGAGATATTATTGAAGGCAACTGGAGATTTCACTCAGGATTGTTTGACATAAGGAGACATTCCCCTTCATCTAGGCAGAAAGAGAGGGAATGTGATAGTAAACCTAGACACGAGTCAAATCAGTCTAGTATGACAGAGATAAAAGTTCATGCTGTGACTCTCACAGAAAGGTTGAACCCACTTTGAGGGGCTTTTACACCAAAGGGTTGAAACTCTGACAGCTTGCTGTGAAAGACAATTGCTTTTTGTTGTTTCTTATAATTGATAACAAAATACCTCTGATTATATGAGCATGAGATGCCAAGTCTAAAGGAACTCATTGATAAATGCCACAGATAGTAATGACCTAACTAAGTAAAGCCTGCAACTACTTACAGAATCACCTTAAGCAGCACACATTTAAAAGCATACGCTCTCCGACTTTATTAGTTTCTTGCATCATTGTGAAGGAATTTTGACCTACTCTTCATTGGCTCTGTTCAGTGACTCCTGCAGATGTTCACTTCTGTAGAGGACTCTTAAGGCACTGCCTTAACATTTATAATTAAGGTTTTCTGCTGTGTCTTTGGGATCATTGCTTTGTTGCATAACCATTTTTCTGTAGCTGTTGGATAAACTCAAAAATGCTTTGGTATACAAAGTGCCACCGTCTTGTGACTGCAAAGCACCCCCAAATTTCCACCATGTTTGATAACATGCCTATGTTTGATAATAGGCATGATATCTTTTTGCTGATATGCTGAGCTTGTTTTTTTATTGAACTTTTCTTTTATTGCCAAACATCTCTTATTTTGTCCCCTGTTCTTTATTCTAGAAGTCTCGCAGTTCGCACAGATACACATTTTTCAAAAACCTGTACCGCCATAGTCTACTTAAAAGAGGTTTTCTTTCTGACAACTCTACCATTGCAGCCATACTTGTTCCATCTTTTTCTTATGTATTTCAATATTTAGGATTGTAGCTGAGGTTGTAACATCTGGAATGGGGCTTTTGGGTTTATTGCCTTTTCTCTCTGAATTTTATGGTCTTAATGCTGGTAAATTTTCAAATACAAGCCTTCTCCATGGAAGATTTGCATCTCAAATGTCTTCAACTTTTGCACAATGTTTTTCACTAAAGAATTATTGACATGAAATCTGCTTGAAAAGAAAACCCTTCCTTGATTGGTTCTTGTGTTTCTGCTCCTTGACACTCTGTTAACGCACACCTGCATGCTCCAGACCAGCAAGCCGTAATAAATCATTTTATAGAGGTGGTCACTCTGCCAGTGTTCCACTAATCCTGTGTATTTGATTAGCAGCACCTGGCTGCTACCTTCCCTCTTAAATCCCATGGGGTGTGCATTCAAAAAGCCTGAAGAAAAATGGCAAAAAATTGAACTAAATAATTATTAAATACACACAAATCTGGCTTTTGAGATGACATTTTCTTAATACTGCATACTGGAGTATGTTTTACTGCTGAACCTGCTGAAACTAATTAAAAAATGTATTTTCTGTCCAATTCAACCTGTTAACTAGAAGGTCACACATTTTTTACTCTAGTTTTTACATCTAATTTTGTCTCGTTTTGCATAAAAAATGACTGCAAAGTACAAAGCAATGATCACAATCCAAATTACATGTGATCTTTTATTGATCTATTCTTTTAATGATTAGAGAAATATAAAAGAAGCAAGGCGATATATCCCAATGTGCTGACAGATAAATCTCACACAAATTGAAGCCTTTAATGTCTTCTTTTCCAACCACTACTCAGTTTTTAGTTTTCCCCTGAAAGAGGAACAAGCGGACTGGGCCAAGCTGTTCCATGTCAGACAAGCTGGGCTTCCTGGTGGGTGATAAGTGACAGAGCAGAGCCTAAGTGTTCAGGGTCCATGGGGAAAAGCCCCAGATGGGTCAAAGGGCATGTCAGGGGTCATGTGTGAGGAAGATGAAGAGAGACTGGCCTGAGCTTCCCAAGGTACAACAAACAGATGGCAAAAGAGGGGTAACGATAGAACATGGTTCAGGCCAAAGTAAGGGTGCTACTTCTTAAATCTTTGATATTCTGAAAGCGTTATATCTGAGACTTCATTAAACTTCTGCCCTCCCACACAAATGAAGCACCCTTGAAAAGCTCAAATGCCCCACTCAAAACATAATAATCAAATCAAAACTCTCTCTAACTGAGATGGTTGGGAGGTTTGTTTTGCTGACATTCTGCTATTAATCTTTCACAGAGCTTCAGGCAGAAAGTCCTCAACAAATTACCAAAAGGTGCGCATATTTGGACCGTCTGTTTATTCAATCTGAATTTCAAACTGTGGCGTGGATATACTGTGTGTCATACGTGCTTTTTCATTTTGCCCTGAGCTTGCCGTAATGTTTTCTCAGTTTCTGGCAACACGTGTGACTAATTAAGTTATTACTCTTTGTATGAGAGTGAGAAATAGGGGAACATGAAATAATAAGTCTGAGAGAGAGAGGAGTGTGTGTATGTCTACTCACTGACACTCGTGACTGATTCTGGAGGACTTTTAGCAGGTTTGTAATTTCAGAGGCTAGCAACTGGCCTTGGTGTGTCTCTGCAGGAAGCCTTACAGAGACGCACCAATCAGGTTTTTGATCGATATCTCTAATTGGTCAAATAAATCTGTTATCTGCTGAAAGTTTTGGTCTCTTCTGCTCTCCACAGCTCAATTGAACCACTGGTATGTCTCCTCATGTCCTCTGAAACCATACCAATACTGAAAATAGCTAACTGCGTGATGTCACTGCATCCACACTGAAGATCGGTGAGCGAGATGTTTTCACTGGATGAATAAAGAAAGGATTTTTGAGTTTTTTACAGTCTGGCAATTTGATAGTTGTATATCTAGAATCATCCTCCCACTTTTGTAAGTGCATCTATTTTATTTTTTATAGTCCTATAAACACAAGGTTAGTACTAGCAGTTCTGTTATGGTAATTTAAATATGTTTAGTTCAATATAAGGAGATTGTTAAGGGGGATTGAAGCATTGTTATTTTAGAGAGATGCAATCTTAGTTGAGTTGATCTGAGCTCAGACAGAGGCATAGAACAAGTGCCTATAAATGCTTTTGCAATCACATCAATATACTCAAGTTTGTTTATCAGCAAATTACTGGCTAATGACTTTCTGTCCTCACTGGCTCCATTGCATTGTAAAAATCCAGTAACTTTGGAGACAAGCATTTCTGTTTGACAGGATATTGACATTTGAGATAACTTGTGCACAAATGGAAAAAACATCAGCTTGTAAGTGGGCTGAAAAAAAGCTCCACATTATATGTATTTTTTAGATTTTCTTATGTTTATGTATCTAAGAATAATTTTTTTGTATCTGACATTAGCTTGTTACACATTTTGGCCATTGGATGGCTTGTATGGACTTGGAATAGAAGGAGAACCATTACACAGATTTTTTTAGACATGCAATCAAGTGTGTAGCCAAAGATTTTTTTTTTATTGCATTACAGAATCCCTGTTCAATAGTCAATTTTAAGAAAAAAAAAATAGACCCTTCTAGACTTGCATTATGATCATTTACTTTTTGCATGCTATAACTTGTTTGCAAACAGATTTTCTTAAATGACACTATTCCAAACCCAAAAAAATTGAAAATAAGAAAGATGTGTTTATTTAGAAACTATGTAATATAACCATCTGTCTCACTTAATGATCAGATTTCACCTGATGGATTTTGTTAGCCTTGGATTCAGACTCTGTTTCTTTCTCCTCTCATTTCCCCAAAAAGATAATCCACCATTTTGATTTAACTAGCTTTTAAATATTCCTCCAACCCTAATCGCCTTCCCCTCCAAGAATTCCTCCGCTTTGGTCAGACATTGCCAGCCACAGCAGTATTCATGCTTCATCTCGCAGGACATCCACACATTAATGCAGGCTCACCTTCCAGAGATTGGCAGGCTTCAAAGACGCCTGACTTTGCTTGCATATGATCAAGAGAGCCTGTGGTTGTTGTGTCAGATGAGACATGTTTTGTGGCTCTGTGGAGATGTCTGTGTCTGATATGGTTTGGTAGGAACACTCTGTTTTTTATTTCTGGGTCAGGTAATGCATTGGAGAGGGCGGTAGTGAGGAGGGAGCCTGTGGTGGTGGAAGGAGGCTCATGTGTGTCACTTCAAACACTTTTTATGCTGTTATTCAAACCTCATGTTTCGGTTACATTTTCAGCATTCTTTCTTTTTTTCCGCTTTTTTCATATTTTATCTCCATCTGCAAATTTCCAGATGCAAAGAGTTCCCCTAGTATATTGGTTATTTTTTATTTTTTTATTTTTTTTCCCCCTCCGATGGACATCAATTTGCAGCAGCATGACTGAAGTGGAAACACATTGAGCGCTAACTCAGAGCTCAGGTCATCTATTGAATCTGGCTCTCCTTAACATGCCTCATGAGGCAACATCATCTGAAACCTGAATCAGAAATTCAAGTTTGTGTATAGATTGGAACAGAACCAAATACATATTTCAGATAACCTATTGGTTTTTATGTTAGTCATTTTCCAATTCTTCCTGCCGTTAGCAGTCATTAATCAGTTAAATTAAAAGCAGAGGTGACATCATACCACATGTGTGAGACGGCACTTTTACCACTAAGAGTTTTAATATTTTAAAACATACAAAAGTGATTTAGTTAACCCTCCTGTTATGTTGTGGGTCAAATTGACCCATTTTAAAGTTTAAAAATTAAAAAATAATAATTTTAAGTATTTTTTTGCATGAAACATTTTCTATTTGTCTTAATAGGTACACTCTACAAATAAATTGAAAATTTATTCATTTTACACATTTGTACCAACCCCTAGGTCAACGTTTTACATAGATACTGTTGGGGTCAATTTGACCCGGCAGTCGGGTTAAAGTGCAAAAAAAGATTTAAAAATTTCTAATTCTATATGTTTCCTTGCAGCTATGAACCATATTTTACCACACACACAAATAACATGCGCACGTGCAACCCCGCCCACAAGCCCACTTTCTCACTATTCTCTTTACTTCACTAGGAAACTGCGAGAAAGCAGGTGTTCGTACAACTTTTGACGGGAACCTTTTCTGTTCCTGTGGACAAACTCCACCCACACTGAGTGGACACTCAGTAGAAAGTGGAGGGAAACATAAATACTCTCAGCATGACTCATTTATCTTGATTTTAATCAGCGGGTCAATTTGACCCTGAACAGTGTACTTGTCTCAAGTTTAATTATAAAGATCACCCATTGGAAAAAAAAATTAAGTGTAATATAAAAAAATTTACCAAAGATCAATTTGTTTTTTTGTGTCTAGGTTTTTTCAGTGGACATTAAAAATGTAAATTCCATTTTTGTGTCCAAATGAGTAAATGAGTAGGTTGTCATCATTGATCCTTAATTTCTGAGAAATAATAAAACATCATTGCACAAATATTGATTGAAATGGTTAGTATTGGAGTTAATAATCAGATACAAAAATGTTTTGGAGGAATTTCTTTGGTTTCTGAGACTATTGCATGATTAAACACCCCCCCGTGTCAAATTGACCCACGAACAGTAGTGCTGTACCCTAGAAGCGAACATAATAGGAGGGTTAAAAAGTCAAGCATTGCATCTTAAATCTTATTTTGAGAAATGCGTAGCTGAAATGGAAACTACATAACTCAGATTTTCTTCACTCAGTAACAACATTATATTTTGTCAGTTTGACTTGATGCTTTGAGACTGCTACTGACTGAAAATGATTTTTTCTGTTTTTGTTGTTTTTTTCTTTTTACCAAAGGAAAAACTAAAACCTAAAGATTCTTTTAGCAATCCAATGCCAAAGCACCTTTTTGGAACGTCTCCCATGAAATATGTCTTTTGAAAATACTAGATAGACTTGTCAGTGTTCTCATAAAGCTTCATGTCTCAGCTTTTGGTGCAACATAGATGAAGAAATAATGATAAAAAATATTCAGCAACTCATACCTTTGGCTTTTTCACTGATCACTTTGACAAAAATATGGCATTATGCTCAGTTAGCGGAGGGACAAAACGTGGCATTCTCTCTAAAAGTGGAAAAAATATATTATTAAAGCTTTTGTGTTATTGATGACACAAAGTGCCCACTAAGTGATCTCTTTAATAACAGAGATAATGGATTGCTGCTGTAACAATTGTACCTATTTCCTTGTGAAACCCATTTATATTATTGATTTCAATAAAGTCTTGAACTTGATTAACTCTACCACAGAGCCACCATTGACAAACAAACAGAAGACCCTGCAGACACGCCGGATCAGAAGTAACCATAAAGACTTCTGGCAACACTTAAGCCTCCTCTGTGGTCTTCTCTGCTCATACTGTTGTTGTATGAAAGATGTTGAGACTAGAATAAAGCCTGTAAACTATTTACAGATCCTCTTCATCCTAATTCAAACACATCGGATATTATAAATGTTTACTCTTGATCTGTTTTTAGTGGCAGATTCACATTATACAACCTAGCTAACAAATACATTTGATTTTCTTCAAGGAGTATTACGTTCACACGTATACAAACTTTCAAAGTGCTCCGGTGAGTATGTTCCATGAGTCATCTGTTATTCCTCTGTTGACGTGCCTCTCAGAGTTTATGGAAATACAGAGAAGGTGAGGAGATGAAGGAACCTGATCTCTGTGAGGATAGCTCTGTTCAAGTGTTCAGAAGTAGCTTGGTTTCAATGGTAAAATAAAGCTACAAACATTGTTGTAAGATGCTCTCTAAATAACTGAAAAAAATGAAATAAAAATTCCTATAGTTGCCTTTATTTAAAGAAAAAAGACTTTTGTAGCTAGAATAATACAATAGATTGCCACAAGGAGCTTTTTTTTGCTTTTTTTTTCAAAACACACTCAAAAATATATAATAAAGCCAACGTAAATTTAGTGCTAGTAGCCAGCCTGTGGCAGGCTGTTTATTTTACTGACAGACATGCTGGCTCTCTCAAGCTGATAGCAACCCAGCTGTGTGGGTGCTATTGTTTTAAAAATGGAAATTAAATTTTTTGCAACCAGGTAAATCTCTCTTTTCTATATTAGCGAGCTCGCTAACAGCAAGCAGCAACAGGAGGCAGGGTGGGTTGCTGCTATCTGCAATCCTTAGGGAAACTGTGGGAAGTTTGACACTTTCTCTGGCATCCACAGCATAACAACCACAGTTCCATATGATCAAATTTTAGTGCTTTTGAATGTGAGATTTTTATCAAACTGCTATTTCTGCAATTAATACATTCCTGATTCTCAGTTTCCAAGTTACTCAACATCCTGTAATCAGGAAAATTGCATGAAATATTGGATTAAACTGGCCAAAACCTTTTGAAATTGATCTTTTGTTTTTGTTCACAGCCCAAAACATAGGAATGATTTTTTTTATTCATTCTCTTTGTCAGTGATTTGTGATGATTGCAAGTGCTGTTGAAATAGTTGCTTTTTAGAAAAGATATGTTTATTTTATTTAATAAGTACAAGGTTTGATCAGACTTGTACATTAACTAGTCATTAGGTCTTAAAGGTGCTAACAATATTCAAGTTACACACGAAGCCTTCTATTAGTGCTAAATAGTTTCATTGTTGGTAATATATCTGGGCTGCAGCTCCACCTCTAGTTCAACATTTTAATTATTTAGACTGGTCACACTTGAACCAGTCCCACGCCCAAGCTTAATTATTTTCTCAATTATATTTCTGAAGCAAGCCAAAGAAAAAATCTTCTCCAATGCTTTTATGGCAACTTGAGCATAAAAAACATGAAGCCTAGTCCATACTGGACTGAAATACTCAGCTGTAATTATGGATTCTTTAAACAATGATATGTTGTTTGTAAAACCAACATTATCTGTGAAAACCAGGAGTTGCTTAATGGACAAAAAAGTTATCAAAAAACCAAAGCTATGTTTTAAATGACTTTGAAGCATTCCATGAAACTACATAGTTTGGTGGCTTCCTGATTATAAAGCACATGTCAATTCTACCTTTGTAAACACACTGGTGTCATGAAACACTGGATGGTTCATCAGATGGAACTGAAAATCTCCTACTTTCAGCCCCTGACATAAAGGGAGCTTTAATTTTCTGGAAGATTGCCGTTTACTCAGTTTACTGGTCCAAGTGTTTCCCAACCGTCCTTCCAACTTTTAAAGTGATTACCATCTTCTGTAATTAATGGCTAATCAATCGTATTTATTGCTTGGAATAGAACAAAACGGCCTGTAGATTATCAATCGCTCTGCGCTGATATGAATGTTCGCCGTCTGGACGTAGTTAGTGGTGGTGAAGAGTACAAATACAATCTTGCCCCTCCCAACAGGCACTTCCATAAAGGTCCTTGAATGTTAAATTGTTCTAATAAACAGCACATGCTTTTTGTTTGCCAAAAGCATCTCTGACTGGTTTTTGTACTCTGGTTTGTTTCTCCAAAAATTAAAAAGAGGGTGGATATGTACAGTAAACGTCCTCCTGCGTGGGGTTAACTTTGAATTATTCTATGGCTTTGGGAGACTGCATGCATGTTCAAGTTACATGAGAAGAGATGAGATAAAGTTTGTGGGGAATGTAATGTCATGCTACTTAGAGGAAAAACAGGTAGAGGGAAAGATTATGTCTACTGAGCAGCAATGTTTTGCCTGAAGTATAGCCTGGAGTCTTGACTCACCTCATTAGTCCAGCTCAGTGAAAGCTTTGACATTTACACAAACAGCATATTTACGTTTTTAAACCCTGTTATCCTTATATATTATGTGACTTTTCAAAAATGACATGTAATAATGTTCTTCAGTTGTCACAGTGAAACTCCTTGAAGAGATGAACTGATCTGACAATCCAAGCTGAATTCCTCAGAAGTATGTTTGATGGTCTTTGTGGTGAAGTTTCTTTCTGGATTTCTGTAAATAAAACTATTGCATGAGTTCCCTCTTTGAGCCTTAACAACGGGCTCTAATAACTTCCAAATATCCCATTGTCTTCTCTCTCTTTGGATCTTCCAGTCTCATTAAGTTGAATTTGTTTGCCGTTTGCATGCCAGTGTGAGGACTTGCACAACATTCATCTGCATGAAGCCTCTTTAAAGGCTTTTAAGAGTTTCAGTCACAAGCTGCAATGAGATGTAAATTTATGAATACTTTGTGTTAAATAGCTGGCAGGACACTCGGAGGAGAAGCTCTGTGTTTTACTTGGAGCCTGTTGCTGATTCTTGTCCTATTCTCACAGCTTGATCCCATGTCTTTCACCCATGATTTAAGTTTGTTGGTGGATGTTATCAATAAGAGCTGAAGATAACATTTCAAGAAGGTCATGTTATCAAAAATGTCCCTTTTTCTCTTTCTAAATGTTTCTTTTTTGAGTTTTGGAAATGGCTAACAGCTGACAAAGCAGCAAGTAATTTATTTATAATTTCATCTTGTATCTGGCAAAATAATTCACAGCTAGTGAAATTGTTTGAATTTTCACACATTACAACAAACCTTAGTGTATTTTATTCTGATTTAAAGAGATCAGCAAAAAGTAAAACATAACTGTGAAGTGGTCGATAATGATACCTGTTTTTTTTCCCAGAAATCAGAAATCTGACATGTATTATTACTCAGGCCTTATTTACTCAAATACCTCAGAGTAAAAACCACAAGTTGTCTTCATATGTCATCTGTACTCAAAACAGATCATATGAACAAGGCCTCAGATGTTTGTTAGAAGTTTTTGACAACAGCACTTTTAGTTATAGAGTTGACTATTCTGGGCTTTATGGAAAACGAGTAGGAAGAAAGTGTTTGTTGAAAAAAGGTCAACAATATGCCAGACTGCAAGGCATATTTTCAGTCTGCCAGTGTTGGTATATGTAGCAAACATGGAAAAAGGAGCTCCTGTCAGATGATGCCAAACTGAAACCTTTTGGCTGACATCCAAAATTATACATGTGGAAAAAAAAATATCACTACACAACACAATGCACATCACCATCCCTAGACAAGAAAACCTGTGAGAGTAGATGGAGGATGGTTTGAAATACAGGGCAAACATGAAGAAAACGTGTTAAAGGTTGGAAAAGTCCAGGGACCAAGACAAATGTTTACTTTTCAGGAGGACATCAACTCTAAACTTACAACCAAAGCTACATCAGAACAGTTTGATTAAAGCATATTCATGTAATAGAATGGCCCAGTCAAAGTCCAGATCTAAATCCAATTCAGAATCTGCTTGAAAATCCAATAAATCAAGTCAAGCTATTTTAAAAAGAGGACAATTGGGAATACAATTTTATTGTCTCTCTGTGGAAAGAGACATACCACAAAAAACTTGCAGCTGTAATTGCAGAGAAAAGTGGCTGTACTAAATAATGACTCAAAGGCTCACAATTTCAACCACATTACTATTCTTGGTTTTAGTTTAGAAATGCAGTCCAGCTTCAGGATATTGGTTTTTACTGCTTGTACAGAAATATTTCACTCCAATAGTATGTCCAGTTGGTTTCAGAAGCTTTTTAAGCCCCGATGCCCAACTCAGCATGCTGCATGCGGTGGCAATTTTTCTGCAGAAAGACAAAGGCAGGGCCACCCCGCAGGTCTCTCAAGGTTACAAGGCTTCCTCAGGGTTAAGCTGAACTTACAAGGTGCATCCCCTCATTTGGAAACCTGGGTCTTACGGTCTTCCTGCCTCCTGCCACTTTGTTAACTCCAAACTGATCCAACATTGTGAACTCAGCAGACGCACAATATCAACTCACGCTGTGAAGGTGAATGGATATCAGTCCAGGCTTATTGTTATCTGGATGCTCATTTCCTTCCTTTCTCACCTCACCGTTTCACTGTCGTGCACACACACACATGCGCACACGCCCGCAAACTTATTCAGCGGCATGAATCAAAGAGATTAAATAAGTGACAAATGTTAAAGGTGACAAAGACTCTACCTCCCAGAGTTTGGACACTGCAGACCTGAAAGCTGTGAATATGTGCTGACGGTTGACAAAGCTGGTCTTGTGTGCAGCAACAAGAGTGTTGATGAGCTCTTAATCAGGGCGCTTACAGCCGGGGTTAGAAGGTCGCTGGGTGGCTCTGGGTTTTGATTGGGCCCCTGGGAACCCGGCTGAGCCCAAAGGCATAGAGGCAGGGTTTCAGTCTCTGTGCTGATTTCACACAGCTGATTTCACTTGGTCAGAATAGACTCATCTGGCTTTTTTTACACATGGGCTCACACTGACCTCACATTTGATTGTCCACCACGCAGACACAATAGCCAGAGGTTTGTTGTTATAAGGCAGGAAGAGCTTACTGTGCATCTAAATCAGCTTCTGTGTTGAAGTCATCAGAAGATCAATCTAAAAAGCTGGTGGCAAGATGACCTGCTCAGTGTGGTCGCCTGTTTTCTGCAGGACCAGATGTCTCCAAATACTTATAGTAAATGCATAAACTTAAAATTTATTTTAAGTTAATTTTAATTTATTTTAATGTGTACTTGGATTACAGCTTTCCCAAACACATTCATGGCACAAACAAGAAGTTTGCTGTTGGTTATTGTTGAAGATTTACTCTCCAGTGTATTCTGGCAAACAAAAATCAAGTCCCATTTTATGCTAGGCTGCAGCCTCAAGTAAAAGAAAATGTTGGCAAGGTTCAACCAACAGCAAAAGGAGAAAATACAGCAGGAAGGATGTCAACAATCAGTATGTTAGAAAACATCGTCCAAGGCCAGAGTTTGAACTTTCTGGCTGGAAGTCAGAGAGGGAAGAGTCATGGAAACATCTTCCTATAAGGCATTTCTCACAGATCTCCAGGGATGATATTTGCCTTAAAACCTCAAAACTCTAACATTTTACATAAACCAGAGGCATTATTGATCCAAAATAATTAAACTGGAAACACCCCAAATTGGTTTGTCTGTACTTATTCATCTTCCATCAACCAAGTCAATTTTAGGTTTCCTATACATTTTCTTTTGTCTTACCTGGCCACAACATTTCTCTCCTCATGTTTCCTGTGTGTCCCCAACATGACTTTTCACAAACTGTACACATGACTTCTTGTTGCTTTCTTTTAAAACATGTTTTCTTCTTGCTGCTGTTCCAGGAAGGAATTTGTGGAGCGCAAGAGTAATATTTGTCCTCCTTTAACCTTCTTCACTACTTAATCACGGATCTGTCTAGAGTGTGCCTTGGACTTTGTGATGCTGTTCATTCAATTATGTTTCTTAGTTAACATCTTTCACAATGCTGGTAGATTTAAATAGTAGGCTACTTGCTAATTAGATTTCTCTAAGTTATCTAGAGGTTGCATAGCATAGGGGTGTTGAAATGCAAGGCAAGCTTTCTAAATTTTATTCATAATTTCTATGCACTACTTTATGCTTTTCTTTTACATTAAATCCCAATAACATGCATAGAAGTTTATAGCTATAACGTGATGCAATGTGGAAAGATTTAAAATGTCTGCTCTTGCTTGCCCCCCCCAAATGTGCAAAAGTGGCAACTGAATCTGAAGAAATTGCAACAGACAGCAGCAATTTGCAGCAGCACCAACTGAGATCCCATTCAGCATGTACAATACATCTGTGTTGGCCTAATGGGCTTGTCTGGCTTTAAATCAGACAAAACCTTTTTTTTACTAAGCTCTTAAAAGTTCAAGAATAGAACTATAAATCGAAATATGAAAGAAGCAAAGGTGAAGACGAGGTCGTTGCAGACCAGTTACTCAACAGTTGCTCAACAGTTTCTGTTTTTCCTCCATCGAGGAGCGTTTTTGTGGGACGAACAGATGCATTCTGAGCCAATCATGGACACCCAATAACAGACGCATACTTACGTTCCCTTTAAATTTATTCCCACTACTTGTGCAGTGATATGCCTGAGATCCTGTCTTATACTTCAGCTTTAGTAGCTTAACAGCTGCGTTATCTCAGGAAGCTTGTAGGAACTTACTGTCAGAATGACTTTTTCTCCATAAGACAATTTGTTTGAATCATTTTATGTTCATGTTTAGACAACTGAAGCCAGAAGTCATTCTCAAATGCTCACCAAAGATAAATCGATGTTGTAATGGATCATTAGGTGAGGATGAGTGGGTGACGACATCTTGTGCTGTCAGGGAAGAGTTGCATCCTGATGTTAACTGCCGAACATAAAGGTACAAATATTTCCTTTTGCTTTAATGGGTTCAGCTGTCGGAGCAGTGATGATGCACTCCCCCTACCCATTCCCATAAACACGCAGCTACAATTCATTCCCCCTGCCTCTAGTTTAACTTATTTTATCTCTTTAAAAGCTACTTAAAATGTTTCACCGTCCACCCAGTAGCCTTCATTAGATATTATTCTGAACATAAACCGTCTTTTGCTTTAATTACGGATGCAAGTCTTTTGTTGTATGTCTCAAATTGCTTTGCTCATCTACAGACTGAAATTTATGCCCCTTCTTTGCAAAGCTTTTTTTTTACAGCCGCTAATAGGTTTTTCTCTCAAGCTGTGTTTGCATGAGACTGTCGCCTGGAAACTGAAGGTATTTTTGGATGTTGATTGGGGAAAAGGTCAGTGTTTAGACGGCATAGCCAAGACGCCTTGAAGCCGCTCTAGTTATCATCCCAGGACACAATATAACACTGGTTTTTAGCATGGCATCAAAAAGTTTTTGGCTTTTGACCCTTAGCTTCAAGTTCACGTAGCTGAATACAGTAGTCTAATCACTGGAGATGTGTAAATGCACGGCTTTATTGCAACAGCAATTGCAGATTGCTCTGTTTTAACTCCATTAATATCGCAACAATTTTGACCAGCCTTCCTGTCCCTCCTGAAACAATGAATCCCCACAGCCTGACGCTGCCATCGCCATGTAGATATTTTGTGGTATTGTTCAATTTGTTTTCCATCTCAGATTTTTGTCATTTAGGCTATAAAGTTCAATTTAGGTCCCATCAAGCCTGAAAACCTTTCTACATGGTGCTTTAAATAAACCAGCCATCTATTTTTTACCTATTTAGATTGTTTTCAGCCTTTTCTAAACTGTGCCATAGAAAGTGGTCTTTTTTAAACGCCCAATTATCATCCCCATCTGCTTCATTCAGAAACACTGCATAAATATTTTACAAGTAGTGCATGTTATATATTTGTCCTCCTATACATGAGAGTCTTAAACAATTTGATTGATTCCACATTGGTCAATTTCACACCCCGTCTCTGTATAATCAATTAATGGGGTTTATTCTCTCATTTGAGATAACACATTTCAATCATTTGAGCACTTGTGCAGCACATTTCCTCTGCAATAAATTAAATTGAAGTGACTGCATTGCGGTCCAGCTTTTCATATTAAAAGTTACAAGTGGTTTTAGACTAAAAGCTGTGGAAACAGCTGCTTTCAGTTACAAGTTAAATCAATAAACTGGCTTCCAAGACCATTAGAGTCGCCTGTTGAAGTCTGAGCTCAGCACAAGTATTAAAATGCAGCTTGACTATGTACGTATAATCGCGGCTCAGCCTTCTGTTGGTCCATGTTAAAGCTGCAGTACGCAGCACTTAGTGAATGAGTCTGCAGGGTGTCGGTGCAGGGAGATTAGCGGCCTTCCGCTCACTCAATGGGCTGTGTTAGTTTTGGTCTTAGCATTGTCACAACTGGCTGACAAACTGTTTTGCAGCAGCTCAAATATTTAGCACCGCATGACCCACAAATTGGGGCAGTGCTGCGTGGGAGAGAAAACAGGTAATGTATAACAAAGTAGAAATGACCTTTACCTGACTATCCTTGTGTCTAATTTGTTTTTTTTTTTTTAAAAAGAGCATCAGCTTTCAAATCACCAACCAGAGATTAGAGTTTGATAACCACATTAAGCTTTGGTTAATTGATAATTGATAAATGCTGGGTTCCAGTGCGCGCTGAAAAACTCTTGAGCAAGAGCATGTGTAACCTCTGCACAGCTCCGAGATGAAAGACAGACCTCCCCTTGGTGTTTTGGTTCTGTATCGGTTTTGTTTTTTCAGGAGGCACGAAGAGCCAGCGAAAGATCTCGAGCCAGTCTGCTGTATAAAGGTGGGTGGGGTGGGGGAGCGATGGTGGAGGCGGGACAGGGGAGTGGGGAGGAGAGGGCACTTCCCTGCCAGGAGATGCCAGATGTGTGACCTGGCCCTTCGCTATGGGATAAGAGTGACAGCTGCCTCCGTAAGCTTTAAGGACATGGGAAGAAAAGGGGGCGGGGGGAATGTAAATGTGCAGAGGAGAAGATATGGTTATGATGACACAGAGGATGAAGAGGAGATGGGCAAATGACAAATAGTGGATTCAAAGACTATGGCATGGGAACCGGGATCAGAGAGAGACTTCTGGTATTCATCTGTAGCTCACGTGTCATCCTTTTTTCACATAAATAGCCATCAGATCATCTCCTTGAGGCAACCATAACCAGCCACTCAATCAATACAAGTTTCATCCTTCCTTCCATCACTAACAAACTGTGTAATGAAAGCAGCCTGTGTCACAGCCACTCCCCTCTCTCCACTTTGTGTTGTCTGTCCTGTGATCCTCTCTGTTGGGTCTGCGTGGTCTCCAAGTTTTCCAAATATTGCAATTCTTTTAATATCTACGTTCTGATTTGAATAAACTACAGTCTTACAAAAGTATTCATACCCCTTGCTTTTTTTAGATTTTGATTTGATACACCCACAAACTTCATTGCATTTTATTGAGGATTCAAGTGAAAGTAAACACAAAGTAGTGGACAATTTAGTCATGGAAGGAAAATGATACATGCTTTCCTCTCTTTTTATTAGTATTTTGTAAGTCTGGCATGTTTTACTCATCTCCTTTGCTCAGCACAGTTTGTCATCAACTTCTACTGATAATGAACCATTCATTTGTTTTAGATGTCTTCTACCAGGAGACTCTCTAAAGACACTAATGCTGGGATCCTTGATTTGACCCATTCATTGTACATTTGACTACATGATTATTATCCTCGTCCTGCTGGGAGGAACAAGTCTGGCCCAGTTTACAGTTTTTACAGCTTCTAGTGGTCCTTTATGATGGGCATGCTGTGGTAGGTGGCAGCTGTTCTTAAGTTTTTCGGTCATTCAAATGAAATGTTCAAGCTTCCCTCCATCATACATTGCTTTTATAGGCTTGAACATTAATCTGCTGACTTGGACGCCTACATCTCTTCCGGTTTTACATGATTGATTGAAATTACTGCTGTGATTAGCATTTAAATGTTGTTTATTCACTCATGTTTTCTGAGGTGTTTACAAAAGGGCTGAGTATTTCTTGCACTGGGTTTATTTAGAGACTGAATAGAAATGCTTGGCACAAATTCACATTTTTGTATGTGAAGTGAAACCCAAATATTATTATTAACCTTCCATATCACAATCACGAACCACTTTCCATTGGTCTGTCATATCAAATGTGTTGAGGTTTGTAGTTGTAAGGGGGAAAAAAAGAGCTCTGCAAAAAACTGCTTGACAACCCGTATTGAGTAGGGGAATATTTATCTTGAAAGGATTAACCTTCAGCCTGAAGACAAGCTATTAGCTAATGGCTCCCTATCTCAGCGATCAGATTCCCTCCTTGCTGCCTGGACAATGCAGAGGAGAAGAAACTGACCACATGTTGATCTGCTGCTTTAGCCTTCTGGGGAGAGGGAACAGATAATGATCTTTGTGGACTTTGGTCAGTCACCATCATTTAGACAGTCCCTGTGTGTGCATGTGTGTATTTTAGCACTTTTTACCTTATAAGGCCCTTTTACTACATTGTGAGGACCCACAGCTCCTTATGGGACCCAAAACCCAGGCCCCATGTGACACAGTGGTAACAAGAAGTCCTGTTTTTATGTTAAAGAAATGTCTCTGTTAGGAATAAATGCTGTAACTAAAATGGATGTAAGTTAATGCAAAATTCTAAGACAAATAGAAGTACAAGCATATTTGTGTGTGGGCGTGCGGGGGCGTGTGTGTGTGTGTGTGTGCTTCCCTTCATCAGGTCAGTGAAATTATGTCAGTATGCTGGAAAGACAACGCAGAAAAAAAATCAAAAGGGAAAGAGTGAGAAAAGGCGAAAAGGCAAGCGCAGAAAGAAGAAATCCAGCTTCTAAATGATTTATTGTAAAGAAAACATGGATATAACTCAAGGTCTTAAATCATAATCAGAGTGCAGTTCAGGTGCAGCATTGATTCGTTTGAGTTATGTTACCATGAATAACATGCATGAGCTGTAAGTATCAGGTATGACAGTGAAAGAGCCCAGGAGAAGGTTTTCACATGCTTTACAGGATTTAATAATCGTTGCGTTGACTTACTTAAGTTACAGCCGAGGGTCCATGTAGATTTGCAGTCACAGCAGGACCACCGCAGCTCAGCGGCTCCTGTACCCAACAACACTTTAATCTGTTCCCTCATAAAAGGCACCCATCATTCCTGAAAATCACCTGAGCTCTCAGCTACACGTCTCACCTAGGCACTCCAGAACGGTCATTCATAAATCACAGAAAATAACAATTTGGACATCTAAACCCTACTAAGCAACATAATTGGCCCATCTGACGTGAACTTTAAAGTTACAGTTGCTCAGTGTGCTTTTGTGCTGCTTGTGTAGGCGTGTGTTTGTGTATGTGAGACGAGTAGTAATAAAGTTACAGTAATGAGAACAGCATGGCTCCAGAAACAAGGCAAGCAGGAGACCTCAACCTTTACTTTATTGGTAAAAATCTAAACCAACGGAAATTCTTAATTTTCCCCAGAATATTGATAAAATCTTATCTTGTCTTGTTTCTTATGAAACCACGAGTTCTACATCCTGAATTGGTAATGCAAAATATGTCCTTCCTACAGACAGTTCACAAAGTTAAACTGTATGACAAAAATTGATTTACTTATCTCATCTGATATCAAAATATTAAGCAGCATTGAATGACAATATGGTTTTATTATTCAGTAATGATCAAAACTTGTTTTTGGTGCTACCCTCTCGTTATTGCTGTTTATTCCAACTGTTTCCTCTGAGACTAAATCCATCTTCATGTCCTCCACAAAGCAATCCATCCAGCATTTCTATATAAAAAAAACTTTGTATTTATTTCTTATTTAGTCTAATATCCCCTGTGAAGTTTATATTTGAGAGAAAGGGTATTAAAGAAACATTTTTTATTTGTGTTTAACATTCTGGATTGTGTGTGATTGTCAATGTTGCTTGATGATATCATTTTTGTGACCTAGTTGTGATTTATTCTTATCTTACCTGCAGGATGCATCCATTCTGCATGTTCGCCTAAAGATTTCACATCTCTTTTTAATTTCTTCCCTTTATCCTGGAAAGTTTCTGTATTTGTAGACGGAAAAATGTATGGATGGACACTTGATTTTATAATTGTCTGTATTTCTTGCCATTTCTATTCAATAAGGTGTTATGCATAATATCCAGGTTTCTCTCTTACCTTTAAGATTTAGGGAAACCAGTGTGATGTAGAAAAGTGTTTACAAAATGTTTACCTGATGAGAAATGGTAAAAAAAAAAGATATTTCTTATTTTTTTAGACAAACAATTATCTGAAATAATCCAAGTAATCTTAGATTATACTTGGATGTTTTCGTGAGAACAAGTAATTTCTTCTCTTGGAAAAGTGCTATACGATTACATCTGGGTTCTCTTTTCATGTCTAGTCTCCAATGTGTAGTTCAGGAACTTTGACTGCCAAAATAAACCCCTGATTTGCTCATATTGAGGTGTTTAAATTTTTTCATCGACTGCATTTTTAATATACTGGGTGTTTGTATGTAATTAAATTCATTCCTCTCAACCAAATGTTGCCTGTAGCAGTAGCTGAAACATTAACCCTGTCAGGATCTGTGTTTTTCTGTGTTTATTTAGAGTTTTCTGTGTCCTTGAGTCTCTTCGTTGTCCTGTCCTCCCCTTGATTGTTCCCAGGTGTGTCTTGTTTCTGTGATTACCCGCCCATGTATTTAACTCCACCTGTGTTCCTTGTTCCTCGTCGGGTCCTTGTCGTCGTCAATGTTAGCTTCTTTGTCGTCAGTGTGTCCATGTTCCTGCTGCTCGTTGTTTGGACTGAGTATCACCATTAAAATCACCTTATTCATCATACCTGGGTCCGCTGCGTCTGCCTCACCACCCTTCACCACACCGCTTCCTGACAAACCCACAATATTACTGATCTCCTCTTGTACTTTGTAGAATATAAGCTAACTTCTTTCTGGTGCAAGCCGAGCTTCCCATCACAGCACCATGTGTGAAAACACCAATCTGCCATGGAAAGTGGGTCTGCAATGTTGGAGAAAAATGATTTGATGTAGAGAAAAACACAGAGGCAGAGATGGCTGGGGAAAAAAAAGAACTGAAGGAAAGACAAAACTTGAAAAATAGTCCAAGCAAAGTCAGTGCCAGTCTTCTGAGGCTGTTAAATGATGTAAAGAAATGTTTACGGTCCGGCTGTTATTATTTGCAGGTGGCGATGTTGAGATCACAGTATTCTCTTTGCTGTCTCTTTAAGTTCCTTTAACTGTGAAAAAGCACCACTTCACCAAAGAATAACTTTCTTCTTCAATTGCCAATAAATCAGTCACAACCCTGAGTTTGGGTTTGACTAGCCATTAAAGTGCCAGTGGTCCTGATTAATGAATGATCTCTCATGTAAAGTGTTCTGGGGCAGTGTTTATGAGGTGATGGAAGTTTCACCAAAACAACAGAAAAAAGGACTTCAGATATGCTTTCCACATGGCCCTGTCAGATCCGCTCCTAGATGTCAATGTGCCTAGAGGGAGAGCGACTGATGGATAATGCAGGTTCTCACCTGCTCGGCTGCCAAAAGGCTCCCCCTTGTGTCCAGAAATATTCAGGATGCCGGGTACTTCCAGTAGATGACTTGGCTGTTCTAACAAATCCCTGCACAGTTTGTGTGTCTTGTAACATGTTTGAACATTCCTGGGTATCATTTACAGTCAGGACTTTCTCTCAGACCACCAACTAAAACCACGCTGCTAATTTTGGGGAATTAACTGAGCTTTCACTTCTGGATGAATCAGGACTCAATCGTCTCATAAAATTGAAAATGGAGTTAAATTTATCATTTGGGTAAATTTATGATCCTGGAAGTATTTGCACACTGTGGTTTGGCCCTGAAATGTGTTCTACCATTTTTTTGCTCATTCTCATTTACAAAAAATTGTCGATAAAGTGGTATTTTTAAAGCTTTAATTTTATTTGAGGGTTTTTTTGTTTTTGTTTTTATTACCCAAATGGTTTCAAATATAATTGTTTTGGCAGCTTTTTCTGGTCCTTTTTAGTTTTGGCTTGTGGGCATTTCGGTATTTGTATTCAGGACTGCTTGGTTTAAGTTGTGGAGACTCAACTCGGATGTCTCAAAGATGTGATTGTTCATTAGGGCTCAGTTTTAGATTTACAGGTTTCAGGAATCAGCAATGGCTGAGAGGTCTCTTTCAGTGGTGTCTGGTTTCTGATATAATCCAAGCAAAAATTTTAGAGAACAAATGATACTTCTGCCTCTTTTAGAAGACAATACATTTGTTTGTTGATGTCTGATTGAGCAGAAATATCTAGTTATAAGCGCCACTGCTGCTAAGAGTAAAGCAATAATTACCAGGTCACTTGTTTTTGTATTGCCTCACATATAGTAGTACCTAAAAATATGTTTTTGAGGGTACAAATGTGAAGAAATCAGGCCTAATTTGTGAAATGAGTCTTATTATGACTATAAAGATCATGTTTAGCTTTCAACTGTGTGTATCACAGCAAGTTATGTTTCACACTAATGTCAATGTGTCTGTTTTTTACCTTGTACCTACTGATCTGACCTTCTTGGACTGAACGTTCCCATAGTAGAAACGCTCTATACCCAGTTCAAGAGGATCCGCACATGGTCAAATATTTATTAGCAGCTGAATATCAGAAAATAGGTCAGTTGGATCAAGCATTCTACATGCTGAGGTGAGTGAATCTTCATCAGTGCAGATAGAGTGTCTGCATGGTAGTATCACGAGCTTAGGTAATGTTATATACTGTATATACAGTATACTGTATGCCATAAAGTATACAGTATAGTTGTGACTCATGCTATAGAATATTTTAATATATCCCCCAAATCTGTGGCAACCTGGCATAGCTAGACATAAAATGAGTATCCCACAGAATTAAATGCTGGACAATTGATCTAAATAAAAAATATAAATACAAAATACAGATCATACTGTGGGGACCAGCTGCTGTATTCTCAGATGTGTTTCCACTCATAGAGTGTGTCATCAGGTAGATGAAATATGTCAAAATGAAAATATTCTGTCACAAGTTTTTGGCGTATGGGATTTTGACTTTGGTTTGATTGTTTCTTATGTGTCTTCCACACTTTGTAATCTGTACCGTATTTGTTTTGACCTAGAGTAATTTCAATGCCTGAAATCTTCAAATGTTTGTTAGAACGTTGAAACCTCTGATTAAAGAAATGTTGTCCTCTGTTAAAGTCTTCATTTGCAAGCGTCCTTGTCTCTAGGAATTTCAATACAAATATCTTATTCCAATGTTAAAATTTCAAAAACTAAGCTGGTCCTAGTCATTGTCATGGTTCCCAACTGTGGGATTCAGCATAGCAGCTAACCAACCAGTAAGTGATATCCCAGTCGGTTTAGAAGTTCGGGGGTTAGCCTGCGTGGGTGTGATGGTTAAGATCAGTTTACTATTCTGATGTCAATGAGGTGTGGAGGTACACCAACATCTGAGTGTGTGATTTGTGGTTTGTTGGACTTTTGTTTTGCCTGAAGTGTTGACATACTGGCGGACGGCTTCGGTTTGTAACTGTTGACTCGCTCCAGGCCCGCCGTCACGCATGCAGATCAACACAACTGAGCCACATGCATCGTGTTTGACCGTAGATGCATGCAAGCTCACAGACACATGCTCACTGCTGAATTCAATGTGCCGCAATGCTTTACCTCTAACGTGCTTTTTTTCTTTTTCTCTTCCTCCATGTTGACGTCTTGCTGGGCTCCACTTCCATTTCTTCCTAAAATCAGGTATGTGGCAGAAGTTTTTTTTTTTTTCTGTCTCCATTTCCACTTCACAACTAGTCCTCCTTTCATTGAAGTAGTAAACCACTTCACCTTCAAGACACTCAGCACACGCGGCTGAATAATTTCTATTGACTGGGGCTTTTAAAGCTGCGTTTTCCGCCCGCTCTGACAATGTGCTTGTAAATACCATTAATCACCATCTTGTTTAGGCTTCTCAGAGTCCGCCATGTGGAAGTGATTTCTGGGGCCTACGATCTCTGAGGATCATGGTTTCTGCACTGTGTTGTGCTTTTTTTTTTTTATCGTATCTGTGTATGTTTTTCCTCACTTTCTGCTTTAGTCAGAGTTGCTCACTGAATGACTCGGCAGTTACTCAGAAATATATTCCCCGCCCCGCTCCAGCCCCTCGTTTTCTCAGGAGGTGGCAGACTTTGACGATAAATTCATCAAAACATAAGTATTATGCATATTTTAAAGCTTCTGTTGCTGTGTGATGCACTTGTGGAAATAACATATTTGTGAACCATCTGTGGATGAGACTTTTGCAGGCCTCTGTTTGGGGGGTCTCTGCTGGTTGGCTTCAGTTGATATTGTGAAAGTAGCGACATAGAGAGGGAACCGCATCACAGTTCCCAGACTACCACATGTCTAGCCTGAAGTGACTCACCCGTGACACATCGAATGGCAATAATTGGGTCGACTATGTCATTGTAAGACTCAGCGGCACTTTAATGATGTCGACGATAAATGTAATCGTATTCGTCTGTGTTTTCACTCAGTCTGCACCAGAGTCTCAGTGATTCAAAGTATGTGCATCAAATGGGAGCAAAATAACCGGTCTATACATTGTAGTGACTACCTACAATCACATGCTTTAATGCATTTTATTAGGATTTTATGTGAAAGAGTAACACAAAGTTGTTCATTATTGTGAAATTGAAGGACAATGGTTCATGGTTTAGAAAACACTTTATTACAAATGTATTATATGAATATAAATCTGGAAAGTGTGGCATGCATTTAACATCATACCCTTAAGCAAATAGTTTGAAGAATCAACTTTTATTGGAATTTCAGCTGCAAGTCATCTTGGTCATGTCTTTACCAGCTTTACACATCTACAGAGAAATTGTTGACCTTTCTGCTTTGCAAAATAACTCTATCAGATTGGATAGGGAGTGTCTGTCAACACAAAGTTTTTAAAATCGTATTTGTGTACGGAGTTCAACTGGGACATTCTTTCACATGAATGTGATTTGATCTTAATCATCATATAGTTTTAGCTAAAAAGTTACACCCAGCCATAAAGAACTGCCTTCAGTTTGGCTCATGGGCAAAATATCCAGACAGCAGCTTCTGTAATAGTTTATCTAAGCAGATGTTAATCTTTTAAATACTTCCTCAACAAAACACCAGTTACCTTTGTATCATCTGCTGAATTAGATTGATGTCTGGGATCTACTAAGAAAGCAAGGCTGACAAATATCAGCTTTGTTGTTGCTGTTTGGATTGTAAAGGGTATGGAGGGAAATGATGCTTTGTGTCATTTTCATTTCTCCTCCTTTCCTGAAAAATGTGAAAAAAAGCATCCTGTTGGATTCTAATCTTAAACTTCCAAATAACACAAAGTCATTTGGGAGATTTCAGCTGAGTCACTGCAGCATTAAGTGTGGTGCTACTGCCTAAAATCATCTTAATTACAAATTCAGAGCTCTGCATCAGCAGCTATTTTTGGATATAGACTCTTCAAAATCAAAACAAAGCTGATAAAGCAACTGGACCCCCTCTCCTGGCTCTCCTGGATGTGTGCCGGGGGAGGGCACGCAGCTCAGCCTGCTGGGGGGTGAGCTCTTTAATGTGCCGGGAAAGCGTCACACTCAAATGCTTTGCACAAACAAGCCTCCGTGCACATGTGTTGATGGCCCGCACGCATGTGTGCGCGGTAAGGAGTGGGAGGATAAACATAGGTTCAAAAGTCTGAATCTTGATGTGTGTATCTGGGATTTCGGTGCCAAACATAGCCTAGGTTTCAAATGGACCCTGTGCTGACCACAAACCCACACTGTGGTCGTCAGAGAAACGGGCATGTAGCCGCTCCAAACAGTGAGCACTTGGTTTGGGGTTCAATTTTTGGAAATCGCAGGCTCAGTTGGTGATTCATCTTTACACTGTAGCCTCTTTAATGACACCAACGTTACTGCATACACTCTTTTTTCCTACATGATGTTCTTCTCACAAAAGCAAACATTGAAGAAGAAGCAGGAGAAGACAGTCATTTTTTTTTTCATTTTGGCATAATCGTATATTTCACAAAAAGTGAAAGATAAGATAAAACTTTTTTTTCTATTTTAGCTAAATTAATGAGTACCACACTGACAGTTTATTAAAAAATAGTTCACGTTTATGTATTTGTTTTAGCTATATTAAACTCCCACAAGTAAAAAAAAAGAAAAGGATAACTAACTCACTTCCCATTCTGTTTAAATAATGCCATGAGGCATAATTGTCCTAAATAGCAGATTATAATTTTTTTTATCATAATGCATAATTATCACCCTGTTCTATTGGTGTAATTTTGCAGCTGTCCCGTCCCAGGCCAGTTTGCATCATGCTGCTTCACAGGTGGTTCAGGCGTTCGGTTTATTTTTTGAGTCAGCACTCTACATTTTCCCAGCAAATGGTGTGTGCTAAATGAACATACGCTATGTTTTTAAAGATTTTTAGTACATAAACTTTTTTAAATGTATCAGTACGGATGTAACAGTTTAGTAAAAATCTTAAATTGATGTACCAATAGGTAAACCCTTAGTTCAGTAGGTTTTTGATGCTTTTCAATCAAAAGAAACCTTTTTGCTTGCAGTCTATTCAAAAGTGAGTAAATATTGCCAACATTTTGTGACAGTAAATATATTTTATAGATTTATTTAATTATTTAGAATATGTTCTAGCATTCCTGCTGTAAAGATTCCCACGGCATTCAGGACTGGTTGAATCTACAGACGGCTTGATTTTGACTTCAGAGGGTTTTTTTCTATACCAGTGATGTTTATATGTGACATACGTTTCAGTTAAAAAAACTGAGATACACCTTTTTTTTAAAAAAAATAATCGTCAATGTAGATAAATGAGAAACCATAATGTTCCTAAATAGCAGACTTTGATAATCGCTGGGAATCCTCTTTTTTTCTTTTTTTTTGGCATCATTACAGGTGCATGTTGGAATGCTGAATTCCACACATTAGTTCCACATGTTAACGTTCTGCACGTGTTCAGGTGTTGCATTAATTTAGTACGCATACCTGCTTAACTGAAAAGGCCATACCTAAGGTTTCCATTGCAAACACACATACCGTTAAAGGCCTACAATACAAAGACTAAGTGAAGTGATCAGATTGCTTATCACAGGAAGATCTGAATAAGATTGTTTGGATTCTTGAATGAAAGCTGAACTTTTGCATGTGTCCATGGAGATGGGAGCAAGCACGGTGAAAAGAAAAAAGTGTTTTGAGACGGTAAACTAAGATTAAATATCTATGGCTGGTACAGTTCCTTGCAAAGGGGTGGAAGCATCATTCTGTGGGGATGCTTGTCATCAGCAGGGACGAAGAAGCTGGTGAGAGTTGATGGGAAGGTGAAGGGGGATAAATACAGCTCAAAAACACCTGCTGGAGGCTGAAGAAGATTTGAGACTAGGTTTGAGGTTCAGCTTTAAAGAGAACAACTCCCCTAAATATACAGCCAGAATTAAAATGGAATATAAGCAAGTGAATGGTCTAGTCAAAGTCTACAACTCAAACCTTGTTTTTTAGAGACATAAATGACTTGTTCATGGGGGTAAGATGCAGCTCTAAGTAACTTCCTGGTTTAGTCTCCCTGAGGACACAATCACACACAAACTTGGATTAGAGCATTTTCTGTTTAGTCTACAAAACAGTCCTGAACTTATTGCAGGCTGGAGCTATGAAGAACAAAACGCCACAAGAAATATTAAGTTTGACTGAAGCTGAATAGCAAAACAGAAGTTTACTAAGAAAGGCAAGCATCTGTTTTGTTTTCTCACACCTTATATATGAGTAAATATAATCTTCTATCTGTAGAAAATTAGGTTATATTTCCTATTTCAGTCTGCATGTAAGCAGGGAAACCTGATCCCCGCTCTGAAACCAGCTTTCTGGAGTTGTTTATGTGTTTTGCCTTGCTGGTTTTGTCATGCTGAGATCACTGCCATTTGTTGTTGTTTTACTTTTCCTTCATCAAATAGCTTCAAGCACCAGCAGCTCTGTCTGCTTTGTTTACCTTGCTGTGTGTACATCTTTAAAAATAAAAATAAAGCAGAGCAGGGTAACATTTCTTTTAATAAATTAGAGGAGCTGTGTGTGAAGGATTTGGTCTTTTAATGTTGTTTGAAATGGCTGGACATCTGGTCTTTCATGCCTGATGGCAACCATGTTGATGGGTTTTGGGTTTGAGACGCTTGCCAAGCACTCAAAGGATCCCGCAGAGTCTAAGGGAGGAACATCTATGAGACAAGGAGAAATGAGAGGGATGGGATGCGTTCCTAGTTAGAGCCCTGCCCTTTCCTAATGCCTTAATTTAGCTTGTAAAGAATAAATTATGCCGCCTCATGATTTAATGAACTAATAATGGGGATGTGAACACTGCCAATGCAGGGAACCGGAATAAACGTTACCATCTTATGTTTTTCATTCCTGATGTGTGTTTCCATGACCAAACCTTGGATTGGCTGCAGTGGCTCATTTTTTTTTCAATAAAAGTATTTGCTAGAATTAAATGATATGCTGGAGAAATGGATTTTCTACACTGCTACACACTTACAACCTGGTTTCATCAATGTAATCAAATTACATAAAGGGGAAAACACATTCTACGAAATTTTAATGGGGATTGTCTCCAGCTAAAACGGTTTGCAGCTTCAGCTTCTGGACCACAGACCTTAGCCCCTAACCACACGAATACCTGACATGATCGTAAAGATTAACTTAGTTGTCGATTTTCAATGAGATCCTATGGGCATGTTTCTGCTGTGATACCAATAAAACATGCCAAATCAATTAATAGCAATGAACGGGTTTTAATATGTATATTTACGGCACTTGAGTAGAAACAAAAGTCTCAATTTCTAGTTGAAAAGAAATGGTTTTTGGCAGGACCCAAAAGTGAGGAGGGAGAAATCAAAGCAGAAAGACCAACGCGTTGTTTGGTTTGGTCCCTTCAGGATTGCACCCATCAGTCACAGTTCTACAGAAACCAAATAACATTAATAATACCAATATAAGCTGAACTTATTATGAGCAAATTAAGCACAAGCTGGAGGGTTTTACTCAAAAGAGTTTATGCGGTTTGTCAGATCAGACAAATAGCACATTTATTTATGAAGCCACAGTTGAGCTTTGACAAGACCACAGCTGATCATATAACATTCAGGCAAAACATTATTTTAATAAATCAAACCACCATAGTTATGGTATACTTTCACTCCCTTTTAAAATTTTTCACACCAGTTGAACTTCTTCACATTTTGTCACAATTCAACAACAAACCTCAGTGTGTTGTATTTGGATGTTATACATCAGACGCTACAAAGCACTGTGAACTGGATTGGGAATGATAGATGGTTTCAAACATGTTTTACAAATAAAAAAAAAAATCTGAAAACGGTGCCAAACGTTTAGATTTATCTCCGTTGAGTCCACGCTTCTGCCGCAGTTAGAGCTGCAAATCTTTTGGGCTGTCTCTGGGCTAGATAAATCGAGCTCTGTCAGACTGGATGGAGCGCTCCTAAGAAACATCAGTCCTGCCGCTTATTCTTAGTGTATCTAATAGTACACAGCAGATCCATTTTAGTTTTAAATAATTATGAAAACAATCAATTTCCTAACACTCCACCGCTATGCCCCACTTTTATCGGTTAGCTTCATTTTCTGCTCATCTCAACTTGTAAAAGTATCAGGAAACCAGGGCAACCTCCGTTCCAGTGGCATTTACCATGATGTTCAGAGCAGTCATACAGTCCCTCCATCAAGTTCTGGTTCCCCAAATCCAAGCAAGCAAGAAGCTTCCCATTCAAACATCTGAACTATCCCCTTTGACTTATTTTAATGCGACTTATTTCAGCAGCTGGACTCAGGACATCCTCTGAATGTAGGCACTATCCAGGAAAATATTGCCCTTCTATCAAAACATTGGCCAGAGAAAGCAAAGGATTAGCCGACCTGGCTAATCTTTTAAGAGCGGTTAGAAGCACATTCTGCTTGTAGTTTCTCTGATTTCCTCTACAAAGCTGCTTTCCTCTAAGAAGCTGGCTTCAGTCATGGAAGAAATTTACTGAACCCACCTTCCAGCACTTCTGGCTACACATTCATGGAAAAAACGTGATGGAAAGAGAAAAGGGCTATTCTCAGCTAGAATTGGTGCTAGCTGAGTTGAACTTTGTTGTTGTTGTTGTTGTTGTAAAGATCGACTGGAATCCTTCCTGCAACCCAGCATTCAAATCCACTTTATTGCACAGATAAAGAAAGGAGAAAACTTCTAGAAAATATTTAACCAGAGCTGTCCAGCAAAGTGGTTCCAGAACACATGTGCTAAATGCACACTTTTATAAACAAACACTGATAGGTAATTGATACAGCTAAAGCTCGGTTTGTGTGAACAATCGTGAAATCATCTGGAAAAGGTGTTTTCCACATCTGGTCTCATCTGCATTGAACGTGCCATCAGTTTGGCCTCAGTATTATCTTCGCTGTTCTCATTTACAAATCAAAACTCATCTGTTTTTACTATGAACTCTAAATGATCATTTGGAAATAAAATTCAAACTCTGAAGATTTAAACTGTAGCGATATAATGTATGCGTGGTCCCCCGTTTGTATACATCTGGTTGCTCTTGCTCTTTCTTTTTCCTGTTTTCAAGTGTGCTAAGCAGAAAAAATGGCTGTGATTAATAAAGTGTGGAGACATACACAGGTGACCTTGAAACACAACACTGAACCGATACTGTAATTATGTGTGTGTTTACCCTAGGCACAGACAGAGGAAAAACATCAGCAGGGACAAATTAACCTCACTGACTCACTCCACGGCCGATTCTTTTGGCTCAGCACCCGTTCGTTACCATGTGTTCATTCTATCCGTGGACACATTGATTCCTGAGTTGTTTTGTTTTGGGGTTTTTTTCCTGCCTTGTTTTTCAGTTTTACTTCTCTGGTTCCTGCCACTGCATTATGTCACGATGTCATGTGACCTGTGGAACCTGCTGACCCACCTTACTGCAGTGGGGAAGCGGTGCTGCAGCTAAAACGTGGCGGTTCTGGTCAGTTCTGTGGAATAGAACCAGAATATAAAGTAATAGGGTTTTCTAAAAAGCCCCTATGGATTCATGTCAGTTGCAATCAGCTTCCACTTGATATGTGAAGAAGGTCAACATGATCTCACTCTCCGGGCAGCAAGCTTATCCCTGCGGAGAAAAAGGAATAAAAAAAAGATGCATAATGCACACTACGTTACATATAGGCTCAAAATTTAACCACAAAGTTTGCATCTGATTGGAAATGTACCATAAGATACTAAAATAATGTAAGAATAGTATTATTACTGAAAGAAAATATGTTTTATTACAAATGGCATGCCCATTTGCAATGAAAAAAAAACCAAGAGCTACAAAATCTCAAAATACCGCAGATAAAGAAATCAGTGAAGTGAGAGTCAGGGCAGCATCTAAATCAAACTTGTTGAGAGATGTGCGTGAAGAAATTGAGCTGTGTCTTGGCTCAGAGACAGATGTCTGCACTGATGGATGTGGTGGAAAAATGGCTAATACAGTCGGTGTGTGAAGGGTGTAGCGCCTCTGACTGCTCACTGATGGACTTGTTAAACAGCCTAAAACTCTCCTGATACTGCAGTAATTCCTGCTTCTAAATCCTTTATGTAAATGAGAAGCTCTTGTTCTTACTGGAGGAAATGAGCTTATTAAAGTCAGTTTTCAGTCTTATTCACCCGTAAAGCATCCTATCCTGATTTCTTCTGACATTTTAGCTGAATATTAAGCAAAAATATCACTGGAAGCTGTCAAATATGAACAGTACAAGAGGTGTATGTCGAGTGTTTTTACTGTATAGAAATGTGATAACAGAAAGCAGTAGATTTATGTTTCTTTAGCAACATTTAATATAATAAAACCCACCCATCCAGCTGGTTAAGGATGTTAGAACAATAAATTATATGTAGAAAAAAATCATCTATGTCTGTGAATCCCCAAAAAGCTGCATGACATCCGCAACGAGTGCAGAATTCATTTCTGTTTCGCAATATGCTGGATTGCCCCGAGTGTGTGTCTGCGTGCATGTGTGTGCCAATATTTCTATGGTCTGAATTGATTGCATTGCCTGTAAATTGAAGCCAGCTGCAGCGCCACTCTTCTTCTCTGCATGTCCCTACAGTCAGGCTCATGAGGGATTGCTCTTTCATCCCTGATTAGGAATCCTCAAGCCTTGTTCGTCTCACACCGAAGCTAGACTTGACGACATATTGCTCCCAGCAACTACAAAGAAAGCTGAGGGCTAGTTGGGAAAGTGCTCAGATAGTGATGTATCACCTTCATCCAGATGGCCCATTACTGTTTGTCACACTGAGTTCCCTCTACTTACACAGTCATTTGTTTCCAGTTATTTGTAATGTAACTTTTCCTTAAACACTGAAGCAGCGGCTTCCACGCTTTCAAGACAGACTCTTTTTTTTTTTTTGCTCTTGTTGCATCAGGAAGGCAAAAATAAGTCAGCTATCCGATAAAGCAACCGTCCTCACTGATGTATCAGGTTTAAAGTCGGTTGCACACAGGCATTTTTTTTATTATTATTATTTTTTTCATGTAGTAACGTGATGTACGGTAAATGTGCAGAGCAGCTGCAGACCTGCTGCTGCTTAGCCCAGTCCAGATGAAACGAAGTGGTGGGAAAAAAAAGGATGATGTCTGAGAAAGAAGGAGAGTCGTACGGGGACAGGCGGAGCGAGGATGGGAAGGATGGTGTTTATTAAAGGCAAGAGGTAAAATGTGGAGGAGAAAAATAGCACCAGAGAGCAAAAAGAAGACCACAGCAGAGAGTTCTTGGTCAGTGTGTAACCCAAAGCTCTTCGCAAATGTAAGTCATTTGATGTTGGTAAAAACAGCTCAGCCAGAGGTGCTGATGCCACAAGTTGCTCCCTTCACCCCGCTCTGTATGGTGTTTCACTTAAACTTCAAAAATAAGGAATTGTAGTTTCTATGAAGAATTAGATCTTTGTGTGGAGTTGTGCAATTGTGTCTTCTGAAAGAAGAGTTGGATGGAGTTGGATGTATACCTCCAACTCTTCCACATTTTGTTCTTTGCAGCAGCAAACTTTATTGTGCTTTATGATAGAACAATACAAAGCAATTCGTAACTGTGAAGTGGAAGAGAGAAATTTCTCAAATATTTTACAAAAAAATATATATAATTGTACTTTGATACCCCTAAATAAAATCATATGGGACCAATCGCTTTGAGAAGTCACTTGAATATTACAATGACCTTTGGGCTACATACAAATGTACACCTAAGTGTAATTTAATCTGAGTGTAGATATGTTTTTATGAAGGGCTCTGAAGTTTGTTACAGCATCTTAAAGTGACAGGCAAGGAGAGCATTAATCATAGAAGCAGCCAATAGATCTCGTTGTGACTCTGAAAGAACAACAGAGAACCACAGCTCAGGTGTCGACTCAGAATCTATGAACAGGAGAACTTTAAACCGTGCACTACACACATCTATGGAAGAGTGGCAACAAGAAAACGATCAGAGATTGTTCTTTGTTGCCAAAAATAAATGTAGCAGACACATTAAACACATGGTAGAAGTTGATTTGCCTCCAAAATGGTACTTCATGCAAACAAACCTTCATAATCCTGGAAGAAACCGTAAAAGAGGCCAGGACCACAGTGGTATGGTATAGATGAAATGAATTTTGTGTGTTAGCATGGCTCAGTCAAATCCCAGTCCTTTGGCAAGACTAAAAAAGAATCTCTAGTCACAGATGCTCTCCATCCAGTCGAGCTATTTTGCAAGAATATTTGTAAAAATTATACCAACAAAATGTTTAGGGGTCTAAGTATATTTGCATTTCCCATGTCAAATTTTAATTTGTGAAGGATTTTAAAAACTTGTCTCCACTTCACAAGTATGCCCTACCCTGTGTTGACGAGACTCACAAAATCACATAAAAAACACTAAGGCTTGTGTTTAGTTATGTGAATTGTTCAAGGTGCATGAATGCATCTGCAAGGCAGTCAGTATAAATAATAGCTATTTTCCACATTATTATACAGGAAGGAATCAGATACTTTGAAAGGGCACGTTTTACTAAAGGACTGTTTTATTTTTTAATGATGCTGCGGAACAGGAACTGAGATGAGGTAATCACTTCTCTTTTCCAGATGTTTCTCCACATAATGGGGAACCGAGCTCAGCATTTTCTTTACATCACTCAGCAGTGTGTAATTAGCTTTCAAACAAATATGCAGAAAATAAAACAACAGTAATAAATTGGATCAAACTCTGTATCAGTTATGCCAAAAAAACATTCACGGGAGTCGCTAAATCATTTCCAGTAAGGCAAATCGTTCATCCTGAAGGATGTGTTTCTGAAGCAACGAAGCAGGTGATGCAGACAGTGAACAGAGAAGAGGGACAGTGAGGGAAATTCATCTCGGATCTGGATCTACTAAAAGGGCCCGCTGGGAGCCAACGTGCAACATCTACAGTCTTATCTATCTAAAGTAGGTTTCAGGTTACGCAGGTGGATTTTCTTGCTATAAATTGTGACGTTATGTAGTGTTGGTGTTGAATTTAAAAGATACGCAACCTGCAAAACAGTTGGGAAGCCTTCAGCGCCAGGTGGCTCAGATAGATTTGTAGGGTGAAGTTGGATCAAGTGCCACATTTTGCTCCCAGCCCTGCCTCTTCCCTGGGACGTCTGATCTGAGCATGGTTAACCAGCACCACAATCAGAGGCTCCAGAGGGTTCGGGGACGGTACGGGTGGGAGGTTTTAGTCTCTTTCCTAATTTGATCTTTAAAGAAAGACATAAAGTTGTGGTTGAAATAAACTGTTGCACATCCACTGGGACTTGCTGCAGCCACATGTCACACTATAAGGAATCCCATAATTATCAGCCATGCGTTTTCACTGTAAATGGGGATATTACCTGAATGAGTCACATCATTTAGCACTTCGTCTATGTTTCTTTTTTTTGTTTGTTTCCTTTTTTTGTGGGAAGGTTTGGTTGTTGATTTGTTTTCTCTGCCCTGCATTGCATTGTGACTGACCATATGTAGACTTTAAAGAGAAAGGAGAAAAAAAGACAACTTGACAACTATTCTTGCTTTGCATTTTTCTGTTATCAAACACAGCAGACTTTTAACTGAGTCTGGTTAATATGTTTTCTTTCATCCGCCTTTTTTTGACTCATTTTACAAGGAAAGTGACCTGAGTCTGGTTTCTTCCAAACACATGCAGACATGCAGATAATAAAACTGTAGAAGTGTGTCCGAATCTCAGAGGTGAAAACCATCTCTTCTTTAAACGCCATTGTTTCCACTGCTCTCAGTTTTGATCATTTGGATAATGATGGTAATAATGGTAAGATGTGGATGCCACTAAATAACTTCAGCTTTACAATGAAAACCATCTGTAACTGTGACTTATTCATTGTTTTATACAGGACTTGGCTTTGTTTCCAGGATGAAGATCCACATTAAATAATGATTAAATTGTTAAGACGAGGCTAATATGTCTGTGTTGTGCTGCTGGAGCTCCTTACACAGCAGGAGCTGTCTTGGTCTTTAAAATACCGCTTTGGTTAAAGGAGGAGGCCGGGAAAATTTGTGGTTTTTAGTTTACGCTCAAGATAATCTATTTTCATAATGTGACATTTCTGCCCTAACTAACCATTCTTTCTCTGCATTTTTTATTCCAGCTCAGTTTTTCCTACATAGGAATTCAATTACCTCAATTATTCATCTTTGTCATTTGTTGCTGTGAAAACCACACTAAAAGCTTTGTGGGCAAAAAGGGAAGACTGTTTTGTTTTGGGGTTTTTTTATTGTGGAAAACAAATTAAAATTGGCTGTTAAGTTGCACAAAATATCCGATTCATTTCCTAATTGCTAATGATTGGGGGTTTTGTACAAGCACCTGCTTTTCAAATTCTTCCAAAAGTAAAATACCTTGAAACATTTTTCTCATTGCCACCACAAACCTTATTTACTTTTATTGGGAATTTATATAATTGACCATGAGAACGTGATGCATAATTGTTAACAGAAGGAACCTTATGCATGGTTTTCTAGTTTTTTACAATAAAAAAACAATTCTGAAACAGGACAGACAAAAATTTGATAGATGCTGTACTTGTATTCAACCTAACGTGTTTTGCAAAATAGCTTAAATTCAGCCACATTTTTCAATTCTTTCAGTGACTGCTCAAACAGATTTAGAGTTGGACGAGACCCAATCTCTCTTTAACCCCTTCAGACCAGATTTTTTTCTAGTGAGCCAAAATCTTTTTACTCAGCTAATTTTTACTCTTCTTAAGATTAGAAATAAAGGCGGAAAAGTCGAAATAAACGACTAAGTAAGCATACAATGTCATGAAAACTTGCGTGAAACTCACTAGTATCAAGTTAAGAGTCTGAATTTCATTGTTTTCGTTTAACAAGAAACCAATCTGTAACACGCGTCATGTAAATAACAAATTTCCAATTCTTTTTTTTTAATCCCAGAAAATATCATGTCCATTCCAGTGGACGTGAGGCGTGAAGGGGTTAAGCCCTCCGTAGCTCTGGCTGCATTAGCGTTGTCCTTCTGGAACATGACCCTCAAATCTCAAGCCTTTTGCAGCTTTGAGCAGGTTTTCATTCAGGGTTGCCCTGTATTCAGCTCCATCCATCTTCCCATTAACTCTTACCAGCTTCCTTGTTCACACTCACAAGGCATCCCTAAAACTTTTTTTTTCTTTTGCCACTTTCTAGAAAGGCTTTGTGTAGTATGAGATGTCTAAATCTTAGGATGTTGTTTTATAACTTTGCTCAACTTCAAACTCCTCCAAATCTTTATTTTTGACCTGTGTGCTCCTCTCCATGATGTTCATGACGCTTTATGCTCATTAAAGGGTTTCATACAAACCTCTGAGGGCTTCAAAAAAAAAGCCTGCTGCATTTAAGATGAGATTAAAGTACATACAGGTAGACTTCTGAAGCCAAATGGCTTCACACTATTTTATTGAAGGTCTATGAGTAAAGTGAGATGAATGAAATGGAAAAGGTTTGGAAGCTATCGATTTTCTTTCCCTTTACTATCACACACCACTTTGTATCAGTCTATCACATAGCATCCAAACGTTTGAGGCTGTAACAAGACAAAATGTAAAAAAAAAAAAAAAAAGTGAAAACTTTTTAAGGGCTCTAGATGCTCATACCTATTAAAATCAGGTAATTTGAAGACAGTTAGTAAACAAACATGCAGTTCAGTTTTCATGAACGACTGCACAGTAAAACATTCGCTGATCCCTGTGGTGATTGTCTGCAGCACCTCTCAGCGTGTTAACGCGGGTTTTAACACATCGCATAGTGTCGGCCTTATGGTCGCTACATGGCCTGTCAGAGGCAATGGGCTCCTTTCAAGAAGCGCAGGGAGAAGAGAAGCCATTACTGTCCATAATAGAGCATCTGTGGGCCACAGAAGTTTTCATTAGTTTGTCAGTTTTAACTACGCAGATGTGGAGATTAAAAGCTGTTGACATCTCAAGCACCCCAGCAGAAAAGGTGGGAGGTATTTTTACACCTCGGTAAATTAATCCATCAGTTCATGTTAACCTAAAGCTTTCATCTGCTTTCCCTGAAATGAAGAATACGGCTTCTCCTCTCTTCAGTTATATCCCTCTGTTTTCTTTTTCCCCACTCTATCGCTCTTGTTCTCCCGTGAGAGCGTGTCCTTAGCAGTTGCGATGAAAGATTTCTGCTGCTGGCTGCAGTCTGATTGTCTGCTTGACAGCTGGCTAAGATGTTTATTTTCCTATTATTTATTACCGTCGTCCTGATCTGACGTTTGCCCCACGACATCAGCAGGCCTTGGATTAGTGAGATGGATAGCTGGGCAAATGCAGTTGTTAGGTTTGACACACCTGGTGGATTCATCACATATACACATACACATATAAAACACACATATACAGTGAAGTTTAGGTAAACTATAGCACACTGACAAACTCAACAAATTGTGATTTTTGTGAGGGAAACACCTGTAAATAACAAATAGGATGCCCCATTGAACATTAGTTCTTTATTAAGAAATGTTCAGCTGTTAATGTTGAATCTACCTTTTGGAAAAAATTTGATTTAATTGCATTTAAATGACAGAAATCCAACTTATCTCACTAACCTTCCCCTTCTCCCATTTGGCTGAAATAACTTCATTGACACCTTGTTCTTTATTCCATTTTCTATTCAACTAATAAAAAGAAAACTAATTTATTCATTTTTAAATACAGCCTCACCTTCTGGAGGGGCGAGATAAATTTTGAAATTTACATTTTAAATTTAAATGCTATTAAATGATGGCTTTCCAAAAATGCTTAGGTGAATTAAGTTTGTTAGTTAATCTCAGAGTATGATTTAGCTGTAGTTAAAGTCATTCATTCATACACATCATACATTTCTTGTAAATTCAAATATCCATCTCCGACATTCAAAATGATCTGTACTTTGATGAGAAACAAAAATCATAGTTAATGTTCCAGTTTTATTGACAGCAACCAGGTTAGAAGAAAACTATCAGATCCCTAAAGTCTCCAGCCGCCTGTGAACAATCCTGGCAGCCAGGCAATTAAATGTTGAGGCTTGTAAAGACATTTTGAGCCAAGAGCACACACAGAGTATTTCTCTGGTTGCACTTTCCCAAGCTTTCATACCAACAGATACTTGTAAAAGTGTGGTATCTCCTGCTTCAGCACACATCTGCTCAGTCACAGCGAGTTTCGCTTAGCTGAGCTTTGCTGTTTTATAGGTGTCCCTGATGAAGCGTTGCAATAAGTTTGTTCCACTGGCTGGAACTGAAGAGAAGGGCAGGTGAGGTCACCTGACCTCCCAACCTCATAACCCTTGCTGTGTTAACCTCTGGCACTGCCTATGTGTCCTTTAGCTGCTAAGAGGAAGCAGCATATGCCCTCCAGAGTTGGGTTTTTTGGCTCTGTGCATCTGTGAATCTGACCGGACATTCTCGGCCCATTCCCACACCCCTGACCCCGCCAGAAGCTTCTCTGTTGGCCGTCCCTCCCCACTCCTCCATTTAGAGCACCTCTCTTTTGGCTACATTCCCACTAACTGAATTACGCTTTCACCTCAGGGGGGGAAAGAAGAGCCGGTTGTGAGATGATGACAGATTCATTCAGCGAGGCTTAAAGGGCAGCAAGTGTTTCTTATTGACGCAAGCTGTCTGATGATGTAGCTGATGATACAGACCAATCTGTTGGAGCAGGATGTGACTAAAAGCTTTATCATAACCCTGAAAACAACAGCTCTGTTTAGTCTTATTTTCAAAATAAGCTCCAAATGTACAGCTAGCTCACCTTTTGACTGATATCCATCTTTCTTTTTATAATAAACTCAGATCTGATCCCTTCAGCTGTTGTTTGTTGTGTTTAAATGCTGACCATAAGAGCCCTCAGCTACCACAGGATGGTAAAACCAGCCAACAAAAGAGTTATTTAATTGTTAAACATGCTGAGATCACAGCCAGGCTCTATCCTTATAACACAAAACAGTTTGCTTCCTGTTTTGCTCTGTTCTCTACTGACACTGAATGAGTTTCAGTGTTGTAAATTGCGTTTTATGAGACTCGTATATCTAAAATATTCAAGGGAATATTTCACAGTGTATACTGTGAAATGTGGGAGAATTGGCAATGGCTGTCAATTCACCCATTGTCTGCTCTCAGACAATGGGTGAATATTGTCACCCAATATTCACCATAAGAGATATCATATCACTAATGTGATATGATATCACTTACTAACAAAAGCATGATGATATGATATCATGCTTTTGTGCACAATGTGAAACAATCCTCTGTTATATGTTTATGGAAGCATTTACCAGAGTATTAATAGAAGATGATAGATGATAAAATAAAATAAAAAAAGATTAATTAAGAGCCCTGAAAATGATGCCCTTGACTTTTAAAATCAGGTTTTAAGACAGAAATGAGACAAGGGGATTCTTACTTTGTGTTCATGTGTGAAAACAATAATCTTTCCACATCTGCACACATTTTTATCTTTTTTCCCTATTTCTAAATGTTCTTTTCTAATTAATGTTTGATGTTAGTTTAAATATCAGGAGTGATAAGCCACAGACATAGCAAATATTTAAAAGGTTAGGAACTGCAGTATATGCGTCATCTCTGCTCCTAGTCAAGTTTCTTTTTTTTTTATTTATGTCAATGCAGTTATCTCTGAGTGGTTTTTCTTCCTGTTTGTTTGTTTGATGGGGGAAAAAACTGCAACTCACTTTTCCAGAGTCCAGAAACGACCAAGACTTTCAGAACAAGAAATAGTTTGACTCGTTTTAGCTGAGAAAGAAACGACTTTATTTGCTCTTTTGTTTGTTTTGTTACTTTTTAAAGATAATGTAATCCATACATTGTTTGTGCTAATTTATAAAATACAAATCAGTTGAAATATATGTGCCAATGCTTCTGTACATAATAAAAAAAACGTAATTTTTCAGAAGCTTTATCAGGATATCCTCTAAACTCTCCATCCTATTCCTTCTTTTCGTTTAACTCTTATCAAACAGCAAAGAGCTCTAGAGTAGTTTGACCCAGTTCTGTTGATGGTAAGAGCTGGCACTCACAAAAAGCAGAGCCTCGAAAGGCACCAACGATAACATTGTGCTGGTGACTTTGGCAGCCAGCCTGCTACGGAGATAATCTAACGCCACCAAGATGTCTGGAAAGGCTTCGTGATTTTTCCCAGCTCCAGACCTGTAGGGTCCGATTCCCTGGAGAAAAGTCCGACTGATATTCCTCTTCAAAGTAACCTGTCTTCCTTTAGGCAGTGAACAGCTTCATCTGGTTCTGTGGTGCTGTGCTGACCGGGACAAGGTACATGACCTGTGCTGAAGGTATTTTTATTCGTTTGGAGTAAGTAAGGGGAAAGGAGAGGAAAACAAGAGTTGGTCTTTAGGATAATTGTTAAAACAGAGGTTTGAATTTCCTTTTCAAAGTTTCCTGGAGGCATCTGTTCAGCTCCTCGCTCCTGGTAGACATAGTTTTCATCAGCGATAATACTCTGAGTTTTTACAACAGACATAAGTTTTGAAGGTTTAGATTCACCCCGATCTACGCTTTATAATCTTTTCTGTCTTTTCTTAGGGTTACTTAGCATTTGGTGGTTTTGCTCTCTCCCAAAATAGAAAACTGAGCTTGCAGGAGATTATTAAGAATAAATTCCTGCTAATAGCTTCTGACTGCATGCAAAACATTGAACCATCTAATTTATTAACAAAAATAATCCCAGTGCAATTGCTGCAGCTCATTAGTGGTCATGTAAACTAAAATTTGTTTTCCATTTCCAAGAAACTCTTTAAATAAGTGTGGATATTCACTGTGTTGAATAGGGATTTTTACACAATCCAGTGAGAAATTGGATATTTATAGATCACAAGCATCCTACTAGCTCCATACATTAACATAAAATTCATGTTTATGTTGAGTGGATGTAACTTCTCACTACATATTAGGCTGAATGCCACTAAAAATACCTGCAAAATAAAGGTGGAACCATCAACTGCATAGCTTTAATAGGCTTCTCTTGTCACAGTTAAAGCAACTGGAGGCAGGGCCACATTGATGTTCTGGCAGCATTGTCTTAAGTTAGTATCAGGACTAACAGGATGTGAGTGTTGTTGGTACTTCCTGTCCAGACTGAAGACGACTGGAAATTGTCTGGCTTGGCTGCAGCTTTTTGTGACCGCCTGCTGGCTCCAAGCCAGAGCACAGTTCATCTCCAACAAGTTTGTTATCTTACTTTTTACAGCAATAAAACATAAATATAACTTTAAGCTGAAACGATCAGCATTGGTACCCTGAACAGAGGGCATAGATGTGGTTCAGTATAAAGAGAACCAAAGGAACAAAATTGAGCTAAGATGAAAATGAAAATGTGTTTTAGGAAGCATGGGTTGACTGTTTAGTAATTAATAACCTTCATTGTAGAAGACGGGAATAAGTCCTTAGAGAATCCTAATTATTACCAAACTTTATGATTTCGATTTTCTTACCATCCCAGACTGCAAACTACTTCCTGCTTTTTGATCATTCACTTTTCCAAGTCTGTCTTCTTCAAACATCTGATGATGCTTTCATTTCTCCAAGCTGTCAATTTCCTTTAAACCTTCACATAATCTCAGGTTTCCTGACCTCTGTCCTCTGCCACGATGACAGAAACTTTACCTGTAGCCTCTCTGCCACTCATGCAATCCCAAAGAGTCAATTTCCTCCAAGGCTCAGCCATGCAGAGTCACTAAAAGCCATTACAAAGGGCATGTATTCTCAAGCCATTATGGTCATTTGAGAAGATTTGCTGATGGATATAATTTGTTTCTTTCTGTCATTTTGACAGATTATGATGCTTTGCAACGTCTTTACTTATTGTAATGATTACTAGCTACACTTATCTTTGTAATATTATCCATATGTTGCCCTTCATCCTAACAAAGATGGACAGTCCAGCTGCTATTAGCAGGATGTTTCTAATATAATAGGTGGACTTTAACATTTTGATTGAACAGGGCACAGAAAATAGTTTGCCAGGTGGTGGAAAAATAAAAGTAATGGAAGTGAAAAGGGCAGCATTTTGCTACCATCGCTTACTTCAGCAGTTATTACAATGTCTTAAAAAAGTGTTCGTACACCTTGAACTTTTTCGTATTTGATGCTAAAACCACTCACACGAGGGAGGAATGGAAAAAAAACCTATACGTGACTTCCATTTTTAAAGAAAAATAAATCTAAAAAGTTTATAGTTTTCATCCTTTTCTATTATACCTTTATATAGAATCCAGTGAGGCCAATTGACCTCACAAGTTGCCTTATTGATAAAAAGATTTCTTGCAGGAGACACACCACCCATGGGAAATGAAGGTTGTCTGGTGACGAGATTTTACGTTTTACTTGCTAAACATCAGCATGAACAAAGCATGACCACAGTAAGACATGTTGGTGTTGGAATCAGGCTGTGGCGATACGTTTTTCCAACAGTTACAGTGAAGCCAGTCAGAGCTTATGGAAAGATTTATGAAGCTAAATTCTGATAGAAAACTTTTTAAAGATTGCAAAAGGCACCCAAACATATAGGCAGAGCTTCAATTTAATGGTTCAGATATTAGGTACAAGTCCAAACCTGGAGAGCTGCTATTTTGTAGACATCCCATCTCCAACACACCTGAATCAAAAGCAAGGCTCATGTCCAGACCTCGAGCTGAATCACATTCTGATGCAGGTGTGCAGCCACTTGAATCAGGTGTGATAGAGAAGAGATTAATCCAAAACTTACAGGATAAGTGGCTCCTCTCTCAAACAACCGAAAGCTCTTTCTTGTCCTCTCAGAAATCAGAAGACAAACATGTATTCTCTCACATAAAATGTATGTGAGAGGAGAAGCCAGTAAGAAATCAAATATAAAATAAAATGTGACAAAATGAAGAATAAGAAAACTAGTTCTAGAAAAGAAATAGGTCAGAACAAAAAAAAAGTGTTCTTTTGCCTAGACAAGAAAATTATGGTTTCTCCTTTTATTTTACAATAGCCAATAAAGTAGCAAACCATTTTCTCATCTTACCACTTGGCCACATTATTACAGATGTAATTTTCCAAAAATGTGCTGGAGGAGCACTTTTTACTCAGAGCAATAGGTATTCAAGGATCTGCGTGTTCCTCCTGTGTTTTCTTCAGCATTGGGTTTAACCTCATTTCAACACGTCGGTCTCCATCTTGAGAAAGTTGTCATTCAAGATTTTAAGAAACCAAGTAATCTCAAGCCTAATTTATTGCACGCCTTTCAGCTTATGAATATCTGTGGATCAGAGAAGTGCAGCAGTCGCATCAGCTTTAGCAGGATCTTCTCAGGTTTTGGGGCCTTCAGCAGAATAGAGCTTTATATTTAGTCCTACAAGCTTAATGTTATTATTAGGCCTCCCTCATTTGTGCAGGCTGAACATGCTCCCTCCATCTTTAGTTTACTTTAAGTGTTTTGCTCAGTTGTCAACTCTGCATTACCCTCCTGTTCACATTCCTGGCTCTGGTGTCAGCTACAATAATATTATCTCAGTTGAATGTCGGCCGTTCATGTGATCTTCGGCTTGGGACTGTATTTAACCATGTTCAGACCGCACTGCCGCTCCAGGGGCTTGATCTGCCTCTGTTGCTTAGACTGTACTGCAGATTCATAATTAACCTGAAACAAAGCATTGGCCTGTGACAAATCGACTGTAATTCTACACTCCACCTCCTTCTGCTAAACAAGACACAATATGGCTGACTTGGCGTGGTCCGCTTCGCTGAGATGTTAATGAAGTGCTCCAGCAGAGCAAACCCCAGGGCAAAGAAAGAGAAATCCAGGGATGTATGGATGTTACAACGGGAGAAAAGTCTGAAAGTCCCTGGAAGTGGAAGGGAATATTTATCTTAATTTATCTTAAAAGTGCTGAAAGCCCAGAGCCAGAATGAGGCTGATGATATCGTCCTGCAGTCACATGTGGGATGGTTATTTATACTGCAGCTGCAATGACAAATAGTTGGAGTGCACTGAGTAAAATAGTTGAGAGAGCACCTCAAGGACAGTTTCCTGGTCAGCTGGTTGCACATTGAGGTAACTCTTTGATTAGCTTTGTTTCTTCAGGCTGTTTTACTTCACAGTTACATCCTGCTTTAATAATGTTAACTCATTCAGTTCCAAGAGTTAAATGAGGTAACATTAATAATGTATCATTTGTGTTTGTGATATATTCATTTGTTTATCCAGAAAGAAAAGTCATCCAACTCACTTTGACACATGAATAAAAACGTGAAGTATTTTTGCTAGTTACGTATATGAAAGACTGGAACACAATACACACATTTGATGAGCAGATGTCCATCATGAAATCATAATTCTTTCATATCTTCATGCAATATTTGTTCACTTATTTTGAAATATCTTTGGCATTTACTGTAGTATTCCATAACGCTCTGGAATATTACAAACTTTAAGTTTGTGGGCATCATGAGAAAACAAGGACCAACATTTGTAACACCAATTTACATTTTTGCTTGAGTATTAAATCAATCTGCGTTATCCTCACAAACTCTGACCACATAATCCCACTATACCTTCAGCCTTTGTTCCTGTCGTTTGTGCTAATTGCAACAGAAAATGTGGACAGATGCTCCCCTCAGTTTTTAACCATGCAGCAACCACAGGTATGTTAACTGTGGCTGGCTTTGGTCTCTGTACATTAGCTGCACATTCCAGCGGTACAGATAATGGGAAGCACTATTAGGAGTTATTTGTGGTTGTGCTGCGGCGTGTTTCACCAGATTCCAGCATTAGCCTGGGTTTTAACGTTGGCGGGTGAAAGATGCAAAGGGAGTGAAGGTCTGATGTTTTGTCTCCATTTGTGTCTGAGGTCTACTTTCCTCCCTGTACACACACGTGTATCTCTGATGCATCTGGAGACTTTCTGGCCGTGGCGTTTAGGGGGTGGACTAGTGACACGGAGCGACAGCAGGGAAGCTTCCTTCTCCCCTGCTAACAAAAAGCAAACAAGCTAATCAGAGTCAACACTGTGGCCCCATTTCACCTCCATCCCATCATACACTCATTCAGACAGTGGAGAGGTCCATCCTTTTGCAGAAGTGTTAGAGCTGCTGTGAAAAAGTGGTGAGTGCTTGTGTCTATTAGATCATGGAAAGACGGGGAGCATGCAGATGTGCCCCCACTAGTCCCCTAAATGCCTCTAAACTTTAATGCTTCACTAGCCACATCTTCATTAACAGCTCTTTTTATCCCTCCTTACAGTTTTCACAACTTTTACTTCAGAAATGCAGCAACTGAAGCCGTTGACATGCACCCCGGGCCTCATTTATTAGCTGTTCTGAAGGTTTTAATCACATGTGATGATTCCCATACAGGTGGACATAGTTATTCCTTTTTAAGAACATCCTAGAAGCGTTTATGTGGTGGTGTTAAAGTGGAGGGTTACAGTCCATTCACAGCGATGAAACAACGGTAAACATGTTTGCCTACGGCATTTGATTTTGTTTAGTCAACCATGCCTCTAAACAATAAATTTGAACTTAGATGCTGGGTCAGCAATTTGCTTCCTGTAGAGTCGACTGGGAGCATATTTTAGTAGTGATGGCAGCTGCAAAGGTAAGTAAGTTTGCAAATAGTGGTACAACTCAATAAATCACAATATCATAAAACAAAGCTCATTTGTTTAATATTTCAGTTAAAACGTGATGCGTGCCTGTAAGCGTAATTTTAAAAAAAATAAAACTAATCCGGTTGGTATCTTTATTTTGAAAGTCACAATTAGTTGGTTGGTGTCTGAGGCATCCTCTAGTAAAAGGGCAACATACACAAGGTAAAGGTAAAGTCTCTTATTTTGAAGAGCATCTGCTGTTACAGGAGCACTCGGTACAAACTGCCTGGTTGCCATGGTGATTCAAAGAATGCAGCTGGTCACTTTCTCTCATATGATGACAGTGTGAGCCAAATATGTGACTCAGTGGCGGTCAACGTATTTCTGTGGCAGGCAGCAATAAATGCCAACAGGTTTTCTGTGGCACCGTTGTGAAGATGTTCCTTATAAATGAGTGGATTATATCCTGAAAGAGTTTTCTTCTGTCCATGTACTCCTAGAAAGGATTTGCTTGTTGTGTACACTTGGCAACGTGCAGTCCAAACGTGACAAAGGATTTACCAGAGTTACATCATATAATCAAGTGTGTATGTTTTTTAGTGAAAGCACTTTCATCTCTCCTGGTCGGTTTAAGAGCTTCTTTCCAGATGGGCTTGCTAAGTCTTGTACGTGTGTGTTTGTAACATCAGGTGCAGATTTAAACTGATCCAGAAACTTTTGTAAACACACACTCTCCCTTCTCCTCTTCCTCCTCCACTCTCCTTCAAGACCACAAACAAATAAATCTCAGACTACAAATTAGCACCAGTCAATGTTTTCCAGCATGCACACCTTGACTCGAGATGACCTTTTTTAGCTCTTTGTCCTTCAGAGAGTAGAAAAGATGTTGCTTTTAGAAAGGTGCGTGATTATCTGTGACCCTCCTCGGCTGTCCTTGACCCGCTATGGGATAACAGTCGTGGGCTTGACGTTATTTATGTTGAGCCCTGTACTCGCCTTTTGAACTCATTGCTTGTGTCTGTGAATTTTCGTCCCAAATATATCTTCCTCTGTCAACATTCCACCTCCAGACTGACCTCCTTTGCAGAGAGAAAAGGGGAAGAGCGAGAGATGAGGATGAGCACTGTGGAGGAGGGTTGTAACTGCTATAACTAAAGAGACTTTATCTTTAAGGGCTTCTGTGCTTCGTGACAGAAACCATTCTGCAAGCTTGTTATCTCTCACTGCCCTCCTTCTCACTCACACGGACGCATGAGAACATTGCCTTTTTTCAGCAATGTACGTTTTGCTGCTGCCGGGTCTCCCCAGGTTTACATCAGGGATCATCTCATGACCTCATTCACATTTTTCTTATGATACATGTATATTATCACAATTTTTTATGGAAAAGGAGACCAAATTGTGTTGGGGAAAAAAAAAATGTTTTTACTTTTTTCCTTTAAAAAATCAACATGGGAAAAAAAAAGGTTAGAGCCACAGATTAAGTGAGAAGTTGTGGTATGATGACGTATTTTAATATTTGCACTGTTTTGATGGATGGAGTCAATGCAGATTTTAAGTGTTTTTCAGCATTTCAAGCATTGGCACTTTGATATTATTACAGACAAACTTTAGTTTGATTTTATAAAAGTGAAATCATCTATTGTTCAGCATGAATCATAGTTTCCAACCAGAACAAAACATTCACACAGAGGCAGGATCTCTTCAAACAAATTCTCCTGAAAACAAGCAAGAATAAAATAATGATTGTTTTACTTCCACTTTTCATGAGTCATATCAATTCCTAGGAACAGTTTGATTATATTGATCACCTGGTAGCGAGACAGGTTTGTTATCGAGAGGTCTGAAGTTCAGATAAGGTCAGAATAGGTTTACTGTCCTATTTTTTTGCCGCCAAAGTCACATAAATCATATTAATAGTTGGACTTCTTATACAAATCCAAAACCACATAAAAAATACTTTTATGCTAAGTGTATGCCAATTTTACTTTAGATTTCTATGGACCATTTCGATGTTATTTATGTATATTTGCAAAACAACTGTAAGTGAGAGTATTTGTGGGAAACTAAACAGAATTTATTATGACTGTTTTTTAACCAATTGTTTTCCTTTTAAAAATTTTTTACAGATATTGAGCATGTACATGTATTAGGTTAAATTTAACTTATTTTGAACGAGACCCTACTTTCCTTATGTTATGTGTCGAGAAAGAAATATATTTTCAATATTAAATGAAGAAGTCAGAAAAATATATGCATACAGTGTTCATTTATATGTAAACGGAGAAGTTAGTGAGAAGGTAGATAGCCTTTTGAACTAGGCCATAAGTGGAAAAAGATTGTTTCATGTGTGACATAACTGTTGTTTTCACCAGCTTGGAAATCAAAGGCCCTCACAGATGTCTCTGAAAGCCAAACCCACTCGTTATCGAATTAACAGCGGCCTCTCTTCTGCCCTGTATTTATGACAAGAGTAACTTAAGAACATCATCAGAGAATAAAGAAATGTAAGACTTCCTCCTTCCTCTCTGTGTTTTAGTGTCAGATGGATTACCGAAGTATATAAAAAACAAATCAAAACACACATATGGTTCCTGAACCCCCTTCAAGGGCGGTTGCACAGTGGCTCAGTCTTCAGCTTCGGTCAAACAAACTTCAAAGTAATTGGAAGTTTAAACAATTTGATAGTCTGTGTATCTCAGAGAAGGAACTGTTTGATTCTGTTAACCTGAGTCATTCACTTCTGAGCTTCTCCAATTTGATTCGACACGCACACCTACCTCTTTCCTGTTCCCACTGATCCAGTACACTGGAAAACCGACACACCTCAGTGGGATTACAGGCCATGCCAAGAGGCTGCGAGTCGGCTTCATTATGAAACATGCCTGCGGCATGAATCTGGCTTTTTTTATGTGGCTGAACCTGTACGGTACATGAGAAAATGGTTGTCCGAGTGTGTTGCATATGAACGTTTGCATGTGTGCAACCAAAAGACTAGCAGGTACTTGTGTCATTGTCTGCGAGTCATGTGGTGAAGACCTGGGAGATGCTGGAATTTCTTCAAAGTGAAATTTCTGCTGCCGCTATGAAATGAGCCGAGAGGGTCTGGAATAAGAGGATGAAAGACGTGGAGTGCATGGTGGGACAGCAGGGTGCAGAGTCCAGGAGATCTGGAAGGCAATAAGTAACACTGTTAGTTATTTTAGGAGCAGTTCATACATTATTATCATTTCAAAGGGTTGATGACATGTGTCTGCAGATGAATTCCTGACTCGTATGTGGTTTGCAAACTTCCAGGAAAAAAACTGAAATAATTTGTTACCACAATCGTGTTAACAAAAGCAAAATCGAGTGTGGAGCATAAGATTGTGTGCCTTTGATGTGAAAAGCTTCAGATTGTTTTATGCTTCATTTACTTCCAACATTTAGAAACATGTCTAATATGTCAACATGCAGCTAAATTAAAAACAGACATATATTAACACTTATTTTGTCGACACTACTTGAAAATGTTTTTGCAGTGAGAAATATTTCAGCATGGAGAGCAGAAAAGCAGCAACCTGAAAAGTCAATGCATTAAAAGCAATTTTCTGTGGTTTACCTGCAAATGGTTTGCATATGATAGACGAAACAATTAAATTTGTAAAAGAAACATTTTTGCAATGCTTCAGAGTTGCTCATGGGAGTTTGGTCATCCAGTCCACATGTGCTTTGTTGCTTTTCAGAAGGCTTACGACCGTGTCCCCCAAGGGACATCCAGTCCTTGTATAACCAAAGCAAAAACTTGCATGCATTCTTGGCACACAGTCAAGCTTATCACCAGTAATGTTTGTGGTGTTCATAGACCAAATCTGAAGGTGTAGCTTATGAAAGGAGGGATTCTGGTCCCTGGAACCTCAGGGTTCTGTCTTTGCTTTTTTGAGGATGATGCATGCAGTAGGGGTAGAAAAAGCGCATTCAAAATGTTAGGCACCTGTTTGACCTGTCTGTCTGAAGTCCTGCTTGTTAAGGAGTTTCTGGAAGATTACCTGTTGTTCTGATGAACCAAAATCTAAGCTTTTCAGCCAATCCCATGTTTACAATCCCATGGGATTACAATACCCAGATCCTAATCCAATTGAAGATTTATAGAAATATCTAAATACTGCAGTGTGGACACTAGACATGTAGTAGATACTGAAGTATATAGAGGTTTTAGTTTTTCTTATCATATGGTATTAAAAAAATTTCTTCGCTACACCCCAACATATCGCACACTGCTGTTCAGGTGGCAGAAGGAAGGTTACTCTATTTTTCTCCATACTTATCAATTGACCAATTTGGCTGTTTTGAAAATTTCCCAGTCACAAAAACCACAGACCTTGAAGATGTGAAAACTGAAGGAGCGCCTTCATCAGGCTTATCTTATCTTATTGCATAATCTACAATCTGGTTGTTTCAAAGAAAGCCAACAAGACATTGTTAAATTATTAGTTATACAATTTTTGTTTCCTCAGTTTGTTCTCAGTTTGGACCAAACTGCCTGTTGATTCTCTCAGAAGGTGCTGACATAAAATTAAGGCAGTTTTTTTTATTGTTATTATTTTTTTAATTTATTCAACTGATTCAACAATCAAAAGCAACATCTGTTATGTTTAACATAGATTAAAGAAACAGGATGTAGTGGTTTTTTTTATTGCTTGTTTGTTTATTGGGGAATGGTTCAGGCAAATTAGTCATCATATGTTTATGAAGAAAGGGAAGTATATACAGATTTTCTTTAGCTTATGCCAAATGTTGCTTACTTTAAATAAAGGATAAGACACAAATGTTTCTGAATGTTATACAGAGCAAATGGTTGACTGTGCAGCTGTACTTGGTGACACTCGCCAGGAGTACATCTGCATGACTGTGAAGCCTGCAGAGCTATAATCAGGAAATCCATCAACAAGAGACGAGGACTCTGCGGTCAGCAAGAAGCAGGTGCAATGGTATACATTTCCTGAAGAAAAAAAAACTGTAGATCTGGAAACCGCCCGAAAATGCAAACAGGGCCACTTAGGCCATTTAAAATTATTTTCTTGAATTTTTTTTCGTTAAAATCTATGCCTCTTAAAGGAGCTGACTTGTTAGCAAACGAAAAGCCCAGATGATGAATAGAATTACCTTAGGCAAAACTAAATTGCTTCCTTACGTTTGAGCTCTAAACGTTCAAGTGTATCCATGTAAATACCCAAAGATGAATGAAGAAAATTATGTCTTCTTCTTTTTTTCCAACTTGGATTCCACAAATTGACGCCTTTTCCTCTCCACAGTCAGCCAGTCAAGCTTCATGTAACGTGCCCCAAACGGGGCGTGTGTGGGGGTGTGTGTGTGTGTGTTTCCTAACAGCTGGACAGGTCCCACTGAACCAAAGCACTAAGGATGGCTGCTAATAACCCAACTTAATAATCCCTACATTACCTAATGTCTTTCTGCATTCAGTGTCATTAAATACCCATTTATTGGAATGCTAACACTTAATGCTATTGTGACCATATTCCCCGGGGGCGGAGGCTAATGCTAAACTATGTCTGCTTGGCTCTGCAGTGGTGCAGCAGAGCAGTTTGTTCCCTCAGGTGGTAATGTTTTGTGATTACTCTGGAGCTCATGGAGGTGAAGCCCAGCACAGAGGCCCCTCAGCAGGACATCTGGTTAATGAGTGTCAGAGTGTGCTGGTGGAGCCTCAAATTGGAAAAACAGGAAATGTTGGTCCAGGCTAAAACCTGCCCTGGAAGCACATAAAGCACCCAGATACGGTCTTGAAGAACTCTTGCTTTGTACGCCACTCCTCCATCGTACTGAATCCATTGAAGATCCATGCTGAGAGGGCTCACAAACCATAAAACTAATGTTTTATGGCTTAGAATATTGTTTATTTTTAGTAAAATTTGTCTGAATTGCATTCCAATAAGTGTTTCTTCCAGATTCAGTCTGTGTTTCAGGATTATCACGCCACGTGTCGATTAAAATCCGCTGAATTCGAGGCCTAATTGGACACACGGAGAAGCTCCCTCGAGGGATGGTACAATCAACGCTAAGCACTCTGGGAACCTTACTGGAAGCCATTAAGGAAACAAGACATTTCCGACCACAGGGAACTAGAAAAATGACCAAAAATTAGGAAAGGGGTGGAAAAAAAATTACCCTCATCTGACCAGATTTCTTAAAAGCATCGTTGTTCAGCACAGGCGTGAGAGTCGCGTGGCAAGGTAAAGGCTGGCCTGCAATAGTCTACACATGTTACCTTTTTGATATTCTTCTTCTTGTTGTGAAATAACTATCCAGACCTGAACTGTTAGCATTATTTTACCCCAAAAAGCACAACCAAAAGCTATTCTGCCCTACACTGACATAGTACTAGTGCCCTGTAACATGAAGGTCCTAGAATCCAAACCCATTTTGGAGTTTTTCTGCATGTAGTTTATTTGGCCTCCACCTGTATGGGCAAGTTTTCTCCCAGCTTTCTCCCACAGCCCAAAAACATGTCTGTTATGTCACATGGTTATTAAATTTCACTTTGGTACGACTGTGTCCTGGAAGTTTTTTCAGGGTGTACTTCACCTCTCGTATAATGACTTTAACAGATATTGAAAATGGATGATTGGATGGATGTTTCTTCCATTCAAACAGCTTGAATGAGAGAAACTGTTCTGTGTTTAGTTGCTGTCAAAAACAATAAAACATTGGCATCAAGTATCCAAATTCTTCTTCCTTTTTCTTCCGCTGCTGCGAATGCTTCAGACAGTTAAGCCTTTTAGGCTTGGGATAACCTTTTGACTTGTGTGGTGATCCAATTATGAATGCTGCAGTGTTAAATATGCACTAATGCAATCCTGGAGTGTTATTGTAAATGTACTTAAATCATTGTGTGATAGTGTGACAGCTGTATTTGTCCAAAAATTGGGAATGTGCTGGACCTAAGCAGAAATTTGAAGCGTGTTTTGACTCGTTGTGCTCCCTAAGGAAGAAATTGTCCAAATGTAAAACATAAATCTTGCCATGCAGTACTTCAATGGAAAAAATGCCCTGTTGTTTTTTTCCTTTTCCCTGTGGTTTGACTGAGGGTCTTTATGTGTTGCTTGTGTGGGCCCTTCATGGTGCTTACAGTCAACACTGCAGTCACAAAAGTGCGTCCACTTTTCCACAGAGGTACTGGGCACATCCAACAGTTTCCTGTAAATAACTGGTCCACTACAAACCACAGCTCAGCTCTTGTTTTTCTGTCCAAGAAAATTTTATAGCAATACTGTAATAAGCTAATTATAAAAGGTTCTGCTTGTTCTGGCAATGTCCATCTCTTTATGCAGTGTAGTTAATTCTAGAAACTAATTTATATCAGTCAGTTAGGATTTGTTTAAGCAGATATTAATTAATCACAAAAGATACACCAATAATTCAGCTCCAGATTAAGATCAGTTGATTTCCATCCAGTATCCAGCAGATTGCAAACTGGAAACTTTAATATTTTACCTTGCTGTGAATGAACCAATGTTAAGTGCTACAAGGTCACACTAACAACAACATACACAGCTATTGAGGAAAGAGACTCAAAGTTAATCACTTTCAGTATCTGTGAACTTTTCTTAAAATTGAGCTAGAAGAAGCACAGAGATATAAGAAGCTCTTAAATTGTATTTTCTACATTTCAAAGCAAAGTTGCCGTGTTACTACTTCTTAATAAAATCCTGTTTTACAGTCTCTGCTCTCGCACAGTGACGTCACCTGCTGTTCTTGTTTAATATTTTAGTTCTTAAAAAGAAAACAAAATTGGAAATTGACTACATTCATATTGGTGCATTTCTAATTATATGCAATGTGTTTATGTCTGTGTATTTTTGAGGATGTCTTTGTTACTGTATTTAAATTCAGGAGAAAGCATTATAACATACAAAGACTGGATATTCTCCATCCTCTAATCTGCACAATTTACAGTACGACATCGTCTGTCGATGCCCTATTGTCATCAGGTTTTCATTTTAAAATATGACTTCAACTTGTTTTCTCCCTTTGCCAAAGGCTTCCTGAATCTTCAAAAGCTCTGTCTCTCTGTTCGGGGGGCCTCACTGAAGCCGCCGAGTGAAGAAAATACACAGTTGCTGTTTTCAGAGGAAGTCCAGAAAGCAGTTTAAATAAGAAACCCACACTCTGCTTGTCACTTTCAACTCCTGCTGGAGAGACTGATGGAAACTCGTCACAATGATTGAAGCGCCGCATGAAGCTTGAGGTCGGAGACAGTTAGCAGCAGCACATTTGAGTGCTGGTGGAATCTGCATGAGCACCTGGAAGCAATTGTGTTTACCTCCTAGGAATATTTATGCGATGGTGAATTATTCTGAGCGTGTTCCGAGTGTTTATTTCTGTACTGATGTCTGGCTGCATTGGCAGAACAACTGCACGGCCAACTCCGGCTATAGAGGGTCTTTTAAAACACGGCTGCAGAATTAGTGTGGGAATTTTACTCTTGTTGACAGCGCGAAGGCAAATTTAGGCCAACCGTTTCCCTCGTTATGGTAAAGTCAGCCCTTCTATGCCTAAAAGCGCCTCTTTTTATATATGCTGCTCCATGTCCAAACACTGTTAGAGCCCCATAAAACCCCTCCATAATATTTTCATATCTGTCATTTCACTCTCTGCTGTTAGAAAGTAGCTAAAGGGAGAGGAAACTGCTTTTGTTTGTGGTATTCATTCCCATCATAACACATAATCCCCAATTTCCCATGGGTGTCTTTGTTGTGATGACATGTGGCACCAAGAAAAACAGGCAGTCTGCATGAAACCCAGTGCTCTGGTGGGTTTGTTTTGTCTAGGTGGACAGGACTCAAGGAGAGCGTTTTGGTATTTTTTGGATATATGCTTGTTTTCTCTGCGCAGATGTACAGAGGTTTGTACATTTTAAAGGAATCTGAGAAGCTTTATCTCATGACACAAGCTGTGGTCTTTTTCAGCAAAAACCATTTGAGACATCCGTCACTTTCGGAGAGCTAGACAAAGTCTGTGCAAAATTTGCTTTGAATAAACAGTCACAGCTCATTAATTAGTCGGGTTGAAGTAAAATCCAGACAGACATGCAGACAGGGTGAATGCAGTAACAAAAATACATATTTTTAAAGATCTCTGCAGGTTTTATTTTTACTGATTTGAAAATAATCGAGTGGTTTCTAATAAAAGCCTAGTCAAGGATTTTATCCTCCCCCTAGGATAAATGATAACTTAACATACCCCTTGTCTCCTTGTAAAATGTCTTTCCAATCACTTGAGTTAACTGACCAACTTTAACCTTCCAATAAACAACAGATGTTTTTTCAGCCTTTTCTAAGATTTTTTAATACACATAAATTACTCTTCTACTCACAGCACAAGTGTGTTAAAGAAGACCAGCTGTGATTTTACTAAGATTTAAAAGGGGTTTATTTGTGGGCTAAAAACTTTGGTTATAACCATTGTGGCTGCATACATGGAAAGTTCCAACTTCTTCAGAAGTGTGTATCTTCCAGTAAAGCCTAATCTGATGAGAGTTTTATTTTTTGTTTTTACTACTGGACACAACGTTTTGCTTAGCCTGAAATTCACTCTAACTCCACAAAACAAATGTTGTTGGACCAAGTAGCGTTTCCCTGTTGCTGCAGTCTTCTTCCCTTTTCCTGTTTGCTTCTGTGATCTAAACATCCCCAGAAGAGTTTCTGGTTTGTAAAAGTTTCTCCAACTTTCCGTCTTGAGTACACAAAGCTATAAAGATGAAGATAGATTAATGTGTGCTTCACCTCATGTAAGCTTCCTTTTATTGACTGCAAACATACCTGAGAGCCTCACAGACTTTAGATGTGCGGCATATATTAGTGACAGTGAAATATTTTGAAAACCAATCAAAATGTAGGACATCATCAAAGCTGAGGAGAGGGAAACAAACAGTTTTGTTCAAAAAAATCTGGATAAGGGGAAGAGCAGCCATTCCAGACTGAATGTACATAGAAAACCTACTGACTGATTATAGTTATCTTTTTATTGTGTTTATTTATTTTTTCAAACGACCATGCAACACTCAATCCAATAGTGCTAGGGGTGGTCCCCACTTCCTCCGTGAAGTAAGTGTCTTTATCAAAGACTAGCATCAAGAAAATTGATCAAATTTAACCACATTTTGCACCCAAGAAAAAGGCACTCATCCAGCTTGAATTATGAGTTTATTACTGTTTTATAATTGTCACTGTGTCTCCAATTAGTTCAACAATAAAAAAGAACGTAGCACCTAAAAGCACAGAGGTTCCTTCAGGCATTTGTATGTCTAATGCACATCTGGTAGACATTTAATTTACTCTTTATTTTGGTTTTAAACAAATACTCACTAAATATTCACTGGAGCAACTTTAGGCCAATTTCAGCCTCTTTGTACATTTTTTTAAACATTTTAATTTATTCAGCCCAAAAATGCTTATTTGGGAGATAAAGCCACATAGATAGTTAGTATTCTTCCTAAGTCAGATTTCAATTTTGTTGTCTTGATCATTTTTGTTTTACTTTTAAAATAAGTGTAGTGAACAGCCTTTCTCTCCACATTGATTGTAAAATACTAAACTATTTATAGCAGTCAATAAATCATTCTTTACGTGCAAAATGTTTTCCGGAGCGACAAATTCAGGAACATCTTTTAAAGTCAGTGTGACCCAGTTAACCACCAGCTCCCCCCTTTATGATATTTGCTTGATGAACATGAAAACTACCTTAAGGATTCAGAAAAGTGTTTGCATGTGTATCTGCAGCTGAAGCGGTTGTGTACCATATGTTGACAGGGGAAGGAGGAGGGTGTCCGATGGATGGAGTGATGGCGGGGGGGAAAGGTGAAACTCCAGCAAGTGGTGTTTACCAGGAAAGAGAGCACCAGAGAACAACTGTCGGCTGCTTTAAATCTGAGACAGAAGCAAGGCATCTGAGACCGAGATGTTCCTTAGAGCAAAAACAGGAGCGAGAGACGGAAGTGGAGAATCAGGCGTGAAGACGTGACTCGGACACAGAAATCCTCTGCAGACTGACACCAGCTCCTAATCCGTCGCTCAGGCAGAGATGTTGTGAAGCACTACAACTATCTGCATGACATGATTGTTTAATTTTACTACTACAATCCATGCCTTGTTTATTTATTAATAAACAATTGCGTGTTTAGCAGTCACGCCTCCCTGCGCAGAAATGCAAGCAGGTTTTGCGAGGGTCAAAGGTGATCTTTGTTGAACTACACCAGTAGATTTATGGGCTTCGCCATTCTGGAGACTGGAGGTCACATGCTGATTTTATTTCACGCTCTAACCAACGCACACACAAAGAAATTAATGACACAAATACGAGATGATGCCATGCATGTGTGTCTTCGGTTTGAAGGGTCAGATATAGTAGGCAACAAGACTCATCTGTGAGCTCTCCAGCTGGCTTTGGGACGATGCACAGCCAACACATTTAAGACAGAGGACAAGAGACGTTGATCAGCAGAGATGTAAGCTGCGGATCGCAGATTGCAAAGGGCAAAGTTGGGCCTTGTTGTCCCGTGTCATTAATACCCCATCAGGATAAATGCAGGGTTTGAAAACAGTCAGACTTGGATGGATGAAAGGATGAGAGCAGAGAAAAATAAAGAAAAAAGGTTTTTCTCCAGGTGATCCTGTTGCCCTCATTTACCTCATATACATTCATTATCTCTCTCACTTCCGCTGTCATGACCTAAAGAGCGCTTATTCAAGCCTAATCAAGTGAGTTTACATTAATTTAGAGCTCAACTATTTAGTTTATTCACTAACTAAATGGAGTGGACACTCCATTGCCACTCCAGGGCAATGGAGTGTCCACTACTCCATTGCCCTGATTTGCCTGTTTGTTTTCCATGGCTGACACAGGGCTTACTTAGGAGATAAACTTCTTTATCAATCTCTAAAAGAGGGGAAATAGTATTGCTGTGAAAGCTATTGCATAAGAAGAAAAAAGATTTAGGCCTTACAGTTTGACCTTTCCTACTTTTGCAATCATTTCTAAAAAGCAGAGCTGTGGTGTGTGAGCTGGAGCAGACCTTGTCATAAAAGAGGAAAGTTTACAGATAAAAGTGAAGCCAAATTTGCAACAGACACTTTTCTTCCTTATAATGATCTTGCTTTTTATGAAAATATAAGAGAAAAGAAAGAAAAGTAGTAGTTAAAGTAAGAAAAAGCACTTTGGCATTTTGGGTACCTCCTGGGAAGTCCTCATACGGCCCTTTGAGCTTATTAACTGCAGCTAGTTCAAATTTCTGAACAGTCGAACAATAAAACCTTTGTCCAGATTATATGTCAAGAACAAGCTGCAAGAACAGACTGGTGTCATTTTGTCTGGAAGAAGAAACTTATCTTTTCTTGCAAATGATGTCCTGGTTTTAGTCAATAATGATGTTAAAGTTTGCATCTAAACTTAGCGCTAAACTAAAAGTCTCTTTCACCTTTTTTCTAACAAGCCTGGCCCGAAATTACAATCTCTGTATTCAAAATACTTAATCAAATCAAACCTGGTGCATTTTTTTTGCACTAATGTTTAAAGTGTGATAGTAATAATATTTATTTAACATAAATATTTTCAGAAAATATATGGACTACTCAGTTGGATTCTCTTTTTGCAGATTCTTTAAAGCACAGTTTGTAATTTGTGGATTTTTTTTTTCTGTTCATAAACACAGAAGTGTTTTCATACTTTTCTCCATAAATATTGCTAAAACTTTCGTCTTGTCTATACTCTTATGTATTGTCATTTCATGAGCTTGTTACAATTCTATTATACTTGTTACGCTTTTATTAATACCCTATATGGATTCTCTGATATTGAGAAATATCTGTTCTGCTACTTGGAGATAAATTCATTATTCCTTCTCATAAATTTAGATATTAGAAGTGGTCCTGAATCAAACTTTGCATACCACTGTAATTGTAACTATAACATATCCTGCCAGCAGTCTTGTTCTTCATCCCACTAAGCAGAATAAACTTGACACATTTGATCTCTTACTGCACCTGGATATTCGACCATAATGGATGCTTTCAGAAACTCCCGCAGGAGGAAATCTATTTGGATTCACCATGTTTGGTTTAGTTTAATGTCTTATTGGCTTTGCATGAGAAAGGTGCTTGCACACAAAGTTTCCTTTGTTGGAAGACCCACATAATTTTACTTTAAACCTGCAGCAACTGATTTATGAGGCTGGAACGGTTCCGGAAATAAAAACATAAAATATTTTTGAAAAGAGCCACCGCTTAGAGTGGACGACGTGGGCTGTAAATCACATTCAAAGTGACCACAAAGTGAATTTATTGTAGTGACGTATAACTTTATCCGCAACACCGGTTGATCTGGGATTTTGATGAAATCCAAGAACCTGTCTGATGGTTAGAGAAGGGTTTACACCCACAAGTACTTCAGAAAGAGGCTGAAACCTGATTCACATCTTGGAGCTTTTCTTCCAAAGTACCTCAAATTGATTTTAAATGTCCAGTAAGCATTTGTGTTAATCCAAATACCCGAATTAGAGATTTTGTTATTAAACAACCAAACAGACATGTCATGCACTTGAATTTTTATTCTCCCTTTTATCCTCTCATGGAGAGGGAGTTTGGATTTAAGGCCCGCAGCTGCTCAGGTGGCTTGCCAGGAACCTGGAAGAGCAGGAGAGCAAAAGCCTGCTTCACATTAGGTTGGAAGAATAAATACTATTACATCAAATATTAATCATATGTGTGAGGAAATGAAATTTACTCGACTGATTCTTACACAAACATAGATGAGCACTTAAATGATTTCGCCATCATTTTTGCTTTCAGTTTCTTATGTCGTTGTTTCTTTTGCTGAATTGTTTGAATTTAATGACAATGAAGGGCTTTCAAGAATGGACTTCCTATACAAGTGATACTTACAGTACGTTACTTCAATCATGATTAGGTTGGACTTTGACTAGGACATTCCAAATGCTTCTTTGTACTGGATTTGCATTGCACCAGTGATACAAGTCATTGCCCTTCTGCATAAGACACATACACTTGATAACCAGAGTGGTGACGGGACATTCTCCATCAGGATTTTCTGGTATAGATCAGAATTTATGGTTCCATCAGTGATAGGAACCGCACAAACTATCCAAAAAAGTTCTTCCTTTGTTTCATCACTCTAAGAAGCATTTTCCCAAATCTTTTGGGATCATCAAGATATTGTCTGTGTTCTAGTTTTTGCCTGTGAACTCTGCCAAGATGCAATTGTAACCTTAACTGGGACCTGTAGTGTTTTAGATTTCTTAGTTTTCCTGTATGAGTTGCTGATGAGCTCTTGGGGTAATGTTGGTGTGTTGATCACGAGTCTGAAAAGCTTCACAATTTTTCTTTGTTTCCTCCATTTGTGGTTAATGGTTGTTCTTGTACTTCTTTGTCGTCCCAAACCCTTAGAAACAACAGACTCATAGTTGAATTTGTTTATCATCTGTTGTTGAATTACTTTAGATCAAGACATGATGTTGCATTTTAAGATCTTTCTGCCTACTTCATGTTGTCAGACCGGTTCTATTTAAGGGATTTCTTGATTCTAAGGGACAGAAACTGAACCAAGAGATTTGGCTAATGTGGCCAAGTCACAATTTAACAAACGGTGGATTATTTTTCACATAACTTTGCCCATAATGAATGAAATGATTTGAAAATTACATTTTGTATCTATTTGGTTAATTTTAAGAGCTCTATATCTTGTCATGTAATTTAGTAATGTTGATGTGTTATAAGATAGTCCCTTAAATGACTGAATGTGAACTGAAACGTCAGACTCATCCCAGTTCTTCGCCGACTGAGTGAAAGGCTCGACAGCCATCCCAGCCATGCGCCCGCTCCAGGAACCCGAGCAGCCAATTTTACCAAACAAGGAGGCCAACAATCAGATAAAGTGACACATGACCCGCTCCTCTAGAGTTCACATTGGGACAAGCCTGCACCTGCTACAGGGACAGCATAAAAAAAACCCACACAAGTAGATTTAATACAGCACGCTGTCTTAGCTCATTGATGAAAATGTTTATTTTTAAAACTGGTAACGTCACAGCGTTCAAAATCTCAACAATGTTGGCATCAATGTTTCAAAATACTCTAATATGACAGGTTAAAATACTCCTGGTACCCAGAGTTGGATCTAAGCAGACAATCATCCTTAAAAGAAGCAGATTTCAGACTATTTTTTGATATTCATGACTTTTTTATTATTATTATATTCCTTTATTTAACCAGGTAAACCCCATTGAGATCTAGATCTCATTTTCAAGAGGGACCTGGGCAAAAAATATTGCAATACATAGCAACCTGGTTACAAGATAAAAACAAATAAAAGACTTAATGGTCGGTCTTAGAGAAAGCAGAATTGTAGTCTGCAACTTGTTTTGTAAACCAGAAGAATTTCATAATTTTATCAACTGACTTTTCTAATCTGTCACTGAAGGGGTTGTTTCTAAGCTGTTTCTGCGAACAATTATAATAAGAAAATATGTCACAGAAATCAATTTTTACTGTTGCATAAGGTAAATTTGTTCCCGTCTTTGTGATTGCAATCATATTACCAAAACTGAGATACCTGCAAATAGGTTCAAAGTAGCAGTAGTAAAAAAATTATATTGGATTCAGCTTGGCCGAAGCAGCATAGAGAAGCAAGAATGGATTTTAGTTTAAATAAGACTCAGGAGAAAAGTGTGGGACCCTTTCCAGGGCAGTTTATCTGGGTTAAAGATTCCTTTTGAATATTCGCACCATGTTTTCCCAAGCATGGTCCACACATTGTCTTATTTAACAGCCACACACACTTACACACACATATATATAATGCAGTTTAAAGTCATGGTGATTACTGTGCTTCTCTCTGTGTGCCTTTATAGTTGAAGGCCCTCTCCATCCCCAAGTCTCTGCGTTTCGCTCTAACATGTTCCAGAACATCAAACTAAAACCACATTTTATGAATGAATAAAGCACAAAGAGATAAAAGAGTATTTCTTACCCCCTTTCAGACCACCATTCACCCAACATAGTCTGGTCCTGAATGAAACAAAAACGCTGGAATACCCCTGTCAAATTACCACTCTTCTACATGAAGTTTATCACATTAAAAGGCCCCAAATTGATGCATGAAACTCTGAATGTTAAAGGTGCTTTGTCTTAATGTTTGGGTGGAGGCCGCTGTAGGTCATGCGTGTGTGGGTTTCACACATCTCGACATCTTGGGAGGTCAACAAATGGCCTCCAATCTGATCTGATCCACAAACATAACCTTCATTCTTCACTTTATATGCCACCAATGGTTACCGACCCCCACTGAAGGCAACAGCCTCCATTCATCACGGGAGCCATTGGTTCCCACGTCTAAAAGTGGTGATTAGCTCAAAGTTTCCTGAGGAGATCTCGAACTAAGAGCTACTGAAAACACACATGTTGAACCTCCCTCTGAGCCCAAACCTAGACTGTAGATTAGTGTGTAAAGAAACCAGGATTTTTCTTGTCCGTGTGAGTCTGTTTGCTCAAAGGCCTCTTGGGTACCAAAATCCAAGCATTTGTGGTTGCAGATCCTGCAAGTGAAAAAATAACAAAGAACAACACAGTTTGGTTTGGTTTGTTTATTTGTTGAGATCGGAACTCAAATACATTAATTTTGTAAGGGATGAGATAAATTTAGCCATAACTCCATACCAATAACATCTTATTTTTTTCATCAGACATCTTTTATCATTACTGTAGATTTGGCTACAGAAATGAAGGGATAAACTCCACATATGACTTATCAAACTTAGCCTACTCTAGTCAGATCTTGGTAAATCCGGTGACTGGAAATGGTTAATATTTAAATACACTTCCACATTTTCATGGGCGTAGATTACAGAGTTCTTCCAGCGGATACAAGATGTACTTATTTCTGCTTCAATAGATCCGAAGTGCCACTGTACAATCTGAACACATGTTTCCCTCATAGGCTCCAGCTTCCAAAATCCCCACTGCACAAATACATCAAAATGCAGTTATTCATTTTGGCATAAGTCCATAATAATATGATTTGGAAGGTAAAGTGGACTTAACAGTCACTCATCGCTCTATATTAAAAAGTCTCTTCAGTTTTCAGACAGGGTTGCACAGACTCTTTCAGTCTCCAGGTGCTTGTCCAGATCTTTGACTTAAACACCTGGAAATTAATCACACAGTTCACATTCATAAAGTGATGTTGGAGAAAATAAAGCAGACATTCTCCTGAGAAGTCTTGAACTCGGTCTTATAAGCCCCCACTTACACAGAGTCGGTTTTCAGTGACACTGTAATATTTTTGTTGGGATCTAGCCACTTGTTCTTCAATGATTGTAGTCTCTCAGACTCACGCATGGACAGATTACAACAAAAACAATAACAAATGGTGTTTTACTCAACCTGGTAAGTTTAACACAATTTCTGATACGGAATATGTATGTGTTAGATCAGCACTTAGTTCATCTGAGACGGGTTGCTAGGAGTCAAAATCACATTCGTGTTTAGACGACATGCTAAAATCACAGCGCCATTTAGTGGTCAGGCATGACTTGACCACTAAATGGCGATCTCTTCTAAGCGTGAAACTTTTATCTACATCCAAAAATATCAGCAGACTCTGGACACTGGTCTTCTGTAAACGTAGAATAAAAATATTTCCTTTTTTCTTTTTAAGCCTTTAGCTTACAGCTGTGACACAGCTTTGCTTAGCCGTTGGTAGATTTGTGCAATAAAACTAGCAAAGTGAATTAATTATGAACTGAAGAAAAATCATCAACAAAACATAACCGTCAATGAACAGGAAATTGTGTGCTGCTAAACATCTGCAGCTTTGTTCTATTTTTGGCTAGAAAATCTCTGACAAAGTTTGATTTTCTCTTCATAATTTATAAATTTATTTGATTCTGTTTGTATTTATTTTTAACTATTCCCATCAATGCAGAGCGCCAAAGCCAAAGGAAACATCTTATTTGAATAACAGAGATGTCACAGACTTTGTCTTTGTATTCACACAGCAATTATAATTTTGTCAAACAGAAAGTCCCAGAGAAAAAGAAAAAAGTTTAATTTACAGTCTTCATCAAACAAAATGAAAGGATTTTCTATTATAATTAATTTTGATTACTCTTCTATTAAATGTGTTCCAAACATGTTAAATTATAGAATAACTCTCAAAAATCAAAAGCTAATTTGAGCCAGAAGGTGAAAATTTCAGAGCAGTTCTCTGATTTCTGTAAAACATCCATGACTTGATTAATTTACTTGTCACAAAAGGAAATTATGCATAAATAACCTTGGAAAGATCCAAGTAAAATCTAAACTTAAACCGATAAACAACACCAGTGAAAGGATGGTAATTAATTTAATATGACAAATTACTTCAACAGTAATTAACCTGTAGATCTTCTTGTTAAACATTTCAGTGTTGACAGAGGTTTCCCTGCTGCTAAACAACATTTTGACTGTGTAAAACTAAGACTTTCTCCGACTGCAGAGAGAATGTAATGTTGACTTTGCAGCACTGAAAAGCTTTTTTGTCCAACATCTTGGCCACCCATTTCAATTACTGCAGGCAGTCCTGGGCAGGGCAATATGGCCAATATGCAAATGCATAAATATACAGTGACAGGAATTAAGAAAATTAGGTAACATAGCAATAAATGTAGTCATTCTACTTGTAGTAAGAGATCATTTTATTTCAGTGTGTTGCAGACAAATATTTCCAGCTGTTCTTTTTTGTTTTTGAGCATGGCACATCAAAATAAAAAACACTACTGGTTTCTACCTAAAAACCTTTGTCATCTACATATAGATTGTTCTTCAGTCATTTTTAATGAGGTAGAAAATGCGCTCTGATGAGGCTCATTGGTCAAAAGGGGCCTTTTGAAAATAACCTTTCAGCAGGTAGTAAATATAAACCCAGTTTCGTGTTAAAAACATGTTTTTCATTCATCTGATGTAATATTCCAATCTCTAAGCTTTATATTTTCATTAGCTGTAGCAGAAAATCATCATAATTTCCAGAAATAAGAGTTTGAAAACACCAGACTCTTAAAAATTAATCTATGCAACGTGTTTCACTCTGTTAATTGAGTTGGTGAAATACATGAACATTTCAATGATAGTAATTGGCCAACATTTTCAGTCAAGTGTTTTATTTGATATTCATGCTATTTATTTTCATTCAAAGACTAAGTCATGGAGGCAGTTCTCATGAATGCATCAGTTAAGTATGTTTGGCTAACTTTCAATTAACCAATTTTAGGACCAGCAGGAGAAGCCAGAAGAGAATTACCAGGACAGAAGTATATATAGTCTTTCCAGCTACTTTTGTGTTTAATTATTGGTCTTTTCCCGGTGGGATCACCTTGGAAAACCTCCAAAGAGATGTAACCAAGAGGCATCCAAATAAGTTGCCTGCACCTAGCGATATGGAGCCTGTAGGGTTGTCACATGTGCTCAGTGTAGAATGTGGAGGGGCACATCAGGACAGTTTTCACAGGAAAAAATAAAATATAAAGAGAAAAGCAGGAGTTGGGAGTGATTTCTTACCATTGAGGGATCATACTACTCAGCCTCCCTGGAGAAGCTTGTTCTAGAGTGTTGGAAAAGCGGCTCTGACTGATTGCTGAGCCTTGGACTCAAGAGGATCAGTGTGACTTTCATCCCGGTCGTTAAACTGGACTAGATAGATGGGGTCGTGGGAGTTTTGTTGTCAAGTCATCATATGTTTTGTCCTTCATGGTATTTTATTGGGGGTGCTGCTGTAATTCAGGGTACCTGAGTTTAGGTACCACATCAGGCAAAAAGCCAAGCTTATTCCAAATGTCATTGATCTGGTTTGTGGTTTGTCACCGATATCAAGGTGAAGCTCTCGATAGGCGCATGTCTGGTTTGGGAACTTATTTTCTAATATTTTTAAATGTAACCCTGATCCAACAGAGCTGAATCAAATAAATAGCTCCTTACCAGGCTTATGCCAAATTTAATGGCATGCTGAAGATGAAATTCAGTCATTTGATTCAGTTGTATTGAGATCCCTACACTGTGAGATAAATTTGTAAAGCTTGAGTCAAAATGTGGAGTCTTTCATTTCAAAGGTTTTTTGAGGACAAAGCTGTAGGTGGCTTTGGTTTTGTACCATCTGTTTCTTCAGTTAAGAGAAAAAAAAGTGTCTTTTTTTTGTCTTTAGATAAAGCCTTACTGGGATTAAGCTGCATGAGCTCTTGTTATTTTTTTTCCAATGTTCAAGCTTTAGATTATTTAATCAACATATATTAACTTTATTTACAGGATGTTACAAAATGCTGATGCTGCAGACTTCAGTTACATTTTAAAGAATATTTATTATTTCTTCTTCAGTGATCTGTTTTCCTGTCCTGCGTGTAACTGTGGAGCTGAAGAAAAATAGAAAAGGGTTATGAAAACACGTTTCACAACAGACCAATGAAAACATTTTAATAAAGGGTTTAATACAAAGCATGATTATTTACCTGCTTTAAGGTCGTTATTTTTAGAAGATACATTATATCTAACAAACAAGCCTCACTGGAATGCATATTGTAATTTATTGAATATGGCTGTACTTTACCAGACTGGACAATGTGTTTAACATCATTGGATACCTGCTCAGTGTTTCTGCAACAGATTGTCAGACAAACTACCTGCAAGATGTCAGAACAGAGAACTCACAGCCTTCTCCCTGTGCTCTCAATGAGTTTCTATCCAAAAGTTGACTTCCTGAGATTTTTATAGTCAGCACCAGCAAATCTCATATGAAAAAGTTTAAGGCATTGCCACCCAGCTTCAACTGAAAAACTACATGTTTATACCAATCAAAAAAGTGTAAAAAAGAATTCAAATTCTTTGGTGCTCAGCCATTGTACATCTTCAAAGTGCCACCCTGCTGTCCTGCAACTCTTACAGGTGTTGGTGTCTTATTCTCAGTCAGATTATCTTTGCAGGAGAACGATGTTTCCTGTGTGTCCATGACCACATTTCAGCAGAGTGATGGAGAGCATTATTCACAGTAGAAAGACCTCAAAACTTTAGTATCTTATACTAGATTATTAAAGAATCCTAAACATTCAATAATGGGGAAATATCTGTAGAACAATATTTCAAAACTGAAATCAAGAATGTGAGGAATGTGTGTTAAAGCGCCTTCAAAAAGTCACAATCACTGACACTGACGCAGTTTCAACTTTACAGTGATGACCAAGGTACTTATTTGATCTGTGAGTTCAGTATCCTCGTCTCTTGATCTGATTCTACCCACAATAAGGCTGAACAGAAACCATCCGAGCGACTGAACCTCGTCTGACCCGGTGGGAGATGCAGGGCAGCTGGAGAACCAATCATCGCCACGTGAACCACATCCGCTGTCTCTTTCTCGTTCTGTCGCTGTTTACTTCCACAGCATGTGTCCCCCATCTTACTCGGCCAGAAAAGGCTGAGCTGGTGAACGACGACAGATCCAGGAGACAGCCAGGCAGAAGTTGTTTTGTTTGAGGAAAAGAGGCTTAGCAGCTGTCAGCGACGAGACAAACAGACGGAGGGGGAATCCTCACGCTAATACAGTCTTACATCAGTTACCAGCAACACAAATCTTTATGAGCGAATAAATTATTTCTTGGACAAATACGGGAAACAAGTCTCTTAGCGATTTTAAACAAAAGTTTGCATGTTTAGAATAGATAATCTGGACTCAAGAGGGGCATTTTTCTCTGTCAGAATCTGCAGATATGGAGAACAGTACAGCTTTGATGAAGGGAAACTCAAGTTTTAGTGTCTGTAATTAAAGAGGAATTAACAAAAATCCGCTCCTGGGAATTGGAAGAAATCCAAAGAAATAACAGGAATAGAGAATGCGTTGTAGAGACCCATCGCCTCCGGCTAGCAACAAGCCAGCCTTCATGATTTTTCCCATTCCTCTTGCCATTCTCCTCTTCCTCCACTCAAATTAGATTTTTTTCTGTCACAGGAGGATTCAGGAACATGTAAGAGTGGTGGGGGGTGGACATATATGTGTGTGTCTTTTAGAAGGAGCTGGGGGTTGATGGACAGATGGATGTAAGTCCTGCGGTTGGGCATTCAAAGTATCGCATTCTTCTAGTTTCAGCTGACTCCTTATTGCTCCCAGTTGTTGCACTAAATAAAGTGGGGCCTAGAAAAAGGAAAGGTCGGGGTGTTGCTTCCTGAACTCCCGACACTTTGTTCCCTGGAAACTCTTCATTTGCCAGAAACGTCACAGTAGCTAAATCAACTGCTAGCGCACAAGGAGCATGAAGCGGTTTTGAGACCAAAGATTGATGTAGGACAGTCTGGTTTTAGCAGATTATTTTTATTGAAGTGGTGTCTAGAAATTGTGTTGTTCAGTTTGGATCTGTTTACCCAAAACATTTATTTTTTCCTCTGGTTTTCTTGGATTTTCTCACACGCATACAAAGCCAAAGAGGGTGGGTCTGCCTAACCCTACCCTTTGTCAGACCTTGAACTGCGTGATTTTGTACCCCTTATATGTAAGGAGGAGCTATATGTGGAGTCTGAGATACAGCGCCTCAGGCCAACTAATAAACACACGTACACACATGCACATCTACGGTACAGTTCAGATGGAGTTCATTGTGTGCTCTATGTTGCCATCCTGTTCCCAAGGAGCCGTTCGTGTGCTTACCAGAGAGCGCTTGAGAAAGTTACATTCCAGATGCAGTTTTCCATCGTAACTTACTCATTTTTAAGGTTTGAGTTTTCGTCACCAGTTCTGTTTTGTTATTAAAAACCATAAAACAACATTTAAAAGCCACACTTAAAATATTGCTTTCTAACTTTCCTGACATTAATTAGATATATAAGGAGTAAGTAAGTATAAGAGATAGTTGTTAGTATTTTAAGAACAATGATAGACTGTACAAAGTTGGAATTTTTAACTTTCTTCAGGATCTAATATTACCTAGTGTGGTCGGTGTGTACCCTGAAATATCTTGTTCTGTCTCTGCCTAAATGAACCGCTAACTTGTCTTGAAATATTACCGAATATTGTTTCCTTTGAACAACTTCTTGTATCTCTAACTATGCTGATGTACTGATACTAAAAGTAGATCATTTTGATTAGTTTAGGTATTGCTTAGATGTGATGGTTCACTGATTGGGGAAAAAAAATCACATTTTTGATTTGTCAAATGGCCAATCTTGGATCAAGGGCGATCAGGCTCAAAATCACCCAGTTCTGGTCATCAGCTGATTTCTTGGTTTATCTCTAATTGTTTTTTACCACATGTGACAGTAGTGATACGCTGGGGTTGACCTTCTGGTCCCCAACAAGTGACTGTTGTTAATTGGCAGTATTATAAGTTTGGTCCCTGTGGCTTCAAACAATACCACATTTTTATTAAAAAAGGGTCTTGATCTATACATTTATTTTTAATTTGGACCAATCTCCAAACTCTTGCTCCTTTCTTAAGAGGAGAAAGAAGAGAGAGTGTTCTTAGTTTTACATGACAGAGGTTTTTGTAGGTTTGTGTTGTCTACAGTGTATTTTGACTGTGGGGTGCCTCACGGCTCTATACTAGGAACCCTTTTTTTCTCTCCATATCTGCTATTCTTTGGTTCCATTTGGAGGGAACTTAGTGTTTCATTTATTTACAGTGACACTGGCATCCTACTTGAAGCTTCTCGTTAATAGTTCAATATGTAAAATATTTTTATTGATAAAAACTAAACTGAAAACTTTACACTCAGAAAACATTCAAATATAAACTACACTTTGGTAAACCTTTGCTCCAAAATAGATGTTTTTGCAGTCACATTGCAATATAAGTCTGTGCGATATGTGCGGCCTGGATGCAGTACTCAGTAGGATATTATGTTTCAGATGTCTTGCATTCACACCCTGCATGTCTATCGTATATTTGGCCAGATGAATGAGCTCAAACTGGCCTCAGTGCACATGCCTGAGGTGTATTTTGAGTGATTGAAATAATAAACCTCACACACAGTAGTGAACACATTGTGTAGAGTCGTAGGAAAGTTTGTTAATCTTAGTATTTTGAATGCACTTTTGAGCAATGCCATCAGTTACTGTGCATATCGTCTTGACGTTGTGCAGCTGCAGTTCTACTTGTTAAAACATAAAATCGTATTCTGCTCTGAAATTGCAGAACTGTTTTAAAGTTCCTTCTTTAATTTGGACTTCATCTGATCACCTCTAGTGCAAACTGTAAAATACATAAACTTGAACTGGGACTATTTTATGCTGGGAAGAGATTTATTAAAACCCATAACTTAAACATTTATTCAATTTGAGCACATAAAAGGATCATTACCCTGCTGTTTCTGGCATTAGGACCACCTTAAACGGGGTCCTGCTTGAAAACTGCTGTACTTAGAGAAGTGAAATCTTGAATGAATGATTATGCTGATTAAAAAGTAGTTTGTTATATGTTCAACTTTTGCTTGTCAAAGCAAAAAGCAGTGATTCTGAAAAATGTCTTCCTAATGTCTCCTTCTATTACATCCTCACATCTGCTTAAAATCAGGCAAAGTTTTACTATTGAGTTGTAAACTCTATACATACTTAAAATAATCAGGAGCTAGGAAGAGAGAGAAAGCAGAAATAAGGACTTTTCCTTGCTTCTTATAGTTATAAATCCTTCTCTGGCTCACGCATTGCCCAATTAAAGACAAATGAACAGCAAAACTAACAGCAAGGACGATAAGTCTGTATTTCAGCATTTAACGTTCTGCTCTGGAACAGGAATCTGAACTATGTCTGCAATTACTGTATTCCAGCTAGACTGTTTTTCCCATTAATCCCTCGAACTGATCCAGTTCTCCATCAGTTTGTCATCACCCACCTTCGTTCGGCCTCAAATCTGCCACTCAGGACCAATCACACGCCCACATTTCAGTCAATCTGACGCCTGCTCCTTCAGAAGCTGCCAAAAAACTTGTTGGCATGCGGTCTGCCGCTGTCAAAGTCTCAAAAAATACGGTGGAGCGAGGGTGGTGCCTGCTGATCTACATATTGTAACACCCATACCTGCACTTTAAATGCCAAGCACATACAAGGATAATGAACAAATATACACCTTATTCAAAATCCTGCATCTTTAAACATACTTCCCTTTTTTTATTATGCTTTTGAAATGGGTTTTTAAGTCACTGCGTTTTATTCCTCTTTATTTGTACTTCACATCTCCTCCCAACTAAAACCCAGAGATGTCTTGTACAACAAAAAATCAAAATGTATTTTTGTGGAAGTAAACCAAATTATTAATTGTGGATGTCATTAATATAAACATCACCTGTGTGAGTTAATAAGATTGAATCTGCTAACGAAGGACTGAATCTGTTTCCAACGAGTTAATGTCGTGTTACACACGTCTATCCACTTATTGCCACTTTTTTAATCGCCAAAAAAGTTTTCTTGAAACTTAAACATTCAAACATACTTGATTATTTTAACAAAGACCCTAATTTGGAAAGTATGGATTTTGAAATGGATTCAGCCTGAGCCAATCATCAACTTGAGTTTACTTTAGCTGTTCCTCTGCCACTTCTGTAATCCTTTGGCTCCAAAACCATTTATAGGATGTTGATGTTGCGTAAAGGAAGGAAAGAAGGATTAAGTGGGAGACGTGGAGGAGAATAAGCGAGCTCTTTGATATAGCTGACAGAGTCAGGAAATGATTAGGCTGCTACAATAACGCCAATAATGACAATAGAGAAAACATGTCTGCAGCCACAAGCACTTAGTGTCCGGAACTCTGTATGGTTCCTATTTCATTATGAATGCAGGGGAATATGGAAGTTTTTAAATGTTTCAGAGTCGTTTCAGTCCATAGAGAAGCAAACTGAACATTTATTCCTCTAACTACTTGGGCTCATTGTTGACATAAATGCTTTATATTAAAGACTGCTTTAAAGGACCCTTAATAACTCCAATGCTATACAGTAGAAGTAAATGTGACTTCGTGCAGCTAGCATTACATTAAAGTTTTTAAAAATCCAGATTTAAAAATTTATCTTCCAATGTTGATTCAAGCTGATTATGCTTCCAGATCAAGATTAATACATTTCCTGAGCTTTTGCACCCTCCTGTGTAAGCACAGGGGTCAATGTTAATGTAGCCACATGCTATCTGTGCGTGAGCTTGTCTAGACGTGCTATTTGTCAAATAAATGTTTAAAAGTATTACCAATTTATTAATTGAATATTCTCTCTTTTTCCCTAAATGACAGTGTTGATTTTTAATTTATTTGTAAAGTGTTTTGAATCCAACTATAACTTACAATTGTTACAAAAATACACTAAGATGCTTTTAAAGCAACTCATCAATATTATCTTTAGCTTTCAGGAACCGACTGTGTTTTAATCTTTGAAAGCAGATTTCTTAAAGTATCTTGACACACAGATTTGCTCAGCTAATTCTGTTCTGCCAGACAGGGTAATGCTGTTAGCTTCACTGCTGTACCTCATTGTCCTCATGTTTGCTTTGCTAATTAGAAAAAACACAATGTTCAGTCTATTCCTCACCTGTTTGCTCTGTTTTCTGCATGTTTTTAGCTGCTCATCTCCTTACTGGTCACTTGAATTGGCCTCAGTTCTCACAAAACTGTCTCTTAGTGAAAAAAAAACATCTCTGTAAAGTAACAGCATATAAATTGATGCACATCAGCATCTGTACAGCAGTGATTCATGTTCCTGCTTCAGCATGGGATCTTGCAGCAGATGGACGTTGGCTCGGGGGCAAATAATTTATTTCCTCGTCCCTTAGCAGCACTCCTCCTCTATCAGCTGCAGAAATCTTTTTACCAGGAAGGCAAACTTTCGAGTTGCAGCCACGATAGTGTTAGACGGGAGCGATGGGGGCTCGGAGTCAGTGTGTGAAACTTGTGAAATAAAACCTACTGTATGTTGTAAATTCAGCACTTTTTTTAAAGGCCTTTTCATTATTTTGGGAATAAAAAGTCATAAAATCCCCAATTTGCTTTCTCCTTGTCTCTGACATGCTGATTTAGGAGACTTGTTCCTCTCTGTGTATCTGCAGGGCCTCCAGGAAAACGCGGACGCATCGGAAGAAGAGGGGAACCCGGTAAGCAAAATCCATCACCCATTTCATTTCGTTCTCTTCCTCTCCTTCTCTTTCACCACTCACTTCTTCTTTTCCCAGTAAACTTCTTTCCTTTTTCCGGGTGAGCAGACAGGCTCTAGCTGAGGGCTGGTAAAGGCAGTGATCCATGACTCAGGTCACAGGGTGGTGGGCTGCTTGTTCTCCTCGTTGCGACCTATCATGAGCCAGCGTCGTGTTAATTTCCACCATGTGGCTGCGGTAACTTTGCCCAGATGTTGGTCGATGTCGCTGAGCGGTAGCAGCTGCAGCCGATCGACCCTAATGAGTCTCCATCGCCAGCATCGCTACTCGACGTTATCATTTCGTTTCTGTCCAAACCACTGAATGCTCATTATGGAACCAACGCAGTGACTCTTGCCAGAAGAAAGGTCACCGTGACAGATGTTCTACAAGTTTGACTCATCTTGATTTTAGATGTTTCTCAGAAAGTGGAGACGCCAAAAACAGAATTAGGTCATGGTATCTCATGCTGCAGAAGTCAGTGGGAAGGATTCCAGTTTACCGATAAGTCATTGTTGTGGATGAGTAATAGACGAGAGCTATACTTGTGAATACGATGGTTAAGTAATACAGATCCTTCTGTCAACACACATCGAGGCAATGCTGCAGTATTGTGCAAATGTTTTCAACCAGTACTAATTTCTTCATATTCTACCTCCAATTAGAGGGAGAAGAGCTGAAAGTTTTTCTTGTGATCGCTCAGAGAAGTCAGGTTCTCCAGACTTTTTAAAGGGACAACTTGATTTAAAGGCCAGTGTGTCCTACATTAGGTTCATTATACAACTTCAATGTGCACGTGAACAGAAGAAGTATAAAACAGAAAAAAAAATCAGAATAGCTACTCACAAACTTTCACATAGATGGAGTGACCACTGTGCATTTAAAGGAGCAAAAGAGGCTCTAATGTACATATTCAGTTTTATCCTGCTTATAAATGTTTCAAATTGTGTTCACACTTTCATGTTTAAAAAACATTTGTCACTTATACTCAACTTATGGTTTATCATTACTTTATTTTTGTGTCTCTTTTGCTTTTGCTTTGATATTCTGATAAGCTTTATATATAAACTACAGCTAATACATTATTTTATATCATAATACATATTGAAATGGACTAGCTTAGAATCTATTTATGCTCTGGTTCAAGTTAAGACTTCCCCATTATCTACTCATTTTTGCACTCCCTTTATGCTGACGTTTGTGATTTTTTTATGTTTGGATTTTTCTTGTTTTACACTTCAACCTGGCCACTAGGTTCTGAAAAATGGTTTAAAAAATCCACCATAAGGAAAATAAGAACAAAGTTAAGTAATAAAAATGTTATGTGCGTAAAATCAACCCGATGTGTATGAGGAAACAAGTTGAATGCAAATCTTCCAAGTTAAATTAAACATATGACAACCCAAGCAAACCGAAAACAGTCAGGCCCTGGAGGATAAGTTTAGGTAGATAACCAAAGTCCAAATCTTCAGCACTTCAGTCCATGCATCTAGGCAGAAGATGCTCATGATATAATAAGCAGAGTATTTTGATAGATGTCCTGTACTTGTATAGTACTTTGTCAAAGCCAAAGCGCTACCAAATCGCTTCACTAAGCATTCAGTCATTCATGCACACATTCACATGGTGGCAAGATACTGAATTACAGCCACAGCCATGAACCAGGCGGGTGAAGGGTCTTACTAAAGAACACAGTGACTGAGAACCAGCAACTCACCAATTAAACTCTTACCACCTTCTCTATGTTATGTTACCATGGCAACATTTTTTAGCAAAGACATTTAATCTAATCTCATTGCATTCACTTAAAGTAGAAAGCAACAATTGTTTAAGTCTAGAAGTTGCACAGCATAGCAAACAAAAAATTATTGAATCACAATGAGCAAGAAGCAGCCAAGCTCCAAAGAAAACCTTTAATTAAAAAAAAAAAAACTCAAAAGCCAGGGGGACTTTAACCGAGTCCAAGAAATTTAAAAGAAATGAAGGATGACCCAAGAGTTTTGCACTGCATCAAATATGTACAAGTTGTTTTCAATCACATAATGCATTCGTCTTGTTTCCCTCCTTAAATGTAAACACAAAACCTTGGTAGTGTTCCCAAAACAGCTGGACATGGTTATTTTTGGAAATGGCTTCTAAAACAAGATTTCAATTTGTCATGGCTTGTTTTTTTCAGTTGCAGGTTTTGGAGTAGCAGTGAGCTTTTACAGCAGGATTAACGTTTCTCTGAAAATGATCCGGGCCAGCGTTCTGTTTGTTGAAACTGCTGGCATGAAAACTGCAGAACATCATCAGACCTTTCCAAAACTTTAATTTACTGTTTATTGTTCAGATTATATCTTAATCATCTTAGTTTGTTACTAAATCAGATGTTTGCCATCTGCTTGGTGTTTTGCAGGGGGATTTAGTACATTTAGTCGAAAAGCGGTCTGTTTCTGCAGAAGCTCTCTGTGGTTCTGTTTAGGTTCTGTCTTTGTTCTGTCTTTGTATTTCGGAGTTTTTTGCCGCTGCATTTTGTTTGCAGCTTAAGCGTGTGGGTTGCTCCTACGAAGAGATTGTTGCACCATGCTCTGTCTCAATGACAGCCAAACCTCTGTTTTACAAGACCAGAATGTTTTTCTATCAGAAACTAAAAAGGAAAATAAATGAGAGTGCAGAAAAGAGAGAGAAAATTCAATCGTGAAAAACAGGAAAGAGTTCAGACGGATTCGTTAAGCATCTTAAATCTGAGCTTGTCATCTGGTGTCCTGCTCCTGCTCTCCCTGATCCCTTTCACTCTTGTTTTACAAACTGTCCTCTCTTTCTATTGTTCTCTTCCTTTCTCTTTATTCTGCACACACAAACACACCTGCCTCACGTCTAGAGCACAAAGCTGCTCTAACTGTGTGGCTCTTTAACCAGAGTGAGTGTTTACCTTGCTGTCTGACTCAGAAGGTCTTCATCAAACAGTCAGGATGCAGCTACAGTGCCTTGCAAAAGTTTTTACGCCTCTTGAAATTTTCAACAATCTGTCACAGGGTTAATCCCAAACTTCAGTTTACCTTATGGGCCCTTTATGTGATCGATTAACACAACTTTTCCTTAAATATAAAGTGGAATAAAAATCATATTTTTTTGTTTGTTTTGTTTTACAAATATAAATCTGAATTTCATCTCCATTTTAAGTCCCCTTTAATTTCATACCTCTAGTGCAAAGTTTAGTGAACATTAGTCATCAAACAGCCTCATGAGAGAACAAGAGAGGCATCCAAGAGGTCCATGGTAACAATGGAGGGGCTGCAACACTGACAGCACAGTTATTTATTGTGCACTTCACATCTAGTCTCTACGCAGAGAAACAAGAAGAAAAGTTTGCAGTTTGCCATAAGAATTGCGAGTGAAATCAAGGTAGATTAAGTAGATTAAGGTGTTCTGGTTAGACAAGAACAAAACTGAACTTTTTGTCCTGCCTGCGTAATGCTGTTTGTAGAAGAAAACTATCCTTACACTAAACACACAAGCATTACGATGAAACAATGTGGTGGCAGCACCATACTGTGGGGAGAATTTTCTTCAGTGGGGACATGGATCCTGGTTAGAGTTGATGTTAAGGTGGATCTAGTTTCCTACAGGGCAGTACTATAGGAAAACCCGATATCCCAAAAGATATACCCCAGAAAAATATCAACCCCAAAAGATTGAGGCACTGAGGGTGCCTCAACTTTCAGGTTCTCATTAATTAAAGATTTCTTCTCATAGCTTGATTATGTGCTACTTTAAGTTATGTAATACTATTGAAATAAAGTACATTAAAAAAATGACTACATTTGAAGGAGTTTAAAAGGGGTTGAAACTTTTGCATTACACTGTAGACTTGATGGCTGTTGTCTCTAACACATCTTTATTTACCCTTTCTTATTTTTAATTTTCCATATCTTCCAAAATTGACCCATTCTGGTATCTTTAATTTGTAATGAAAAACCTCAGATATTACACTTGTCTTCCTGCTCTCAATGTTATGTTGATTTTTATTGTTGGCCTGATGCTTATGAGCTCTGCATTGGTTCATACACTGTGACTGTTTCACCAATCAGATAAATCAGCATCCTCATGGGTAGAAAGTCAAGCCAGATACTTAAGAAAATACATTTCAAAAAGAATGCCTTAATTGGCATAATAATACGCTCACATTGTGGAGGTTTATGTGGTTCAACAGGGCCTTCAGCCCCTGCCTTTTCTTAGATTTAATTATGATCGCTGAGAAAAAGGGGGAATTCTTTGATCGTTACTGTTCCTTTTGGTTAAACAAATTATGAAAAACAGAAGGCATGTTTTTTGCTGCCGATGCTCAACATCAGAGAGTTTCAATCACAAGTGAAAGGCTACCCTGTAGGAATGTCAGAGACATCCAGTTTGCTCTCCTAAAAGACAAGCATGGTTTTCCTGACCTTTTCACTCAACGCTTGTCCTCCATCCTCCTGCTCCCACATCTTCCTGAGAAACAAAGCCTTGACATGACTTCATATTCCTAATCTAAAACACAGCTCATGTCGAAGTCTGTTTATCATAACGACTTCGCCACAAACTGCGCTGGCAGCAGCTCTAATGAGCTTCTTCTCTGCCATGTTTAGGGGGTTAATTATGGTCATTATCTAACCAACCACATGGCATGGACAGGATTTTTGTTGTGGGTGCTCCACGGAGGAAGTGATTGGTGTACAAAGCGGAGGTTGCTCTCAGTCATACATGCTGTGCTTCATCTGTCAGAAAACATGTAACGCGCAGGCTTTCTAATCCCTCTCCCTCATTTCTCTTCTCTGTTGCAGGGCCTCCTGTAAGTATGCTTTCATCTCATCCAGGTAGTATTGAATTCATTTTAGAGGTTTTGACCTTTGCCATGCACACACATCACACGTGTCATTCCCGGCTGCACTGCTGGACAAACTGCAAGTCAAACCAAATATGAGCTCTTCTCCCACAGCAATAAAACTTGAATGTAAAGACCACCTACAGAAGTGTGTGAGATCTCCAGGTGTTGTGTGTTGATGATGGTTATAACCAACAAAGGTATCGTAACTGATGCCAGCACAGTCTTCGCCTCTGCACTGGACATGTCGTGATCTGACCAGGAACAGTTTTTAAAGTTTTATCCTTTATTTTTATGCTCACATGTGGCACTGATCAGATGTGCAGAAGCGATTATTGGCTTTGAAAACCACCATGACATTTTCTGGAAACATGGAAACAGAACAAACTGGCCTGGTAGTAGTTACTCGAATCCTGGGAGTAGTTTGATTGGAAGAAAACTGTCTGTGCAATTGGTTTTGCACTAAATGTCCATGAAATAATGCAGATTTCTACTGAACATGTACAAAAGTATTGATTCTATAAATTTGCCTGAAGGTGTAAAAATGAATAGCCTGTCAGCGCAGAGTAAAGTTTTATTGCAGGCACAATGAAACAGCCACAAACATTCAGTTAAATGTAAAGGTTTAAGAAAAAGATAAGAAAGGATAAAAAAATCCTCATACTTCTTTACGTTTTCCATATTTAATCACATTGCAGCCATAAACTTTGCTGTATTTTACTGGAATTTAATGTGATTGACCAACACAGTGTATCACATGTTTGAAAATGAAAGCAAATGCATGTCATTTCTTGTTACAAATACAAGTATGAGTTTGCAGATGTGCCATGATCTTTTGATTTTGACCAAATAAGCAACATAACTGACTCTAGAAATGCAAAACATCTTTTTTTTATTATAACTGTGGTTTGAAAATCCTGTACCTTTTTCCTTCAACGTTACAATTAAGTGCTGCTTTGTGCTTTTCTGTCATGAAGACCCCCACAAAAGTAAAATTTCAGTGTAAAACCTCCCATGCTGACATGGTGTAAATGCAATGTGTTGTGTTCAGCTGCTGATTTTTGTTCAAATTTGTCTCACTGCTTCGTGCTTTGATGTCTAACCTCTCCAGGGCAAGGTTGGACGGGATGGATACCCGGTAATTTGGATTTTATTTCTTTCATCCTGTCACTCTTCAATCCAGTCTCTGCTCTGATATCTTGGGATTCTTTATTTTCCTTCCTTTTTTTTCTTTTGAGCTTTTACATCTATAAATTGGATGTTCTTTCTTTTTGTAAATTTTAAAAGTTGTTAACCATGTATTGTGTGTATCCTGCCCCATTTCTAAGAAGTGTGTAAAATCTAGACATTTACATTCACACATAGGCAAATTCAGACATCTTAGGACAAAATGATATATCTATAGAATATACGATTTTGATATGAATGAGATATCTATAAACATAAACCAAACAGGTGATAACGTGGTCCTCAAATGCGGTAACCCTTCTGATTTGCCCTGTAAAATAAATATCCAGTTCTGTTGTTATCCAGTGAAATAGCGGCCTCTAGTGGTGAGTTCTGATAAAGTGTGGCAACTCATCCATCGTCTGTTGATGGTTTGTGGTTTGCCCATCATCAAATTCTCATCTTAGTCCTCCTCCTGGGGTGCAGATCCGTGTGTGCTGCTTGCCTCCTGTGAGTGTTTAGGTCGTCATGGTGACCGTGAGCAGTCACCTGTTGCTGTGCTCCGCGGGGCCCAGTTGGTTCTGGTGGGGCGCTGCTCTCTGTCTGTCTCCCACCGGGAGTTTTTGGGGCCTGGCCCTGGGGGCAGATTCCCATGCAGTCCGTCTGGCACTGCGCAGCTCTGCTGACGGGAAATGCTTGCTGCTAATTGCACACAGGTGGACAGAGTGTACAAATAAATGTGTGCACATTTGTTTTCCCTGTGACTCTGATCCTTTGTGCCACTGTCTTCTTTGGGAATGCTTACTGTGTAACGATGTTTGGATGGGAATTGTGTACTAGAAGGTGGTTATTCTGGATAAGCTGTCCCAATTTAGGACACAGAATGCAATCAATCTGTTTGTGGTGTATCTGCGGATAGAGGAAATCATGTTGCAACTGGAAGAGGTTTGTTTGATGCCTTTATAGGGCATCTTCCTGTTGAGTGAATGAGAAATCAAAGTAGATTAATCTTTCTGACAGTTTCCATAGACAGAATATAATTTTTTTTAGTAGTAGAGATGTTTGAATTTCCGTCCATGCAGCTTAAAAGCGACCATTCTCCCTACTGTAGAGGCTGTTTGTGCATCTATCCATGTCTGCAGATGTGGATTAACTTCCTCCAACCACCAATAGTTACTGTAGATACAGTGCATCACAGGCCAGAGGGGTTTTATACATTATTAGACCATTTTATTCATGTTCATGGCTCACATTTCCATTGCGCACAAATCACTACAAACGACTCAAGTGATTCAGTAAACTCTACTGTGCCAGTGAAATATTTAACTTTTTGATTGTTTAATCAGATGGAGAGATTGCATTCTTCCATCATGTGACTTGTGACTTTCTGAGTTATTAAATTAAATCACATGCGAATAATTTGTAAATAAAGCCTGTTACCATGTAGCCAGGGTGAGTAAATGTAAATACATTATATGCTACTAGATACAATGCGGAATTAGACTTTTTCTGGCATTCTGTAGAATAAAAATGTTAAAATACAATGTTTTTCTTAATAAAAAAACATCTAAGATCACGTATCAGCTAAATTATTTTTTTTAAGAAACTTGAACTTCATGCCTTTTCCAAAGCAAATGCATAAAGAAGTTGTTAGTGTAATATCAGGAAAAAAATCTCCACAGTAGTTATGTTTTTGGTGAAAACTGTAAACATTGAGATCAGTATTTCCTCATCCAGTCTACTCTTCATTTAAAGATCTGGACAGGTATCTGTACAAACTGCTAATGTTACCATATCTTGGAGAATTTTTGTTCCACGATACAAATTAAGCCAATTACCACTCCCCAAAGGTGTTTCTCATTAACCAATTTCATGTTAGAAAGGAGCGGACACACTGAAGTGGCTGCAGCTGCTGCAAGTTTGTGTGGTTAGACTTCCTATTGGACATGTTGTGCAGGCTTTAATTATTAAAGATTCATAGGAATAAATTTGACTAAATGACATCAAATGTGACCACTGTAAAATAATTACAAGTTATTTCTCTCAACCGGAGCCAGTTCTCCTTTACCATCTTCTCATCTGCTCAGCTCTGAGTAAATGGCTGGTTCTTCTATAGTGCTTTATCAAGTCCAAGGCGCTTCACTCTACAATCAGTCATTTACCCATTCATACACTAATGGTGGCTACTGTAACCTGGGACAGACTGACTTAAGCAAGACGGCCATACAATTGGCACCACTTGGCTCTCTGACCAACACTGACTGAGGCGAACAAAGCGGAGATTCAAACAGCAACCCAGTATACAAACAACCTACATCCCCTGATTAAAGTTTAAGTTGAAAAAATTAACTTTAGGTTTGTTGAAGTTACAAAACTCTATGAGGTTTGGAGTGACTCTGCATAAGTCATAAAGTGGAGACATTAGTTATGGTTTCATTTGGGCCTCTGGAAATCCAGGAGATCGAGCTCCTGGTTTCATATTTTAAAAATGCCCTAAAGTAATGCTGAAAATTACTGTTTAATCCTGACTAAATAAATTTGATTTATGTTTGACACCATGTTTAAAGATGAGCAATGTCTCACCTTGAGACATAATGCACATATATTGAGTAAAAAAAGACATAGGCTACGGCCCCATTGTAAGGTTTACCTGAATTTCTGTACAATAAAGGTTTATTTTTCTTCAGTTCAATTCTGCCAGCAATATAAAAAAAACACATTTTCTTCCAGTCTGACATCAAATCAGACTGAACTTTTCCGATCTAAGACATCTGGTTTCAACTACATAGGCTATTCTGGTTTTACAGTAACTTTAAGCTGCTCCAGCTACCTCTTTACAATGGATGTGCAGTAATGTTTTTATGTCCAAAAATGTTTTTACACAAGCTGGTTGTGTACTTCACAGCTAACAATAAGGTTGTGTGTCCATATTTGCGTGCACACAGGAGGTCAAATACTTCATTCAGGTGAAATACACATATTGAGTTCATCAGCCTAGTGCAGGCAGCAGACGGCTGAATCATCAGTGATTTGATAAACAGTGTTAATGAAGTGTGGTTTGTGAGTATTTCAAGCATAACTTCTCAACAAGTGTGTGGATGTGCGGGAGTGTGTGGGGGTGTGCTGAGGTATGTTTTCTCTCCTCATGCAACCCGTGTCTCTCCTTCCTCTCATAAATCACAGCCAAGGAGACTTTCTGAAAAGAGACTTCCCGCTGTCAAATAATCAAAGTAAGGCACACTGACAGAGCAGCACAGCCCCACAGCAGCACAGCCCCACACAATAAACACACACCCCCACACAGCTTCTGACTTTCGTTCATATTGACAGAGATCAGCATACCCAGCTATAAGTGTGTTTATGTGAGAGTGCCAGTCTGAGACAGACAGCCGACATTTCTCTGCCGAAACCGGCTAAGGCCTCCATTATTCCGCAGATTAAAGCCAGACGGTCACCCAACAACATGTCAGTAATTTTCTGTCCCAAACACACAGCCCTCTGGTATGCTTTCTTCTTCTCTTTGGTTCTGCTCCAGCCACTGTGTTCTTTTTTTTAAAGTCATGTTTTGCAAACTGTACAAACGTAGAAGCACTGCAGTGTTTCCCACCATAGCAGCAGCATGGAGGTAAATAAAACGATCAGTGGATGTTGGAAAATAAGAGTGGAAAAAAACACCTTGAGAGAGAAAGGAGGAAAAGAGGGATCCACTCATCAGCCTTATCAGCTTCACTTTTATGACCGAAATCAAGCTAACAGCTAATGTTCCCAACATGTTACCATGTGTGTTTCCAGCCGAGACGTCTGCGCTGATGTGCAGACAGCATGCTTTTTGAGCTGCATCCTCAACAATTGCACCCCACTGGATAATCACCAGTCTGCACCACAAAGAACACAATAAAACCAGCAGAGATACCCCACGCCCTTATTCTCTGTGATTAACAGATCACACACATACCTGCATTAATCAACGTTTGCATTCACACAGAAAGAAATACACACGTGAGCTCCTGCAGGCCAACTTGTACCAGGAATTTTTATGTAAATATGTGATTTTATTCTGGCTAGGGTTGCTGTAGAACAAGATGCCGGCAGGCAATACAATCAGAGATGCACTAAAAGAAATCATTGTTTTATTTTTCTCCACAGCTAGTTGGGGTTTCAGTGGTTATTATCAGGAATATTTACTCACGTTTCTTTTTTTTCTCCCAGTTTTTTCCTTTCATTGTGCCTCTCTCCAATCTGTATTTGGCTCTCAGATCCTTTTGTGGTGCGAGATGAAGAGGTTTTTACTAGCAGCTCCTAATTCCGACCCACAAAACCTCACCGCACCCCCCCATATTTTTTTGTTTGCTTTTTTCCTGTTAGTTCAGCCTGATCTTATTTGAATTCCAGCTTTTCTATGCATAGACTCTTTGTCTGCGTTGTAGGTATGTTGCAGCTTCACAAACATTTAACACAGATAATATATTATTTTTCCATCACAGAGGGAAAGTCTTTCCTTGGCTTCTGTGATATTCACAATGCCTTGTAAAGAATTTTATACTGCTTCTTTCACATTCTGTCATGGTATAGGACAGACTTTGATGTATTTAATGTACAGTATAAGATCGACGTGAAGTGAAAGTGAAAGAAAATGTATACATGTATGTGTGTTTCTTTATTATTATTATTTATAATAATAAATAGATTCAGATGGTGTACCAAAAGTGTCCAAAAATTATCTTTAATGGTTTCACCCAAAGTGCTATGTGTGAAAAAAGCTAACACCCTGAACATATCATTCTCACTGTGAAACAAGGTGTTGGTAGCATCGTGTTGTGCTTTTCTTCAACAGCGACAGGGAAGATGATCAGAGTTTACAGGAAAATAGAAACTGCCATATATACAATAGAGTGGTTTAGATTCAACTAAATTCATGTTTAGAATAGCTAAGGCCTAGTCAAAGTTGAGAATATTTGGCAAGATTTGAAAGTGATGTTTGCAGATGTTCCCAGTCCAGTTTAATTGGAATTGATCTGTCTTCAACATAATGAGCAAGATTCTCAGGTTCTGGATTTGTAAAGTTGGTGGAGCCATTTACCAAAAGACGTGCAGCTGTAATGTCAGTGGGAGGTGTTTCTACAAAGTGCTGACTCACGTGAGCTAAAGACAAAGGAACCGCACACTCTTCAGGTTTTCACCTGTAAAAATAATGAAAACCATCAGTCATCCACTTCATAGCTATTCACCAATTTGTGTTAGTCCATCACAAAATAACTTCAAAGTGGATTCAAGTTGGTTTTTGTAAATTGTAAGGCAAATGGTGAAAAAGTTCCAGGGTTATTAATACATTTGTTAGGCATTTTATACTGTTTTTCGTCTCCCAAATTGCCTTGAACTGTCCAAATTGATTGCCATTTTTCCATAAAAGAGATTTATCAACTGTTGCACTGTTATTTTAGATAGTGTCCCCTGAAACTGTGAGTACAGAAGAAACTCTACATTTCAGTCTGTATCTTTACTATGGAGGCCATAGGAACCAGGCATTCATATTGGGTTTTATAATGGCGAGTAAAACTTTCACACGCACCTTCAAAAGCAAAGACATAGACTACCAAGACTTACAAGCAATTTATGGTCGCTTGTAAGCATCCATAAATCAGTCTCTTTTTGAACGGGTTCAGACTCTGCAGCAGCAGATGACCTCACAGCATTCATCTCATCTACTCATCCTGACGATTATTGAAGGAGCTGCACCACAGTAAATGCTCCCAGATGCAGGGATAGCGCCGCATACACACGGACGGATGTGCACCACAGGGCACACGTCCAGAGATCTGGACCCTGATAGCAGGGAAAATTCAGCGGGACGTCTGTAGCCTCATCTAATTTCTCAGATTCATGACATGGTAAACTCAGCATGTTGCTTTTAATAGAGTGACAAAACTACAACTTGTCATGGGCTGAAAGTAGTGAGGAGTTGTACAAATAAAAAATCATCACTTCCTTACTGTTTTGGCTGGTTTCAGCCATAACATTCAATGGAACATTATTGCCTCAAAAGGTTTTCACTATCTTCTTAATAAATGTCCTTAAATGTTTGAAAATGTAATCTTTTTTACAGCCACAACATTAAACATTATGTGTAAACACTTCATATCTAGCCTCCATCTTTTTGCATCAAATGCTCATTCATCAAGTAATGACAATGCTGAGTTTTCCACAGCAGGAGTTGAGGCCAGATGGCCCACATAAGAGGTAAAACAGCGAAAGGCCAGACAGGCGAAGTGTTAATGACAGCTTTTAGTCTGCAAAGCCACCAGGGCTGTGAAGGGGTCCACCAACCCACTACTCAGGGGACCCTGTAAAAACTGTTAGCTTAACATGGAGTACGGTCGTTAAGGAGGAAGTCAACATTAGCCTTTACCACATACATCACATTTAAGTGTTTTTGGAAAGTTTTATTCCAGAGCCAAGTGTTCCTTTATGTTTAAGTAAGGAGCTGAAGGTCTCCATATTTGAAGTGAGGGCTGTTCTGAGGAGGAGGTTCAATGACTGCTTGGCTGTGTTTTATTGATGTAAACAAAGTCTACAGAGTCAACTGCTGCTTCAGTACTTTAGCTTCAGGAAGGTCTCACTACAGTAAACTGCTTTTTAGGCTATCTCATCGCCACAAAACCACACAGCAGATGGGGGATTACTGCATACATCCAACAAGCTATCAGCTTCGATTTCGAAATTTCCAAAAGTGATGCACGCACACAAAGTGGGGCAGGATATGCATAAATATTGTTTCATTTTTTTCTTTTCTTAATGCTTTCTTCCAAACTCTTTCTGCTACTTATAAATCCTCTTTTTACTGTTCTCTTTATTTTATTTGCAAATGATGTTCATTGTTTCTTAGAGGACAAAAATAATTTACGTTGTCTTGTGGGAGATAAGAACAGAAGACTCAAACATTATGAGAAACTAATCGGTAACAGCTGGCTGCAGGGTATTTTTAAGATGGTCTGTCTGGTCTGAGGATTTAAAGCAAATAGTGTCTTTTCAGTGTAATAATTACATTCTTTATCCACAGAGGACTCATTTGATGTTTTTGAAGCTGGTCATTAGAAGAAAACATTTATCCCTTACTCTCTTGCTGAGAGTTGGATGAAAAGATTTCAATCTCATGTCTGCCTATGAAAGATAAAGGCATGAAAATCTTGGCTTAGCAGACTACTGCTAGCAGTGCTATCTACAAATAACAAAATGTTAGCCTTAAGGTAACTAAAGGCTAAAGGTATCTTCTTCTAACTCCTTGCTAATTTTGGAATTTGTTCCACATTTATTTATTCTACTTCATTCATATATTTTTATATTGAATCTTATTTGCAGATCCTTTTGTTAAATGACTGTCATTGTGACTGAAATGAACATATTAATATTGTATGTTACAGTGGTCGAACATGCATTTTTTGGCTTCTTTTATTTTGGAAACCCATTTTCCACTTGTATGGTCCTTAAGGTTCATTTCCAAAATGGCAAACACGGAAATATCTGCTCTACGGTTGATGGGACCAGTATGACATAAATTCTTCTATGCCTTTAGATAAAACATGGAAATAACTTGGCCTTTAGATTAAACAGAGTGTAAATGTGGTTGAAAAGTTTACATTATAACTTTACTTTTCATGTAAAGTTATATTAAAAACAAAGAACAAAACAGAGATTCAAGGACGTTGTTAGGAAAGCTGTATTTTTGGAAATTATTTGCATTTTAATGCTTTATTGGTCTCACAAAATCCAAAACTTTGTTTCCTCTCTAATCTGTTATATTTAAGCAACAATCTGGTGTAAAAAAAGATTGTAGCTAAAAGAACAGCCTCAGATTTTTCTAAAGAAACAATTTTGTAACTCAGCCAGAAAAGGTTCATTAGACATAAATGTTCTTTGCAAAAAGTATCACAGTGATGATCCCAACACTTCTATATGCAGTGATTTATTTTTCTTTTATTCACAATTATCGTTATTCCCTCCACCAGGGGCCTCTTGGCTTGGATGGCAAACCAGTAAGTACTCTGGTAAACAGATTTTTGCAATGTCTTTTTTTAAGGATTCATTTTTATACTAAAATTCTTGTTTTTTTTATTATTATTATTTTAGGGTTTACCAGGTCTCAAAGGAAGTCAGGTACCTCCTTACACATCTGTTTAGCTCTTTAATTACACCCATCAGTTAACATAAAGACGTTCCTACATACAGACTTTGTTAACGGGGATTCGAGATGGGTACTTTGCCTGGAAGACAGGTGGGTTTTGTGTAGCACATCAATCATTTTTACTGTTCCTATTGAAAATGAAAACATGGTAGCTATTTTCATCGCTGTTCCGCATCTTAAGTCGTCCCAGAGCTCGCAGTCATGGGGGAGTCATGGATCAAGTGAAGCTAATTCAAAAATCCCCTCTGCCCTCCCATTCATCAACCTTTCCATGAAATGCTGCGCACTCCGAGGCACACCCAGGTGTGGCGTGTAAACGGGCAAAGCATAGCAAATGGGTTACACACCAGTGGGAAAGAAGGAGCCAGAATGGTGTTTACAACCCCAAACACAAGCTCTTTAAAAAGTCATTACGATGTCCTCTGCTCCTCCACTGGCTGACCTCCGTGATCGCGTTGCCAGTCCTTTTATCTTATTTATTTATTTATGTATTTATTTATTTATTTATTGACATTTTTTTAAATAACATTTAAATGATATTTACCGCACCTGATTTGCATAGGAAATATCTTTCCTTTACATGCAACTAGAACGGGTCTTTCCCTGACATCTGAAAGCCTAATTGGAGACCTTTAAATAGTTTCCAAACATTATTAAACTCCTGTTTCCTGTTAAAATAGACTTAAAGTTCAGTCTGTCATTTAATAGGACTCTCCTCCATCACCAATGGTTTGTCGTAAAACCACAGCGGGAGAGGTGTAGACCTCCTGACCAGGGTCACTTCTGAATTCACAGAGCACAAGGTTAAAACAAGAGAAGGCAGGAAGAAAAGTTAAAAAAGTATAATATGATTGATTTGTTAGCAGAACGTTCCAGTACGATAACTCTTAAATGGAGATCATTATCTGTCAAGTTAATTTTTGCAAAATCCCACAACTTTCCTTCAGCTTTCACCTTGACCTAAAGTACTGAGGCAGTTAGCTGCCTTTCTCCACTTTGCCCACTTCGTCAAAGTTGTGCTCCCTAAAACAATAGGAGCTCCTGTACAAACAAGATATTTGGCTCAAAGAAAAACGAAAACAGAGGTAAAATTTAAAGCTCCGTCTGAAGGTGGGGGAAAAAAATTACAGTCAAAAGACTCAACAAAGCAGCCAGAGGGGACATAGTGTTAAGTACAACACAAGGTTAGTTAAACAATGAATGGAAGAAGATTAGAAAGAAAAACTATGATCTGAACTGTGGTGTCACTTTTAGGTCCCTGGGGTCAAAACAAACCGCTTTAATACCCTCATGTTCTTTGAACCTTTTCACATTTTGCCCCACACACTTTAATGTTGAGATTTTATGTGATGAGACAAAACAAAGTGGAGCAAAATATCCTAAAACATTTCAGACATAACATTGATTTCTTATTCTCTAAATAAGAAATCAATTATATTTTTTCTATTGCTTTCATATTTTTCAGGTATTATTGGAATAAACTAAAAGTCATGCATAATGAAGAAAGGGTTTCAGAAGTCTTTACTAACAAAACTCAGCCAAAGGCATTTGGCTTGCATTTGTGTTCAGGTCTTCTGAATCAGTACTTTGTGGAACTACCTGTTACTGCGATGATAGTGTCAGCTCCTTTGTAGTATGTTTCTACCAGCTTTGTACATCTGGAGGCTGAAATTTCTGCCCATTATTCACTGAAAAATTGCTCTTGCTCTGTCAGAATGGATACAGTGTGTCTGTGGACATCAGTTTTCAGGTCTCGCCACAGAGCCATCCCTCTATTCCTGATCTGTCCGCTGTGTTCCTGGGTCTTTTTGTTGCGTTTGGTTTAGTAATCTACTCTATAAACCTCTGATCTTGTGGAGCAATGGTGGCTCAAGGTTTGTCCTGTAACGGGATGGTAGCCAGTTCAATCCCCTGCTACATCTGTTTCAGTCGTTGTGTCCTTGGACTTCACCTGCATTGTGTGCTGCTGGTGGTCAGCGTGCCCAATGGCGCTGATTGAATGGCCGCCTTACTTCTGTTAGTTTGCCCCAGGGCAGCTGACCTGGGGCTACAATGTATTGCACCACAATCAGCATGTGGTTGAATGGATGAATGACTGATTGTAGTGTAGAGTTTTGGAGTCCTCTGACTTTATATAGCACTATAAAAATGTGACCCATTTACCATCCAAGTCCGTCACAAAACAGCTAGATTTATGGGGACCCACAGCTGGACTCTATTACTCTTACTTCTATTTAGTAATGCAGTGTCTTCTGAAGACAATTGGTTCCACTAGATGCTTATGCTCCACTTTGTCTTCGCCTATCACATAAAATCCCAATAAAATACACTGAAGTTTGGAGTTGTAACATGACAAAATATGAAAAAGTTCAAGGAGTATGACTACGTTTGTAGATATTGGCTGATTTCCATCTTCTTGTTCTTCTATCACTGTGGAGCTTTTCCGTTTGTGGTGCCACCACATGTGGCATCCTTGTGCCACTTGTGCACAGTGGACAGACAGGGACAGAAAGGCGGCCAGCAAACTAATCTCATCTGTTTGCCCCCCGTTTATAAATGTTATGTCAAAATGTCCAACAAAAAGCAGGACTGTGTATCTTTATCTGATATACAGCCTAGGAACACTAAAGTTTCATGTTTTCTGTTAGTGTTTGGGACATTCAACCCCAAAGACACAACAAAACCCACAGAACCGAACACAAAAACCCATGGACTCCTTGCGCTACAACATCTTCAAAGTTCCCATCTGTCAAAAAGACTGATGTAGGAACAAAAGGAACATCTTTGCTTTTCAGCTTCATCTCTCACCACATTTTTTAACTCCTACATAAACCCTTGAAACATGTTTTTTTACTTCAAACAAGGAATTACATTCAGCAGAAAGCGGGTCGGGATTAAGCGATCTCCGTGACACGCATTAATTAAGTGGTGTTGCCATGTTGCCTTATTGCTTGATTTAATACTCTCTGCCTAGGCCACGTAGAAGATGCAATGCGCTACGGTGTGTCACTGATTTATTGTCACCAACTGTCTCTGATTATCTCTCTTATCTCTCCTCCAGGGCCTGCCCGGAACCAAGGGAGAGAAGGTATGCTTCAACTTGAGTTCCAGCTGTGCTTAGCTGGCACTAACATTATTTTGTTTGTAAAGCCACAGAGATGCATGTAGCCTCTTGATTGCTCTAGACTAGAGGTGGGCAACTCCAGGCCTCGAGGGCATGTCTCCTGCAACTTTTAGACGTATCTCTTCTTCTACACACTTGAGTCAAATAATGAGGTCATTAGCAGGACTCTGGAGAACTTGACTGCACTTAGGAGGTGATTCAGCTGTTGGATTCAAGTGTGTTGGACCAGGGAACTAAGAGTTGCAAGACACTGGCCGTCGAGGACCAGGATTGCCCACCCCTGCTCTAGTCTTTCAAGTTTTTGCCATTCACTAACTAAATGAGGAAAAAGATAACATGTACTGCTCTGAGAAGGTTTTCAGACGTTCCGTGATGCTCGGTGATAGCCAGATGTTTTCCCGCTCACTGAGCGGGAAAACAAAATAAACTTTCTAGCAGTTTGAGGTTGGCATGTGCTTATCGATGCCCGCACTCGAGCTGAAGTGTTTTCTTTTGCCCTCAAATAGCAGAGCTGCAGATAAGCAGAAACGCACCGCAACTCAGAACAGGATTCATCAAGGCTGGACTCATCCATGTGCGTTCTCTCCAAAAGATACATGATGTGAATGTTTAAAAAAAGAAAACCGCTTTCCTTTGTGTCGTCATAATAGTAGCTCAATAATGAGAGCGTGACCTTTTGGCCCTCATCAAAAAACAATCCTCACCCTGCGCACACCCACTGTTACTACCCCGATCTCATCCTGTCCAATGAGTGTATCTGCTTATCAAGTGACTTATCCAGTAAATGTTTACATCCCATTGTGGTTTGGACAGATGACCCTTGAGTTGCTTCCTTCCTATAAACACTATTTTAGTAAGCTTGTCTGTCATTGCGGCACCACAGTAGCTCTTGAATTATTAGCCATTTGTACATTTACAATTCTGCGAACTACTGACAATTGTTACTTTCCTGTTTTTCTATCAGGGCGACCAAGGAGACATTGGGCCAAGGGTAAGTCACGTTTTCTTATCATCCTTGAGAGATTAAATGACATTTTTGGGAAAACGTTTGCACAGTTTAGATGGTGTTTCTTCAGTGCAGTTGTTGCACAGTTCTTTTTTTGTGAAATATTTCTTCAATTCTTACCACAGACTATCAGTTGCATTTAGATCTGTACTTTGACTGGGACATTTTAACACATGAATATCCTTTGATTTAAACCACTCTGTTGTAGCTCCGGCTGTATGTTTAGGGTCACTATCCTACTAGAAGACTAAGCTCTGCCCTGGCCTCAAGGGTTTTGTATCATCTTTAGAGCTTTTCTTCCAAAGTGGCCCTGTATTAAACTCTGTCTGTTTTTCCATCAACTCTTAGTCACTAGTACATCTCTGCAGCTCCTCCAGAGTTTGCATGAAATTCTTGGCTGGTTCTTGGAAATAACCCTGTCCTTGCCTGGCCTGTAAGGTGGAATAGTCATGCCTTGGTTTATTTTCCTCTGTGCCATATTCTGGATTAAATAGAGCTCAGTGAGATGTTTAGAAGATGATTTTATAACCTTACACTGCTCTAAACTTCTGCAAAGTTTTGTCCCTGTGCTGAACTGTGTTCCTTGGTCTTTATTGTCCACTAATGTGAACTTTTGAAGACTTTATAGAGCAGCTGTACGTTAACTAAAGTTCAATCATGCAGAAGAGAAATGTATTCATGCAAATAGTGACTTATCAAAGTAGCTGGTTACAGATATTTTTGTTCAGATGTATCAGAGTAAAGACAATTTAAATACACACAGCACCCTTGAGATTTTTGTTACGCTCTACTTTATTTTGTTCTGTCACATGACATCCAAATAAAGTACACCAAAGCTTGTAGCTATGATTTGACAAAATATGTAAAGGTTCAATTGGGTTTTATACGTTTGCAAAGGACTGTGTGTATTTTGCTCTCTCTATATAATATAAACTTAAAGTCATTATCATATTAAGTTCAATATAGAGTTTTATACTATACGGCTGTTTTAAAATAAGCTAAAAAGTTTTCATCTTGTCATTAAGGGAAATCTAATTTTGTAGGGTGGGACAGGATGTATGATGGTGTACATTCCCATGTTTCCGGGACATGGAAATCTAAGGCACTGAATAGAAGGCAACATGGGGTGGAGAGGATGATTTACCTTTGCAAACAGCTTGGAAGTTCGTCCCTGTCCATTAATCAGCAAATACAAACGTGAAACCCAGGCTACACACTGTCTAAAAATAACTTTTATGGGTTATTTCCTGCAATCAAACATGTGAATAGAAAAATATTTGGAATATCCTCATTGTTTTGAGCTCTAAACAAGGATGAAAGGGGATACTTCACATTCACATAGATACGATATAAATATAGACATAAAACTAAGGCATTCTATATAGGCAAAGGGGATCTTTAAATACAAGACAGAAAGGAAGAAAGTCGATAAGAGAAAACTAGACCCTTTTCATTTGTAGCAATTTAAAAATAGTCCTGAAGAAGCCTCAAAATAGCGCTGCCTAACCTCCACAGCAGATGTAGATCATTTATGGTGACCTTCATTAAATGTTTGCAGTGGGAAAGTCTTTGTACCATAGAAGCATTTAATCAAAGCTACACTGAAAAATGTTGAACTAAGTGGTAAAAATAGAGAACAAAGCCATGGCTACCTAAGCATTGTGCTGGGAGTATGGTGGTTTAAAGCTGCTTAATTTACAAATAAACATTTATTGGTGAATGGGCTGTCAAGGCTAAAATTAATCTAAATCTGGCTTAAAAGTTTATTTTTATGTCCTGATATTAGACATCAAGTAGATGACTCATTCAGCTCAACTTAGAAATAAGCAGCAGCTAAACCTTGTGTGGTTATTATGTTTCTTCTTTTTGTGGAAATTCAACTTCATTGACCCAAGATGGAAAACTTTATTATGTTTCTCTCTTCATCTAGAGATAATTTTATAAAGATCATATGAGAAAATCTGTCCCAAAACTAAAGTCTAACAGGAGATTAACCTTTTCACCTAAAATAACTCACAACACAACAGTAGTTCCACCTCAAAACCAAGAGAAAAAAAATAATAATAATAATCATTAGTCATTGAAAGCCCAGCCTTGGTGGTGATATAAAATATTTATAAGAGAAGATAATTGCCTGTGGATTCATCACTACCATAGAAAAGCATTACATCTACTGCAGTTAGATTTGTTTTACAGATATCTGGGAAGGTTACGTTCTTTGTTTCATTCAAAGTTTATATAGGCACTTTTTATATACAATTAAAAGTCTACTAATTAATCAATGAAAACTTTCTTCAAACATTTCCCTTTTTTTCCAAGAACCACTTGCATTCACTAGAATCATAGAAGGTTTAAGGCTTAAACATTTTAGAAGTTTATTACAATCCTACACCTGTGTAAAAGAGTTATTTCGCAATAGCAGAATTTGTCCACCTACTTGAAAAGGTTTATAAAGGGAAAGTCTGAGTAATGAGTTAAACTGAAACCAGACAAAGTAACAGACCATCAAAAAGAGGAAATCACATTTAAGGGAGCAGAAATTTGCCATCTTTGGAGGTTAAGGACTGAATAAAACATAACAAACAGTTTGAGCAATCTGGGCCTGGATGAAGAAATAACATAAAAAAATAAAATAAAATCTTTTCATGTCTGTGTCTGTCCACATTGCTTTTAACAGTGACTTAAAGTCATCTGGTAGTTAAGAAAGAAAAGTGTGTTTTTCTTGTGTGGCTCACTCCTTGGATGAGCTGCCTATATCTCTTTAGCCAGAAATGAGGAAATGATGCAATGAGAGAATGATGGAAACATTTGAACATCCCCATCAAAACTCAATGGTTGGAAAAGAGTGCGAAAGTTGCTATCCAGTCTCAACTTTTTTTTTTTTTTTTTTACATAATCAAATAACTTCCTTATGCATTTGGTCTGTGTTTTGTTTTTGTGTGATATTAGCTCGGTATCTACGGGAAATATGTAATTATCTCTAATTTCATCCAGTGTGGTTTGAAAATAAAACTCTTTCTATACAACGCAAAGCGGTAAATATTAGATTCTATTTGGACGGTCACAAACCCCGTAATCCTGTGTATGTTCATCCTTAGGAAAAATAGGTCAGATCGCTGTTTTTGTGCAAGAAACGTTTCTTGTCTGTGTGTGGGGAACACACACAGTATGTGTCTTCTTAACCAATGAAGCTGTTTTTCTTTTGCTTTAAAACTCAAACTTCAAATATAGAGTTCTTCATATCGACATGTTTATGCTATGATTAATGATAATAACATTCTTTTTACTTTATCTCCATATGGTACTGTGAATAGCCTAGCCTAAATCTAATTGAGAATTTGTAGCAGCATAATTCTTTGCTGCTACAGAAAATATGAGATTTACCCCAATTAACTTGTTCAAAATGCAGAAAAGGTTGGTGAGTACAAATGCACACCGCAATTTTCTCATTCTTATGCACAATTTTCCTTCCTCTTTATAGCTATTCATTACTTTATGTTGGTTGAGCTCATGAAATTCCAACAAAATATGCAGCAGTTTGTATAAAGTGACAAATTGTGAAGAAGGTCAAGAGGTTTGAACATTTAGCAAAACACAGAGTGAGTGTACTGGAAGCACAAAGTGGTTCCTGTAGTAAAGCAGAGCTGAAACGGAGCGTACATTTGCAAAGCTTGCCCAGTGGAAAGATATTTCTGATGCAATTCTGAAACATTGCAGGAATTCCCGATTTCAATCAAGACGTAGGCCATTACATTTTCCTACCTATGCATTTTTGATTCTGAGGCAATAGTTCAAAAATATTTTTGGCATCCGCTGTTGGTAGTTTTTCCAAATGGTGAATATTGCTCTTGGCTGAGGCTTCTCTTGCTTTGATGCCTTTGGATAAGTCTGCAGTTCCCCAAAACCTCAGGACATTGCTTGGAAACACTTTCTCAACTCAAAACAAACGCTGTGAGTGATTCATCCATGTGGAGTTTCATGGATATACTCTAATAGGAAAGCAAGTAAGAGCCTCTTGATTTGTGCTGCAGAGGGAGTTTTTTTTTTTTTGTATTATTCCAGCATAAGCTCAGTTATCACTTTGCCCTTTTTTTGACAGCGAGCTCTGCTTCACCTCTGAACTATTCAGGATGAAAGAATACATGTGAAAACAGGAAGCGGCCATGAATCTCTGTCAACCTGTGACTTCCTGTCGATCCATCATGTTCAGAGCTAACGTCAGGCAGACTCTGGTCACAAACGCAGGAAACGAGGTGTATTAAACCCAAATCGGGTGTCATAGAACCATCAAAATACAAAAGGATGTGCAGGTTTTGCATCTTTCTCTAAGAAAACCTTCATCAAAAGGAAGCCTGAAGATATCCATATCTTCCAGTTGTTGTTGCGCAACACCCCCCCCCCTCCTTTCTGTCTCTACTCTCTCACTCTCGTACTTCCTCTTCTGAGAGGGGAGATGTGCTACCAGCTCTCCGTCTAACGGGTACGTTGAGTTTCCTAAATCTGCTGGGATTTACCCTGTCCAGAACTGAAGTAAACTCTGTTTAAGCTGGTTTCAAGAAACGATTCGCCTGGTTATCTGACGGCCTACATCCAGGTGTCCCACCCTTCTTCCCCCTGTGAATTAGCCAGACTGAGCAGCCTACAGCCAACTAGTTTCACAGAGCACACCTGTTAACGGTCGCTCGTTCTCTATTTTACAACGTGCATTTGTTATTGAACCAGGTAGGTTTTAGTGACTCGGGCGAGTCCCAAGGATGATGTTTTACATTTGGGCTACCAGCAACCTAAAAACATTTTCCACCTCTTCCTCTCCAGAATCAAACATCACAGCTATTTTACAACCATCAAAGAACTTTAAGGTGACTCATTAACTGAATGTCCACAACATCTTTTAGATTTTCTTTATGCTAAATATTTTATTAGTAAGGCATTTTTGCAAGGGTCAGTACAGCTTAATTCAGTAGCAGAAATAATCAAATAAGTAAAATCAATCATCTAGTCTATCTTTCCCTACTGCTGACACTGAGAACTAAAAAAGGAACCTTAGAGAGAGACGGACGGAGTTTGGCGTTTCGAACCCCAGACCTGGCACGACGACGAAGAAGGTGCTGCAGCAGGAGGAAGATGTTGATCGGCGAAGGCAGGGATCTCTGTAGGTCCGATGAACTTCTTCTCCGCATGGATGCTGAGGTCACACAGGACTTGGTGCTGGCAGGAAAAAAGGCACCAGTTCTTCTTCCTTGTCTTTGTCTTCATCTTTGTCTTTGGGGTCAGAACCCAGCCGATGAGAGAAGTGCGATTCGAAGCCACAGATTGTGGGCCAGACGGGTTGGTCCCCATGCATGCACAGGACAGTCTCCGGCTCTGTGGCCCCGGCTCTTCTTCAGCTGCAGAGTTCTTTGTCCATCTCGATCTTGGCTCGAAGCTGCCCGGAGGATCCAACGAAAGGTTCCTCTTTTGCACCCACCTTTTATAGGGTTTATCCACCCCCCTGGTGCGCCTGCACCGGCTTAGACAGATGATCTCATATCCATCACTGTCTTACAGACATTATGTCCTGATGTCTGTGCTAATGTCTCAGGGTTGCTCAACCTCCTGTGTCCATTGCCTGCATAACCTTTCACCTACTCTCTACCTCCAACATATCAGTGATGTTTAATTGCAGTTACACCTTTTTACACCATTTCAAGTTTAATGTCAAAATCACATTTATATCACATTTATTTTCTTTAGCTTCTCTGATTTAGCATTCATTTATAATTTTATAACCATAACTTATTAGTTACTCTTATTATGATCTTAATGTGAGTTATTACAGATGTTTTTCTGAAAAGAAACCAAGAATAATACATGATTCTAATTATTTACTACTAAAGTTACAGTTACTTGTTTTTCTTGTAAGTGTTCCCACAAATATAAGTGTAAGTATTATTACAAGTAAACCAATATTAATATAATATTTTACTTTGAATCTTATCCAATTACTAATAATGTTTAGATTTCATTCTTTAAAACTTTACCTTTAAACTAAGGAATAGTCTCAGCTATTTTTATAAATCTGCAGGCTGGAAACTTCCTCTTTTTCCAGGAAACCTGCTTTTCCTGTTTAATGACTCTCTCTGACTGACTATGATTTCTTATGATTAGATAGAAAAAAGTAGAATTAAAGCAAAGTTTGCATGAGACAAAAACAACACACACAACTAGATTTATTTTATTGACACTTAAGTCTACTGTTGGGCCTTGTTGTCACTTGAGTAATTCATTTTAAAGATAACTTTATTTATTATTACTGTTAAACTAACTTTATTGACACTTAAGTCTACTGTTGGGCCTTGATGTCACTTGAGTGATTCATTTTAAAGATAACTTTATTTATTATTACTGTTAAACTAAAATCTCCAGCATGGGGAAGTGGGATGAGCTCGGATTTTCTTGACACAGTTTATTCATAGAAGACTCTGTCATTGCACTTTGGGTTTATCTGGCACCTCTGTTGTTAAAGACAAGTTGCAAGGATCCGCAGCCAAATTCTCTCCTTGCTTCTCTTGAAACAGCAGTAAAAATTCAACTTGAAGCCGGACTCTGAGGGGGGATGTCTGTTTTTCTTGGTTTTTCTGATGGGAATGAGCTAAAGGCGATCCCCACTGTGAAACAGCCTCTACTGTTATGAGATGTTTAAAGAAGCATATGTGGTCTTCATGGTGGGAGCGGTGTGAATGAGTGAATGTGACAAAGGGGAGAAGAGGAGTATATAGGCATGAAGAGGAGGAGGGAGCATTTTGTGGTCTCGGAAAAAACCTCAGCAGTCCGGCGCTCGTCGTTAGCAGAAACTTCTCCAGCAGATTTCCCTTCCTTCTACCTCTCCTTACTCCCCGCTGTTCCTCGCTCTCCCTCTCTAAGACCTCCTCATCACATCTCTCCATCCTTCCCTGCACCCTGCTTGTGTTTTTGCGGGAGCTCAACCAGGGAGGCTCAAAGCTCTGTGGCGGCAGACAAACTCTGCTCCTTTCAGCTTGACAGACAATCAACACAAGTACTGTCTGTTGACTGGAAAGAGCCAAGCCACCTCTGTTTGGGTTGGGAAAGATGGGAAGCCTTTCCACAGAGCACATGTACACATTCACCGAGAAATATATCCTTGGATGGATGACTGAGGCATAAATTTCAAAAGGGCAAAGGTTGCAGTTTGCAGATTTTTACTGTTTTGTCGTAATAAAATGCACATGCAGCGCATTTTAAAGGAGCTTTTTCACATTCTGTCACATTCCAACCACAAAGTTTAGTGAGTCTTATAGGGAGTTTGTGCAATAAATGAAGACAAAGTAGTGCATAAATGGGAAGAGGAAGGAAAGACTTGCATTTTTTTTCTGCTTTATTTTAATCCTATTCACTTTGATACCCCTAAATAATATCCAGTGTAACCAAATAGCTTCAGAAGTCATGAAGATAGTAATTAAAGTCCATCAGTGTGTAATTTAGTCTCAGTATAAATGCAGCTGTTATATTAAAGCCTAGAGCCAAAGAGAGGTCTGTCACAGAACATTAGTGAAACAGCATCACAAAGACCACGGGACACAGGAGAAAGTTGTGAAGAAGTTTAAAGTAGGGTGAGATTATAAAAAAATATCCCAAGCTTTGAATGTCTCACAAAGCCCAGGTCGTCCACTTAATCTGAAAAGACTGGCAAGAAGAACAAGAATCAGAAAAGCTGCTAAACATGATGACCCTGGATTAGCTGGAGGGCCTTTATGAAGGAGTGGGACACAGAAAAACACACAGAAGAAGGTGCTCTGGTCCGGTGATACCAAAAATAAATGATATGGTGTGGAAAACCCACACTGAACGTCGTTCTGAACTCAACAACCTCAAGGTAAAACTGTGTAGTGGCAGCATCATGCTATGAGGCGCTTTTTTGTCTTTTTTAACAGGTCAGAGTTCATGAGATGGTAGGAAGAACCAAGCATGGGGCTCTTCTTTAATTTTTCTTTCTGAAAGAAGGAAAGATTAAAGAACTTATAATCAATTAATTTCATGATAAATTTAAATGAAATCAATTATTTTCATTCTGATGATAATAATATTTTTTGAAGGGCAGGGATTTTTTTGTTTGCAGAAACATAATCCATTTTATTTATGGTTTCAGTTGGGTGTATTTGTTTTATTTCCTTTTTATTTGTTATGTTATGTTATGTTATGTTATGTTATGTTATGTTATGTTATGTTATGTTATGTTATGCCAGCGCTGGTTTGTGAGTTTTTGTTCACTGTGCGACTCCTCTCCTCAGGGTCCTCCCACCTACAGCACATACGCAGGTCTGCACAGTAATCAGATCGCTGTCAAGGTTTGTTACTCCCACTATAATGTTCCATAATCCTCCCAGCAGCCACCTCTCCCCGCTTGCTGCAAATCTGTCACTATCTCTGCAGAGAGAAGATCACATCGCTCCTCTTCTCAGCTTTTTCTTCTGCAGTCTGCTAGAGTTCGACTCCTCGGTTTTCTCCTACAGCGGCCCTGTCCTTTGCGCCTGGACTCCCAGTTTAACACAAATTTCCAATTTTCTCTGCTCATTTATCTCGTTTTCTCTCTTCTCTCTCTTTCTCTTTTCCCTTATTCTCAACTGCACATCTGTTGCACCTCAGATGGTTTTCCCCCGATATGATCACAGCTTTCTCGCTGGAGAGCAGTCCAGCAGCTTTCAGAGACGCTTTCTGAAGGTAGACCTCTACTAAAAGGCATGTGCTTCCTCTTTTAACTCTTTAACCTGCCTCTCGTTTGCATGCTCTAATTCAATTATTTCTGTTCTTTTCACTATTTTTGGTTCTGTTACGTGTAATAAGTTCATGTTGGTTTGATTTTTGTGACTATTTGATTGTGCTGTTTTTTTCTTATTTTATTTTAACCATGTTAGTGAAGCAAAGGGGGTTTTTATTTTTAGAGCAACTGGGATGATTAGGAACACACTTTAAAGGTTCTCAAGAAAATACTTGTTTATTTTTAAAAGAATAAATAAGTTTTAATTGTCTAAATTTGATGGAAACTTTGTCAGTTCTTTAAAAACTATCAGAATCCACATTTATCTAAAAGGCTAATTTCCTTTTTGTTTTGCTGGACAGCTTCAAAATGAACAAAATAATCGCTGACAAAATACATTATTCCAATTTGCATGACTTGAATCACCACTTGACTCGCCTCAACAAAGCAAACCATAATGCTCCAGATGGGTGTAGAGAAAGTGTCTCCACTATAATTTTCAGAAATTTTAGGAACATTAATGGTTTTCTGTTCTCAACACAAATGGAAAATATGCATCAGATGAGGTTGTCAAAATGTTTTTTATTTGGAATAACACAGTAAACAAATTAGTTTTTTGGACAAACAAGACTGTTTCTTTTAAGCTTAATATGAAAATAAACCCTAAAATATAAATCAGACCAGATTGGATTTTTTGCTGTGTGACAAAATATCCGTTTGACTCAAAGAAGAACCTGAGTCATTCTTCCTGTAAGATCACAATCAAAGTTTGATTCTCTCAAAAGAAGTCGACAAAGATTGTTCCTTTGTTGATTTGATTTAACAATTAGATATTTTTTTCTAATCTGGATTTTTATCCAAAGCAACAAAGTAGATGGCAGACTTTGCAGTTCTTCCCACTTCTGCAATGCTCACTAGTTAGTTTGCAAAAAAAGAATGTTTTATACTCTTTATGTTTTTTCTCTGTGTGCAGCAGAGACTCTACATAAATTCAATTAAGTGAAAGATTAATATTGTAAAGAAAATTGTAAGGTTAGCTGGAGTGAGAACCCACCTTCTGTTTATGTTCCTGAAACCTTCACTGAAAACTGACAAAATGACAACAATCAGCATATTAAAAGTACTAAAATCTCAATTTTAGGGAAATAAATCAAATTATTCAATGTGAGATTATTCTACCGTGACATACGTTGAATTTATTTTAGAGCATATTATGCATCTTTGCTATGGATGCCATTTTATAGAATAAAACCTGACCTACCTAAAGACATGTCAGGTGATGATCTGTGTCTGCTGCCACCACCTGGCCAAACATGTTTTATGCACCTCTGAGTATTTTAAATTATTGTTTGAGATGAAGAGCATTTCTAATTTGTTTTCATCACCATTCTCCACATTTTGTTTTGCTTGCATCTAAAAATGACTCAGTGTGACTGAAAGTTGTGTTTTATTTTTCTGTGAATCAAAAACATAGTTTCTCTAATATCCACTCTCCTTTTATATTATTGTTATTTTCATCAGGGTGATCAAGGCCAAGCTGGACCCGCGGGGCCTCCTGGTCCTCCTGGGCCTCCTGGTGCCCGTGGGCCCCCAGGAAACACCGGGAAGGATGGGCCTGGTGGAGAGCCGGTAAGGGCATCTCAAGTGTGCAGGAAGCTCCTTTTTACTCCATGTTGCACTGCTCCTCCATCACTCTGCTCACATCTCACTAAGTTTGCACCACAAACACTGAGCTTTGTGTGAGTCTGTCACTTGGGTAAGGGTCTTCTCTGTAAAAAGCACTGAACCCTAAACCTCATTCTTCAGCGTTAGCCAGTGAGTTGTGGTTTACCTAGAAGAAGAAAAAACTCCCAAAATAGCAACTCTCCTTCAAGCCTCATCTGTTTTGCATAAGTCAGCAGCCGCAAAGTTCTCCAAAGCACGCCGCTTTCTCCCACCACTGTGTTGCCGCGCACACTGAAACAGATATGGCGCTGCGGTGGGTTCATGGGCAGTTCGCTGGCCGCGGGAAACAATAGTGCACTCCTCGTCTCAGGCATTTTCTGTTGTTCAGAATTAAGTTTGTACCCCACAGCGTTCCACTGATCCACTGTGGCAACATCAAGCTGTGGTTCCTGAATTTGAGGGGAGAAAGTTTCAGTTTTTTTCTGTTTATCTACTTGAAGGAATAATAGTCGCATTACTCTCATCTGGCACTGGACTGCGACGGATTTTACGTGAAAGATGTTGGTTTTGACGTGGGTGAGTTGAGAACACACGCTGAAGCGACCGCAGAGAGCAGTCGGATCAGCTCAAAAAGTGACAAAAAACAGACGGGCCGAACGAAAAGGGGGCCATCGTGTAACCTAGTTGACGGCAAATGGTCTTTTCAAGTTGATTAAAGGCGTTGCGAAACCCAAAACAGCAAAACAAAGTGGTACTGAGAGCTGCTCCATGTTGTGGGCAGATGTTTCAGCGGACTGAGCAGGAGAAAGTGAGGAAGCCCGCCAACATGGGTGTCCTCTAACACCTGATGCTTACAAAAGTATTCATATCCATAGAAACCCATTTATTTTGCTCCCTGTAATTTGGTGCCAACACAGACTGTTACAAATTTGTAAAGAGAAAATATTATATTAATTTAGATTAGTAACAAATAGGTCATTTGTAATCACCCAATACTTTTGACCCAGCTTCTGATTCTCCATTAGACGTGGGCCTGAACCACTCCACCGTATGTCCTGCTGAAAGAGGAACCTTCATCTCAGTCTCAGGTCTTTCATGGCCTCTTAAGATGTTTTTTTTTCCAGGGTTGCTCTGAAATTACCACAACACATCTTCCTATCCAATCACAACAACTTGTTTATGGTTCTGAAAAAATGTAAACCCCACAGCATGATTTGACTACCTCCAGGTTACATAATTGGAATCGAATATTCCAACATCAAACTTCCCCACAGCCTCATCCCTGAGCTGTCTGGAAAAATGTGGAAAAACAAGAAGGGAGTTTCGGTTTAATATGGGAATCAATTTCACAGCTTTCAAATTTGAAAAATGTGAGATTTGCTTTAGCGGCTTAATTCAAAGCTTACATAAATTCTGGTCTCCGTAATCACGAATGCATCTGACATCTGAACCGGGCTCTGTTCTGTACTCGAGATAAAAAGCGCTGCTAAAAATTATTTGCAACGGCGATTTGTTTCCCGCTGCTGTGCAGGACAGATCAAACGATGGGGCCCAGGTAAGAGGGGTGGGAAGAGAGGTTAAAAGACGGCAGGAGGATGGGAACAAAACCGGACCACGGAGCAGCTCGGTGCATCAGGATGACAGCTTGTATGTGCAGACAGAGCGCAAGAAGAGGAAAAACACCTGGGAAACATCATAGTAGCCCCTACAAAATATTGTAAAATATGAGCGCTAAATGGAAAGTTAATACCCTCCCATGTATATGCATTTATGTGAGTGCACTGAGAGATCAAGTAAACACCACTCCTTGATTGCCATGTGTGTGTGTGGCTCGTGCAAGAACGGGTTTTAGTGCAGATTTCCTCTAAGTTTCCTTTGTAACGGATGACTTCATAGCAGACATTTAGCCGTCCACCTGGTCCCAGCAAACAGCCGATAAGTCTGTTTACCTAAATGAGCCAAATCACTGATAGACAGATGGAGAAAGACATGGAAGCTGACATGAAATGTGTGTGTTTGATGTTGTTTGGAGCCGCAGCTCATTGCACCACATACAGACTCCAGGGCTTCAAATTCAATCGTTGTATTTGCTAAAGAGGAGATAAAAAGGATTTTTTTTTTTTCCTGGATTAAAAAGCAGAGTGGTTGAGCAAATGAAGTAACCACTGTTTGAATGAAAAGCTAGGAAAAAAAACAATCACTTCATTATGGGAAGGACGGAACGTCCTTATTCTGAGTATCAAAGCGCTCACTGATTTACTCCTTTTGACATATTTACATATTTGACCGTTTCTGTGAGACATTTACATGTACTTATCATGGCATGCATGTTATAGTAATTAGGACTTTTAATGATTTGCTTTAGCTTCTTTTAAGAGTTCAATGAATATACAGCAAACAACTGTGAGGAATTTCAAATCTAAGAATACTAGTCAGCAGTGCAGCAAAAATCGTTCACACAAGTTCAAATATACACACACCCTGACTGACACTTGGTTGAATGTTCCAATAAGAAGTAATTTTAGCCAGGACTGAGGCAGGAAGCTTAGCCACTTTTCTTATTGGAGTCAGTGGAGATTAGTTTAATTGGTTCGAAGTGAGAATAGTGGTAACACTGTTCCAGACACTTTATGCTAGCCAGCTTTATCTGCTTTAAAACAAACTTTGATGGGTTTCTAAATGTATTTATTTATTTTTTTTACTTCTATTGACTTCAAGTTATATCCAAGTTTTTATTGTCTTGCTCCTGATTTGAGGTGAAATGGGAGGCTTGCTTTCCAAGCACTTCGTACAATATCAGGCAGTGAAACAGATTCGCAGTATGATGCCGCCCTCACCGTGCTTGGTAGTCGGTGCTTTTTAGGTTCAGAAAGCCAGAGCTTGGCAACTCCAAGCATGCCTCTTCCCATATAGCTGAACCTCTGTCTCCTCTGACTGTAAACCAAATTAGTTTTGTTTTACAGTTACAAATTGGTTTGTAACTGTGAAATCAAATCTAGAATTCTCCTCTGTAGATCTTTGCTTGGTCCTTTTGTCTTTTCCATCATCCTGATTCATTGGTCAATTTAGTGAGTGCTGTCAAAAAAATTATTTTTAATATAAAGAGCATCTATCTGTTGCAGTCATTCATGATCACTCATTCAGCAACACTTATTCACAGATTTTAGAGCCTGTGTATCTATTAGAGCCTGTGTGTAGGATTTTGTGTGGATTAGAGACATAAATTATACATCAAATCCTGCTCCAATCAAGAGCAGTTCGAATAGATCAATAAAAGCTTAAATCTTCTCTGACATTCAAGTCATTTTTGAGTGCAAATAAGCCTCTGACACAGCTGCGTAGGTCTTCCTTTAAGGCCTTGGTCAACACGGACATCTAGTGGCCAAACTCTTGAAGTAACTGTCATTGCTTTCCTCACGGAGTTTTTCCTCTGTTTCCTCCTCAGGGTTTGCCAGGTCGGGATGGTGTTGAGGTGAGAGTTCATAATTCAGAACAGACATCTATTTTTTCTTTATCTGATTTATTTATTTGTTTATTTTTTTACTTCAGGGACCGCAGGGACCGCCTGGGAAACCGGTAAAGTTTAAGAATCAATTATCCACCTGGACTCATCTGACTTATTCTCGCTGCTAAGCTTTTCACTCTTTACATTCATTAAAATCTACTGACTGGTAGGGAGAAGATGGAGAGCCTGGCTATCCAGGAGTGCACGGCCCTCCAGGGCAGAGGGTATAATTAGCTATTCACATAGTTAGTATCACAATTTTTAACATGTTCTTAACACATTAGTTATGGTTCTTTTTGTAATTCCCCAGGGGGAGCCAGGTATGGGAGAGAAAGGAGAGAGAGGGATGGATGGAGTCCCGGGATTAAAGGTAAAATTAATCTGAAGTGGTTTTATGGCAAAGCTTATTACTTAAGTACAATTCATGTAACATTCACAGTTGTGATGCATAATATGTCATTTGACGTGACATTTGCTCCTCACACAGGGTGATAAAGGAGAAGCAGGAGAACAAGGACCACAGGGACCTATGGTGTGTTTTCATTTACAACATAAATCCTCCATATTTACTCTGTTTTTATTGCCAGGTATGTAAATGATATGCATTTCTCATTTCAAACTCCTGCTACAGGGTTATCCCGGTGAAAAGGGCGCTGCCGGCTCCTCAGATATTGTCGATTTCAACGGGAAGCTCCTAGATGCTTTCCAGGTGAGTTTAATCTTCTAGACTTAGCACTGAATCCCACAATAGAGTTCAGGGAAACCTAAGCTTATGTGAAAGCCTTTGTAGTAGGAAATAAATCTTGAGTATTTCAGCCAGAGACCTCTGAAGTGAACTGCCTTACTGTCTCTTCTTGACAGGCCATCAAAACCATCAGTGTTTCGGTAATCCGCTGCTGTCGCTGCATGGTTTTTGGTGGCGTGACGAGTCACTAACACCGCTCTACGTGCTTGCATCAGCACAGACGCTGTGCGTTTCCTCCCCCACCACCTCTCACATCACACCTGCCTCAACAGTCGTTTCTGTGTGTATATCGTGTCCAGATTTGCGACATCAGATGTATTAGATGTCACTGCACGGGCCACATCTGAAGGGACTCTCTGAATGCCGGGGTCTGTTGCGTTCTGGTGCTTTGCGTTCTCGTTTGGGATGCAACACGCAGCCACAGTTAATGCATCGCAGCTGTGTTGTTTTATCAGATAACATGTAGCCTGAAGACATTCGTTTAACCATGCAGAACAATCTAAAGGGCTCGTTGCAAGTTTTGGAGTTGTGTGAATGTTACTAGAGGGCAGCATGGTGTGCTTGCTCTGGTATTGGCATTTTCCCATACAGTGCTTTTCAAGTGTCTTCATATTCCCTGAACTTTCTGTCTTGTTACAACCGCAAGCTTTATGTATTTCATTATGTTGCAGATCAACAGTGTTGTCTGCAGCTGTGAAGTAAAAGGAGAGATAATACAAGATTAGTTTTTTCTTTTTTATTTTTACATGTAAAAATCTGTTTGGCGCCACTGAGTCAGTATGATGTATAAGTGGAAACACCTTCGGTTGCAATTACAGCCTGAATCTGTCAGCTTTGTGCATCGAGAAGCTGAAATCTGTGCTTCTTTTTTGTCTCTAGGCAAAAACATCTGTAATTTTGGTCTCATCTGACCATTTACACATTCTTCTTCTTCTATTTATTTTGTGCTAATGACACAAAGTAAGCAGTTATAGACAGCCTCCCCACAGCATGAAGCCACCGCCACCATGTTTCAGTGATCTGCAGTGTTATTTTTTTACTTTCTCCCTAGTGCTTGGTCTTCATGGTGCTTTGTGTTCACTAATGTGAATCTCCCAAACCTTCACAGACCAGCTGGATGCATGTTGATAGTAAAGTGTACACAAGTGAATTGTACCTACCAAGTAGGAAACTTTAGTTGCTTGTATTAAATCGTATTTAGGGCTATGAAAGTTAAGAAGACTAAATATAAATCCAAACGCACACACTTTTCAGATTTTCATTTGGAAAAAAACAACATTTTAAAGCAAGTTCTATTTTCCCTTCCAAGTCATAATTATGCACTACTTTGTGTTGGTTTATCACATTAGAAATTTGAATGAAATACATAGGTCATAAAAAAGTGCTCTGTGTAAACCCTTGCTGAAAAGAGCAGGAAATTTTGACGATAGGAAGGGCAACTCTACATTCATTACAGTCACAGCTCTCCCTATATCCACTTGATCTCCATCCTGCCTCGTAATGGGGAATATATGCTACTGAAAGATGGCTATCTGCACTGTGGTGTTTGCATTTGATTAAAAACTTGTATGAGCCAATTCCCTTTGGATTCTGATCTCAAACCAAGTCACAGCCCAATAGCCTCAAATAGCTTCAAAGCAGATGGTAGAAACACAAAATAAAGATCTTATCGGAAACCTCTCGTCAAAGAGGTTCAGTCTGCACAAAGTCTGCTCACTGGGCCTCTGGCAGACCTCCGAATGCTCATAATTCACTCATTGGCCACCCATGTTGCATTTGTTTGTGTGAGGAGCGGGTTCTCGTGTTTCATTTGTGCTGATGAATTTGGTGTAAAGTAATGCCATAATGTTATTGGTTAGTCTCTGGTCTTCATTCTGCAGCTCTTTATATGATTGGTTGCATGAGTAGAGCTCACAAACCTCTGATGAAATACTGCAGATCAAATAGTGTCGCACAATAGTGTAAACATCTCTGGTTTCCAAGGATTTTGTAGCTCTCACAGAGTCGAAAATGGAAAAGGAGTAACACAGATCAGGAAGGCAGCATGTTTTTTTGTTTTATTTTTTTTATTCCTCTTATTACTTCAAGAGTGTAAGACGCAGAGATTAAGGAACATGATTGAAGAGGCCTGCTACACACAGCAGACAACACTGAGAGAATGTGGAAATCATGTTCGTGCTAATTCTCATCCGGTGTTACATAAAGTCCAATGAATGCTTGGCTTCCCCTGCCTTTGCCTCAGTTTGCATCAAAACAATCAACAGCATGAAAAATGATGCCAGATTGTTGTGTTTTACAATCTCTGCTGGATGAAATGGCTTCAAGTTGTTCGTGTTCAGCAGAGGATTTGTTCACTCCCCTATTTACAAGGAAAGCAATGAGGAGCAGCATATATATATATATATATATATATATATATATAGATTTATATATTGATTTATGAAAATTTGATTTAAAAAGCAGTAAGAAAAAAGTAGTATATGTAAATATAAGAAATTTTTAACAACAATTTTCATTTATCTATATATATATGCTGCTCCTCATTGCTTTCCTTGTAAATAGGGGAGTTAGCTCTTTCTCGATATATCGAGAAAGAGCTGTTTTATTGCCACATTTACAACACTTCATTGACCTCCGTCTTGTCCAGGATGTTTTGACCTTAAGAGATTAAGAGACTGCTGTTGTCACTGTTGTCAACACAAAATATCATTATCCTACCAACTGAGTCAAAGAAAGAAGTTAAAGACTGCTATTTACTAAGAGGGTCACAGGATGTTAGTATTGTCTCTACAGAAGCTGAGCTGCATTCTCTCCACTTGTTTGAATGCAGCAAAAAAGGTTGTTGCAACTTTAAACTTGATTCATGTGAAGTAAAAATTAAACGCACCCCATCTGTCTGTCTGTCTGTCTCCAGGGCCCACCTGGACCACCAGGACCTCCTGGCCCTCCAGGGGAAAAGGTAAGTGAAGATGAAGTCCTCATATGTTATAATGGAAATATATCAGTATTCTGCTCTGAGGAGTGGATGCATTTGTGTTAAAATGCGTCACCTGGAGGATATCTGAGAGATTCTGAATTGATAAATATCCCCAAGTCAAGATGTGGGATGCTGAAAGAGTCCTAGCAAAGCTTTATGAATGATGAAATTAACGTCAAAAGAGCTTTGTCAAAATATCATTTTGAGAGTGCGGATAATTCTGCACTTCATGTTTGTTTTTTCAGTGGAATTGCACCAAACCTAAAGAGTATTTTAACAGGGATCTGGGCACTTACTAAGATCCACTTTAAATATTTGTGCATTTATGAGGCCCCTTAAATTCACTAAATAACCAACATTTGTGTCTCTTTTTCCTAAATTAGGGAGAGCTTGGATTGCCTGGGCCTGCAGGAGTAGATGGAGAAAAGGTACAAACTACACACATGCGGACTGGATGTTTTCAAGAATGATCTACGTTTTAGAGTCAGCGTATGCACTAATGTTAAAATATTTAAAGTGGAATTATGTTTGGTGTCACGACCTTCAGGGATCCAGAGGTGATTCGGGTGAAATGGGACCTCCTGGTGAGAGAGGAGAGAAAGGAGAGATGGGTCTGTCTGGACCTTCTGTAAGTCGTGACAGAAACAAACTTTTTTTTTTCTCAAAAAAGGTTTCAAATGGTGAAAAGTGAAAATAACTGTTGCCTCTGTGCGGCTCAGGGGATGGACGGATATAAGGGGGAAAAAGGAGACTGCCGACTGGATGACAACCTGGTTAGTTTTTAACACACATATAAACACACTGATGTTTGAGTCGAATTAACACAGACATGAATTCAACTAATAGTTTTAAGCTATTATTTTTATTGCTTTATATATTCTAGTAGGTTTAAAAATAACGTTCAGTTTAAATACCTTAAATAGTCTCAAAAATATTAACACCTTCTGATTTTTTCCCCACATTTTGTCACTTTGTGTCCCCCAACCCTCAGTATTTTTTATGTTATTTGATAACTACACAAAGTAGTGAACATTTTTGAAAGTGGGAGGGGAAATAGTTTTAAAGGTATGTTGCAGTCAAAAAAAAAAGAAAACTGACATAAATTAGTGTGCAGCCCAAACAAATAATCTCAATACTTTTTCCATCCTTCTTTCCAAAAAAAGCTCAAACACAGTCAGACTGGATGGAGAGCGTCTGCAAGCAGCAAATTTTAAGTCTTTTCATGGATTCTCATTTATTGTATTCAGTCTGTACTGGGCCATTCAAACACTTGAATGTTCTAAGATCAATCATTGGCAGCCTCTAACAATTTTGTTGTTTTTTTTTTTTTTTCAAAAGGCTTGTCCTGTTTTTAGCGCCACCTCATCTCCTCGTCAGCTTTTTGTTTTTGCCATGGAAACAAAAATGCTGCTCCGTGCTGTGTTACATCAGAGCTACAATTCAAAAATTCAAATCACATCTGCTCTTGACATGAACGTTAACAATCCCTCCGCCCTCTCTTCACTTTTTTACTCATCAGATTCAGATGATCTCTCAGCCGGGCCCTCCTGGCCCTCCAGGAATACCCGGGTCCCCAGGATCCATGGTGAGTGTCTACAGCCGCACCCCAATCCAGCACTTGGATTCCTGTAGGCACGGACGCTGACGTTGTGTGATGTTTTTTCAGGGTCTGCATGGTATGCCCGGTCCTAAGGTAAGCCTGAGATGCCTGTGTGTTTTGTGGTGGAACGGAGGCTGAGAAAACATGCTGGGATCTTAACCGCTGTGCTGTCACAACGCAGGGCGAACCAGGAGCTGGGGTCAAGGGAGAGAAAGGGGAGCACGGGTCTCCTGGATACAAAGTAAATGACATATTTGCCAATATTCATACAATTAAGTTGCTTGTATCACGCAGCACCGATTGTTTACTTTCATCTGCAGGGGCTGGACGGCCACCAGGGCCCACCGGGGGCTCCTGGGTTAGTGGGCCTTCCAGGTGCAAAGGGGGAAAAGGTAAATCAATAATAAGCTGCAATATATGTTTTATAAACCTCATTTGATTTCTGTTAAAAATAACAAGTGCGATTTTCAAATGTGGTGTCCTCAGGGCCGACCAGGGGAGCCGGGACTAGATGTGAGTTTGTCGAAGTGAATTTAGTCGATAGTTCTTTTTACCTCGACTCAAACATCTGTTGAACCTTCTCATCTTTTCTTCATTCAGGGTTTTCCGGGTCTGAGAGGAGACAAAGGTGAACGAGGAGAAAAAGGAGACAAGGTTAGTTTAGATTGTACAGACGCAGACATATTTTTGATTCGTTTAGAAAAACATAGACGTAGCTTACCTTTAAATTTGGAACATTTACTAAGAAGAGGAGAAATCCCTCAAAAAGAAATGGCTCTTTCTAGCTAAATTACAGCTGCCATAATTATTTCTTGTCCTCATAATGCCTTTACATTAAATGCAACTGAAGTATTTGGTGACATTGGGAAAAATATTTCCTGTTCTATTACCACACGTGAATAAAACCATGAAGTTTTCTAAATGCTACTGAGATTTTAACTGGAAGCGTTTCCTTTGGTCAGATGATGCTGAGGTTCTTTAACAAATCTCTAGGTGGGTTTGGCCTCAAACAAAAGATGAATATGTGGAAAAGCACCTTGTTGCACCTTTAAAGTTTGGTGGAGGATCTGTGATGCTGTGGGCCTGTTTTTTTTTTTTCTTTCAAAGACCCTGGATAATAGACCAGGGTCTATTTATCCTGGTCTGAACTGCTGGTTCAGAAACCAGAAGTTGTCATTGGTTGTTCCTGTTGAAAAGCTATCCCAAACATTCTCCCCACTAAATAAATTTACTGAAATAGAACTTTTTCTGGGTTTTTTTAGGTACTAATGTAATATTTTGTTACATTAGTGCTATAATTCCAGCTTATGCAACTTAGTTTGTTTCTCGTTATGTGGGTCTGACTTCTGGCTTCTTCATGCCTCAGGGTGACAGAGGGACTGTCGGGAAGAGAGGTCTGAAGGGTAACAAGGGAGAACAAGGTCCTCCAGGACTGGACCAACCCTGTCCTGTGGTATGTCCTCATCATGGATACACACACACACGCACACACACACCCCACACACACACCCAGACACATGCTCTGTGATACCTGATATTCTCTCAATCTCCTCTATTCTTCTTTAAAGACCTTTTGTGTTTTCTGTATTCCGTGCGTCGCTCTCAGTGTTTTTCCTATCATTTTCTCTGAGTTTCCTCCTTATGGCTGTTAATGTGTAACTGGCATCCTCTCACAGGGCTGTGATGAGAGTAAAGGTCACTCTGTGAAGGCAGGGCTTTCTTCTCCTGAAACTGCTCCTCTTCCTCCTTCTGGCCCTGCGGCCCCCTGTCCTGTGGTACAGTATCTTTCTCTCTTTACTCTACCTCCTTCTGTTCACTTACTTCATCTATCATGTCTTGTTTTATTTATTTATTTTTACTTTTTTTTTTCTTTAGTCAAACTATAACCTGCATAGTCCTATACCATCATAACCTTATCTATTCTCAGGTAGTAAAAAGTTATGGTTGCATTTATGTTGAGGTTAAGTACTGAACTATAAAACCTGACAGCAGCAAAAAGAGATAGGACTTTCTGATGTCATATCTATAACTGCGGGTAACACGAAGATTAATTATTTATTAAACATTCCTTGTCTGAACTTAAAAAGATAGTAGACATTACACAAATATTAATAAATATATATTATTGATTTAATGATTGTGGCATATGGATTTTTTTAAGCAAGAAATTATTTTTGAACATGGAATTGTTTTCAAATAGAAAAAGAAATGATCAAAATTAAATGTATTAAATTAATACCTTTGAATTTATTTTTTTTTTGACATTTTAAATGCAATATTATGTTTCTACACTAAAAAATGTGTTTATTTTAGGGCTTTCTACACATTTTTACCAGGAACTGTGGAAGGTGCTTTAGACTCTGATATTTACCAAAATAAAGTGTTATTTTGAGCTCAGTCCATTTAAGGTTAATACAATTTGCAGGGCTATTACAGTGGTTTGATTTGACAAAACCACTGTGTTGCAAACATTAACTTTCCACCTCTGGTCTCACCTGCAGGGACATGATGGGCTTCCAATACCAGGCTGTTTGCATAAGGTGAGTGTTTGAATTTTCATTTTTAATAATTTATGCAGTTCTGTGTCGTCACCTTTGAGCTCGTTAAAGGTGCAGTTAGGGAGTAGGAAGCACAGTCAAAGAATATACAAATGACTTTTCAACTGATTTTACACATACTGACTCTAATTTAACACAGAGACAATTTGTAAGTATATTAATCTGTGCTTTTGAGTTTATAATAATGATAAAGCATGTATACCTTGCTTAATTTTTGTGCAACTTAAAAGCTAATCACTCTTTGCTATTTTTTGTGTTTGTTTTTTGTTTTTGTTTTTGCAGTGATGACTAACCAGCAGCATGGGACCTGTACATATTGATATGGTATATTTTGCAGCTGTGTACTACCCCAACAACCTCTTTTTCATCCCTTTTTTAAAAAATAAAATCCTATTATATAATATATTGAAAGATAAAGAGCAAGGACATTTTTAGCCTTTTTGTAAACTCACAATGCAGTGTGAAAGCAGCCATGAACTGGCAGTGGGACTTTTAGCTTGACGGACAGTCCAAATGTCACTGTTGGAGTAGAAGAGTGCCTCGCTAACAAAGTGTGACTGACGTGTGGTAACCACAAGTGGCATAGTGGCTGTGTGATGGTGTGTGCAAATCTCACCGATGGATGGATGTTCGAAAGGATGGGATTTTGTTTTTGCGGAGGAGTTTGGAGTCAGTGCTCTCTTGTCCTCTCTCTCTCTGTGTGTTTTCTACAAGGAGGAAATGGTGAGGCAGAAGCTCAAACGTAAGCGTCTCTCTCAGCCCTGAGACAAATGGAGCCCCGGCGGGGAGAGGACACACAAATGGGCAGAGAGAGTGAAACAAAAGGGCTTTTACTGAAGAAGAGCTTCATTTCTGATGCCTCTACGTCACACTCAGATCTTGCATTACAGAGACTCTCCAGGAGGGGGCGACAGAACTCTGCATTTCCACATTCACCTCTGATGGGAAAGAAACCTGTTGCTGATGATGTTGCGCGGTAGCTTGATAACCAGTTGAAGTTTTCTGGGAGTCACTGACGTCCCTGGCACATAAGGAAGGGAATTACTGTGCAGATAATTTGTTATAATAATAATGTGTCGTATGAGATTGTTGTAAAATATTAGTGCATGGCAGTGTTGTTTAGCACCCCGACAGCATGTGGGACTTCCAGTCAAACCCTGACGCGGCAGAATATTCATTTTTATTTGCAGTAAGCATTATTTACATATAAAATCCCTTCAAAATAGCATTAAGTCAACTAATGTAAAGCTTACATTTTGTGTGTTGTATTAGTTTTGCATATTGTTTTTATGTTTCTCCAGTTACAGTTTGCATTCCTGTGTATTGGTTTGATTGCCGAGTAAAATTTGAAGGAACCATTTGCAGTATTTTGGATCAATCAGTGTTGCCGTGGGAAATAAGCGTCCTCAGTTGATGGCCTTCGAATCATCGAAGATTGCTACTTACAGTATTTTGGACAACAGTAGAAGTTTTTTGCTGCTGACTTAAATGTGTGTTTGTTTGTTTTTTTCTATATATTTGTGAATCATCTTTAGCTTTGAATTTAAGAAGAACCAGTACTTAATAACGTCATTTGAAACAATTATATATGCAATAATTCTTCACTGGTCTCAACTTTGACTGTATCTCAGCGATATTGTTGTTTCTTTTGCTGTATGGATTTTTTTATTTGCAACAAAAACTATCTTTGTTATCAGGTGACATTCATTTTGTGTGATATTGTCAGCAAATCTTTCTCAGACGGACTCATTTCTTGGTGCTTCAGTACATTTTTTTTGCAAATCTTTATCATGAACAGTGGCGGTTTTTGAATGCATGGCGCCCAGGGCAAGGCCCCCCCTTTCCCACCTCAGACCAATCAAAATCAAAATCAAGAACATTAAACTTACTTTTCTGGATAAAATACAGTCCTGCACAAAGCATGTAGAATACTCCTACTTTCAGCAACAAGCAGTGGGGAGAACTCTTCATTGACAGTAAATATATAAAAACAATAAACTTATGTAATTCTCAACCTACAGAAAACAGGTGCTTATGCCACCCCTTTCTAATGTCTCCCTGGGTAACTACCAATATGACCGATTTTTAAAAAAACGCCACTCATCCACTGTCTTTTAAAACACACATCTGCAGACTTTTCAACAACCTGTTTAAGTGGAGCTTGTTCTGCCTTGTACTTATAGATCATGAAATATGCTGATATGTTTGGAAACATATTGGAAATATAATCAGAATGTGGACAGAACACACAAATATACATTAGTGGAGTTTTGTGTATATTGATATGTGTTATTTGATGTTTTGCCTTCATTTTACATTATACTACATGCAGTATTCTAACACTTACAAATATTTCTGTCTCAGTGTTACTACAGCTTTAAGGAGAGTTCCCTGAATTGGTTCAGGTTTATTTGGAAGTGGAAATGTTTGAGTGGATTTAAAAGTTGCTCTCACTCTTATTAAAATGTCTTTTGTGTGTGTGTGATGGAAAAAATTGGGCCGTGACAAATTGTCAAGGGTGCAAATGATTAAGTTTCATTTATAGAACCAATTCTAGAACATCTGAACTGTATTTCAGATTAATCGGATTATTTGATTAAGGACATTCACATTTATACAGCCAGGTTGTTGCAGTGTTTTGTTACATTTTTGCCCCTAACAGATTTGCAAAAAATGAGAGGGCACACAGTATTAAACATGAGCATTTGTGCAGTTGTATTAATCTGAGGTATTTGAAATGTGTGTTGAGTGGAACTTTAAAAGTGTTAATGCACATAGGTAATAGGATCTGTAGTGCTTGAGTATGCAATAATTACTCATTCAAGAGTTTCTTGAATGTGTTCATCATTTCAGTCTGTTCAGAGTTTTGACTGGAAGCATCAGGTTTATACATCTTAATTTGAACAACTGAAAAACTATTCAAGAAAGAGAAGTCCTCCCATTCTTCTTTATTCAAGTACTCAACCTTCAGTCAATTAAAAAAAACATTATTTTATGTTATGCCAAAATAAGCTGGTGGTTATCTGCTTTACGTTTATTGCTTTCACAGATTCTTCCAGCACTATTTTCTTGGTATAATGAAGTTGATTTGTGATTAAAGTTTTATATTTTATCCAATCTTACCCTACAGTGTTAGCTTGTCTTTGTGAGCATTGTTGCTTGGTTGTGCATTTGGTTGTAAAGGATTTCAGCTGTTTTTGTAATTACTTGTCCAATTATATGAAAAAAAGAACAACCTATGGTCAGTCCAACATGTAGACAAAAATAAAATCAAGTTTTACGATTGTTTTGTCATTTATTCAGAAACATAGCAAGAAGAAACACTTTTCATATTTAATAATAAAATAAATGATGCAAAATCAAGGAAACCATTATGAAACTGGATTTTCTTTTTTAAATGCATGCATCAAAGTACCTGTAAGGTCAGTATATCTGATGAAGAAGGCATCAAAACCAAATCAAAACCAAGCAAAAGAATTAGGCACATTAGAACCACAAAATACTGGGTAGCTACTGGGTAGCTTATTGAGATTTTATGTGATAGACCTACACATTTAGCACTTATTTGTGAAATTGAGGGAAAATTACACCTACATGGTTCTCTTTTTTACAGATACAAATCTGAACGATTTGGTGTGTATTTGCATTCAGCACCCATTTACTCCACGTAAATAAATCCAGTGTACACTTTGAACAGGTTTTCTTCCAAAATTACACTGGATTATCATTACCATTTTGAATAAAAGCCTCCCCAGAGTGATGCTGCCATCAATAAGTCTCCCAATGGTGTTTAGGGTGAGTTGTAGTGTTAGTTTTCCACCACATAGGTTTTAATTTCAGTGTCCCCTGTCGCTTGGGACAAATATCAAATTGGACTTCTTTTTAACAATGGATTCCTTCCTGCTTTAAACAAGGAATATATAAGGACCTCTCAACATTTACTCCAATTTAAAATGCCTTCAGATGACACTTGATTGAACTAAATCATCTTTTAATCCCCTAGGTAATCCCAGAGATTCTGAGATATACTGTAAATGCTCAAGGCTGCATGACAAGAACTAAAGTTAATATAATACTGTTGTTTATTTATACAAACAGCACCCAATATGTTTCTGTAAGTTTGAAAGAACAGAAATAGTAAATTAAATAAGATAACAGAAGACTGCGACGGACTGTGAACGAACATGAAAGGTAATGTGACGATTGAGGAGAATGAACTTGCTACGATACTATAAAAGTTGTGAGAGCAAGAGGAGTCAAGTAAACACATAATATTTTTCTCTGCTGTTTTTGTTCAGTTATTAGTAACCTGTAATACTGCAGAATGTTTCAGATTCTTGCATTTTCTAAAAATAAAATTTAAAAAAACTTAATAATAATGCCCCTAACTGAACTCTTTTAAGCTAACAAAGGCATTTCAAAGTGATTTACATCATAAAATTGTACTAACCAATGACGAAACAATCAATAAACATTACATTTCATCAAAGGCTGTCATCAAAGTCATCAAGCAAATATACATAAAATATATCGATTAATGTTCCAGTTATTATGAATAAAAGGCAACTCTAAACAAGTGGGGGTTTAGCCTTGATTTAAAGGAACTCAGTGTTTCAGCATCTTTACAGTTTTATGAAAGTTTTACACAGATTTTTGGTGTATAGAAACTGAATACTGCTTCTCCGTGTTTGAAAAAAAACTGTGTTCAGAACCACGCCTTAAAAAGTTCTAAACTATCCCTTTTATTCAACTTCAAAACGAGCAAAGACAACATATCCCAGAGGCCTTTGCGGAGTCCTCGCCCCCTGATAGCGTTTGCATCCGGGTGCGTTCTTCCTTTTCCTCCGTGCCTAGATGCGATGAGGACTTAGGTTTGCCCGAACCTGCCAAGAATCCGAATCCATCCTTGTGATAGGCACCATCAAACCTCGCCAAAATGACCGAGCAGATGACAGTGAGGGGGACCCTGAAGGGCCACAGTGGATGGGTCACCCAGATCGCCACTACGCCCCAGTACCCCGACATGATTCTGTCGGCGTCCCGAGGTGAGGCTTCCCCCGCCGGCTCCGCCAACATGGCTACAGCTAGCATTGTGCAGTTAGCAACACATTTAACTAATGTTTGATAAAACAGTATAAAGACGGAGTGAATTACATGTGACAAGTGAACAGTAAAAACAGCACTGTAAAGATTTAATCTCTGTTAACACTCAGTACTTTTCAAATGAAGGGGCGATAAGGTTCCATGTTGGTTAGCATATGCTATGTGGCGTCATATATTGAACAACTTAAATTACCCTTTCATTACTTTAATATGACTTCAACAGACTGAAGATTAATACATGCATATAAACTCACCACATCTGTTGAATAGATGTTTGTATCGTACAGCATTTCTTGTTGCCGGCCCCGTACGAGCTAATAAACCATGCTAGCTCAGCAAATGTGTTCAGGTACTGAGAGATCTCCCATGAGTGAAGAATCCCGTGTGTTTATTTTGTTTCCCAGACAAGTCTATCATCATGTGGAAACTGACCCGTGATGAGACCAACTATGGCATCCCCCAGCGCTCCCTGAGGGGTCACTCTCACTTCGTGAGTGATGTTGTCATCTCCTCAGATGGCCAGTTTGCTCTCTCAGGAGCCTGGGACGGGACCCTGCGCCTGTGGGACCTTACCACGTAAGTTCTCATCCACCTACCCCCAAGGGGTCCAAATCCAGTCCGCAGTAGTAGGTGTCCTGCATGATTTCACACGTTCCTCCAGTTTAACACGCCTGAATCAAGTGACTGGTTTACTAGCAGGTCTCTGCAGAAGTTAACACAAGGACCCTGGCTTATGAGGACTTTAGTTTGACACGTTCGACCTAGATCTTTGACTATTTCTTTTTAAATGTGGGAGACCATGGATTTCCTGTAACTTAAGTCCACAAATGCATTACTTTAACTCAATATAACGGGACAAATACTATTTGATTAATGAATATTGTCCTTGTATTTTCTAGCACAACAGAAACATGTGAATCACTGATAAGAGAGGTTTTGTATTCCTCTATTAGAACTCACTAAGCTTAGGAAACTGGAATTGAGAACAGTTAAAGGCCTTTGTCCTTATCCTAGCCTAGCACAAGTTTGAAGTACAGCGTTTATGAAGCAGTTGAAACTTAAAAATATGGTGAATTACAGAAAATGTTTCAGTGCATCTGCATTTGTTGTCAAATCAAGTTGCAGTGATCTGAAAAGAATGTCTGGCATTCAACTTTCTAATCTTTTTTCTTTTGTTTTCTAAGATCTTAGATTGACTATATGTAATGAATGCTTATTGTTTATCATTTGAATTAGTTTATAGGTGGTGGAAAAAAAGAAGGAATTGTTCACAAGAAAAATGCTTGACTTTCTAGTGTAGCCTTTTAAAATAAAACAATATTTTGGGATTTTAGAGACAAGTGATCTTTTTTTGGTTACAATTCGTTGGATGTCTTGAATTGTGAAACCATATATCGTGATCTGCTCTGCTCCTCTCTTCAGTGGCGCCACCACCCGCCAGTTTGTTGGACACAACAAGGATGTTTTGAGCGTGGCGTTCTCTGCTGATAACCGCCAGATTGTGTCTGGCTCTCGGGACAAGACCATCAAGCTGTGGAACACGCTTGGAGTCTGCAAGTACACCATTCAGGTGAGCGACCAGCTGGTGTTACGGGTAGCGAGAAGCCTTAGTAGAATTTGCATGAATTGACATTTTACCAAACATATTCTCAACTTGGAACAGTCAGCAGAAACCTCAGGTGGAATTTTAGTTGTGCTGTTCAACAAGAAACTCAAGTAGATTTTTAAAATTTATTTTATTTTGAATGTTAGATGTGTGCTGAGGATTTCTTTTTATTTTGCAGGATGAAGGCCACACTGAGTGGGTGTCTTGTGTTCGCTTCTCCCCCAATAGCAGCAACCCCATTATCGTCTCCTGCGGCTGGGACAAGATGGTCAAGGTGGGTGGATTTATTTGAAGATTCTCTTCTGCCTATGTCACATTAGCTCAATGATTTAAAACAGTTTGCATGTATTATCCTACATACTCTCTGAGGAGATCATTAAGTTAATGAGAGCAGAAAATTCAACTACTTCAGGTGTTTTTGTCATTGTGAACAAGCTGATCGATGTCCCAACCCCGTTAGGTGTGGAACCTGGCCAACTGCAAGCTGAAGACCAACCACATCGGCCACACCGGCTACCTGAACACAGTGACCGTCTCTCCCGATGGCTCCCTGTGTGCATCTGGTGGAAAGGTAACCTGCCTTTACTTGTAGGTCATCAGATGGTTTACTGTGTTCATTCTGATCGGAAAATCCAACTAAGCTTTCAGGTTTGCTGTGATGGAAAACTATACATGCATCTGTTAAATAGTGATGATACCAGAGGCTGTTTCTGAGCGACGGTGAAACCTGTGGATGTTAAGAGTGATGAAGGTCATGTGGAGTTGGTGGGAATCTTTCATTGAAGTGTTGTTTCTGTGCTCAGGACGGTCAGGCCATGCTGTGGGACCTGAATGAGGGCAAACACCTCTACACTCTGGATAGCGGTGACATCATCAACGCCCTGTGCTTCAGCCCCAACCGTTACTGGCTCTGTGCCGCCACTGGCCCCAGCATTAAGATCTGGGTGAGTCCTCGTCATAAGCATCTCCCGATTAGAATAGGCGGTGATGAAACTTCTACATGCTAGCTGCATTTAATGATGAAATCAGAGGCTGTTTCTGAGCTTTGATCTAAAAGAGTTTTATTCTATAGGAGGATGTGGTGCGTTCCCACTGATCCAAATCTTCTCTCTCGTGGTTCTTGTTTTCTTGCAGGATCTGGAAGGCAAGATCATTGTGGATGAGCTGAGACAGGAAGTGATCAGCACAAACAGCAAGGCCGAACCCCCACAGTGTACTTCCTTGGCTTGGTCTGCTGATGGACAGGTATTTGATTCTCAGCTCTTCAGGCACTTTACAGGCAGATTAACTGCAAGTTTGTTGTAGCCTTGTGGCCCCGGTGATTATACCCATTCACTTTTCATTCTGATATTCACTGCTGACAGTCCTGCAAATATGAGGGGAGCTAGGGAAAAGAAAACACTGTTGTCTAACAGGCTGTTCTTATATCTAGTGTTAACTTCTCACCCTTTTATTTCCCCACAGACCCTGTTTGCTGGTTACACTGACAACCTGATCAGAGTGTGGCAGGTCACTATTGGAACACGATAAGAACCCTTTGCAGAAGCAACTTTGAATAAAAAGACTGTTTAAGAAAATATGTGCTGGTCTCAACGTTTTGTTTGTAAATGTACATTTCAGTACGGAAATAGAGCTGCACAAATTGGAAAATACAACATTATTGTACCACTTGGCCTGACCATCGGAACTGGTTAGCATTAAAGGAACATTAAAAACAATCCATCTAGTTTGTCAATGAAGATTGGCTAGTGATATCTGAATGTACGACACATGCAAGACCTCCTCCCACCAGTGGTGGCCCTTTGCCCCCGTTTGTCGTATTTGTTCTCAAACCCTGACATTGAGGTAAATGAGAAGCAAATTAGCTGCAATGTGTAGAATAAAGAACCAAGCCAAGTGGATCTATAATTTATGTTCTAAATTAGGATGTTATCAGTAAGAAAAAATACAGTATCCTTAATTTTTATATTTTCAGACCTTATTGGAGCTTATATGTGTATTGAAATGTAATATAAACTTCCTATGATACTAAAAAGCTAGCAATGTGTAAGAAACCTGCCAACTTTCCAAATTTTTATTCAGATTTCAAGGACTGTGGTGTTTAACAAAAATTATTGAACAGCAGCTTCAGAGTGCCAATTACATTTTGTTTCTCCTTTTTCGAGACAAATTTAAATCACCTGCCCACAAAAGATTATACATTTTCCAGAATTCTTGAACACTGGGTGCAGGGAGGTTTAAAACTGTATGACGCTTTATTATTGAATATTTCAACTTGTACATTTTTACTTACAAGATAAGAAAAAACGTCTTTCGAAAAAGGCATGGATTGTCCTACATGGTATACCGTAGTTGTCTGGTATCATAGCAACCCACATTACCCAGAAAGTAATCAAACAACCGAATAAATTCGGCTGCTGTTTTTGCTGTGTCTGCATCTCCAATTATTTAGCTACAAATCGTAGTTCGTGCGGAATTATTCACAGACTTTGTGTTAAACGTGTATTTTCTGTTTGAAAGCGGCAGAGGTTGTAAGTTCGCGTCAGCTCGTGAAGGAAAATGGACGAGATTTCACAACGTCTTTATGTTGAAAGAACCCTGGCAATCATCAAACCTGATGTAGTTCATAAATCCGAGGAGATCGAGAAAATCATCCTGAAGGCAGGTTTTTTGATCCTTCAGGTAAGTAGAAATATCAAAGATTTAGGACGTTTGTGGGTAGGAGTCTAAATCACATATTAAAAGAGAATCATCTATTTTAGTGTTTCTTTAGATTTAATCCTTATACCGTTTGTCCACTAGAGGGCAATGGTGACCAATATTTTTAAGCTAGTTCAGCGGACGGGCATTGGGGTTGTAAAAGAGACACAGGGTGCTTAATTTTTCCTAGAAATGATTCAGAGGTGATCAGTTATGTTAAATATAAATGTCTAAGGAAAGGATGTGCCATAATGTGTTGTTTTTCAGGCCGTTTCTTGGTCCACAACATAGTCTTCCCTCAGTGGGACAGGTTTGAAAAACCTCCAAAGGCAGGTGCCTGGGAGGCACGTCCAGTCAAAATGACAGTAAATAAATCCATCATGATAAATACAGGAGCATTGAAAAAAAATATTTCAAACTGCAATATATACTTGGTTGAACTTAAGATTGTTCCTAGTTGTTTTCAATTAATTATGTTTAAAAAATCAGGTATTTATTTTTATTAGTTGTGACCTAAAATGTAACCTCCAACATGTTTATTACTCTCTTTAGTCTCTGTCCAAGCTTAATATTTATATAAAACCAATGTAGAGAAATGTGGAGCTTTGACATATGTGGTTAATTACATTTTAAAGAAATTGTACATGTTCACAGATGAAATTCTTTTCAGATAAAGAACCCCACTTACACTTTGCAAGTGACTGTAAGCTGTTCTATTTGAATGTTTTTTTTCCCTTCAATATAATAAAAGAAGAAACACTTAAGGGGAGAGCTGAAAGCCAAACAGAAAAAAAATGAAATCAATCAGAATTGTGTAGGGAAAAAAAATACTTACCCTAACCCTAATTTAATTCAATATATCTAATAAATTAAAGAAATAGTAAAAGAAACGTCTCATCTGTCTAAATGGACATTTAATCGATCTGCATCAGTGTCATAAAGTTGAGAACAAACCATAACTGAACTGCCTTGCTGCCATAACTGTCTTGCTGAACTGCCTGGAAATGAATTTTCCCTGTGATAGAAGCGCAGGCTGCTGCTGAGTCCTGAGCAATGCAGTGAGTTTTACGCACACCAGTACGGAAAGCTCTTCTTTCCCAGCCTGACGGCCTTCATGAGCTCTGGCCCCATTGTTGTCATGACGCTGGCTCGGCATAACGGCATCACTCACTGGAGGTCCATGATAGGCCCTGACAGCTTCTCCGTAGCCAAAGAATCACATCCAGAGAGGTCAGTCTCAAATAATTCTAGTGTAAATAAATAAATAAATTATGTAAATTCTTTAGAAGAACAGTGTTGTTTGAGGTAAATTTATTATACTTTAGTTTTCCTGAATAATTTAGATATCACATAGTCAATGAAAATACTTTTTTTGTCCAGCAGTGTGGTACTCAGAATTGTTGTCTGAATGCTGCGAAGATCTGTTGACTTTCCTTTAGCCTAATGCTTTTTACTTTCGACTCCATGTGCTGCCGGTGTTTTAAAGTCTTACTGTCTCTTTCTCTCCAGCCTTCGAGCAAAATACGGAACTTCTGACCTAAAGAACGCTCTTCATGGCAGCGACACGTTCTTAACAGCAGTGAGGGAGATTAGATTTATGTTTCCCAACAGTACGTAATTTGCTCTGTCCAAATTACTGCTGCTCATAAACATATGAAGTGCTGATGTCCATGTGATTTCTCTCTGCAGCTGTAATTGAACCCTTTCATTCTAAAGAACAAACTGAAGAGTACTTGAGCACGAATGTAATCCCCGTTCTCTTACATGGACTTACTGAGCTCTGTAAAGAAAAGCCTCTCCACCCCTGCGTAAGTACTGATGCTCAGTGTGTGGAAAACCTTGTATATTATAAGTACAATGTTGTGAGCTTGTGCATCTTTTCTCATCTCATTAGATTTGGCTTGCTGACTGGCTACTGAATAATGATCCAAGCCTACCTCAAATAAATGATGGAGACATTCTGGAAGATAAAAAGTGACAGCCAGGGAGCATGATTGCTATTTTTCCCTTTGTTTGTTTTTGGCAAATTCATGTGTTCAATATCATATATGTAAATATAAGGATACTTGGTAGCAGTAGAGAGCTTTGTTGATTTTCTCTTATAGATCAAAGAATTCTTCAAGCATGTTGATATTAGTGATTAAGCAGTGTGTTTAAACTCCATATCTAAAACAATATTGTAAAATTAAATAGATAAAACACTGTCACATATTTTCAACTGACATGGTTTTGCAATAACTCTTTTTATAATCCTTTACAGAGCCTTAAAATTACAATAAATTTAGCTGACTAATCTCACTAAAACTAAAAAAAGATTTGAATCAAAACTCTATGATTAAAACTAATTAATATGTTCTGTCAAAATCAGCACTGATCCAGTCATGGCTGTTAGTATCAGAGAAAGGACAGCCAATCCAAACAGACTCTTTTTTTCTCTCTTTTTATTTTGCTGAAATGTCTTTAGATGAATTGATGTTGTATAAATAAACTATGTTGTATTAGAAGGAAAACTAACCACCCTGAAACATGATGGTTTCACAATTATGCTGCTTAATGTTAGTATGGTCTAGTCAAATCCCTTATTTAAATCTCACTGAAAATCAGAAGAAAGACTTAAAAATTGGTTGATATATGCTCTCCATCCAATCTGACAGAACTTTGTCTATTATGCAAAAAATGGTCAAAATCTTCAGTCTCAATGTTCACTTCACAATGCTTTGAAAATGAATTATAATTTTTCTACTGCTCCACAAGTTTGCACTGCTTTGTCTTGGTCTGTCACATAAAATCTCAATAAAATTAAGTGAAGTTTCTGTCTGTCATGCCATGTGAGAAAATTTAAAAAATAAAATAAAATAACGTCCAAGGGGTATGAATACTATAACAATAAATTGTATCCTCTCATAATCAAATCAATTTAAATTAGAAAGTTTTTTTTAAGGAGAAGTGGCAGTCATTTTCAATCCATATATGCATATCATCATCATCGGCTTTATTAAAGACACAAATATATCCATAGATTATTTTAATTACAGTTTATTTGCCCCGTCTTGATTTGTTTTCTCTTTACTCTTACAGTGCGGTTGATATAATGTCAACACCTTATTGGTTTGTGCCTTTTGTCAAATGAAATTGATTATGTTGATGTATTTTGTAAGTTTTCATGTTAAAAAAAAAACAAACAATAGGGATGGCTATTTCACTTCTTCTCCGGGGAACTCATTTCCAGCAGTTCAAAAAGGTTCATCGAGTTCCTTCCTGTGTTGTAAGAGGGCGTTAACGACTCTGGCAAAGAAGAAAAAAAAGCGACGTTTGTGATTGGTCAGCGCTGGGAGTGACAGTCAAATGTAACCAATCAGATGGTTCCTTTGCATAAATGCATTTTTCCCCCCTTTGCCGCTTCTAAAAAACCAACCACGAGTTGTCGTCGTGTGGGAGAATCCATCTTGAAGAGAGCTCCTCGGCCGTACGACCAGTAAGTACACCTTCGTTTCTCTCCTAACATGCTTGTATTTGATATTGACAGATATCGCATAGTTTGTTGTGTATTTTTTTCTAACTGTTCAATGTTTTCGAGCGCAATGAAATAAATGCTGCATCGCAATAATGGCCTACATTTCGCGCAGCACGGCCTCAGACTTACGTAATTGCGAATTTCGGTTCAGACTTTTATCAGTATGATTCCGTAGGTTTTCTAATCTTTGCTACCAGACGGGCAGCACTACAGATGGTAGGTGGCAGCTCTTTAATGTCACGAAACGAGCCATTAAAATGTCAGTCAGACGGCCTTCCTGTGTGAGTGCATGAAGCGCAGTGTCGCCGGTCAAAATGGTGGGAAAAGCGTAAATTGGCATCTCGTAAATGGCGAAGCGCGCAAGGGCTGACTGTTTGTGAAAGAGTCGCTTTATGAAGCAACTCATTGCGTACCGTCTCTGTGCTTTCTAGGTATAGTAGTTCAAAATGTCTGAGGCGGAGCAGCAGTACATGGAGACGTCGGAAAACGGCCACGAAGCGGAGGACGATTTTAACGGAGGAGGAAACGACGGCAGCGCCGAAAATGACTGCGGACAAGGTGCGGAGACCGATCCGGACGGGAACTCGCAGGACGGCGGCCAGATCGACGCCAGCAAGGGCGAAGAAGATGCTGGGTGAGTTTAGATAGATATTTTAGGGATTTTCTAGCTTAAAAGGTAGCCGTAATAAGCACTGTTGCTTTCCTACTGTGCCTCTTTGTTCAGCCGGCCTTTTGTTGGCGCCATGTGCCGAGTGGAGGGAGGGGGATGGGCGTTACAGCAGACATTAAACCATTCAATACTAGCAGATGAAAGATTACAGCTACATGTCTGATATTCTGCCCAAATCCAAACTTTTAATTTCTTGAAACGTAATCGTAAACGTACTCTAAAGCTTCATCTAAGTGTGGCCCCTCCCCCATGTGTTGCTGGATCAACAGATGTGCTGGAACATAGTGTACATAATGTATATTTTTCCCCGCCCCCTCTTCCTAGGACAATTCCTGCTATCTACGTGAGCGAGCACTGTGTAAATTATTAAACAAAAAGGGTCAAAACGTGAGAACTGTTTCTCAAGGAAGTTCTAATATCAGAGAAAGATAAGTAAATAAAACGGAATCTATTTTTGTGTGAAACAATTTGAGAAGTTTTGCTTCCCCTTATTAAATCTTCTGTTAACTGTTACTAACCAAGTTTAATTCCATTAGCCACACCCTTGCCTTATTAATGCCAAGATGGTGGAATTAGGAAATTACTTAAATTAGCATACTAAATCTGAGTATCACTAACTTAAACACAGGGGGGCAAAAAACCCCAAAGCAATGTCCAAAGCACTGAAAGCTTCACTTGCCTCCCAACACAAGCGATAAATGGCATCCACAAGTTCTTATTAACCAAAAGACATATTTACGATCCCCCCAAGATTGCTGGAGTGATGTTTTGTGGACTGACTAAACTAAAGAGAAACTGAAAGGTGCGTGTCACATCTGTTGTAGATATTAGCACATAGCATTTCAGGAATGGATCTTGCTGCCAAACATGGTGGTGGTTGTGTGATGGCCTGGAGCTACTTTGGTGCTGATTGTCATGATTCATAAATCATAGCAATCAGAAATTTCCATGATTTATGAATTAATGAATTTTGTCTTTTACTAAAACACTTGGTTAGAAAACCAGCCATTGGTTTGATTATAAATAATTTTCTTATTTATATTTTTATAAATATTTATACTTCTATTTACATTGGTATCGGTGTAATGTCAGCCAAGCAGAGTAGAATGAATGGGGAAGAAATGTTCATTTCCTGGCAAATTTGATGGTCTTTAGTGGAAAGGTAAAGTGACCGAAAGCATATCTGTAATATGGAGTGCTTAAATGTTTGACAAATCTGACCTCTTATTTATTTTTGTGGAAATGTGGTCCAAGTTTAAGCCAAATCCTCTATTCACTGTAATTCACACTGTGTATTTGGCTAACTGTGTTTGTTTTATTTTGTTTTCAGCAAAATGTTTGTTGGCGGGCTAAGCTGGGACACAAGCAAAAAGGATCTGAAGGATTACTTCTCAAAGTTTGGAGAGGTGACAGACTGCACTATTAAGATGGACCAGCAGACGGGCCGGTCAAGGGGATTTGGCTTCATTCTCTTTAAGGACTCAGCGAGTGTAGACAAGGTAAGGAAGGACACAAGATGCGTTCTATTAGAATTAATGCAAGACATTTTAGAATCACTAATTTAAATTTAACGCCTGCTTCAATTATAAAAACACTTTAACTTACATTTGTGTTTTTAACCTGGCATGAGTCCATTGCTTCTACATCAGTGTTATCTAACTTGAACACATTTAAACGACAAATGGGGCAACTACACAATGAATTTTGATAACCAGCTGTTGAAATGTACTAAGTAAATAAAGCTGTTGGTGGCAGACAGTATAACAAACACCTGTTGATTTATATTGCCTCAAAAAATACTCAAATGAACCAATTCCAGAAACAGATTATTTGCTATGGGGAAGGGGGAATATCATAAATCTAAAATACAAGCAATGTTCTTTGTGGAAGTGCTTGTGTGTTTGCCAGGTTGCAATTAACGTCAAATGTTCGTCTTTTGTAGGTTCTTGAGCAGAAGGAGCACAGGTTAGATGGCAGACAGATTGACCCCAAGAGAGCCATGGCCATGAAGAAGGAGCCAGTAAAGAAAATCTTTGTTGGAGGCCTTAACCCGGATACCGCCAAGGAAGTCATCGAAGAATACTTCGGGACCTTTGGAGAGGTACAACAAGTATTCTGTTGACTTCAGATGGTTGAGAATGTAAGCAAGCATGAAATTGCTGGCTGCTTCACAAAGTATTTTTTTATTTTTTGTAGATTGAGACCATTGAACTCCCACAAGATCCAAAGACTGAGAAGAGGAGAGGATTTGTATTTATTACGTATAAAGAGGAGCCTTCTGTCAAGAAGGTTATGGAGAAGAAGTACCATACCGTCGGTGGAAGCAAGGTAAACCCGATGACAGATTACTGGTTATTGGTGTCAGGTGGCTACGTTTTAAAAAATGTCCCTCCTCTCAAAAACATGTGCTATTGTTTTTACAGTGTGAAATAAAAATTGCCCAGCCCAAAGAGGTCTACATGCAGCAGCAGTACGGTGCCCGGGGATACGGAGGCCGTGGCAGGGGACGTGGAGGTGAGGCATTTCATCACATTTGATGAAACCTCGTTCTCTTTATAGCTACATCTGCTCTGAAACTTGAGTTGTGACAAAGGCCTCACCTATTGTTTCTAGGCCAGGGCCAGAACTGGAATCAAGGATACAACAACTACTGGAACCAGGGATACAACCAGGGCTATGGTTATGGACAGCAGGGCTATGGATACGGTGGCTATGGCAACTATGACTACTCTGCTGGTTATTACGGCTATGGGGGTGGCTACGATTACAGTAAGCGATAAGTGCCCCCAGGGAAAGACACTGAATGAGAGAAACTTTATTTTCTTGGTCCTCCTTGTTGTACAGAAGAACTCAGTCCCTTTTTCTCTTGTCCTCCAGACCAGGGCAATACAAGCTATGGGAAAACTCCAAGACGTGGAGGCCACCAGAGTAGCTACAAGCCATACTGATCACACGTAGTGCAGGTATGCATTCTTGCATCATCCGTGGTAGTATGAGATCGTAGCTATAACCATTAGTGCCTTTTGGCCCCACAAAGAGCTCCATCTACACTAAATCCATTCAACCATTGTGGTGGGGTTATAGTAGGGCGTGATGAGGGGTCTGGGATCATTAAAGATGGATTCATTCCACCTGTCTGCCATCTTGAGATGCATCTCTACAAAGCCTACTTGATCAGTAAGGATTTGTGGTGGTCCAGAAAAGAAATGAGGACTGATCTGATCAGCTAGCAGCCGTGTCCCCTGCCCGCCCCTTTCCCGTCCCAAAATGTTTGTCATTCACTTTATTTGTCGAACTCATTCATGCACCTGTCTGTCTCTGTGTTACTGCATGCCACGCTCGGTTAATTCTCAGTAACGTAAAGCACCGTGTTTTTCCTCCTAAGGTCTAAAGTAAATAAGAAAAAGAGATCCATGGTCTGACCACAGCGAACATGGGCTCTGGCTTTTCCTTTGGAGTTGGCAGAAATTTGGACTCATGCTCCATTTGTACAGATCAAGTGAGGAACTGGGGAAGCAAATGTCACTTTTCCACTTTTTTTTTTTTTTCTTTTATTTTATATTGTTTTGTGTCCATTTACATTTCCAGTGATGGAAGTGTTATTTTTACTGTACTTTTTGGTACCCTTTTTGAATCTAATGTATTGTATGGTTGTATTTTTACATGTCGACTGGAATTACAGACGAGCAGGAGCAAAGGGCTTTGAAAAGCTCTCAAATAAAACAATATTGCTTTTTTGTTCTGTGTGTTTCTAGATTTTTAGTTATGTTCTCCCATGCTGAGTGTTGGAAATGAATTGCATGGCTTCAGATGTGGGGATGAGGTGATTTAAAAAGGGATTTACACTAATCAAAGGGTTCTTTAAAAAATGTCAAGTGAGTGCTATGGGGACTTGTAGAAAACAACAACCAGCATTTATTTCAATTTTGTTTTATTTCTTTGTTTTTTTTGCTTTTAAGGAAGTTTCTCCCCACCATGTCTGCAATTTTTAAGTGGCTTTATTAGTGTTATTCAACTTGAACGCAAGCCTGTTATAATGTAAGAGGGTAACCCCTCTGTCACTGGAAACTCATTCCTCTAGTGTCTTGGGCAAATTGATAGAAATAAAAATTTGGTTTATATTACACATGGATCTTTTGGTTATTTTTTTGTAAAGTTAATGTTAAATGTCCTGTTTAATGTACTGTTAATGGTAAATTGGCTTGCATGTTTTGCTTCGACATCTCCTCGGATTCCTGTTTGGGGAGATGTGGCAGAGGGCTTCTCTACCTGTTAATACCCAACCGCACTTAATGTGAACCTGGAACACTTGAGCTTTTGTAACAATGTATCCATCAGTTAAAGATGGTCTGGTAAGTGCTTAACTGGGCCTACTGTGTATTGATGACATGTTTTGGATACGTATGATGAAGCTGCATTATTTAAATTATGGCTGCTGTGGGCAAAAGAACAGGCAATGCGATTAAGAATTTAAACTTTTATTTCCATGATTTAGAATTGACATTTTTCTTTTAATTTACAAAAAGATTATATGATCGGTAATGATGTCAGAGGAAAGATTGATCACATGTTCTGCAAAAATCTATACCATGAATTTGATGCTGAACACCCAAAACAATATTTTACCATGAAAATGTAGCTTCAATAGAACTCGACGCCCAAATCCTTTACAATGCATTTCCATTGGGCTTTGACCCACAGTTTATACTTGATGTACCAGAAAAGTCTTGAAGTCCCACAGCAGTCAGTGTTTGGGGGGAAATGCCACCTCTGAAATGACCTGCTAGCCTGTCAGATCTGCAGCAGCCTGAAGTGTGGATATCTCTACCTCTGAACAACTTCATGAATGTGACATCTTGACAATGTTGAATGCAATTAAAGGTTTTCTACAGGTTTGGCAAACTTTAGATGTCTTCATTTTCCAGTTTGAGATTCTTGGCCTCCATATCTGTGAAGAGGAAAACCCATATAAATCACTTATTATAGCAGATCAATTTATTCTGAAGGCTTTCTTTTCCTCTGTGTTAACATTACTGGTAAACAGGTGTATCTCAACTAGATAACAGTTAAAGTTCATTAAAATGGTGAAACCTCAGTGAATCCCGCAATACAGTTAAACTTCAGTTAATTTAAATGATAGGACACAGGCGGATGCCCTTCATGTTGCACTGCATTGATTCAGTAATTCATGCAAAAAGATTTATTCTACATACCAACTTAATATAAACTGATTTTCTGATTAACTGGATCAGAATTTTATTAGCTGCAAGCCACAATCGTCAAAACTGACATTTGAAATTGGTCATTGTGTAATCTGCAGAACTTTTAAAATGAATCCCTGCAATGGCTTGATGAACCTGTATAAAGATCAGTGTCAGACTGATTTTATTCTTAGTGCAATGCATCTTTTATGTTGTGCAAAATAACGTGGCCGATGTCGGAACTGCCCCTATTCTAGGGAAATGCTGTAATGTATGCAGTTAGCCTGTTTGCCGACCTTCAGTAAATGAGCTGTTGGTTTACATAACATGTTTACTGCTAATGTAGAAGTGGAGCTTGTGCTACAAACCAGTGAGGATGCGGTCAATGCACTGAACAACCAGCTCTGCGTCTTCCAAACTGAAGCACATGGGAGGCTTAAACTTCAAGACATTTTCCCAGGGGCCATCTGTGCTAACACAGATTTGATCCTCTTCCTTTAACCTGGTATAAAGAGGACATCAAATGACTCAGATGAAGGTTAAAATACGACAGCACAGTCAGCTCTTTGTTGGTATTCCTTTTATACTCAGGAGGATCCAGAAAAATCTATTTGCAATTCCTACTTTTTGATTTGTTAAATCAGTTTCGCACAGTTCAATTTCTGATACTAACCTTGTTGCCACTGTTTAAAAAAAAAACAAAACTGTAAATCCATTACTGATGTAAATTATTAATAATTTGCTTAGTCATTAAGCACAATAATAGGCAAACTCCATTTAGCTCTCCAACTTTCATCTGAAACATGTTTTAAGTAGAGAGCCAATTATCAGGTACATGGAAGACAGCATCATTCCATACCTCTTTACCACCCACGCTGCAGTTTTAGTGGCAGGAGTTTTAGTTTGTCTGTCTGTAACCAGCTCTAGTCCAACAAACAAGCCGACCCCGCTAAAAGTAAAAAAGCAGAAACGGTCATTTTAGACAAGAGGCGGGGGTAAACACAGCGACACTCCTAAAGGGAATTTAGTGATCCTCATCCTAATCTGTGTTTGATCTGTGGGAGGAAGCTGGAGTACCCAGAGAGAACCCACACATGACCCAGTAGCTATCCAATTTAGCAGTTAGATATTCTGAAAGAACGCACAACATTTTCTCATGATCAGTAAAGATGATTCTACAAAGTGTTAAAGCTGGGAACTTAAAACCCCCCCCAAAAAAACATGTCAATTTCCTTCTATTTCACAAAAAGTTCCCAGTACGATATACTGAAGTTTATGGATACTGCGTGACAAATTGTGAGAAAGTTAAGTGTTATAAATACTTTTGAAAAGTAATTGTTGAACTTCTGGTTGGTGTAAATGAAATCTGACTTGTCTTTAGATTCTCTGCTTAGCAGAAGACAGATGAAGCACAGATGTTTTAAAAAAATAGCTTATGTAACTTCAATTTGAAGTTATAATTGTACAGTTGGTACTTTGCAACAGTTTTATGGTATGAAATGTCAAGCAGGCATTGTGCAACTAAATGTGTGTTATTAGTCGTAGAAGACATTTTATTGTTGTACGTCCAAACAGTGAGAAAATGGAAGAATATGTACCCTTACCGGACATCTCCAATTATTTCATGTCTTTGTTGTAGTTTCTTTAGCAAATCTTTGAGATGTGCTCCCACCCTTATAGCATTTCCTCTTAGATCTTCCTTCTCAATCACATCAAGAACTGCCAAGCCAATGGCACATGACACTGGATTGCCTCCAAACTGCAATATAATAGAGACATTTCATAAAATCAATACAAAGCTCTTTCAAATAGGAATAAACACTACCTAAATGGACATATTCATCTGACATCTGTTAGGAAAGCAGTCTTAATGGCATCTTTGCGTCTTTCTAAAAATGTAAGTTAGTAAGATGGTTGTCACTATAACATTTCTGAATGATCACCGTATTGAAGTACTCCACTCCATTAGCAGTGAAAGCTCTGGCTATCTCCACAGTAGTTGCCACACATGCCAGAGGATGGCCGTTACCCATCGGCTTCCCCATGGTCACGATATCCGGGCAGAAATCCTCTCCCTCAAGCTGGAAAGCCCAAAAATGAGTCCCAGTTCGTCCAAAACCTGTCTGAACTTCGTCTACAACAAATACTCCACCAGCGGAGCGCACGTATCTGTGGAGGGTAAAAGTAAAGAGTCACCATCCTATCTGGACCGGGGCAAAGAAACGTCAGCAAGTAGATCCGTACTGACTCTGCGACTTTAGAGAAGTATCCTTGGGGCAAGATGATTTGTCCCCCAACACTGGGTAAGGACTCGGCAAAGAAGGCCGCAATCTAAGGTAGAAAGAGTAATAAACATAACATAAAGGGCATATATTTGTGTTGTTCACTGTAGTCAGGCAATGTTTAGATTAGTAAATCTTTAAAATATTGCCTGTTTTACCACTGAAACATGAAGAGGGACTAAAATGTACCTTTCGACCTTTTTTATTGATTTCCTCTACCAAGTGTTTTACTGTATCAGCATAAGCTTGGCCTGGATTGGGATGCTCCTCTCTATATATGCCTCTGTAGGTGTCAGGTAAGGGAGCCTGGGAGGACAAATTGCAATATCTCAGACAAGCAGAAATACAATGTTTTTCTTTTAAAGTTTGCATACTAAGAGTTGTATATATTTACACACCACATGAACCCATTCTTTCTGCCCTGCCAGTTTCCGGAACTTGTAAGGACTAATGTCGATGAGTGACTTTAGATGCCCATGGTATGCACTGGTGTGGAAGGAATGTTTATTATATTCAAAAGGTGTGTTGTTTTTCTGTAATGTGTTGCTCAGGTGTTAAGATTCTTACTGATCTAGCACTACGACGTCCTCATGTTGGGTGTACTGCTCTGCCAGGCGGAGGGCTAGATCGTTGGCCTCTGACCTGTCAGAGAAGCGAATTTGATCACTGACATGTTACTTCTGGGATGTGATTCAGTGAAGCTTCAGATAGATATTTTACCCAGAGTTCACAAAATAGAAGACAGACAGTTTCTTGGGCAAGGTTGCTGCCAGGCGATCTGCATACAGGACTATGTTGTCATGGAGAAAGCGTGTATTTGCATTCAGGAGGTCCATTTGAGCCGTAGCAGTCTTTGTTATAGCGGGGTGACAATGTCCCACTGCAGGAAACACAATTAACAGTTAACACTGACTTGCACTGGTTTACTTTATTCTTTACAAGCTTCAATAATAATTTATCTACTGTGATTGTATGTGTGCATAATTAAGAAGTAGAAGGAAGAGAAGAAGTAGTTTTCAGGGGACAGGGCTGTTTGTGTTTTGTTTTATTTTTTACAAAAAATAAAATATGAAAATTGTACCATACATTTATATTTAGTACCCTTTACTCCACAAGTCTGTGAATGAGGAAATACTTTTGGCAGAACTTTTAAAAATTACATTAGAGGGATTCCTGCCACCAGGTGACAGTAGTACAACGTGTATAGAAAAGATCAACATACAGAAATGTAAAACTTTACCATGTTGGACGTTACTGATGCAATCCAGATAGCGTTTGCCATTTTCATCAAACAGATACTGTCCTCTTGCTTTTACTATCTTCACAGGGTCTTCTGAATAGAAGAGTCTGCACGACTGACTATGATTAAAAAAAAGCACAAGTCAGCGGTGAACTACGTAGAATATTACCCATTACCAACAATAAATTAAAACATTAAGAGCTTTGATGTTACATACCCAATTAACCGCTGCCTCATTTCGAGGGTTTCTTCTTTCTTGAATCTTTCCTCAGCCATGTCTTCTCTTGTTTCGTCAGCTATACACACACAAAGCAACTATTGAAGCAATGAACGGTTTGCTACATACCCACAGCTATCGAATGTATTGATTCATTTCATTAAACTATTTAACAAAACATTCTGCCATCGCCAGTGGTGTGCAAAGTCAAAACAGCCACCGCACATGCGCAGATGCCCAGTTGGTGTTTTAAGTTAACCCAGTTTTGACAAATGCATGTTTTTACGAACAAATTCTTGTACGCTAATTAAAAAGAATGTTCGTGTTGTTAGTTTTTTAATGGCATACAAGAAAACAGAGAGATTTCGAGTAAGTTTAAAAATTGTTCTGTACCTTTAATTCGAACGGTATAACTTTTGAGTTGTTAGGGGCCGACGTGTAAAAACGCTGTAGCATGCAAACACTACTTTTGTTATGTTTGTTACTCTAAAAATACCAAACGTAATGTGTAATCAGAATAATCGTGTGCTACATTTTGCTTCATTAGTTTGCTAAAAGTCATTTTGGTGAAACATTGTCCTGATACGTTTTTTTGCATTGGTATCGCCCAAAGGCTATAAATACTCTGCGACTCAGTCGCTCGCTTGGCGGTGCGGGTTTCGGTTGCTAAGGAACCACAGAAAGCAGGTAATGCATCAGGTCAGCTGTAGCTTGCTAGCTCTTAGAGCGGCTGCGTGACCGAGTTATGAGCCGGTAAATTCAGGAACAGCGTGTTTTCACAGTCTTTGTAAACTATGTCAGCGAATGAACGGTTCTCTGTTGGTAGTAAATGGTGGAGGTGGAAGAAATGACACCAGTCATTGAAGTTGGCACACTTGTTATCCTATAAGCTTGCTAACGTAACCGGCTAATAACTTGATGTCTCACGGTCTGCATCGTGTTAAGCTAGCTTGCTGCCCAGCTACAATGTGTAGTAGATTTACCCAGAAAAAAAAAATCTATCAACTGCATAAAGTCTATACTGCAGTTCGTATCAGAGATCGATTTTAGCAATCGGATCCGTTTTTCTTAAGAAATGAGCGACCTGCGCCACCACGTTAAAAAGCTGATATCCCTGGATATTATTAAACACCCCAAATTACATTTACGTATGAAGTATCTTTTTAATTCTTCTACACATCTATCACGATTTTAAACACACGCTGTTGTTGTTAAGTGTATGTTCAAACTTGCTGATCTAATGAATTATGTGCTAACTTTAAATTAGCTGATGATTGCTTGCAGCAATGTCTTTTTTGTCGTTTTTTTCCCCAGAGCTGTTGCCACATGATTAGGTCTGGTGAAACCTTTTGACTTGTGGCATGTGGAACCAGGCTAGCAATGTAGCACCTAGGTTTGTCATGAGATGGCAGGCGGTGGAGGCCAAATTACAAAGTCAGCAGTGTTGTAAAGTTTCATTAGCCGTGAATGTCACTAAATGATTTAATTATGACTATGGAAGTTTAAAGTATTTACACAGAAACGGTTTATTCTGTCTCTGTTGGCACTAGTTTAGGCACTAAATGTACTTTAGCCTTTGCACTCTTAAAACACCAGGGTAAATGCTACAAGGCCATGCTTTATTTCAATTCAACTGCCATATTGTTTTTTTTTTAAATTTACTTTTAGTTTGAGAAGTTGCTTGAAGATTTGTCGAATTTCTGTTCTTGTGCCAACATAAGTTAATCTTTAGGAAAATAAGTTGTTTCATTGACACTCAGTGGCACACTATGACATATTTCGAATCTCTGTCCCATTCATTTTCTACAGTCTCCCCCCCCCCCTCCCCCCCATCCTTTCCTTTTTTGGATTCTCCCTCCCCCTTCCAAACTCTGCAGCACCACAACTCATTCTTAGATATCACTATTTTGAGTTCCTTGTTTTTTTTTTCTTTTGTTTTAATGGGCGTGCACGCTCTCTTTGATGGAATGTGAAGTACTCCTTTGTTCAGGGCCTCCTTGTGTCCCCGTGTGCTCTCTGCCTTTGTGAACATGAACTTCTCCCTTTTATGTGTGAAGTGAATGACGCAGCTCACAGATCCCAGCTTAGATTTTGTGCAGAAATATGCATTTGACATTCATGCATTCTTTTCCCCTCTGTGTGGGTTTATTAAGATATTGTTTAATTGCACGTTCTCTGTTGTAACTGTTCTGGTTAATGATTGTTCCAATCTATGATTCTCTGTCCCTTCAGGTGGCATAGACATGAGAATGGTATAGTTAGAAGGCTGGTCAGTCTGGCTGGTTGAGGTGTGGAGGGGACACCACAGACCACGCCAGAGTTCTGACTGAAAATTTTTTTTAAAAAATCTCTACCCTCGGTGGATCTGCCATCTCCATGCGTCTCCTTGGACTGCAATTATGGTTACACTTATCACAGAGCAGCTCTGTAAGCAGAGTTTAGAGGAACCTTATCACAAGGCTTTCACATTCAATGCCAGTGTGGTAAGTTGAGAAATAATGAACTCAAATGGCTTTGATGCAATTTAGTTGGGTATTGGTTTTGAAAGTTAAGTTGTTGCATTTGTTACAGTCTCTGCCTGCAGTGGGCTCAAGTCCAACCATTTCATGGAATTCTGGCAAAACAACGCAAGGTAAGTCAGAACAACATAGAAGATACGCTTTGACTGTTATGGTCACTAGTCTTATATCTTTGTTTTCTCACTATTAGAAGCCAGCTCAGACACACACCAGTCATGCAAAGCACATGTTTTGGCTGACTCGTGTGATCCTTGGCCCCGCTCGCGCTCTGGAGAGCCACTCCAGGGACTAGAGGTTTCCCTCACAAACAAATCCTTCCAAAGTTCCCCCCCACCACCTCCAAAACGCCACTGCCGCTCCCTCTCTGTTCCAGAGGACCTGTCCCAGTGCCGCTCCACTTGGCACCCAAGCGCATCAAAGGTCTGGACTCCAGTAAAACGGGGCTGCCACAGTCGAGGAGCATCTAGTTCAGGCTCTGGAGCCAGTTCTTTGCTTCTTTGTGGTCCCAGTTCTTCCTTCACCTCGTCCTCTTTACACTCATCATCTAGCCCTAACTTCTTTAGTTTAGCACTGTCTTCTGACTCTTCTTTGTCCTGTGGATTCCCATGGGATCCCTGTGACACGTTGAAAGGTGCTTGCTCTGCCTCTCTTGCTACACCTTCCTCTTGCTCCTCTTCACCAGCCCCTCTGGTTTCTCACTCTATCCTGCACCGTCGCTTCTCCCTTTCCCCCGTGCACATTCAGATAGCCTCTGTGGCGTCCTTGCACCCTCCGCCTTCCCCAGCTCATGTTCTGGCACACAGCTTTTCTGGCCCAGAGCATCCTTCCCTGTGTCCATCTCCCACTTCAGCTTGCAGTACCCCATCCTGCTCCCGGCGGGACCTGCACCCCGCACTGCCACGATGCCACTCGCAGCCCTGCGACATGCGCAAACCCCGGCTGAAGAGGCGCCATGACCCAGATGTCCTTCCTTGCTCCCGGCCAGGGCTGGACTTCAGCAAAATGACACAGGTGAGGAAAGCAGGGACGCTACTGAAAGATTGTTCTGTCAGCTTCTTTCTCTTGCTCAAACCAATTGGGAGCACAGTGCGTTTTGCATGTTTGAGGTCATTTTTACACACTTTAATGTATTTGGGGATTTCACTTGACATCAACACAAAGTAGTGCTTAATTGTGAAGTAGATTTATTTATTTTAGCTAATCCAAAAGGTGTGATGTGTGTACTTGCGCTGCTTTGTGGTACTATTGTGAAAGCAATAAAGAACTATTTATTACTCCATTTTTAGGAAAGTTCACAGCTGCGACTGCAGGTCACAGGAATCATAGTCTGACAAACATCCATTTGTTTTTCTCAAATGCTTCTCTAGGACATGAGTCATATAAAGATGTGTGATTTGTATCACTAAACTGCACACAGTAACTGTTAATCGACCCATAGTTTCTCATTCACAACCCATAAATTGCGATAAATATAATTTTTGAACTGTTTATAAAAGAGAATTTTTAAATTTTATTTTTCTGGGAATTTAGAACTTTTGGGACTCCATAATACCCAGATCAATGGCTGATTTGTTGAGTGAAATAAAACAAAGCGATGTGCAATTTAATAACATTCAAGAGGAAAAAAATATTTGGGTTATTTTGTAAAGATTGTATTGCTGCTTGTACAACAGCAGTCAAAAAGATGAGTGAGTGTACATGTTTTAGGCATTAGGCTCAGACATGGAGTGTGTAAATTAAGCTCATATTAGGCCTTTGTCAAAGTGCTGACTGAAAATTTTCAGATTGGAAAAGCTGGACTCCAATAAAAATCCTATAGTCTCTAAGCAAACTATTTCAGATAAAAGAAAATAAAAAAAGAACGCTGACAATGCAGCACCCAGCGATCTGTCTGGGCCTGTTATAGTCAGAAGCGTTGATGCTTTTAAAACTATTTATGACTGACATCCAGTAATCTGCACACCCAGCATGCCACCATCTTGTTTCTCACAGGGACGCTACATTCAGGTGCATTATTTCCTCTCTCACCTGATGGACAATAGTTGATAGGTTTGCAGTTGCACCAAACTCTACTTGATCAAATAGTGCTTCAGCAAAGCTCGTGAAAATATTTTATAACCCAACCGTCTCTCTAACTATATGCCGGACTTATCTGTGGTGTTCTTTGGTCCTCATAGAACAACATTTAAATACACAGGCTTTTTAGTTTTCTGTTGTTCACCTCTGTTTGTGAGAATTTGTCTGGTGATTTTGTGAACCTTCTTTCTCCTGTGCAGATGGGTAATTGCGAGAGCCTGGTGGGTGGAACAGGTGGTGGCATATTTCCAGTGTCTTCTCAATCCGAGCAGCGCTTGGCCTTCTCCCCTGCTGAATTCCTGGGAAGAACCAGCATCGGTCCGCTGAGTGAAAGTGAAGAAGAAGAAGAGGAGGAGGAAGAAGAGTGTGAAAGAACTGTTTTAGCTGTTGGAAAAAAATTTATTTTTGAAAGAGACTGTACAGATTTGGACTTGAGCCTCATAGAAGAAAACTGACCATTAATTGGTGCTTACAGTAACTACTGTGTTCATAACCATGTAAAGCACACATGTTGGCTTCTGGCAGAGCCTTTTGGGAACAACCTACTCTTACTGTCCTGAGTTAATGATTAAGAGCTAGGGAAGTTGGAGCCAATTTCCAGTTACATTGCAGTGATTGTGTGTCAACTCGCTTCTCAGACTTTCACAAAAAAAAAAAATTAGTGCCTGCCTGTTCAGCCCTCCTTATGGGAAAAGCGCATGAGCAAATAAGCAGTTTTTCATGTGAGCAGCACACTTTTAACCATTTTGAATCAACATTAGTCTTAATGTTATTCACCACATCTCAGTTGTCTTTCACAGCCTGATTGACGCTGCACCTGGAAGTGAACAAAAATGTTCTGCTTGGATCTGAATGATGCGCACAAGCCGTTTTGATGTTACTATGTGCATAAAAAAAAAATCCATATCTTAGTGCTCTCCTGTATATTTAACAGGAAACATTCCAGAATCCACTGTACCTTTTTTAATTCCCTGCTAAAATGCATCGGTTTTCAGCTTGTGCTCTTAAAATATGTTTGCTACAAAGGGAACTTTCTATTGTAATTGCTTAACTGATGAATAAGCAAGCCCCCCTCATCAAGAGTAATAATGATTATACTGTTAACCATGCCTTAAACCTAAAATACAGAGTCCTTGGTGCTCTGGACCCCTTTTTTCACAGCCAGACACATTTATGGTCTCTGTTTGCACTGATTTGGATATTTTTGAATGCCTGGCACATAAACTACAATAGCTAACTGAATAACTGAATCAGTGCTGCAGGTGGACTCCCTGTGGCACTCCATAATGTACTGTACTGCGGTGAAAGTGAGTGCACGTTTCCCCACCATTCCTGAGTGTATGTGACCAAGGCTTGGAGTAATGCAGATGATTTGGTGGCCTTTGAGAAATTATCTTTCATGTTTTCAGGTGGGAAAAAAAACTCCTCTTGCACAATGTATGTATGAATAAAATTTAATATTTTTTTTCAAAGTTTTTTTTTGAAAAACTTTAGTTTTGTCTTCCAGTCAGCCATTAGAGCAAGGTACGATATGATCATTTGTGCCATCTAGTGGCTAAATTAAGTCTAGTCCAGGGTCAGTCCTGTAACCTTCAGATGTGTCCCTTCCTTGTCCTACGTGCTTGAATTAAATGGAAAAACTGCCTCACTACTAGTGTGCAGTATGGCCCTACAGAGCTCTGCTGGTGAGCTAATATTGGATCCAGGTGTGCTGAAGCAGAGAGACTTCTAAAAGTTGCAGGAGACTGGCTCTTGACAAGTGCAGTTTGACACCACCATTGGTAGTTTACAGATCCACGAGTGTCTTTGAAGTTGTGTTGCTTGTTTAAGTTAATATTTGAAACAGGTGTTTTACCTCAGTAGATAAAAAGACTGTTATTGACTGAGACCCTTATGTATTGATAAGATTCTTACTTGACAAAAAGTACCTGTTACTTTAATTTAGATTAAATTTGTTATTCCCACTTCTACTAAAATAGAACAGCTAAATATTAGCTTCCAAAACAGCTGAACTTCAGCTCATTGTAAAAGGGGAAATGTATGGAGTGGACGACCAAAGCAGCGTCATTCTGCACTCCACAAAGGCAAAGAAAACTTTGGTCACTCCAGGAATTTCTATTGCATTCTCCATAAAGGACTTTTAAGCACAAGGATGGCATGGCAGAAAGACTTGAACGGTTTGGAAACCATAGTTTATAAAGTCCTTGGTACACTTTGATGCAGCTAACAAGCTATGCCAAGCATAAATACAGAGGAGCATCAAGCAGGTTCACTTTGTAGAGATGAAATTTAAAAAAGACTTCTTTTAAAATCAGAGCAACGTGAAATTACAGAGGCAGTTTTTTAAGGAATGTAGCAATGGGCAAGCCTTTTATTTCTGCGCTCAAGAATAGGAGATTTAATGACTCACATTTGTCTCAAGCCACAGTTGTCTTGATGCCAGAAAAGCATGAAAAAAAACTTCACAGATGGATACACTGTATATATAAGATATACAGTACAGACCAAAAGTTTGGACACACCTTCTCATTGAATTCAATGAGAAATGTGTCCAAACTTTTGGTCTGTACTGTATATAAATTATTAATCCAATATTTTGCTATGGCAGAAAAACATTGGTTTCCTAAATCTAAATTAATAAGTTAATTTGAATGACAAATATGTCAAAATGGATAATGTTAGAGAAATTAAATCTATTGTTTATACTACAGTAGCTTATTGCAGTAAACAAGAGGTGGAGTACCCTGGACAAGCACACAAAGACCAAAAGGATAAACAACTATTCATGTACATATTCATATCTAAAGTCAGTTTAGAGACCAATAAACCTGACAGTCATGTTTTTGGACTGTGGGAGGAAGATGGAGTACAGGGAGAGTACTCAAACTCTATGTAGAAAGCTCTTAGACCAAAAGCTTTCTCTCTGCAATGCAGTAGAGCACAACTGTGCCAAAACTTTTTCACTGATCAGCTCTAAGAGATGAAATGCAATTACATTCCAGTTTAGTTGGTAAATTGCCCAGTGAGCCTTGTGATATATTACATGTCACCTTCAATAGCCTAATTTAAAATTTAGACATTTTTACGAAATACAGTAGACGGCAAAATGGTCCAGCTCTCCATTATGTCAGTAACAGAAGAGCTCAGATCGTTTCTATTAAACACAATGCAGTGACAGCATTTCAACAGGCTGCTTCAGCCTCTCCAAATGCCACACAAGCAAGTTTATGATTAAATAAAAAGCTAAGTGTCAAAACTCATTTGTTCAGTTTAGATCCCTAATATCATTAAGCACCTTGTTAAATATGCTTAATCATTTCATCTTTGCTATGCAGCAGCACCATGCTAAATGTAGAATAATATATATTTCATGTATCAATCTCTTGTTCAGGTCAAACATCCCTGATAAATTTTGAAAGTTTGTGGATTTTAGTTTTGGAACTGAAGATAAAAAGCTGCTTTCACATTTCAATGAAGACTGATGTTCAACCTTTATACACTTTACATATAACTTAGAAGATTAGCTTTTTTTTTTTACTTTCAAAAAGAAAATTCACACACAGTTGTTTCAAATAGATATTGAAAATTATAACTACCTACCTCTAGATTTACATAAAATTTACTCTAAAACCGGACATAAACTAAAAAAATACTACGACAAAAATTAATGCCATGATATGCAAAAATTAAAAATGGGGACAAAATGAATATATTAAAAAAATGCAGTCAGTAATTTATTATGAGAATGATTCAAAAAATGTATACTTTTTTCTGCCTTTCTTTTTTATTATTATTTATTTACTTTTTATTTAGCATATTTTAGATACTGTAGAACTCGGCCTCTTTTGTGTAAAAAGTGTATACATGTTTCCGTTCATGGTTGTAAAATTCACAGAAACATGTTAAAAGGCCTATTAAGTACACCAAAGCAGTCTTTGCTAACTTGTCTTACTTTTTTTTTTTTTTTTTTTTTGTCGCTCCGCCGTGGAAGGTGAGGGCGCTCCTTCTAGCAGACGGCCGCTTTTTTAAAAAAAAACAGACAGTCTGACCCCCTCATCAACAAGCCACTTCCTCTTTTGTCTAATTTCATGGCGATCGGGAGAGAGGGAACACCACCGACGGACGCGCACTGCCTCGGCACTCCTGAAAGAGTTTATCTGGGGTAAATAACTGCCATTTTCCCCCCTCACAACTCGCGTGTTTAGCGGCAAAGTACGACGAGTTGCGTTCGCTTTCGCGGTGGTTTGAATCGCCTTGCAAATGGAAGGATTTTGCTCAGCTTCTGGGTCACACATTTCACATTGTAGCGCCACTCGCTGATAACAAATCGGACGAAATGGGCTCCCCCTCCGCCTGCATCTCTCCCACAGACCCAGCCACACCACACTTAACGGCGATGGCTAGCTAACGCTAGCAGCACTTAAACGCCCCACATATGTCGTCACAAAAAAAATAAATACTTACATTTATTAACTTAATGGCAGCAATATGACATGGAATACGTCATTTGTTCAGTACTTTAGAAAGTTTTTTGGCTCTTTGAGAATGTTAGCCACTTGTAGTACTGGAGTGTTTGTGTTTGGGTTAGCGGGCAGCTAGCTCCGGTGCTATGTATTGAGTTAACTTGGATAGCGATTCAGAAGTTTGTATTTGGCGAACAAGCTACAGTGGGCACGCTGGGGTAAAATAATATTTACACATAACTTTTAGAAATTGTAAAATAACTTGAACTATAACTAAATATTTATCTCTACCATTCATTAGAATTACCCCGCTGATTGAAAGAGGAGAAACAAGCTAACTAGCTTCGTCAGCTAACTACTTGGTTAACGGTACCTTATCAGTAGAAATTTTAGCAGAAGTCATACACAAACTGATCCGCTCATTATCACTATCTCCTATTTAATCTAAATTTCGGTTAAAGCCAGAGTACACATCTGCTTCCACTTTAAATAAAGTTGCACTGAGTTAGTATAAAGTTTATTGAGGTTTTAACAGTAAAGAACAGGAGGCCAAAAACACTTAAGCGAATATTGGCGAAAAATTGCTACTTAATCACACCATCTTGATCAGGAGATTACAAAGAAGTTTACTTCACTGAGGTAAGAAGTAAAGAGACAGCGCTGTGTGTGTGATCCAATTGTTCATATAAAAAGTTAATTTCATTGCGAAATGACCATATATTCTAATGCTCTCTTTTATTTTACTTAAAATCAAACAAAGGTGATGGACATATGCGTTAATGCACAAATTGAGAAAATCTTATATTTTTAATTTTCTGTTGCCATTAGTACCGCCATCATATCAAAGAAAATACAGGGCAGTTTTCTCTCTCTTTTTTTATGTTCTCCTTCTTAGGAGAACTTAATCTGAATCTGTAGATAAGACCAGAAAGAGAACAGGAAATTGTTATCTGCGGGGGAAAGCTTGATTGACCATTTTGCATACAAATTAAAGCATGCTCAATTCTGTATCTACAGCACAACTCATTACTTGGCTAAGAATTAATGACTCACCTGAGCGGTTCATTTTATTATTTTGGTAAAAAAAAAAAAAGCACACTATATAGTAATGCTGTTCAAATGTGTGAAGCCATTTTAATGTTACTCAGAAATACAATCTTTAACTTGCTCGTTTATAATAAATTTGATGGAGATTTAAAAAATTGTTTTGTTGTATTATTGCTTTATTTTGACAATGTTTAAATCATGTATTGCTGCACTTTGCATTTGGGGGAAAAACGTTTTTGCAGTAAGTTCAGTTGCATAACGTACAATGTGAAACATGACCAAAAAACCCTCGCTTAGAATAATAAACTCCTAAGCTAAATTGTAGCATGCTAATATGAAGTGTGAAAACCTACTCGGTAAAACGAAAATAAATACAACATTAGATGATTATAATTCAAATGCTAAAGCTTTATCAGAATTTCTTGCCTTAATAAGTTGCCTGCAGAGACTCGAACTGCATGGCATTTGTTAGATTTAATGTTTGTTTGTCTTTGCCTCGTTTACAGTTTAAACTAAGTTGCCAACCTTCCTGGCACACAAGACGTTTTCCAGGTGAGTTGGTGTCTTCTTTTTTTGGGGGGGATGTTTTCTTTGACTCTTTTACACATTTTTATATCTGTTCGTTTACTTGGATCTTCAGTTAATGGCTGAACCTTAAATGGTTGTTATCTTGTTTTTGTTTTATTTTTTTTATGTCACATAAGTCTAAGCGGGGTGGAGTATTGTTGACTAAAAGGATGCACGCGGGAGGTGTGATTGATTCAGTAAAAAATAAACATCTGCTGAATTCAGCTTGTTTATAGAATGCCTATTAACAACAAATGTCATCCAAAAGCTCTTTGGAAGACAAACTGCTCTAGCGTACAATTACAATTGCGTCAAAATCGAATCTACTCCAAATTTGATTCATATCAGTCCAAATGATCCCAATCCGATCTGCTTTCCAGAGGGATACAACAACTTATCATTTAAATAATCAGCAGTGATATCAAACACTCTTTCTTCATGCTGCTTTTTTGTGCTACTTTTCGGTGCACTTCCAAAGCCTATTTCAGCACCAACCTTTTCACAGAAAAGGAGCACTTTATGCTTTATGTTCTTTTTTTTAAATGTTTTCTTCTTTTTGTCGCACAACAATAAGTCAGCAGCAAAAACTTTACACCCATGTAAGAGGAAAATTTCTACTTTTTTTCCTCCGTTTGAAGACCAAACTTGTTACTGAGAGCACAATTTAACTTTGGCAGGTTAGAGACCATTATTACTCCACCTTCTTAACAAGCTCAAACATGCAACAAAAAAAGAAGATTCTGCCAACTGATTCCCACCTACTACGGGACTGCTTCCCACAATTCAGCAGTGTTTTTTATTTAAATACATTTCTACCAAACTGTAGCCGATTTGTATGTATAAGTATACAGAAAACTGTGCACTAGTGAGATATAATGCAGATATTATATCTCAGAAAGTCAGTTTATACTGTCACTCTTTTGTACTGTTGAGGATCTGAAAATAGCTATGTTAAACAATTAGCTTTATAGGATTCCTAAGCAGTCTTGTGAAGTTTGGAAAAAAACATTGATTTAATCATTTATCAAGCTTTTGCACAGGGTCTACTGACTTTGACTTTATTCCCTGTCCCTTTTCCTACTTTTTCTTTTTAGGATTAGTTGATTTGTTTATTACTTTAATCAAGTTTATATTTAAATTAGATCCTTCACCTCTGATTTGCCATAATCCAGCTTTGATTTCATCCTGCTCTTTTATCATTTTGGTTTCTGACAAAATTAATCTACAAATACTCTCATCACCAAACAAAACCTAGTAGATTTTGTTTGGCTTCTTTTGGCCCCATTTACATAGAGCTGCTTTTGAGAGAAACCGGAACATTTTAAAACGAGTGGCGCCACTCGTTTACACGTCTCTAGTGATGGGAGTCTTTAACAACGGAACTTTTTGAAGCCAGGTCTGAGAGTGTAACTTTTGGGAATACCCCCTGCGGAGGTGTGAAGTACTCTGCTGGTGTGAAAGCACATTCACAGAAAGCAGGGCTGCAGGATGAAGTGGAGGTTAAGGGTCAAAGCGCATGCGCGTTTCGACATTATGCTAAAATTACAGCGCTTTTTAGTGCCTTTGCATGACAACTACAGCGGATTCGAGGTTTCTAGGTGGCGTAGTCTAAACAGTGACACAGTTTAAATGTGGAACATTTCCGCAATCAACTATACCAGCAGTTTCTAGACAGCTTTCTCATGTAAACATAGCCTTAGACCCTTCAGGATCAAAGTTTTATATTGGACCTGTCGTTGTTAAACTGGGTTTTGTTAAGATGCCAAGCAAAATATGTCAACAAAGCAGTAAAAGTACCCTTTACCTCTCTGCCAAATTGGAAGTGAATGTCAGAGTTAGTTCTTGAGCTGGTCAATTGGAGGTAAATATTTTGTCATAAAAATTATAGATGTCTTAAAAACTGCTGGGAAAAAATGGCTTGAAATCCAACAAACGACCACTACTCCAGGAGGTGAACACTCATCCTATGTCTGAAAAACTCCCATCAAACTCATAGGCATAAATTACATTTCTGTCAGCTTGTTTGTCACGTGTTTAATGCTCTAAAGTTTCCTAGCAAGTGAACTCTCCTTGTGTCTTTACCAACTGGATTATCTGTTTGTACCTGTAGGTGATACTAGGTGGACATCATTAAAGAGCCTCCTCCAGCTCCCAGACTTGTTCTTCGCTGTCCCAGGTTAAGACTCCTTGGTCTATGGCTCTGATGGACAAAACCAAACACGTCAAGCGGCAGAGACTTGACCGCATCTGTGAAGGTAAGAATGTAGATTGGCATATAAAGCAGGAGGGTTTATGAAGTAGCTTAGATCTTAGAATTAATTGTAGCTGTAATTGTTCTTAAACCACAACACTTGTTTGTGGTTACACTTGTTTATCATGTCAAGCACTTTGAGTTGCTGTGTTGCTGAAATGGGCTTTACAAATAATCTTGACTTAACCATGCTAGCCTCGTGCTGCATCACTTGTAAATTAGCTGGCCCAAACTAAGTGAAGATTTTAGTTTTAACTTTAAAAATAATTTTTAAGGTATTTTTTTTTTACATTCCTTACATTTTTTTAATAAAGTTACCTTTTATGTTTTGAATGTTGACTGTTCCGAATGGTTCGTTTGCTTTAGGTTTATGCGATAAAATTGATTGATGGGTGCGGTGCTAATGTCGTAACCTTGACTAGTTTTCTTTTGTGTGTTTGTAATGAAGTGTTTGTCTTAAGTTGCTGTTTCATTGTGAAGGTGACAGACAATAATTAAACTTTCCGTTTCCAGAGTGTGCACTCAGGGATGGTAATGTGCATCCTTCTGTGATTGTTATTGTTTTAAGCTGTTGTATAATGGTGATGATAATCAGACATAACTGTGCACAAAAATGAAGGAAGCCCTTTGGGAGAGTCTCTAGAGACCTGTGAGAGGGAGAGGACAAGGTGAAGGGTTGCGGCGGAGGCTACTGGGAAACGGGCCAGCTGTCTCTTTAAAAAATGACAACAGCCCAAACCGCCCCAGGCCTCGGCTTCAGCTATGCTAATGAGGTTAGTGCTGGTTGGCCGAGTCTGTATGGGGCCGCCTGTGATTGGAAGCTGGCCGTGGGGGAGGGGCTGGGCGTGGATGACAGCTGGGATCCAGTCAGCCTAGAGCAGGCTGGCAGGAGAGAGGGAGGAAAAATAAGAACCGTAGAGAGGAAGACAGGCTGACAGACTTCACAATGCAAGGTTAGGCCCACTGCCCATGTGTTTTCTGTTTTTTTACGTGCGTTTTCGATTTAAAAAAAAAAAAAAAAAAGATTTGTGAGTGCTGTGTGTCGGTGGGGGGAGATATGTATGGTTTGGGTGTGGCGCTGAAACGTGTGCGTGTTCTGTTTCTCTTTCACGCTCAGTGTGGGTTGGTGCTGTCGCAGCCGTTGAAGGAACTGAATAAGCGTGTGTCTAGCAGCGTCTGGGTGGAGTACTGCTGCTTGCTGCATTATCATCGTCTGCTGCCCCTCCCCCCCTCCTCTTACTCTAAATACGACCAGGAGGAGGGAGTGGAGGGAAGAAAGGCAAAGAGAGGGAGAATGAATGAATCACTGAATGAATTGTATTGTGTGTCTGGCCATGCTTGTTCTTCGTAGGCCTTGGGTATGCCAGTGTCCTTTACTCAAATTACTTTCCCTGCAGTCTCAACTTGGTTGTATATTTTTTCTGAAGAGCTCTTTGTGATGGAGCACTTTAAGTTTTTCTGCGTGGCAATTGTCTCTTTGTGTGTTGTGTGTTATGCAGTTGGCATGGTAGCGTTTTTGAGCCATCTGCAGTTAATGTGAATCACACTGCCTAATACAGTCCACTAGTATGCACATCCAGTGACTGTATCGGACATGCAGGCCTGTATTTTTCTCCTTTGTTTTTATTCTTACGTGAGCTTAATTTACTAGAAAGGCTTACTGTATGGAGAAACATTTGTCTTTCCAGACTCTCCCCTGCTCCATTATTATCAAAACCAGATTTTGATTAATTCTTCCTCAAAATGAGCAATTTTCTAATGAATTATTTTCAGTTATTTCAAGAAAATGCAGTTTCAGGACTAACTAGCTTAAGATTTCTATTTCAAACTGTGATCTCATTAAAACAAGCTTAAGATCTTTTAACACAATATGTCATAGCAAATCTTAATAGCCCAATCTTTTTTAAGATCCTGAAACTGTTATGACTAAAAGGAGTTTATTAAATCTGTTTACCGACATAGTACTTGAGATTTGCAATTGTAATTTAATTTGATATTAACATTATATAAAAAAATGAAGCTGCTATAACAAATTGAGCTGGAGTCCCTAATATATTGATATAGCAATATAATGAATTTCAAGACTAAAAACAATAAATTATACATGGCACAAAATGAGTTTAAGATCTTTGTATTTTAATAAATATAATAAAATATTAAATTCAGTTTTTAGTTTATAATGAAGTCATCACGGCAACACAAGTTTGAGATCTTTAAAATTTAAATTTAGCTCAAGATCTTTAGAGTCATAATATATCTTGAAATCACATAATCTTGATTCAGTTAATAATTACATCATGAAAGCGTTAGAACACAAGCCCGAGGCCTGTCTTCATATGACAATGTGATAAATTCTGGTTTTTCAATTTGAGAGAACAAGTCACAATAAAACAAGCTCAAGCTGTAATGGTTATTAAAATGAGAAGAAAAATTTGGCTCAAAATAACATAAAAATAAATAGTTATGGATCACATCAGGCGTTCGTTCACGTAATCTAAAGAAGCTTCACGTGTGTCATGGTTGACCGTTCAGTGATAAAATGCGACTTGTGAACAATTTTAGAGAATTTCGTGTTAGGTGTGCGCTCATCCTAAATGCCACTTTGCTTGTTCCTGGATTCCAACGCAGCCTGGAAGCTGGCTGAGGTGTTTAAAAATCCGAGTCTGGGAAAGTCTGGAGTCCCTGAAATGGAAAATGTGCAGAAACCCTGAATACTTGATTTCCAGCTTCAGCTACCAGCTCCCGTTCCTCCCCAGCAGTCTCGCCACCTTGTCCTGCCTTCTGTCCAAGTAAAACCGTTCCAGCAAACCGCACTCCAGCTCCAATGAAGTGCACACCTCTCACACGGCAGTGACAAGATAACGGCCACAGAAAATAATCCCATATGAAGCAGAATAGGGAAGAGGTGTAAAAGAAAAAAAAAAAAAAGACAGTTTGTGATGAGTGTTTCTGCAGTGTGTTGGCAGAATTGCAGCATTAATTTGTTTTGGCAGTTCTGCTTTGGTTGGCAGAATGGAGAGTGACTATGGATGAGATTTGCCACCAAGTTCTGTGTTTATACTGGGAAGAGAGGGTAAAATAACTGGAAGATGTGGCTCTTCTAGACATGAGATGTAGGTCACAACTGACCCCCCTGCCAGCCCCCACATCCCACCACTATAAACCCATGAACCCCTCACTACCTCCTTCCAGACATCAATCAGTTTTTCACCCCTCCCCCAGTTGTAGCACACCATCACCTCTGCTGCTACCTTCTAGGCTCTTTCGTGTGTGTCTACTGTCACACGGTACCCCGATCCTGTTCCCAGAAACGATACTGGACCACTTCATTGACCCGAGTCTCATCTTTCCTCTATGCAAAGACTCTTCAACCCAGATGTTCACTGCAAAGACGAGCAGATTCCTGGATGCACCATTAAAGATTTGGTTACACGTAACTTCGTAACCTTAAATCACATCAACACATACATGCAGTCATACATTTTCCTCTGTGTTGGTGTTGGAAAAAGAGAGTCATACGCTGTTTTTCTAAGGAGTGAAGCATTCAGCTATTTGTGCAGGGGGATTTTCTTTTTGTACATCACATTGAGCAAGCCAGACGTGGAAAATGCAGACTGACTCATTAACCTAAAGTCTATTTAGTCATTTTGAAAAACAAGTGGTTGCATGCCATCCAGATTAATAAGGTGCTAGTATTGTTAAAAAGATGTAGATTGTATGGAAGCCTGGAAAGATTTAGTCTTGTTTTCATTCATTCATTCTTTTGTGTGTTTGGCCTTTTAAGCCCAGAGTACGGAACTCAAATCATTATCTATGTAGTATTAATAAACTTTTAGTAGGAACTTCCACATCTTTAGAGGGTTATAAATGTTACAATCCAAAAAAATAAGCAAAATACAAAAAAACTTTATACATTGTCATATAACTTAGAAATAAATTAAATGTATCAGTAATAGTTGGACATTTATTGACATAAATATTGAAATAATTAAATGTTTGTGTTAAAGGCATATATGATTCAGTATTTGCATAATTATTTCATAGTTGTTGAAATTATTTTAACTTTAATCAGCTGACCAATCAGATCTTGAAGGATCTGAAGTTAACAGAGGAACAAATCGTCTTTGCTTTAGCAGTGTAGCTTTGGACTTGATGCAATGGACCACATAAAAAAGTCCAGCTGTGCCGAGAAATGATTACTTAAGTAGCTAAATAACTTATATTATGTAAAATAGGAATTTTACAATGCAGATGTAAATATATTAATATCCTACTTCTAAGTTAATTTATCACAAAATGTTAACTTTAATGTTTTGTGGATCCTGGCAGTTTTGATCCTCCATAAACATCTTTCTGGTTCTGATTAACTCAGGTATCCGACCCCCCATCCTGAATGGGCCAATGCACCCTCGGCCCCTGGTGGCCCTGCTGGATGGGCGCGACTGCACTGTGGAAATGCCCATCCTCAAAGACGTGGCGACCGTGGCTTTCTGCGACGCTCAGTCCACACAGGAGATACATGAGAAGGTAGAACAAGATCAGCTACCAACATCATTGGTTTATGACCTGAAAACATAATGACTGTCTTAAAACAGTGACTTCACTTATGGTGAACAATTTAACATGCTGATCATTCAGATAATTCAATAAAAATCTGTCCTCTGCAGGTGTTAAATGAAGCTGTGGCTGCTCTGCTGTATCACACTATAACTTTATCCAGAGATGACTTGGAAAAGTTCAAAGGCCTACGGGTTATTGTCAGGATCGGCTCCGGCTTTGACAACGTTGACGTCAAAGCAGCTGCTGAGCTCGGTGAGATGATCAGGTTTGCAGAATAATGTCAGAAACAAGCAGCTTTATGGCACAACAAGGCGAGCCTAACATCTCCTCCTTCCCCCATCATGCAGGCATCGCTGTCTGTAACGTGCCGGCAGCCTCGGTGGAAGAGACGGCCGACACGTCGCTATGTCTGATTCTCAACCTGTACAGGCGGGTCACCTGGATGCACCAAGCCCTGAGGGAGGGGACCCGGGCCTCCAGCGTGGAGCAAATCAGGGAGGTGGCTGGAGGCGCTGCTCGAATCCGCGGAGAAACGTTGGGCATCATAGGCTTAGGTGAGTGAACATGGTTCCCAAATTTAATATAAAACCAAATTAAGCATAATGAGTTGGATCATTTGTTCCCAACCTTAACCCGGTCCTGCTGTTTTTAGGACGTGTTGGCCAGGCTGTGGCCCTGAGAGCCAAGGCGTTTGGATTTAGCGTAATCTTTTATGACCCATACCTGCCTGACGGCGTCGAGCGCTCGCTGGGCCTCCAGCGAATGGCCACGTTGCAGGACCTGCTCATACACTCTGACTGCGTGTCCCTGCACTGCAGCCTCAACGAGCACAACCACCACCTCATCAACGACTTCACCATCAAACAGGTCAGCAGATACAAAACCGCTTCCTCATCAAACTGGGATGGGCTTTTTAATACTCCATTAGTTTTGAGTGTCACATTAATGAGCTCTGATAATAATGAAACAGTAGAGGGGAACATCCTTATTTCAACATTTAAAAGAATCAATATCAACAGATCAAATCAAAATTACTGATGAAGTCATTTTTCTTCTTCTTGGTCCTTTTCCACCGCTGTAGGCTTATTTTCTTCTACAGTTTGAATCCACTTCATGTCCCCTAAACTTCTTCTTCTCTAATTAGACCAAATCCCTGCTGGCTTTCGCCTGCTTTTAACTGAAAATTCGGCCTATCAGATCAATCTTAAAAGTCACCGCTCCTAACTGTCGCATACACCCACTAAACAGAGAGCGAGTGCAACGTTCCGGCAAGCGTGTACAGATGGGTGGAGGGTGCATGTTTTTTCAAGTGGGAATGTTCACTATGAGCGCTTTGTGCCTTTCGATTAATATATACAGTACAGACCAAAAGTTTGGACACACCTTCTAATTCAATGGGTTTTCTTTATTTTCATGACTATTTATAAGGCAAGAAATCCCACTTATTAACCTGACAGGGCTCACCTATGAAGTGAAAACCATTTCAGGTGACTACCTCTTGAAGCTCATCAAGAAAATGCAGAGTGTGTGCAAAGCAGTAATCACAGCAAAAGGTTGCTACTTTGAAGAAACTAGAATATAAGGGGTATTTTCAGTTGTTTTACACTTTTTTGTTTAGTGCATATTTCCACATGTGTTATTCATAGTTTTGATGCCTTCAGTGTGAATCTACAATGTCAATAGTCATGAAAATAAAGGAAACTCATTGAATTAAAAGGTGTGTCCAAACTTTTGGTCTGTACTGTATATATGCTGTTTTGATAGCTTAATATGCTCCTCTGGGTTTTAGGCAGGAATTTGTTATAATTTTGTCTAGAATAGCTCAAAAAAGGGTCACATTTTTGGAGTCTAGAAAGTCCAAAACACAAGATTTCCATTTGTTTTCGCCATCCACATATTAACGTCTTAGCATAAAAATGAGTTCTGGCATCATATTTTATTAGATTTAAGCTTGTATGTTATTTACATAAAATACAACCGGAAGTCAGGCTTTTCAAACCTTGAAGGAGCATACAGAGCATAATTAGGTCCAAGAACTGATCCCTCAGGGATATCATGGTAGGATTTACATATAATTTAAGCTACTGCAATGTGTTTTTAATGTTAAATAATATTCTATTAATAAGAAATCAGAATAACATTGTCTACCAATGTATTTCATTTGTAAGAATTTGACTAGACCCACTTCAGTTGTTTGATAATGATTTAAATATTGCTTTTGGTCCTTTAGACATGTTGTCATTGTAGATTATAGAAATTAATCTTACACTAGATGTTTATGTACGTGTTTCTGTTATATAAAGCAGATAAATGAAAACTGCTTAGTCTCCAAGGCCCTACAGGTAAATCAGAGGGTGTATCATACAAACACTGCCAGTCGTGTTCATGAGCAGAAAACTAATTAACTCATCCCTGCTTGGCAGCCTCTCAAACTGCAGCTGCAGGTATTAAAGTATCTGCTGCTTCAAGCAGCAAAACTGCATAATAGCGTTACAGTGAGACTACCACAGTTTCACCTGCCTCCTCCTATTTAGACAAAACCTTTTTCAGGGGTTTGAGGTTTTGACTTTTCCCCTGCCTTTATGGCGAGTTTTGCTGTAGATAGTTTAAATCTGTTGCTCTTCTGACAGATGCGTCAAGGAGCGTTCCTGGTGAACACATCAAGAGGCGGGCTGGTGGATGAGAAAGCTCTGGCTCAGGCCCTGAAGGAGGGCCGGATACGTGGGGCCGCCCTGGACGTGCATGAGACAGAACCGTTCAGGTAAGAGCGCTGCATGAAGACCAGAGTCTGAGTTACTGCCTTACTTATACACACAGTATCAATGGATGTTAACAAGTTCTTACTCTTCATCAAGTTTTTCAACGGGCCCCCTGAAGGATGCCCCCAACCTGATCTGTACCCCTCACACATCCTGGTACAGCGAGCAGGCTTCAGTTGAGGCTCGTGAAGAAGCAGCCAGAGAAGTGCGCCGGGCCATCACTGGTGAGTGTACATGCTGAATAGGTAGCATACAAAACATTTAAATATTACAAAACATTTAAATGTAAAAAAGTATACAGTGGACCCCTGATATTCATGGAGGTTATGGAATAGAGCCGCCAGCGAAAAGCTAAAATCCTTCAATACTTGAGATTCCTTCTAGACACACTTAGAACTGACTATTTTAATAGTCCAAACACCTAATATGCACAATGAAAACCTTCTTAGTACTACCATAGAAGCTAACATCCACAGTCTTCCTTATTCTCCCTTTTCGGAGTTCAGCCAATCGGCAGCTAGGAAAATAAATGGTGGTCTTCGACAATAGTAGCCAGTAGCGTATTGAGTTGCTGCATTTTCTTTCAGATGTTTTAGATATTCTCCACAGAAAAATAGAAAGATGAGTATTCAGTGATGATTAGGAGGGGGTCTGGTGTTGTTGAATGTCGCATTGATGATGTTAGTTTCCACCGCTTTCTATGGAGCACAATCATTAAACTTTATAAATTGTGGGATCTCACTGAACAATTAAGGCTACATGATGTCAGAAGAAATTTAATTGCGATGACTATTGATTGCTCTTAACTCCCTTCACATTTTTCATCACTCTGTCCTCACCAAGTCCTCTGCCATCAATATTTGATATTGCGATTTTGGTTCAGTGCAATTGGCAGATATTTTATACAAAAGGATTTTTTCCAATTGCAATATTTCATATTTTGTATTTTGGTGATTGTGATTTAATATAGTATGAAAATATATTCTCTTTTACAATCTGAGAAACCAGTTCTCACTGACCAGTGTCATTCATTTCTGAAGGGTTCCTACAGCCTTGAAAAGCCTATAAAAGTTTAACCTAAGAAAAACAGATAACTGATCGTAAAAAAATGTTTGCTTTTTCCATTTTCTAAAATTCCACATTACTAATGAGAAAAGTAAATTAAATAATGGGAAAATATTTAAATATTAAATATTTAGGAACCCTGTATGTGATGTTGCTCCAGGTCGTATCCCTGACAGCCTGAAGAACTGTGTGAATAAGGAGTATCTGATGGCCGCCTCCCAGTGGCCCACCATGGAGGCAGCTACTGTTCACCCAGAGCTTAATGGAGCTGCCTACAGGTGAGAGCAGTGAATGCTGACCAGGACAACACGGGGCCCTGTTGGCAGACAGGAAACAAGCTCTCCTCCTCCTTCTGTTCCAGATTCCCCCCAGGTCTGATCAACGTCGCAGCAACGGGGGGCCTGCCAGGATCAGGCACAGGCGTGGAGAGCCTGGTTTCAGGAACCCTGGCGCATGGCATCGCCCCCGTCACCCACCCCCCTCACGCCCCTTCCCCGGGGCAGCCCACTAAGGCTGAAGGCGACAGAGACCTCCCCTCCGACCAATAGCCCCCTCTGCCAGCTCTGGCACATTCCGTCATCTCTGGAAACCAAACCCCCGTCGACCCCACCCACTGCCTCACCTCGCCCCTTCAGGGTCAGACACAAAGCGACGCTCCGGTGCACGGGAAGCACCAGTCTGACCCTTCCTGGATCTCCGATCCTTCGTCTGATCAGACAACCAGCCCAGGAGTGACCCATCTACACCAATCCATCACCCCCACATCCCTCCATCCTCATCTCACGCACCAACCCTCACACCTCCCCACCCCCACAATGTCAGCAATAACTGTGTTCTCAAGGATTCAATTATTGGATTGGTTTTACTTCCTTAGCTGGCTGTTGTTTTAATGGAAAGTTGATCTTTTGTGGTTCTAGGTATTGCTGTTTTGCTTTTTCCGACATGAGGCTTTAGTCTGCTGCCTCCAGCAGGAACAGAACAGTTGAAGCTCCACTTTGTACATTAATGGCTCGTGTTACTACTCTCTTCTTTTTCTGTTGTTGTTGTTGTTTTCATTTTTGTTTTCCTGGCCCCTATCTGCTTGTATTATGACTGGGGGAAACTGCTTATTACAGTAAGGCGGTCAGAATCTAGCCACCCTCCATCCCTTAAACCTCCTTGGCATTATTAGCTTGATCAGCAGAGGGTTTATAATGTAGTCTGTGTGGAGCTCTTTTAACTGTGAAACTATAGCGTTAAACCATTTAAAGAATGAAATCCCCCTTTTGAGACTTTTCTCCCCTTATTTGCTCAAAGGTTTCTAGCAAGCAGCTAGAGACCGATCCATTTGGTTTTGGTCCCCCAAAAGGAAATCTAAATCAAGCCAGCAGAGGGCGCTCTCTATCTGGCCTCCCGGTAACAGATCATTGATGCTACTTTAAGTGATGCAACGTAACAAACACGGAGAAACTGACTTAAAATTTTTCACCACCCTGCACATCCTCATCCTCCTCTCGTATCATGGCTCTCCCAGCACACTCGCACACACCAGTTCGCATCCACCAGTCCCTTCAGGTGTGACAGGACAGTATGGGTCAGATTTCCTGCAGGAGCAAACAGCGGCTAGCGTTCCTGCACGCTTGCATCTTCAAGACAGTGGTGTGTGTGTGTGTGTGTGTTTGTGTGTGTGTGAGTGAGTGTTTGCTCTCACACTCTGTTGTTGTTGTTCCAAAGGAGTCGTCCCTTACAGTTAACTCTTAAAATGCTGTTGCCCTGGTGTGAAGGGAACACCTATCTAGTACCTCATTAACAGATATTGAATGTACCGTGCATACCCTTCTATTTTTATTTTTTTTTTTGTTTGTTTTCTGTTTTTGTACAGATTTTCTAGATGAAATTGTAGCAGTCATGACGAAATTAAGCGGAGACAAAAAAACAAAAGATCCCAGTTGAAATAAATTTGAAAACTACTCAGGCGTCACTAATAACGTGCATCTGTTTGCCTTTCTCACTCAGCTTAGCACAATTGTCAGACTTCAGGCTTTTAAAAAGTGATGTAAAAATTAGTCGATGAAGTGAAATAACTTGGACTAGGACGGTGGTAGTACATACTTGCGTTGCGTTTGACCACCTTTCTCATCAAGCTGCTGTCTATAGTGCATGTGAAGTCATTTTTACAGGGGAATCAGACTTCCCCCTAACTCTCTGTCCCTCTCCATCGAAGTGTTTCTCCTTCTTTTCTTCAGTCGTAGTCCGTTTCCAGTGATGTACAGTTTGTCCCCCTCAGAGTCTATGAGCAACAGGTGGCTCCTCTGTCATGTGATAAGTATATATTTTTAAATAAAAAAAACGAAAAACAAAAAGTAACCCCATAGTTTGGATTATAATCTTAAAATCTCCTGTTGGTGATGATATATATTTTCCAGTCCAGCGGTGCACTGTTGTTAAAACCGTTTTTATTTTTAAAGGATTAGCTCTCCGTGTTTGACATGTTGTACTGAAACATTTCAGAGAAAACGAGATCCCTGCCTGTCCCCCCCCCCCTCCTTCGTCCTTGTCCTCGTCCTCCTTTCTTTCTCTTAAATTTGTCGTTTCTGGCTTATATCCTGCGGGCCTTACTCGTTCTCTCCCTGTTACAGTAGCTGATATAGAAAGTTGCCATTGGAGCCACTCACTGCCTTAATACAGTCGACCACAGCAGGTGAAGCCAGGAGACGACAGCAGGGCCCCGGGGTCTCTGAATTAAAACTCCTCACTCCCCTCCACCCCCATACAGGCCTGAAATTACTGCACCGTGCATTTCCTGTTCCAGTCAAGAACCACATTTAGCCTTGTTTAAGCACGCACCGCTCGTTCCGCAGTCACACACACACCCGGTGTGAGCACTGACTTTGCATTTAGATGGATCACATTTATTCTGCTGGTTTTGGTTTAATCAGATCTAGCCAGCTCTTGTCAGTGGCAGCAGCTGATAATTAACTCTCGGATGTAAGACCGAATCACTACCTTCGCCCACTGCGCTCGATAAGGACGGTGCGGTGGACACTGACATAGTTTCAGCGAGAGTTGGTCATTTGTCTCTCCTCTCTCTCTCAGGGTTCAAATGCACACATATCCTCCAGCAGTCGCCCCGCGTGTCCTGTCCCTCGCCCCCCGAGGTTTTCCTCCCTCAGACTGTTGACCCCGATTGCCTGCGTCCTCACAGACTCTCGATCCTCGTTCTGTGCACAGATCCGAACCGTTTTTTTGTCTTTTTATTTGTCTTTTTGGCACTGACATCTAACCATCTAACCAGGAATGAATGAATGCTTGAAAGTGACTGTGTGTAATGTTGAATTTGGGAAATGTATTTTTACAACATGTGAAAAAAATTTTCCCCTCCTCCAATCACTCTCATTGTGAATTATTTTATTTCTTTTTTTTTCACCAGACTGCAAAAACAAAAACACCAGAAAAAAATCTGTATCTAGGCTTTTAAGCTTTATTTTTTTTGTTTTTGTTTACTTTTTTATTAGAAACAATCATGTTTGTGATGGTAACCTCCAATGGTAAACTCAACACCGTATTTTAATAAAAGCCTAAAAAATTAAACATCTGGCGCCTACGTTTTTATCTGCTATCTAAATCCTAGTGTTTTTCTTGCTGAACCTTTAAACTCTTGAGTTTTATTTAGTTTTTTTAAAGCAGCTTCTTGCCTGATTATTAGTGGTTAGTGTGTTGCAGACTGCTTTTGTGGTCTGAGGACGTGAAGCTGTGTTTAGCAAAGTTTTGCCACAAACAAAATTGTTTACCGCAGTTTGGCAGCTCTTTATATGGAGCAATGCAGTGCCAGGACGGCTGTGTAGGCCCATAGGGCTAAAAGACGGGACGGTGGGGGGATTATGGGCTTTAAAATTGCTTCCACATGCATATGACCAAGAGACTTCTCTTAAACAGTCAGCGATGCATTGTTGGTATTTATTTAGTGACTTCCAAGGATTGTTTTATCCCAGTTATTGACACCGAGGCAATTTTAGTGCCTTGCAAAACTAAAATTGCAAGGCAGTTGCTTTTCTTACATTACAACCACAAACATAAAGGTATTTATTGGTATTTTCTATGACGTACTAACAATAAAGTGCTACATAATTGCAAAGTAGAAGTAAAAAGATATGTTGCATTCAATGTAAAAAAAAAAAAAATTCTGTGATATGGCTCATCTGAATTCTGCCCCTTTTAAATCATCCTTTCACAAAATCTAATGCAGTCAGTGGATTGGCACGACTGTACTTACCAAGACATGGCTGTTAAGCAAGAAGAGAGTAATCAGAAGCCCCATAATATCCTCAGAGGAGCTGCACAGATCAGCAGCCGAGGTGGGAAAAACTATTGAAAGGACGACTTGGTCATAACACTGGCATTTGTGAAAGAGAGGCAAAAAGAAAACCATGTTGAGAGACGTCTGGTTTGCAGATTGTAAAGGTCGTGTAGGGGACACACCGGTCTGATGGGACAAAAAGTGAAATTTTTAACTTGCTTTTAAAATGTTTAGGGGAATAATTACACTACCGACCATCTCTATGGTGGTGTTCTCAAGTTGTTCAGTTTTTCTCCGAGGGAAGTTGGTCCCTGTTGAGAGAGAAGCATCTAAATCCGATTTAGATTTAAGTCTGAATGTTTCCTGGATCTCTGTGTCTAACAACTTTGAAAACGAGTCCCTGGTTCAACACACCTGAGACAAATGGCTGATTTACCTCCACAGCATGTAATCAAGTTCTACAGGGACCAGTTAATTCATGAGTTATACGATTCAAGTGTGTTGAAGCAGATATGTCAATAAGACCACATCAGGATCTCTAATCTTAAACCATTTCATTTTAGCCCTGTGGGTGAATTTGCAGATCGACCTAAAATATTAATAATATTGATATTAAGTCAGTATTTGAATAAAATTGACACTGGGATCATTCCGATCTTACTGGCATGCTAAGATCGATACTTTAGTTTCAGATTCTCACTGAACTCTACCTCAAAAAAGTTTTGTTTCGATGTGTTCTCAAATTATATGTTTTTGCCCTTTTATTGCAGGAGCAGATGCATGCACGCGTTTTTGCTTTTCTACTGTTTCTGCTTGTCATAAAACACCTAAAGGTCAGAAGTTTAATAATATATCAAACATCTGAATCGTTATCGGCGATACTGGAGCTGTACTGTGTACCATGAAATGCGGTATCACATACCTCTAACTTTTAGGGTTCTTTAGTTTGTACTTTGATGGAAGGTGAACCTTGACCCCAATCTGAAGTCTTTTGCTTCCTCAAACATGTTTTCTTCCAGTTTTGCCCTGAGTTTTGCTCTGCCCTCCATGCTGTTCGATTTAGATTTAAGCTTATGATTTATGATGTCAGTTCTGATACCCTATCCTGATAAAGAAAAGACTCCCCATGGCATGATGCTGCCACCACCGCATGTGGGTAACGGGTGTTGTGGGTCATAACGTCACACATGGCTTTTCACATGTAGGCCAGAAAGTTCAATCTTTGTCTCTGACCAGAGCACCTTCTTCCGCATGTTTGCTGTGTCTCCTACGCCGATTGTGGCAAACTGCAAATCATTTTTTCAGCAGAAGCAAAAGTCTGTTGGCACGCATTCAGAAAGGCAAGATGTATTGATTGCACAACGTTGTTTTTGTCAGCAGATGTGTTGCTCCTCCAGAGTTGGCATCGCTCCACCTTATGCAGAGAATAAATGATTGTTTACTAATTGAGAGGCTGTTGACAGCAACTGGTGAAGCTGAATTTTATTTAGAGTAATCGCAGCAAAGGGGACTGAATACAAAAGAAATCCAAATAAAATACGTTTAAGTTGATGGTTATGTTGTATAAGTGCAACGGACTGTTTGTGTATGGATGTGAGAGAGTTACACTACAGCACCTGAAGAAAAGCCAGCTGGTTAACATAATGAGTCCAGTAGTTGAAGCACTTCTGTCCATAAGTACCTTGATCTTTACACCATGACATACTGGAGCCTTTATCTCCGTTTTTGTTGAAGTTGGGGGGAACAGCCGTATTGCACAATCACCTGTTTGTCCACTTCTCAGAAGTTACAAGAGGCCCAGGATGATAGCTGGGTTTTACAGGACGCGACTAACACTTCAAACACACTTCGTCCAACTCCTTCTTCAATCTGACGTCGTCAGCTGCCACGCTGCACCGCCAGGGATTTTAGCTTATTCTTTTTTTTTTTTTTTTGCTTGTTCATTTAGCGCTGGAGTAGATACTGAGGCCTCATCCCTTCTGGGAGAACACAGTTAAACCAGTAAAACGTGAACCCTCGGTTCCCACACTGCTTCTGAGTCCGTAAATTCAGATAAGTGCTCTGTAAAATGGGTCAATGTGCATTAGATTTTGGATAAAAAACAAGGTGTTTTTTTGCTTCTGCTAGTTTCCAGATGTCTGCCTTTTTTCTTTTTTCAGAATGTTTTTTTTTATTGTTTAAATGTGTTTAGTGTTTGATTCTGTGTTAGAAAACTAATACAACATGATGTCTTTCTTTAAAAAAAAAAAAAAAAATCAAATTCAAACACTTGAGACCTTTCCAATTTGAAATACATATCTTTTAATTGCCAACAGTCTCTTTTTTTCTTTCAGCCTAATATTTCTTCCATTTGTCTGAAGAAAAGTGTTTTCAACCGCAAGTATTAGTTTCCAGATTTTCTCCTTAAAACTGAAATAACCTCACTCTGGCATGAGAAAGTCAACAAAAAATAACAGCGTTGAACCTTAATGGGGGCAGCTTGACAGATCAGTGTGTGTGGTAGTGTATGGCATGCTTTTGCATACTTGCCCATGTGATGGATTAGTCTCCAGGCAGACAAAGTATCCCATTTGGAGGGATTGTACTACCAACCCGAAGGCAGCGGGATAAATATTTGTCTTGGGTTGTCTCTGGAATGATCGAATATTATTTCAGCCTATAAAGGACTCGAATGCTGCGTCCCGTTCAGAGCTTGGTTTTCAATCTTATTATACACTTAAACTGCTCATTTAATCTGTATTGATTGTTTTTTTTTCTCTGCTTTAATTCTGATCGCAGTTGGTAATCAGTGCAAAAATGATTGATATTGCATGTGTGGTCTAGTGTAAGAAGTCTCTTTTTGTCTCTGGAGTATACTTGTGAGTACATTAGCATCCTGGGTTTGGGGTTTAACCTGGTTTTCATCACTGTGTTTACACGGAGCACCAGGAAGCGGGTGATTCACATCCTTGTTTAAATGATTGGATCTGTATTCAGCTCTCTGACCATCTGTAGACATCTGTGTCTGATTTTTATGGACTCTTAGCCACTTAAGATCATCTCTAAATTGCCTGAGAAGCTTGTCCGAGTTTACAGAAATGATTTCACCGGGTTGTGTTCGTTACAATTATCTCAGCCGTGTTTGTTCTGTTTGACCCACTTCTGCAGCACACACTCCATAAATGTGCACTGTAATTGTTGACAGTCTTGAGCTGAGAATAGCTCCTCAAAATCCTCAGGTTCATAAGGTTTAACTTGTACTTTCCAAAAGACACAAACTGCACCTTGTAAAAGCATTCATACCTGTCGAGCTTTTCGTTTTTGTCACGTTGCAACCAGAAACGTCAGTATGTTTCAACTGGGGTTTTATTTCACAGGCTATCACAAAGCGGCGCATAGTTTTGGTTGTGAAAGGAAATGCATAAATAGTTTTCAAATTGTGCAAAAAGAAAATTAACGTGTGTGGAATGCAGTTGCATGATCAGTTCAGATTGCCCACTTTTCCTCTGATCCACCTGTAGAAAATCTAATGCTACCAGTTGCCCTCAAAAGTCTTGTAAGAAGTAAAGTGAGTCAACAGCTGTATAATTTAGTTGAATTAAATTATACGCCTGGCCTCAGACACCTCAGCAGCGGGTCAGAGACACAGGTGGATAGAACAATATTCCTATCCACCTAAACCGACTGTGTGGACACGCAGAGATCCACGGCTCAGGTGGAAGAACTGCTGCATATGACAGGTATAAATTCACAAATCTGTTAAGAAGAAAGACAGCTGAATAAAAGTCTTACCCGTGTAGCGCTGCCACTACTTTGTGAGGCAGCATCACGCGAAGGGGATGGCTTTGGTCAGAGAACCTGGTCAGAGTTGAAGGGAGGATGGATATAGCTGGCATTTTGTGACAAAATGTCAAAAAATATAAAATAACATCAAGAGGTGTGAGAACTTTGGTGAGGCACCGTACCATCTCTCTTACTAGATAGATCAGAACATGCCGTTAAAAATTGATACCAAAAATGGCATAAATGTGAGCTTCAGCTGAATGCCTGATCTCTTTCTAATGTTGCTTTTTTCCTTCTCTTCTCTGCGTCTGTCTGGTGGAGGCGTTCTGTGATTAGCTCATGGCTTTTCCCCTTCTGACTCCACTGACTGGAGTAACGCTGACGCTTGCTCATGATTGACTGATGAGGACGAGAGGAAAACTTCCATCTATCTTGGAGTTTTGCGTCAGCCTGGAAGATCTGCTGCTGTATCTGGTGTCCTAATGCTAATCTCCCATGTGTGCGTGTGTGTGTGTTACAATAATCACAGCTATCATTAGTTCCAGTTTTCAGAAACACTTACGCTCTATCTGCCATTGTGAGCTTAGGTGATTTTACGTGTCGCATGCACACCTGACCAATCTAAAACTGTTTGAAACTAAATATCAGTTTGCCTACTCGCTGAGTTCATTGTTATCAATCAGCAAGCGGAAGCAGGGGAGTTTTCCTGCATCGCAGCAGAACAGACTGGGTGAAGGATCCAGGACTGCATGCAAATCAAAAAGATGAATCAAGCCCGTAATGAAGGGAAAACAGATGGAGGGACATATATCTACTTAACCAACTCCTTTAGACTGCAGGACATAAAAACTAAATTGTTACTGGATACCCATACGTCTGCTTTTCCTTCTTCCCTTTTCTGCTTGTCATCATCAGCTGCTTATTCCTGGAAGGTCTGTAATTTCTGCACCGGTTGAGAATATCTTTGCTCCTCTCAGCACAGGCATCAACGTGTCTGTAGGAGTCCAGGAGGCGTCCTGACCACATGCCCAAATCACCGTCAGGATGTTTTGTTTTTGCGATAGACTGCTTGTGTAAATGTAGAGGCAGTGAACAGAAGTGGCAAAAAGTCTCCACTTTCTCCATGTGATCATTTCATGTCTCACTTGTGAGGTTTTATGTGCGCTACAACAACATAGCTGTAAAAACAACGCTTTGAAGACATCCATCAAACCGCTCAAACTGTGTAAGTCTCTCTCCAGAAATGTTTCCCATAATGGCAGGTTTTGCACAGAAACGTTGTTTCAACCCAGAGGAGAACGTGCAAACTCCACGCTTGAAGACCAAAGGCTGGATTTAAAGCCAGGACTTTCTTGCTGTGATACAACAGTCCTAACAAACACACCACTGTGCAACCCAAGTCCTTTCATGATCTGAAATAATTCATTAGATCATGGCAATCCATAGTCGCATCCGCAAGTCACATGAGAAGATAACGCACTACACAACTACTGAACTCTCAGTAATTGAAATACATAGAAACCACACACATTTGATCAGATTTTCTGTCTTCTCTTGTCTGTAGCGCATGTAGTCAGAGTCTGGGTCTTCATTTCATCCCTCCAGGCTTGGAAAGGTAAAATGTGTGCTCCTGTTTTCTTTTACCTGCTGTAAAAGTTGATGCTCCAACATGGTCTTTGTCAGCATTTACTGTGTAAATGTCTCTTCTCATATGAACATATGAAGGGGATTGTATCACATTATCTAGCCACACATGAGAAATTGGGAAAGGTTTTTGAGTTTTTACACACTGACGTTTCCTTGCCAGGTTGTGTATGTGAGGGCATACAGGTAGCTGCTTTGTTCCTTTTGAAGCCTTTGGTTAAAGTGGCTGTTTTAAGACTCTAACATGTACAAACAGTGTCTCTATTATACTCGGTTTCAACATATTCACAAGTAGCTCCTGATAACAGAAACCTCCCTGGTTGTCCATGTGCGTCCCAGCTGTGGGGAATCGCTTTTTTTTTCTTCTTTTCTTTGCTGCTGCACATAAACACGAGGTTTTACACACTCTAACCTGAAGAAACGGGGTTCCTCATGCTCGAATCACAGCTGGATCTGGAGATGGAGTGGTTTAAAACAGAGAAGAAGTGTAAAAAAAAAAAGATACGGAAACCATTATAAACCCCTTTGATTCCCTGTGATTTCCAATCAAACTGAAATTAGCTGCTGAAATCAGAGCCAGTGCTTCTGTCCAGACTCCCCTCATTTGTCAGGCAGGTTGCATGTCTGTCTGCGGAGCCGAAGTCCTCGTTACTCTTTCAATTTTACTGCTTTTTTTTTTTTAGCAACTGAGCACCAAAAAAATAGACAATGCTTTGGGGTGTTTGCCTGGAGGGATGTTAACTGCCTTCTGGGAATTGAGGCACATTGAACGACAGAGGGAGAGAAAACGAGAGAGGAGCAAAGACTGTTAACTGCCTTTCCATACAAGGAGAGGTGAGGGGCGAGTGGGGGAGGAGAAAGAGACTGAGAGAAGGGTAATATGAGGAGATACAATGAGAGAGAGAGAAGGTAGGAGGAGAGAAATCTGGAAAGAGATAAAGGGAGCCCACCGAGCGAAAAAGAGTGATGAGGTTGTGCCAGTTTCAGTGGAGAGGAAAGTGAGCAGAGCTGAATCCTCCCTGTGGTTGTGCTGCTGCTTCTCCGACTGACCCAACGCAGGTAGGGAACACACACAGAGCACCCGTCATCCATTCAACACACACCGAGCCTGCAGGAGTCTGGCCCTTATGTTCTGGTTGTCTGGAAGCATCCAGAAAGTTTCTGTCTTTTCTTTCAACAAAAAAAACAAACAAACTGATTGTAAATGTAAGCTAAATGAAGCATGTATTTATGTAAATACTTTGAATAATCAATGTCAACATGCAATTTATGAGTAATTGAAGGTAAATACAACTGAGCATGCCTGTGGTCGAATTTGGAAACCAAATGCAGAAGATGAATAGTTTTCACAACAATTCAAGTGAACATGACTTCTTCTTGAGATATGTTTGTGTTTTTCTGCTTTAAAGTAAGTTTCTGTATGCATTTATATTGTCTTGCGCTTTGACGAGAAGCAGCCGAAAAACTGACAAATATCAAATTTTTTTTCTTATCCTTTCACCTGAATGAATCAAATGTCTTTTAAAACAAAAAATCTACACATTTTTGCAGTTTTCCTTTAGACGTTTTGCATATGGCGACCTTGATAAAAATAATGTTTGTAAAAGTTGTTTTTTGCCAAAAGGAATTTTTTTGTCTTAATCATCTTTTGGCAAACAATAAAGAGAATATTTTTATTTATTCATTTATTTATTTTGCAAAAATCATCTTTGGCAAAAAAGTGACTTAGGCCATTATTTTAGGAAACCTTGATAACATATTCCTCCTTAGAGTTACATGGCATTTCACTGAACTCTACCCACAAATTGTCCAAATGTCCATCCTTTCTACGCTTTCCGTCAGTAGCGTATCTAAAAATACTTTAGAATAATCAGGTTTTGCACGCAACATTTGGCTGCCTTAATTAAATTTCTCACCTCCTGTTATGTCCCCACCTGTCTAAGTGTCCATCTTTCTCCTTGTAGCTCAACCAGAAATCTGCACACGGATCAGGCATGCATGAAAAGGATAATTCAACACAGATGGTTGCATCTTTGGTTTTTTGTTTTTTTCTCGTCCTGAACAAACTCCTGATTCTGCTATTGTTGCCCAATAAAAGATTTTCAAGGAAAAAAACAAACAGAAAATTACCTTCCCTGTCAGCTCCTTGTTAAAAATCTGTGTATGTGTGCAGATCTGAATGACCAAATTAATGGGACGAGGTTGAATGTTTGCATTATCGCTGCATGAAGCTGCTCTAACAGCACAGGAAAGGTGCCTGAAAGATTTTATTGCTTCTTATGCCTTACAGAAAAAAATAAAAAAATTCTCCTCCGTGTGAGTCTATGCTGGCTGATGAGGTCACAGTGGGCCTGGGCTGCCGGTGCAAGTGTGTATTTTTGCACGTCAGAATCACCGTGAGCTCTCATTAATCCATCTGCGGTTTATTTGTATTAATATTTATGTGCAAATTCAAGAAATATCAGGTTATCAGAAGTGTGTTGCAGCTTTGGTGTGACTTCTGCCCAGGTTCCTCTTGAAAATGAGATCTAGATCTCAACGGGGTTTACCTGGTTAAATAAAGGAAATACTTTTTTTTTTTTTCAAAAAATTGTTCAGGAGGAAGGTCAGAGGGTTTACTAAACCAAAATAGTGTTGAAGAGGTAAGAGAAAAGGAGAACCAGTTTTAGGAAACTTGTAAGCCTTTGCAGAAGTCAGAGAAATGACCTTAGGAATTAGTTGGACATCCAAACCTTGATATTTCTCCCTGCAGTGATAAAGGCTGGGTTATGTGTCTCCATACTGCAGGTATTTTTATGGGTGGCTGTTAAACTCTGCAATGGTTAATCTGCAGTCAGTACAGATGGGGAACTGATCAAAAGATCAGCGACATGCGAGGCTGCGGTGAGAAAAAAAGTGTCAGAGTTGGACATTTAGAGCTATGTTGGCTGAGTAATTCAATCTGACCTCTGGAAATAGACCTCAGGGACAATATGCAGCAAGACATGGGTGTTAGGTGTGTTGATGGTGTGTGGGGGTGGACATGCGTGTGTGTGTGTGTGTGTTGACTAACCCAAATTTAACTGTCTGCATTCTGCAGCTGCTTGGAGGTTTAGCAATACTATAGAAACACACCGGGTTGGCCCTTTGTAGAATGTCAGTAGAAAGAAAAATCTTCTGCTCTCAGCTTTCAAGTTTTATTTCACGTTTAAGTCGGCTTTCAGTAAAACGAGAAATCAAACATTTGTGTTTATTTGTGATGCAATTCGGAAATGAAGCTGAAAACGGAGAGAAACTGCAGGAAAATATTTACTCCTGCATCAGAAGTGGAGAAATATGTTGAAATAATGCAAAGGAAGAAATCAAACATAAAGCAGCCAACACTGCAAGCAAAATCTGAGGAAAAGCTGCAGAAAAGAACGTGACTAAACAATGAGGTGATCAGAAAACACAAGAATTCAGTGAAATATACAAACCTGAAAACCAGCATGACCAACAATACGTGATACTTAAAATACTTTTTTTTTTTTTTTAAACATAGAAAGACTGCAAACCCTACACCAACTCTTAGGTACATTATACTACATCCAGCTACATTGAGCAAATGTTGTGGGAAAAAAAACAATGAAAAACATAATTTAATCCTAAACACAGTAAAATTAGACTTTGATGATGGAAAAAAGACCTGGACAAATGTAGCTTTCATGTATGTATCCCTTTTCAGTTTAAAATCACTATACTTTTTTGTGCTTGCACCAATTTAGGAGACTTAAGATTTTTGATAACATATAGGCATTTTGTGACAAAATTTAGCAAAGAATCGATACTCTTAGAAACCCCTGCATGCTCTTAAAAAAGGTTTTAACCTCAAATATACATATAATGGAATTCAAGTTGATGATTTAAGATATTTGCAATTTTCACTAATGGTGATTTGACCACTTAGCACTGACATTGTGAACTTAACACTGCAGTCTAACGTTTGGCCACCATCTAAATAAGGCAGACAACTTTGGTGAAAATTTGAGAGAAGTGAAAAGACACATTTTCCCTCCGTTACTCTCCTTAGCCCTGTTAAAATATATAAAAGGTGAAAAGTGTTTGCAGTGATGGCTGCGCACGTGCCCTCCTCCCCTCTCTCCCTCTAAATAGAGTGCGAGTCTGTCTGACTCAGCTGAGGGTCAGTGGATGGTCAGTCGGTGAGGTCAGATAGATTTTACATCCAGCCTCAGACATGTCATATGTGCCGTTTTATTTCAGGGCAGCTCCCGCAACACACATTCCTGCTGAATATTAGCTGTTGTCGCATAGCTAGAGATTGGCTGGAGATCAACACACACACTGTGCCCAGCCCAGAAGTTGAAAACTCAAGGGTCAGAAGGTTCAACAAGCTTTGTTCTCAGATGAAACGTCTGTATTGTGATACGAGGGCAGGGATGTGGAATTTTCCCTGTCTCCTTTTATTTTCGAGGTTTGTCCAGGGCTTGGCTTCCTAAATGTTCTGGCTAGTCTTCCTTTTTGTTTCCTCCCAAACCAAGATTATGTGCCCAAACACATTTGATCTTAAAAGGTGCCTCCCAGTTTACAGTTCCAACCTCCTTATCAGACTTTGTTCAGGAATCATCTCCAGCTCCAACATGCAGCTGGACGAATAACCCGGTTTTTCATTTTTCATTCCTTGCAGATGATGTCTTCAGAGCACCCGGCCTGCGGTTGGCTGCACAAGCTACTTGTTTTGCTGGTGAAGCTTCACTTCGCGTTTGCCGAGCCTCTGCAACCCCTCAACGGAACGGGCTGCACAGCCAAGGGTCCCGCTTCCTACATTCTGGTCTTTACAGGTCACTGGAGCCCGCAGGCGTTTCCAAAGCAGTATCCCCTCTTCCGACCCCCAGCGCAGTGGTCCAAACTCATAGGTGAGAAAGATATGGCTTCTCTTTAGAGTGTTTTTGGAATGAAATAAAAGCGTCATACGTAACACTGGTAGAAGATTTTATTTACCAGTGAATTTTTTAAAAAAATGGTCAAAGAAACTACCAGATGGTGTTTCTCTTTGTTTTTCTATCGGCTGTCAGACAAATCACATGGTTCCAAAATGGGTCTGAAAAGAGTTGGGAGTATAAACATGATTACCTAAACAGGTGAGTCTGATTAACTGAATGTGTTGCAGATGTAAGGAGGAGGAAACACCATGAACAGAGATCAGAGAATTCAAAGTGGATCACAAAAACAAAAGTTTGAACCAAAATCTGAGGAAAAGCTGCAGAAAAGAACGTGACTAAACAATGAGGTGATCAGAAAACACAAGAATTCAGTGAAATATACAAACCTGAAAACCAGCATGACCAACAATACGTGATACTTAAAATACTTTTTTTTAACATAGAACGACTACAAACCCTACACCAACTCTTAGGTACATTATACTACATCCAGCTACATTGAGCAAATGTTGTGAAAAAAACCCCAATGAAAAACATAATTGAATCCTAAACACAGTAAAATTAGACTTTGATGATGGAAAAATGACGTGGACAAATGTAGCTTTCACACAGTTAAATCCCTTTTCAGTTTAAAATCACTATGCTTTTTTGTGCTTGCACCAATTTAGGAGACTTAAGATTTTTGACAACTGCCTTAGCTGAAATTTGAACTGCACGTTTACACAAGTATGATTCACAAATCTACAGATAGGCCACACAATGAGTAGCTTTCAAAGAAAAATTACTCATCTCACGCTTTGATCAGTGCTTTCAAGCACAAGAAAACAAATAAAACCTTTTTACGTCTTGTTGCTGAGAGTTTAAAAATCAAATAAATAAATAATAAAGATTTTTTTTGAAGAACATGCCAAAGCAGTGGTCCCTTCTTGCTTGATATGGTGATGTGACAAAATAGGAGATGGTTAAAGCGAGTAATATCACAAAATATCGGGGACATAGTAGCAGCGATGTCTGGTTTCCAGGTGGCCCAGTGATGCCATGGAAGAGGAGAGTGCCCTACTTATTCCTAACAGAGACAGGCACCAGCGGTTCTGACATAATTATTTCCATGGGCATGGAAAGAGATGGTCTTTGTCACCAGGGAACAAAAACACAAGGGCCTCAGTGAGCAGACGGCAAACTATAGGGGACAAAAAAAAAAAGCTGCAGCAAACGTCAGTAGGGAATAGGGCCGAGGACTCTGAAGGACTGGACTTTGTCATGAATAAAAAAATACTCAAGCAATTTAGGAAGGGTTGACTTTGAAGTCTTGGTGGGGCATAAGTGTGATGCATTATCAAATTTCGGGGGTTTGATGCTAGTTAGGATGGAAATGCAATTAAGGTCCACAAGTAACGGCGGTATGGGGAGAAACAAGATAGTGTGTGAAGTGTGCTAGGCAAGTTGTGCAACTAAGTGTGCGCTCATACATGTGTCAAGACTATTTAAGGTTAAAATCCTGAGTCTGTGTGTGTGTGTGAGCGTCTTTATGCAGCTCTGAAAAGTGAGGTAAGGCAGAACCATCAGAGCATTTGTCAGCGTGTTTCTGGCTAACCTTACTCTGCCCTTAAAACCACGGGTCCAGGTCAGTGGCTTTGTGGGTCTCCAGAACCTGTGGTTCAAATCTAAAACTGGGCTCTTGATTTTTAACAGATTTCTGAGATAGCCAGAACTTTTTCAAAGAATGTGAAGAGAAAGCCTGCTGGCCCAGGCTGCACAAAAAGCATCATTAAGGGTTTTCAGAATTGTTAAAATAAATTGTTGTCCAACTTCTGCCTGCCAAGTCCAGGATCCTGACCTACATCCTGGCAGCTCCGGCCTGTGTTGCGGTTTCTGCAGGAAAAAACGGAGAATATAACCTTGCAATAACACATGCATATGAGCAATTCCCTCAGAATTATCAGTTTAAATGCAGGAAGTAGGAGGCAGCCGTAGAAGTACACTCAGGCTCCGTGGTGGAAATGATCTCATCGTCTGGCTCAGGACTCTGCGGAGCTTCATCGACACTCAAAAGGAGTCAAGTGAGCATGCATCTCACTTCTCTCATCTCACATTTCTTCAATTGCTTTTTCTTTCTCAATAGCGGCGAGCCACAACCACCACTTTAGGTTCTGGGAGGAGGGCTCTTCAGCCAGTCCCGGGGTGCAGAGCTTTGCTGAAGTCGGGGTGACGGTGGAGCTGATGAAAGCAGCCAAGGAGGCCCGGAAGAAGCGCACGATCGGAGTTATGTACCGGACAGCCGGCATTCCCAATGGGATCGGACACAGCTCCACGGAGATGCTCATGGTGCCCCGCAACCCACTGGTAGGAGACGATGACGCTTCAAAAATCACATCTACACTCACGCAGTCACTTTGAGCTGGGTCTATTACAGCGTGCATATGCACCCACCAAGTAATGTCCTACTTATTTCCACTACACCCTGTCAGACTTTGTTTAGACCAAGTGCCTGAGTTCAGTAGCCGCAAACGCCTACATCCATCCTGCACACTTTGCTCTCAGGCTGAACTGGAGCCGAGGGAGGGGCCCATCTGTGTAAGGTAAATACCAGTAAATGCCAGTTACCTCAACATAAAGACTGCAGACGCGTAGAAACAGCTACAGTTTTCCTGTCTGAGGGAAGAGAAAATTGGCCCACCAGTGATTTTTGCTTTTTGTTAATTAGCTTGTTAAACTTTGAGCTAGCGAGCTTTGTCTATACACAACCTAAAATAAAACGTATCCTGTTATTATCACCAAGCACAAAGATAAGTCATGCATTAGCTGTGCTTAACCACAATAGATCAGTTTCACCAGCCACACCCAGACCTAATTACTGCAGAAATCAGTAATCCCTTAAATAGAATCTATTTGACAATGTGACAAGGGATAAAAGATATCCAAGAATAGTTAGGGAACAAAGTCATTAATATCTCTCAGCCTGAAAAAAAAGAAGAAAAGAAACAAAAGCATTTTAGTGGGTTTTGATTCCAGTGAACCACACTTGGAGTCATCATTCACTGATGGAGAAAACATGGATTTGTGGTGAATCATCTGAAAACTGTCCAGTCTTGCAAAATTACTCCAAGAGTCCATAGATGATACATCCAGAAGGTCATAAAGTACCTAGAACATCATTTAATGCTCCACAGGCCTCACTTGCCTTTAGAGATTAAATCAGTGAATGAATGTCCTGACACTGTTGGACAAAATTTGTTGTAATGATTGATTGAAATTATTTCACGAGTAACAAAACATGTCAAAACCATTATTGTCGTTTAGGGTTGAACATCTGGGATGAGTTTCTCCTGCTTGGACGCAATGCTTCTTTTGTCCAAACAGATCATTTTTTGCTTTGAACCAAAAACTTCAATGTTTGGTCTTCTCTGTCTACAAAACACAATTCCAACAGTCCCTGTTCTTCTGCATGTGATCTTTAATAAACTGCAGATGAGTTTATTCATCGTCAATCTGGGCTGGGAACAAACCGCAGATGGGGCAGTGGGGTTCTTCTCAGACGGTAATCGCCTTTTCCCTGCAGTGGACATCGTCCTTGCTCAGAGTTCCTCTGATGGTCGACTCACGAACGTTAACGCAAGCCAACGCAAGAGAGGGGCCTTTAGTTGATTAGAGGTTGCTTCAAACCAGATCGTGGTTTCAACATAAATGTCTAAATCCATTTTCGGTCATCCTCACTCTGCAATGCTTAATCAAAAAAACATCTTACTTTTCCTTTGTTTTCAATTAGATTTTAAAACATTTCATATGTTGGATGCTGGTATGAATAGATACAGCAGATATAATCTGATGCAATTTGGTGAGTATGATATGTCGTGTACTGACCCGCTGGGGGAGCCAATGAAATCTTTCATAGTTCATTAATTTTAATAAATAGAAAAAAAAAACACATTTAACTTTTAATCCAAGAATGTCATTTAACAAAAGGAGCTGGTTGGATTGTAGGCTATGTACACATTCCCTTCCTCTGAAATATTATTTATGAAGATGTCTGTTAGTCAGAGTGGCTTTAAGTTGAGAAAAATTAAACAAAGAATTACCTCCCATTATGCTCAACATCATGTAAGATTTTTCTGACTTTTGACTGGTCTGGTACTTTTCTTAGTAAAAACCTCAATGCTACTAATGCTCTTCTGTGAAGCAATTCAAACATCTGGCATGTTGAATTAATTGTCTGTTTTTAGCTCAGCTCACTTTGTATTTATTCAGTGATTATTCACATCAGATGTTATCACAAGGTACATTACAAGACAAGCAGGTCAAATTCAAATTTAATTGTATGTAACCCAGTTTGATTTTATCAGCTTAGTAAACTATTCATAGTTAGCCAAACACATGTAAAACAGTAACATGGACGCTTTCCACTTTCTGTGCGAAATATTTGTCAATATAAGGGGGAAAATGCAACAAGACCACCAGCTCATTAGAACAATACAACTCATATGCTCGACTGGTTTTTGAGTACAAAAGTTGGAAATTTACAGGAGTTTTTATAGGAGTTTGTGTGCATATTTGAGCCAGTTTTCCCTTAACAAGAACTGCTCTAAATTCAGCTCATCCTCATGCTGTTAAAGATTTTTACACTTCTTATTGATAAAGGTATAAATCATTTTTAAGAAGAAAAGGTAAATAAAAACAGATGAATTGTTGTAAAACGTAAACTCTTTCACACCTTTTTATTATTTCCTGTTACATTTCCTCTCAAAAATTAACTTCTTCTTTGAATACAAATTATTTTTAATCTAAATCTACCAGAGATTATGTGTAATTTTGGTTTTAACTGCTTGTAACAATACTATTCATCAATTAGAACATAGACGATGTCATCGTCTAGTATTTAGAACCCAGTCTTTGCCTCTTTTCTCCGCCCAGTTGTCTTTCATCTCATAAGCTAGATTTTTTGTGGCTCAATTCCCCACACTGGGATCCACAAGCATTTCACAGTTTTGATACCAGCAAGAAAACAAATTAATCTGAAATGTAGATAGATAGATAGATAGATTTTATTACAGACTCAGAGTCCAGATTACATACAAAGGAAAGCAAAGACAATAAAAGAATAAAAAGTACAATAAAAAAACAACTCCTAGCCATTCAGAAGGCAATCATACCAATGTCTCCAGAGTACGAAAAGTGTATGTAAAGTAAAAAGTTGTCTAATTAAATCTGTGGTCTCTTTTGAGGCGATATAAGGTTGCTGCTTATCTTTAATAAAGTTCAGATTCAGCTTAAGCGCGCCAGCTGATAAAATTGTTCCTATCTGGGCTTTTTTGCTTCTTACCTGCATGTTCAGCTGAGAGAGAAGGTCCATTCCTCTTGCGTCTACTATACTTCACACCCATATGCAATAAAATCTGGGTTTTTATCCGTCCGCCAATCTGTGCAATGATATGTGCCTTACTGTTTCAAATAAAAAGAATTAGATCCTGTTTTTTCATTTCAATTTTTATTGTAATTACCCGTAAAAAGTGGCATTTCTTCAAGATTATCATGTCTAGAGAGTCTCCTGCTTGCATTGTCAACTACATTAGGAGACTAATTCTCTGAGTCCTTGAACCAGAGGGCAAAAAGAAAGAGTTGAACACTCTTTAGTTGAGCATTGTTTCTGTAAGCATAGGTAATGTACAGCACCCCGCCGTGTTGTCTTCTAGGTATGTGACGTGTGTGCTGGTCTGTTTTTAGATCAGATAAGCAAAGCAAAGCCCAGCTATTGAGTGTGTTGTTTTGGACATGATTTAATGACGTGATCCAGCTGATAACTTAATCTGTGAGTATGTTGCACTGTCTGTTGCGCTCTCATTTATAAATACTGTATCATTCCTTTGAAGACAGCCGATGGTTTATACGACATCCGCCAGGAATCCCAAACACATGACTTCTGTCATCATATATCCAGCTATTGTTTAATGTGGAGCTCAACCAGATGGAGACGCAGAATGTGATCCATTTTAAGCCGCTCGAGAGGCTTTCTGCTGCATGCCTTCTGGTCTTTGAAAACGGTTTTCTGAGATGGACACAGGGTTTCAAGATTGGTCCTGACCAGGTCCTATGTAATGCAAACTTCCGTTCAGCTAATAATAAAGAAATTAGCCGAGAGGCGGCACCTTTCAGATTAGCTCAGGAGAGTTTCAGAAAAAGATGAAAAGCGTAAGAGGCAGGAAGTTCAAAGAACAAAAAGGAAGGACGTTGATGTTTCTAAAAGGCCACAAGACTTCTTCTGGTTTAGTCTTTACTTTTTAACATTTATCACTGGAAGAAAAACGAACACTCGTATGTCTTCCTGACTCATCTCATTCCTTTGTCTCAGATCTGCTGGGCCCTGCTCTCTGTTTGGTTCAACACTAGCGATTCATTCAAAGCCCACACAAAAACCGACTCTCAGACTGACAAGATAAGCAGCAATTGTCAAATGTGTTTTTTCCAAAAATGGAGAAGTTTTCAAAAGTGCTGCTGTCTGGTCTTCTGCCATCACTTCAGTGTGTTTTGACCCTAAATCCACTCTCCGAGATGAGATCACCGTTTCTCAGGAAACATACATCATACAGGAGACAGACGGGGTGCACGTGTACACATGCCGACTGTTTTATAGTCGCAAAATCCCTACATCGGCGCTCGTGTGTGTGATGTCAGGCCTATTGCATTTATTGTCCTGGCTGATGTTACTGTGATCTCTGTAATTTCATTCATTCTGCACTCATCTCACTTTCCACAGGATTTAAAGTTGCACAGTCCAGAGTGGACTAATGGTTATTATATTAAAATAGCAAGTGTTTTCATTACATTTCAATCTACATGTCAAAGTATAAAATATTTTTTATTAGAGATAAGAGTTATTTTATTCAGCTTCAAATAGAGTTCAAGGTTTTTTATGGGGTTATGTTGGAAGACTGACTAGACATTATATCACCTTACATGTGATGGAACAAGACAGTTTGGGTCTTGGATGGTATTGAGGATGCATGGGTGGTTTATTATTATGGTAGCAAGCATTTGAGTCGTTGGTGGAAAATAAAAATAGTTTTACACCTTGGACATTTTCAGATTTTGTCATATTACAACCACAAACCAGAGTGTATTTTTTATATAAATATTATGTGATAAACCAACAAAAAGCAGTGCATAATTTAGAAGTTAAATTAAAAGGTAAATTTTTTTTGTCAAAGAAAATCTATAAAATGTGTTGTCCATTCAGCACTCAGCTCTCTTTTTATGATTTCTGGGTAAAGCCACCTCACACTTCAGTCTAGAGACTGACATTTTTACTAATTTTACCTTACAGAATCACTCAAGCTGAGTCAGACCGGGTCGTGTTAATCTCAGGTTAATGTATGTGATGTGTTGTTTAGGATTATTGTTCTGTTGGAAGGTGAACCTCCACCACTGTCAATTTTCAGCCTCAAACATGTTTTTAATCTAGGAGTGCTCTGCACTTTAGCTCTATCCATTCTTTCTGTATTGGCCAGAAAGTTTGGTTTCATCTGACCAGAGGTCCTTCTTCTGCCTCCACTTTCCTGACATGGTTTTATAATACTATAAATTAGATCTATTTCTTTTAACGATGGCTTTCTTCTTGCCTCTTTTCTAACAAGCTAATATTGTTATTATATTAGTGCAGCTAATAGTATGCAGACTCTCCCAGCTGATAACACTACAGATTCTCCATAGTGACAACAATCCTCTTCTTGGCTGCTTCTCTGATTAATGTTCTCCTTCCCAGCCTGCCAGTTTAGGTGGACTATCATGTCTTGCTTAGGTTTGGAGTTGTGTCATAATCTTTCCATTTTCAGATGATGGATTGAGCAGAGCTCTCTGAGATGTTCAAAGCTTGGGGTTTTGTTTTATGACTGAACTCTGCTTTAAATTTCTCGTCAACCTCACCTGTTTCGCACTTGGTTGCTGTTTGTTCTCTAATAACAAACCTCTGAGGCCTTCACAAACCGTTGGTGGTACTGTATTGTATTTAGGGGTATCACAGTAGGATGCATGCTTTTGGATTTTTGTTTATAGTGAAAATACATGTATAATTTGTCTCCCACTTTAAAGTGCACTACTTCATGTTGGTCTGTGACATAAAATTCCAACAAAGTGCAATAAGGTTGTGGCTTTAATGTGAAGCACAAATTTTATGAGTACCTTTGCAAGGAACTGTAAGTATTTTTAACTTCCTGGTAATCTGGCCATCCCTTTTTACAAAATTATGATAATTAGTGTTTCATAGTTTTTCAATTAAACTCTCTATTTTGGACATTGAAGTCTAACATCAGTGTTTTGTGTCTGACAGCTATCTTTGATGGTGAAGATGATCCCCAGCCCTGACTGGTTTGTCGGTGTGGACAGTCTCAATCTTTGTGAGGGTAACCGGTGGAAACAGGAAGTGACCGTCGACCTCCAGCCTTATGATGCAGGAACGGACAGTGGATTCACTTTTTCTTCTCCCAACTTTCCCACCAGCCCCCCTGAAAACATTACAAAGGTATGAAGAAACCATCATCTGTTTATGTCCTTCACTAAGCTGTTGCTGCCTCAAATTCTGGTGTCTCTGTCTTGTTTTTGGAGTACGTAAGCAGAATGGGAACAGGGCATCATTCTTAGCTGTCTGTGGCTGAATGATTGCTTGGCAGCCCTCACGTCTGACCTGAAGTGATTTAAATAAAAAGGGGCCCCTTATATAACAGACTATCCATCCTTTTGCAGCATGTGCTTTAAAGCTGGCTAATGTGCACTGGGGGTTCTACTGAGAATCTGTTGCTTTTTCTGATGAACTGCTCGCTGACTGCTTTTCAGATCACGTCACAAATGCCGAACCATCCAGCCAATTCCTTCTACTACCCTCGACTAAAGGAGCTTCCACCTATTGCCAGCATAAAGATTACCCGACAGCGTCGAACACCAGACCGCCAAACTTCCATTTCTAATCACATTCTGCCAAACTCCATCAATCCTCAGCGTTTCTCAGGTAATAACACAAAGCTTTTCCTCACAAAAATATTTATACCCCTGAAAATATTTAGACTTTTTCCTACCAGCTACTGGTAGGAAAGAAGCTGGAGCTGCTGTTTGAGGTTGAACCACAACAGTGTGGAACCCAACTCCGGGTAGAGGGGCTTCCCAGGGTGTGGGGATTACCCACAAGCTCTCAGCTGATTGCCTCAGTTTTAGAGTTTACTAGCATGAGGGGTCACCTCTTTGTGGCATTAAGTTGCAAGAGGGAAGGTTCTGACCTTTTGCACTGAACAGCAGTTCAGATTACCCGGCCTTCTTGGAGTCCAAAAAATGTTTTGCAATTTAACTGAGCATGAGTTGATCATAAGTGTGCTTGATACCAGGTCATCTTGGGCTAAAGGTCGATGATCAGTGTTGTAATCTTATCATTTGACCTGCTGCGGCTGAAGAGAGGGCTAGAGATATTAACTCATTGCCACCTGGTAGCGAGCTGAATCCTCTGGCAGCGACTTGTTAGACAGATCTGGTAAAACCAAACATATGTTGAGAGTGAGCTGCGAACATCTGGTGGAGGAACCTGTTCAACTTATGCCTGCTGGAGTCCCCAGCAGGCATTGGGGACAGTTGGGAAGTTTCACAACTTCCCTCTGATGAAATCAGAATAGGGCAGGACCTTCACTGCAGACATGGCTTTCGAGAGCTATGGCCTAAAATATATTGCCATTTGTTGTGTTGGTGACCAGAGGATCTGCTGATGGACCCCAGAGGTGATGGAACCTGCTGGGTTGAAGAAGGCCTTGAAGGGTTGGTTGTCTCTAAATACTGTCAAATAGCACCGGTATAGAAAAAACAAGACAGACTGCAGCATCTGTGTTTTGTCTGGTTTTGAATTAGGGAACTGCAGACCCAGACTGATGTTATTGTAGACCGGTGGAAAGAGCACTTTGAGAATCTCCTCAATCTTGTCTCTTTACTGTGAGGGAGTCGGAAACTGAAGACTCGGAAGAAGGCATTTCATCACAGTAGCAGAGGCCACTGAGATAGTTAAATAGCTCTCCATTGGCAGGATGTCAACCTACAAGGATGAGATTTTGCGTAGGTCCATCATAGTTAATAGACCTCTTCAGTGCTGCATATTGAAAAGGCACAGGGGCAACACCAGAGTAGCATGATAGTTTAGTGGTCACACTTTTTAAGACAGGGAACAAAGAGTGAATTCCAACCCTTGAAAGATCACACTTCTCACCCTCCCTGGGAAAGACTAGACCATAGGTTTACTCTTCCAGAACAATATAATCCATCTGTTTGTCTGTCTGCATGTATATGACTGCTGCAGAACAGGCATTTCTTTGGGCAGTGTTTCTTCATTTTCTTCTTCTCTCTTTAAACCCAGCAACACCTTTGGATTGCGAAGTCTCCCTCTGGTCATCTTGGGGTCTGTGTCTTGGTCCCTGCTCCAGAGGTGGAGTTCGTCACCGCACACGTTACATACTTCTGCGGCCAGCAAACGCTGGCAGCCCCTGCCCTGAGCTGGAGGAACAGGATGAATGTGTGCCACACAACTGCATAAAGAAACGCCAGTAATTGTCAAAGCAGGAGCATAAAAACAACCAGTGATGAACATTGGACTCTCATGCTATCAGTGCTGGACTGAAAAAAAACATTTTATCATGTTGAGAATTTATCAGATTTTTGAAGTGAAGCAATAAGAACTCAATGTGTATTGTCACAAAAAGAGACGTCTGCAAATCAGCAGAACTAAGAAAAAACAGACGTCTCTTGGAAAAACTGGCTGGTGGATGAAGATCAAAGAGCTAAAATGTTATTTAGTCTGACTTTATATAACCTGTGTTTGCACAAAGGTTGAGCTGTTTTGTAAAATGTAAATAAAAGTGAAATACAACCATTTGTAAATTATCTCCAAAAATATGTTTTATTCAATATAACAGAAATATGAATTAATTTGGGTTGAAACAAAGAATTTGTGTACCATTTTTCATTTTTTCAAATAAATGCGCATTTTGTTGCAGCGTTCATGCCAATACTGTGTTAAAAACGTTGGGACAAACATGGGTGAAGATTTTCCAGTGAACTAAAATCCAATTAAAACACGTGAACAAAAATACCTAAAAGTATATCTATCTCTAGAGCCAAATCCAGTCATCCTACAGAAAAAACTTTTTTTCAGCTGCTTGTATCTGGGATCTTGTTCAATCAATAATAACCCATATTGCAGCATCCGAGGTGAGGGGTTGGAACATAGACGGACGGTAAATTGAAAAGTGTTGCTTGTCTCAGCTTTCTTCACTACACCAGACCAGAACAGCACCCACCTTACTGCAAACAAAGCATTTATCTGATTATCCTTTCTCTAGTCTATTACCATCAGAGACCAAGATACTTAAAGTCCTTTGCTTGAGGCAGGACAATCTGTATCTGACTGACAGCAGATAAATCCCCTTTTCTTTCTTGACATTAACGAGATCCAGATAGGATGATTTTGACATGATGCTTGTTTCTCATCATTAAGCTTAAGGATCTGTGATGGTTTGATGCTTATAGCAGAAGTAACTCAACATCCACGAAGGAAACACTGATGTTTAACAAGTAGTACATGTTTAAGAAAAACTCACACTAGTCCACATGTTATTTTATGAGATTTCATGTGACTTGCCTGAACATTTCTCATATTAACAACAAATAAACATAATAAAGAGGAGCCAAGCAGTGGAAATCATACGGACAAATAAAACAATGCACCTTTTAATCAATGTTTATAAAACGTTCCTTTACTCACTTATGCTCTGTGAGAATTAAGACACATGGCTGCCTGCTTACTTAAAAATGGCTGCTTGTATCCAATTCAAAATGATGGAATGTAAAAGTATTATTGCTGCACAGATATAGTTCACATCAACTACATTCTTACATGAGTACTGCTCTTACATGTGCACAGAAAGATCCACACTAAGATCCTTTGACCTACTGCATACCTTCACTGGACCATAGCAGCATTGGATTACATGAATAACCTACACATGTTTGGGTTGTAAATCTCTTCTAAAGTAACTGTAATCCCATATTTATAAATATCTCCTGCCATAAGAATTAACCAACAGGCTGAATTGATCTGTGAAGCTTCTTCAAAGACCAATGTGCAGATATTTAAAAGAATGTCAGATTGACACACAGTCATGTAAAGAAATTTGACATTAAATAATCGCGAGAAAAGTTCACAGATTGATGTATATTCTAGTTATCTACTGAAAGACAGTGATTTAACTGCACTTAAAGGATGGGGAGTTACCTCGTTTTACTCACTAAGCAACAAACATGAAAAGAAATATATATCTTTTTATTATTTCCTTTATTTAACCAGGTAAACAACATTGAGATCTAGATCTCATTTTCAAGACGGACCTGGGCAGAAGTCTGCAATACACAGCATCCTGATTACAAAATAAAACTAATTAATATATATGCACAAGTGTAAAACAATAGAAAACAATTTAAAAGCAGTGACACTGTTTAATAGAATCTCTTTGCCTGTTTTTAAGAACCATTCAAAATAAATCCAGTGAAATCAGTTCTGACATCTAGAGTTCAGACTGGAGCTGATTCCAGGTCGTAGGAGCCATCACACTGAATGCTTGCTTCTCCCTTTTAGTTCCAAAACGTGGAACATGCAAAAGAATAATGTTATTTGTGCGTAAAGAATGGGAAATAACAGCTCTGTGTAAGTTATTTCCCATTCTTTACGCTCTAATAACATTTTTCTTTTGCATGTTCCACTTGTTCGAACTGAAAAGGGGAAGCCAGCATTCAGTGTGATGGCTCCTACAGCCTGGAATCAGCTCCAGTTCCCTGCTAAGAAAAGTTAGGATACCCTACCCCCTAAAAGCTAACGTTACCCAATTTGCCTGAAATAGCTTGAGTTAGGAGGCTATTGTAACCATCTACAAGTCTCTGACATCTGTGTGAGGAAAGGTTTTGCTGCTTTTCACCTCCAGGTGAGATTTTAAGAGGTTTCTTCCATGTTCAGCCCCTGTACTGATCCTTACTTGTAGGACAACAATTGGGATTAATAAAGCTCCCTTTATAAAAGGGATAAGATGTCTTATATTTGTCAATATATATATGTTTTTTACATAATAAACTTGAAATGTGTATTGTTTTTGTATTTTGCCATCTGCCATTTTATTGTATTATTCTGTTAGCAGCTTACTTTCACAAATCAGTGAAACAAAACAGCACCCCCTAGTGGTCACAATCAATAGCATTCCATAATCACAACTGCATTCGTACTGCTGCAATTAACGCTATTATTGCTTATAACCAGTGGTGGGAAGTAACGAAGTACTTCGTCACTGTACTTAAGTACAATTTTCATGTATCTTTACTTAAGTAGATTTAGCAGTGGATACTTTCGACTTTAACGCCACTACATTTTACAGTAAGTATCTGTACTTTCTACTTCACTACATTTCTACAAAACCGTCGCGTTACTCGTTACATCCAAATCCCATTTTGGTACAATGTGAGGTTCGGGGACTTAACGTGGAAAATCAAGGATTTTCTTTCTTTGATTCCAGGTGAGAAGCTCCCTGAATAATAACCACTGCGGGAAAGTAACGCCTTCGTCTTCCACTAGGGGTCAGTGTTTCTTCATATTTTCTCTGTCTCCGCAGTGCTGCCAGTCTACCAGGAGGAGTGCGTTTGATTGTTGCAGGGCTCAATGGCGGACAGAGCAGGATAGTCGCGTTAACACCGAGGACAAAAACGTTTCGACTGGGAGATTTGTGGTCCGCCGCCGCCGCGTATCCCCGGGAACAGCGACCAAAACGTGCTCAGTTTTGCATTAGCTTGAACTACAAAGCAGTCGCAGCTGGTTTCTCCTCGCCTTTTTGTTACGGTAGCTTCCTTGAGTTCCCATCCCGAGCGGAGAAGTTCAACTGTTCATGGTGGCTCACTGAAGGCTGTTAGCTTTGTAAGCAAACCATGGGGGACTCTCTCGAATTGATCGGGAAGCGTCTTATTTTGCTGCTCGACGACAGCAGGCCCGCCAATGGATCAGAGACGGAACAACCTGCCTGGGCCCGGGACTGGCTCCGAGGAACGGTGCGGGCGGTGAGCGTCATCGGCCTGGCCGCTCCGGAGGGTAGCGAAGGAGGGGAGGCGACAACGACAAGCACGGCTGCCGGACTCACAGTCAGTATTTACATTCAGGCGTTTCCGTATTGCGAAGCTAAATATCAGTCATTTTCTAAAATGCAACGTGTGCTAAGCGGTTCAATGTGTATTCCGCTTAGTGGAGCTTGTTTTTACCCACCAGGATCGGGAGATTTATTGTTACCTGCTGCATAAATTTAGATCTCAGCCTGCTGCGTGTTGCAGGCAGAGAGGCGAAGCTAAAATCGAGACCGGGGATTTTCTGGCCTTTGCTTTGTTCGATTTTCTTAGCTTCTGGATATCTAGCTTCAAGCAATGTTGTGTGTGACCTTGCAGCATTTACTGTTAAAACACTTAAGATCCAGAGTTAAGAGAAGCGTCGAGCATTTTGTAGTAAATCGGAGATAATATCTGTGCAACCATTACAGGCGATCAATTCTGCCCGTCAGCTAATGTTAGTCCTCTTGAAGGCCAGAAGAAGTTCATGAAGGGGCGAACCTGAAATCTCTCCCACCTTGTTTTTTGACCTAGATTATTTAGTATGACACGGCTTATAAAAATCTGAATGAACGACGCTGACATTTTGAAGCTGTGTTGATTCAACACTGCAGATAGAGCCAATGTAAGGTGGTGGTTGTAGACCAACATGACAAGTCAAACTAATGCTTATCCAGAATCATATAAACAATTGATGGCACTGCTCAAATATAGGATTCAAAAAGTTGGTCTTTTAAAAGTGTGAGTTATTTTCTTCAACAGTATATACAGGGAAGAATCCTGCATCATGACATAGTTTTCAATCAACTTGCTGTACATCTTATGTGATGAACTTCCACTAAAGTTGTTGCTAAAGTTAGTAGTTGGAATAGATGGGGTCGCCACGTTTTCTAAAAAATTGTTAAATTCGTTTGAAAGAGCATTAAAATTACGTTTTAATGACACCATGAAGATTTGTGTTGGTTAAAATAAGTAGACTTTAAAGCTGAAATTTTGGAATCTATATCAAGACTGAAGAAACATTATCTCTAAATAAGTTGCTTAATTTCTAAAATATTCACTTAGTTGTTGCCAATAAGGAAAATGTCTGCTTTTTTAGTTATCACAATTAACATCAGTTAGTTGATGTGTAATTGTCCTTCTTGTCAGCCAAAGGTCATGTTTGTTGCTACAGATGATGATAGTTCCATGAAAAGCAACAACAAAAATGATATTCAACTTGCATTTTTTTCCCAATTAAACATTCTAGTTAAATTCTGAAGTTAAGTCCAAGTTATTTTGAACTGTTGATTGAATCTGGACCTTGTGTGCGCCAGTTTAGCAAGTGCTCGTATGACAGATCAGTACTGGCAAACATCGACAGATTATTTGATTGATTTACGAACGTCAACAATAAGTCCTGACTATGTTAATAACAGAAATGAAAGAAGTACGGTAACATTGTTCATATGCATACGTTATTGGAAATTTTGAAAACTGCAACCCAAAATAGCAGCTAAAAAGCTGGGGTTTATTAGGTCGCTGTGTAGAAAGAAAGAAGCATATTCACCTATCTGGTGATTGGAGAACAAACAGCAACTCGTTTCCACTAAGCGGTGCGGCATGCGTTTGTACGCTATTTTGTGGACTCTGACTGGGCAGGTGGGGCTAACCCCAAACACCTAACGTGGCATCTTACTAGTATTAAGGACAAACCTGTCGCAAGCAGAGCCGTGCTTCTGTCTCCCAATGATCAGACTGAGTTGTGTTGCGCTAGTCGCTCCACTATAACCATACCGAGGTCCTAAGGACATACAACTGAAGGGGATCCAGGAAGGCTGCGGTACCAGTCGGCTGTATGGACTACTTTTACAATTAAAACAAAGTAGCGTACTGAGCCGCGCCGAGCCGTACCGCTCAGAGGAAACCAAGCGTAATGTAACGGCGTGTTCAAAAAAAGACAAATGTTCAACTTTGATTTTTTACATCTTATGAAGACCCACGTGTATCTGTAAATGGAGTTATACTACCAACATGTGCAAAATTCCTGATGGAATTACGCATGCAAATTTTGAATGCTAATAATTTATTTGCTAAGAGCTGTTGTAATTATCTAAGTTCATTTACTTGTGAGTTTAGAGCACCCTGTAGAAAAAGGTCATTGGTCAAATTCTTTGTGTGACTATGTGAGAAGGCCCAACCTCCTTCCTTGTATTTTCTAATAAAGCCAAATGCAGAGAAAGATCTGGCAGAGTTGATCCCAGACAGTGTTTTACAGCGATTCGTCGCGTCTTGGATCTTCCCTCGTTTCTGCAGAAAAGACAATGGCCTTGGTCTGAATCTTTGCTAGATAGGAATGAAAATAAACCTATCAGCTGTGTTTGTTTGATAAGGGGTAAAAATCTGTCACATTTCGTAAAAGTGCTCAAGTGGTGATCAGAATCACAGTGATTTGAAATGTAAGGTCTTTAAAAAATAATGAGCAACTAAAGCATATGTAAGATTTTTATTTAATTTTTTTTAATCTGCCTACTGGTGCAGTTTTTAGCACTTTTGCCGTGCAGCACGAAGGTTATGGGTTTGAATCCCAGCCTAGGTACTTTCTGCAAGAAGTTTACATGGTCTCCTGTGTGTATGCTTGGTTTCTCTCCTGGTACTCTGGCTTTCTCCCAGATTCCAAAAACAGGACTGTTAGATTAATTTATCTCTCTGAATTGTCCTTAGGGGTGAGTGTGTGTGCGCATGGTTGGTTCTCCTGTGTGTCTCTATGTTGCTGTGAGGAACTGGTGACATGTCTGGTGTGTACCTCACCTCTCGCCTGATATCTGGAGATAGGGACTAGCCCCTCTGTGACCCTGCAAGAATAAGCTGTTATAGCCAATGGATGGTTACTTATCTCCAAAATATAGTAAAATGTTGACCTGCCAAGAGAAATAAACTGATTTGCAACGGTAAAGTCAGTAGGTATGAAAAACTTTGTTTAGAGCTTACAGTATGGAAGTAGGTTGGGAATACGAAATGGGTTTAAATATTGGCAAAGAAGCCAACCAATACCAAACCAGGTGATATTAAGATTTAGGAAATTCACCACAATATTGAAATAAGTTCAAGCTACAGTAGTTGATCAAACATATGCTTTTTTTTTTTTTGCTTGTTTCTGTGATTTAAATTCATTTTTCAACATCTTAATTTGTGAGTTAAATGACATTTTGATCTAGTTTTGTGTCTCCTCTGCAAAGCCTTCTGCTCCCTCTTTAAATGATGAACAAATTAATAAAATTAACCCATATTTCTTCATGAGTTGTAAGGCAAAAATGCAAAAGTCAGCTTTTACTTTACCTCAACCTATTTGTGACTGAGATTTTTCCGAATTGCATTGAATTAGCTTGTCTTTTCACCATTAAATCATTTTTAACTCACAAGCCAGTAATGTGTTTTTAAAGTACCAAAGAGTTATAGTTTACTAGGAGTCATTTCAGTGGGAAGGTGATTTTTGCTTAATGTTTACTTTTCCCTTTTCCACTGTCCTTGTGGCATGTGTACTGATGTAGATCGATCCAGAAATGTTATATTGACTCATAAATTTGTTAGTAATTCCATATCCAAACCATAATACAGCAGATGTAAGTTGTAGGGCCTGTCTTGAATGTTGATCCCAGAGGCCTAATAACTCAGCGCTATTTTTAGTTGGATCCTGCACTGCTTTAAATTTAGTCTTGGTAAAAGATCACAATGCAGCAGGAGGTTCAACAGTCAGGCTTTTCTTGGCGGATACTGATTTAAAAATTGCCGTCGAGGTCTGACCTGCCCTCGTAATAAACTCAGAAAGGTGCATAGAATACAAGATGTTTGTTGAAGCTTTTTAGTTCACCAGACTTGCTGGGAGTTCTTAGTTTTGATGCATGCATGGGGAAAAAAATCTCAGTTTTTAGCTTGAGAATTTAAGATGAAAGCTCTGGTCTCTGCAAGATTGATTGGTGTAACTCTAAACCCAAATATTTGTATCAAAGTGACTGAAGTTAGTATGCAGATGTAATATAAGAAATGAGGGGGTAAAAATAACAAAATGAACTGCACACTGAAGTCTTACAGAATATCTTTGTTGGACCATATTAATATTTTGTATTGCCAGCGCTCAACTACAGTTTATCAACATCATGGCCCAGAAACCCCAACACCTCGGGTTAATGTGGATATGCATGCGTCCTCCTTGTTTTCATAATAATATCAGAATATCACCACTTTAAAAGTTCCAGTGCAGTTTGACTTGAGGCAGAGCTGACAGATATTAAGCATTTTACAATCTTAAATGTCAAGAAGAAATCTTCAAAGGCAAATCGGCACAAAATGGCTACAACTGAGAGGGCAGTTATGCAGGGAATGTGCTTTTCATCAAAAGAAGTTGCATTTAGCATGGATTTTTATTACTCTTCATCCTTCCAGAGGACAGGGAAAAAGAAAACAAAGAAGTGAAATTGTTCATCGTTTAGAGACTTCTGAGCCATCACAGATGTCTCTAACCACAAACATTATGACTGTTAGAGAATCCATCTTTCGGCTTGCTGAGCCTAAACCACATTAGTGCAAAGTTCTCCATGCAAAGCAAAAACTCACTGCAGGCAATATGACAGACAGGATTATATATAAAAAAAATCGATTTAACTTTGTGGAGAAACGACTGCTCCATTCCATCTGCACTATTCACTTTTATCATTTAGGTTTGTGTAATATGGAAGAGTATCTGTAGAACAAGTCTACTCTTTGTTATGAACTATGTCCATTGTCTATTACTGATTTTTGACACATGGGCATAAGCTGACAAGTATAAGAAAATAAAAAACCTGTGAAATTTAGTAAATTTTAATTATTGTGCAGAATATTGTTTTAACTGTATTGACATTGACTATAGCCAAATCTAAAACAAGTGACAAAAAAGTCTGAAAAAAACAAAACATAAGGCAGAAAAAACATCCTCCACTATAAAATTGGGAATTGTCCCATATTTTGGCTCTTTGATGCATATTCATTCATCCTTGGTCTTGGAGGCACACTGCCCCGCATGTTTTAGATGTTTCCCTGCTTCAGCGCACCTGATTTCAGTTGATGTCTGATTAACAGGCCTTTCCTGAACTGCAACTACCTGAATCATGTGTGTTAACGCAGGGAAACGTCTAAAACCTGCAGGGCAGTGTGCCTGGAGGACCAGGGTTGAAAAACACTGCTTTAGTGCAACACAAAAGCAGATCAGCAACGCCATTCTCTTAACTGACCAGGTCAATATCTCAGCACATTAATAGACTTGATTCTCAGATTAAAATGCAGTCATTCTCAAAAATCAAGTTTTAGATGATGATCGGTCTGTATCAGCATATCTTGCATAATCAACAGACATTGTGTTGCCTCTGGATGCATATTGTGCCTTAGGAAGTAATTTGCTTTAAAAATTTAATATTTTGGATTAAATTGCCATGGCAAACAGGAATGAACTCTGGGGATTACACGGTGTAACGGGATTTTTACTGGAGAGCCTCCCTCAAAGCAAGTATTGGATGAATGTGTGTTGCTCTGTTTATGGGGACAGAGGGCTCCATAAAGAATTCCCACGTTGATAGTTTTTTCTTCAGTTTGTTACCTTTTACTGGTAATTTATTTTTCAGTGTTATGTGTAACGCTAACGAAGCATGCAGTTTCACCTGATCAGTTTGCATTTGACACCTTTTAATAAGCAATAAAGAACTCCGTGTAAAACTCTGTGGTCAGTTTGAATACTATTTTGTATTTTAAGTAAATATTTGTGTGACTTGATTGAACACAAAGTTTGGTATTGTCTTTAAACGAGAGTCCAGTAGCAGGTTCTGAATTTATAGAACCTGAAGAGAACTCTAGTCTCTGTTCTCTTCCTTATTTCTTCGAAAGTGTTGAAATCGGCTCTCATTGACATAGTCACATGACAAAAATTGCGTCATTTGGTTTTCTTGCACCCACCATCCCTTCTCAACACCAGGCCCTGGTCAAACTATTTCGACAGAGCTCTGTGGGAAGTGTTTTGTGATTGGTCAGAAGTTTATGCAGAAATCGCTAGGACAGCAATGTTGATATTACTCTTCAACTAGTCTGCTTCCACTATCCGTTTTGTTTAATGTGGAGAGGAATTGTTCATATTTGTACAATTCTTCACTAAATAACTACAAAGTTTGTCAAATGGCTAAGAACTCCTGGAAATTACAGCGTCAGTGCCACAGAGGAAGCCGGCTGCAGAAAGGTTTGTTGCTGGGAGGGCGTTCCCCAGATGGTCTGAGCTGTGTATGAAAGGTGTGTGGGAAATTGAACGTCCTGTGACCAAACGTTGACTGTTGGGCTTCAGGTGAGGCATGGGAGAGCTTTTGGGGTGAGAAGCTTGGTCAGCCAGCATGTTCTCAGAGTAGAGCAACCAGTTGATGTTAGGATGCTGCAGTGGTGAGGTGTTTCAAACATGCTCCACCAAGAGGAGACCCAGAGGAAGACCCAGGACTCACTGGAGGGACTATGTTTCTTATCTGGCCAGGGAACACTTTGGGATTTCCCCAGAGGAGCCGGCCCAAGAGGCTGAGCAGAGGGTAGTCTGGGTCTCCCTACTTAGGCTGCTGCCTTCGCTACCCGACCTCGAATAAGTGGAAGATAATTGATGGAAATGCACCAAAAACAGAATTTAACTGACAGGAGAAATATACTGTATTGCTGGTCTTAATTTATAATATATATATTTCTATAATTGACTATTTGTTTCAACATTGACCAATTCGTGTAATGTCTTGTGGGTGCGTTTATCCACATTGGTGTCATTTGTTTACCATCAACCTGCTATAAGACTACAGTTAAAAATTAGCTCTTGTGACAAAATGTGGCATAATTACATAACTGTTTAATGTACTTATGTTTATTAATATGCATGGCCCCTTATTAAATAACTTCAAATGTTTTTTTTTATGTAATTATCTCTTCTTTTACCCTCTTTTTTAATCTCTGTGGAAATGTTCTTAAATTTGTTCTGGTTTTCTTAATAAGAAACTGAGCACCAGTCCTAATATTTGTTTGTCCTTCTTGTTCACTAACTGCAGGTATTTCTTGAATTCGAAAATGGATCGCAGCGATGTTCGTGGGTGCAGGTGTATGGCGACGGAGTGAAAGCCGTATTGATCGAAGACTCGGTCGTTTGGGTCAGCCCCAGTGACAGTACGAGGGTCAGTGCAGTTCCAGGACCAACAACGCCTTGGCCGGCTCTGGTGAGTGGACAGTTTGGCATTTCAGATAATATGACTACTTAAGAACAATAATAATGTTGGGCTTTAAAATTCAATGAAACAGACAATTCATGTGGCCTATCTCATTGAAGGAGTAGAAGTTGTGTGCTGTTTGGTCAATTAGTAACCCTTGGTGTGTCTTTGGATGGGCTACATGTTGTACCTTTTGCAAGTTGTATTAGCCACATATTGCATAGTGCTTGCACATGGTCACAGCTTTATCTGTGGTAAATCATTGCTAGGTGGGATTATTAAATAATGAATTATACTTGAGAGTGACAGTTAACGTATTTTACTACTTCATGTTGGAGATAGAAAATCGCAGTACGTGTTGTGTGTCAAGTCACTTTCACTACAAGTTATTCAAACAGGGACTTGATAAAGCACTAAACAAGTGCAGTCCATTTACCATATTAGTCTTGACCTGACTCTTTCTGACCAATGAATGAATGCTGTTGATGTGTCCTCTAGCTCTGAGCTAAAGTAAAGTTTTCTCTGTTTCTTTGGGCGGGCATATTCTGCCCCAGTTGCAAACCGAGACAAAAGAACCAAATGCTTTCTTTTTGTTAATAGATTGTCATGAAGAAAGAGTTTGTCCAACTTTAACTAGCATGCTTATTTTGAAGAAACTTGGGCTTTTTTAGTTTAAAACATCTGACAAAATGTCTTCACTGGTATAACATTTTGAAGTTTAAGCTTGGAGTCAGCTGAAGGTGGTCATGTGTATATAATATGCACACGTGGTGAGACCGAGTTAATTTTGTGGTCTATAATTATTTGCAACTAATTGAATTTTAACCAAAAGCTATATATCAAAGTCAAAGTTTATTTATATAGCACATTAATAACAACCTCAGCTGACCAAAGGCTTTCACAAAAATCACATTACAGATAAATGGTAAAACAAAAAATAAAATTAAGTTTGGTTAAAAATAATAAGTCCATCATAAAATGGCAGAAAATACTAAAAAACAATATAAATACAAACCATGGCAATATTGATCAAATAAGCAACATTTTGATTTCAAAAACCCTCTTCGCAGCTAAATAATCAAATAAATAGAAACATGAGCAGAACAACACATTCATTGTTTTCAATCTGTTATTTAGGTTACTCAACCATCGAATTAGTGCAAAGTGTTATTATACCCATTCAGCTTCAGTGATAGGCCATCTCTTATTTGCTTAACTTGCACACAACTACAGTCCTCTCCAGCATCAGCATCAGATGCTGCAATTATCCCCTAAAGGGCCACTTGTCATACATCTCTGTTTGTGGATGTTGCCTTTTGCATCATATTTACAGGTGTACTAGAAATGCACAAATGTAAAAAAAAAAGTGATAATTGCATTAATACTTTAGCTTACCAAAATCCATGTAATTGAAATGAATAGTCATCTAATTCTGTTGTTTTTATAGCTTTTGTTAGAAGAGAATGATGCTTTAAATTGTTTTCCACCCGCTTCCATGGAATTTGGTGCTGGTGAAGACGACACAAACTTTGCAACTTAGAACTCAAATTTTTAAGTGTTTTTATAGACATAAATATTTGCTTCCATAAGTAGTGATCATGTCCTTTTGGGGCTTCAACATGATCGTGTAGATGAAATGCTCTCTGAAGTCTTATCAGCTGCTCTGACAACAGGAGACACCTTGTCCTGCATGTCTTATAACCTCAGTTGCTCTTGGTTGCCTTCGTTGTTTCAACACAACAGAAGCATTCACTTGATAACAGTGCTGTTCATTTATAAATTCCAAGTTTTTCAGATTTTCCAGAATACCCTCAGTATATTACTGAAAATAAAATAATTACAGTCTGTGCAAAGAAGGATATCTTGTATAGCCATCAAAACTCAATCTGAGCAGTCTTATAACCTATTAAAACTTCTTTGAAGGGCAATGAGTTTGTAGTTTCAGTTAAAACGAGAACTGCATCAATTTTTTTTAGGATTGATAATGAAAGGTTAAAATCAACACTACAAATTAAGAGTTGAGCTTAGTTAGAGATTATAAAGGAAAAGCAAGTATAACATGAGACAATAAGCAAGAATGAGATCTACTGTAAATCACCTAATGCCAACTTGCTAATGATAAGTGACGGGCGGTGAGGTTCATAGCTGGCGAGGCAGTGACTTAATCATAATCAGATTTACTAATATAGACCCCCTGCATGTTGTTGTTTACATAAGGACATTTCGCGCATTTGGACAAAGCTGGAGGGCAAAAAGACTATTCTTCTACATGTCACGCATAGCCGCGCTGCCGCCGTAGAATAATTCCGTTAACTCAATTAAACTTGGACATGTAGATATTATTAATTTCGCGCTGTGCTCCACAGCAAAGGGAAAAACTGTTAAAAGTACAACTCAATAGCACTTCTTTCTGGCTTTCTGTATCAGCGCAGCTACGTGCAGACTCGTTGCCTTAGCAACTGACAACAACTCCACAAAAAAACACTCAAATATTTCCCACACAAAGAGCAGAACATTCAGTCTGTTGCAGTTGTATGGTTTTAGGCTTAATGTTTACTTTGCGATTATTAATAAGTGGTTGCTGTGGTAAGAGGAGAAAACTTTAAATATATCGCTGTAGAAGAGGTTCGATCGGTTCTTGTGTCCAGCCACATGGCAGGAACAACACACCACACACAAACCGATTCCAGTCACGAACATCCCGATTCCAGAAGAAAATCCCATAAAATCCCCAACAGTGATAGTTTGTGGACTCATTTTAAGCGATAAAAGACGTAACAAAGAGAAAAGGCGTTGGATAAATGACGGTGTGAGCAGCCGCTCTATTTGCTGCATTAAGCAGTAAAATTGCCAAGCCTTGACCAGTCTGTGATGGTAAAAAGGTTTTGGACCACTGCTTTATAGTACAAACTACAGGGTGAAAATACCAATATAAATTATTTTATCATTACATATTATTTTTCCATGATGACAGGTGAGGCTTCATTCCATTTTTCCAAACTTATGACATTTCTAATAAATTAAGGTGTTGAAAGCATGTTTAATTCAGTTTGTTGACCATTTTCTGTTTTGGGTTGTGTTTGAGCAGGAAGACTTTCTAAGTGCTTTTCTCTTGTGCAGGCTTTCCGCTCGCTGGTGGACAGAGTGGGTTTAGGATCACTGGTTCCTGTGGAGTATTTTGGAACAAAGAATTTTGAGTTTTTGCCAGATGACAAAGCTTTCCAGAGATTTGAGGTGAGTATTTCTTGTACTGTGATCTGGAATTAACAGGTAGAAACAAGGGAGTTACATTAAACCTTTTTTTCCCCTTCAATTAATGGTTGATTAAAAAATGTTGTTTTTCACCATTTACTAATATCAAACCTAATATTACTTTCTAATATAATCGGAGGATAAAATAAATGTAAGTATTCCATAACTGTGTTTTTGTGTTTGTGCAGGCTGATAAGGACATGAGACACCCCGTGTTGTTGGAGCAACCGTCTCTGCTGTCAGCCTTCTCCAGCTGGCACACTGACTTTAAACTGCAGGAGATCTTCAGGAAGGGTAGGAATCAAACTCACGCTTGATGTGGTCTCTGGGTTGTTCAGTCTTAACAGTGGAGCTATAATGTTTGGGCACAAGTAAAAAGGATTTGGCCCGGTTATAATGTTTTTATGACGCATTACAGGACCTTGTTCGGAGGGGCTGGTGAATATTCTTAATTTTCTAAATGTTGCTCTTCATAAATTCTTTTGTAATAGGAGGAGCCATTTTGTTTAATTTAATCTTCAGCACTTTCCTCAGTATTTGTAAGTCTTCACTAGCGTTGTTTATTGGTTTTGTTTCAAGAAAACAAAATAAGCAAAATCACTTTAAATTCCTTTGCTGGCAGGAAAAGTATTGAACACAATTCTTTCTGTGTGCTTAGCTTTCTCCATTAGTTAGTGTATTATTAGGTTTCTATAAATGCAGGTAATGTTTGTCCTTAGATGAAAGACTCAGTGAAACACATTAGAGGTAATTTACATATTGAGCTGTTAGTCTGAGCTGAGCTGCACAAATTCTTTGAATGCTTGGAATGTCCTTTCTTAATGTGGGATACGTCTAAAAGGCTTATCAGTGTCTAGTCCTACACGTTTCATTGTTGGCAATTAAGGAAATATTTTGACTATGAATTGAGGGTGAATGAAATGGAAAAAATAGGATCACACTATTTTACATTGAAAGCACCAATTTATCATAATCTATGTGCATAAAAACTCAATTTCTACTCATTTTCTGTTTCAAAATCCCACATTTCCTAAACTCAGAATTCATACGTTTGATAAAATTGTGGACTTTTGAGTGCAAACCATAGTTAGGTTATATTGTATGCATGGTTCACAAAGCATTTAACAACCTGCTTTGTTGGTTTAATGGATAGCAGGGAGAGTTGAGGGTTCTTTCACAACTTTTCTGGCATCTGGACCAATTTAGTGTATCTATGTTTTAGAGTCTAGGACTGAAAAATCCTAAACTAAATACAGATTCTTCAAGGCACATCTGTAACAAGGGATTTTTTTTTTTTGTTGAATTCAAATGCTTCTAATTTTAAAAAAGTGTCAAAACCGTGTCCTACTTTTTTAATCTTTAGATGAGTAGGTATTTATTGTTGAGCAGAGCAACAACAAAAGTTATGAGGTGACAAATTAACTATAAAAGATGTCCTCTCTATATAAATTGGGGTAAAAAAAAGTTTTCATGATGTTTTTATTTTGTGGATAATTTTATTGCAAAAAGTCTAGAAGTTATTTTTCTAAACATTTGTTTTCATATACTAAATTGGGCAAATGATTAAATTTAATTTTCTGCTTCTCAAGACTATGTAGAAATATTAATAAACAGCATAATATAGTTAAGAACATTTCTGCAGGGATTTGTTCAAGTTGGACAACCTGTACATGATTGACTCTTTACACCAGGTCTCAGACGTTGGAGCCACGCTGAAATCTAAAAGTTAAACCCCCCCCACTCAAACAACATGCTGTCATACCGCATAAATCAGCCCAGAATGGAAAGGAAAATAAAACAGAGTGTGCACAAGACAAGAAGAGCAATAGACACAATCTGCCTCACAAAAGATAAGCCTTTCTCCTTTGACCTCCCTCATCTCCCTTCCCCAACAATAAAATAAAAATAAAACTTGCTCCATGACTGCAGCACTTTAATGACATTATATAATTGATTTTGGAGATGGTGCAGTAGCATTTTTTAAATTTAAATATATGTTCTACTGCAGCTCAGTCCACTAGCAGTTTGCTCATCAGCACATTTATGAAACTGCTGATTATTGGATAAAGTTGGTTCTCATCTTGGATTGACAGAAGCTAATGATTAACTCCCTACAACACTAAATTCAGATTCTTGTAAATTATTCCACAGAAAGAAATGATGTTCATTGTCAGACCTGGTACCTGTAAAGATTAACAGGTTCACAACAGGTTCACACAAACTTCACTCATGACGTATGTGAAACATGAGCACTGAGGAAGTTCAACAAGCAGCAGTACGGCCAGGTGCTCCGACTTAATCGGTTCATTTAATTGTCATCTCTATTTAAAGTTTTTTTTTTTCATAAAGCAGTACTTTTCAGATGTTATTTTGCGTTAAAAGATTTTCTTTTGGGATTTGCTAAAAATGGTTGAGGTTGTCTTATCCATTTATAATTTTTCTGTGATTAAAACCAGTAATAGTGGCAATAGTTAGTCTGAAGCCTTGCATGTGTTTAAATAGGTTTCTCTCTAACGCCTCTTAAGGAGAGCAGAAAGCAGAACCAGTCGGGCTACTTGTTGTAAAAAAGTTGCCATTCCTGTTAAACACATTTGAGGTTTTCTCAGTCTTTTTCAGGGCACAAAAATGCTGGTGTTTTTTTTTTTTTTTGTCTTCAGCAGAAATTGGAAATTAATTTTCATTCTGTTTCTTTTCTTTTTTTCTTTTTTATCACTGAACATTTAATCATACTGCAAAACTGAGAATCATGTGTTGGTTTCATAGAAATATATAAAGTAACTAAAATGGCAAAGTTGTATGCAAAGGAGTTTTGTAGAGTAAAATTAACCTCTCTCCTAAATTCATTGATGATGTTTCATTTTTATCTCATTGTTCTTGTCAGGCTCGTTCCCCATCCAAGGACGCAGAGTCCGCGTGTACCAGCCTGAGTTTGAAGATTGCTGGGCTTTTGGACATGTCTCACAGCACGACCTCATCTCACATGTTATGGAGATTACGCTGGATAAGGTGACACACTTTAACACATTCATGGTAAAACCAGTTTTAAATTCTTTGTAATTCTTTTTGTTTGTTTGTTTGTTTGTTTTAAATTTTAGCACAAGGGAAGTCCTGAACATGTCTTTTGGTTATGTTCAGCAAGACAAAGTAGAAAAATACAATTTGTTCATTTAAGTGTTTAAAACTGATGCTATTCATATAACAGTTCAACAATCTTAAAGTCAATGCAACACAAAACATTTTCTGTCTGTCATAGTTTGGATCTGCAGGATTGTTTGTTTATTACATGATCCACATTTTTCTAAACTTAGTGGATCTCATTTAATTCTGCAAATCCTTTGGTGTACAGAGAAGTCTTTAAGGTGCTAAAATGAGTCCAAATCATCAACCCTTTGCCACCGTGATTGACCGTTGGTGTGATTTGTTTGTGGTGATATGATAGTTGCTTTCTGTAAAAGTTTGCTTCAGATTATGGGCAAACATTTCTCCCATAGTCTTGTCTGTTCAAAGTATGTTGTTGCCTCAGTCCTGTTGTTTGTTCAAATGCACCTTTGTAAACATTCAGAAGTGTTCTTTGATTGTCTTTCAGTAATTTCTTCCTGTCATAAACTGAACATTTTAACAAATAGGTTTGTTGTTGAGAGATAACTCATTTATTGAATAGTTTTTCCAAACTGATATTTATGAAAAACTGAATATAATTATTACCTTTCAATCAAAACGGTAAGCATTGCAGCTGAAAAGAAATGCAACATTCTTAAAACTCAAACTTTCTATTAAAGTATTTGTTTTTGACATAAAGAATTGTCATAATTGAGCCTTGTGTTTTATGCTATGTTTAGTTTAAGTCTTTAATTTCTTGTAAGGACTCTTGAGAACAAGCCAGACTGTCTGCTGGGGGTTAATTTGTGAAAGGATCTCACACTGTTTTCTTCCCCTCCAGGGAAAAGAGAAGCAGATGGTAGATCCTCGTGTAATACATGTCATGCTAGCAGAAGAGGAGGTAAGTTTGTCATTAGTGTTATTGGGAAGCTTTCTACAGCATGAAGTCAGCTCTGCTTTCGCTTCTTTTTCTTGTACGGAGTGCTGCCTCTGTCATATTGGTTATTTTTTACATAAAGTTTTAAACTTGTATTTTGCATGGTTTTTTAGAGAAGATTTTTTTTATTTGCTTTTTGTGTCTGTTCAAAATATGTGAACAAAAACTTCTCTTTCTCTTAGTGGTATTTTTTACTTTGTGTATTTGGCCAAATATACCTATATTGTGATTGGTTTACTGAATCCAGTATTGTCAGGTGAAGAACTAAATTTCCCCGTTGTGCCCCTCTTAGCCTGGTAACAATGGACAACGAAAGAAGGACAGTGAAGCAATGAAGGGAGACGGACGCAGACGTAGGACTGCCTCAGAGGATGGTGACGATTTGAACTTGAAACGGTTTAAAGGAGCAGGAAACTCTGAAGCAGGAACTCAAAACTGTGGGGATTCCAGCAAAACTCCAGAGGAAGGCGTTGGGATCTGGGCCGGAGACTCTGAAAGAGTCAGCAGCTCCACCAAAAACGGAAACCCCTCAGAGGGAACCTCTCCTCCAGGAAGCGTGTCCTCTCCCAACACAAACTCCTCGATTCACTTGGACCACTCTAATGCTTCTTCGCCTCTGTATCCTGCCCTTGTCAAAGAAAATGGGCGCCTATTCTCTCCACAAGGAGCAGCAGACTCAACCAGCAACACTTCTCATCCTCCCAACCCTCCCCCTCTCAAACCAGCCCCTTCCCCTTTCTCTACCACATCTTTTCCCTCACTGGGGCAAATGCCAGTCCTGGTCCATGGTGCTCCAGCCCCAAAGGCTTCTCCATCCCCCCAGCCAGACCGAGAGGATGCCCCCCAGTCGGCTTTCTCTAAAACAGCTGCTCTCGTTTCCCCGGGGCCCGTCACCATTTCTTGGTCACAGGACAGCAGACCCAGCGTTTCTCTGTCTTCGTCGATGGGGTTCAGTTCTAAAGCTCCCACCTGGGGAGGCCAGACAGAGGTAAGCGGCTCCATGAGGTTAATGCTGGCTGTACGGTTACACTATCCTGGAAAAGTATTCATATGCCTTAAACTTTACTGGTTTTCATTATGACCATGAAGTTCAGGGTGTTTTATTTGGCTTTTATGTGGAATACTAACACAACGTAATACATATAAAGGTGATGTGAAAGGAGAAGGAGGTGCATGATTTCAATTCTTTCTTAAAATTATCTGAAAGACGCGACATGCAGTTTTATTCACCTCTGCAAGTCTTGCAAGGTGACATCCAGCTTCACATTGCTTGACAAAAATTGTCCATTCTTTATAAATTAGCTCAAACTCAGATTAGAGTCAGTGTGTTGTCATGATGCTGCCACCACCGTGTGTCATTTTGGTGATGATGTACCGGGGTAGGATTGTGGTTATGCTTCACTCTTTCCATTTTGAAATGATGAATAACATTAATTCATGAAATGATCAAAGACTGTAAAGATACAAAAAGAAAATGATCAGAACAATATTGGTCATTTCTAATCTATCAATATAATTGTTGCAGTTTTTAGCAATAGTATCCTGATGTGAGGAAAGATTCAAGGGACATGAATGCTTCTCCAAGGAACTGCATACGTTGTAATTACAACTACAATATAGTAATTCACTGGTTTATTTTTATTCCCAGGGTTCTAAAACAACACCTAGTTTCCGTTTGTCTCAGGCGACCCCCACGGCTCCAGTATTTGGAGATGTTGCTTCCCAAACCAACGGCGCTCCCACCACTACCACAGCTTCCCACGACACCACCAAGCCTTTCGGCTTCGGCTTCAGTGGAGCCAAGAACGAGACCCGACCGCCGCAGGACCAGAACCTCTTTTTTCAGTGCATGACCCAGAATTCTGGCACCAGCTCCAATCTGACAACCGGTCAGACTCAAACTAAGGACACTAACTACTTCACTGCTGTGTCTGAGAGTCTGAGTAAAGAGCCAGCAGCTCTTTTCATGCCTGCAGCCTCTACTGAAGGGCTGAAGAAGCCTGAGCAGCCCAAAGTGCCTGAGGCCCATCCTTTGGGAAATGGTGCTTTCAACATACCATCAGCCTTCCAGGGCGCATCTGCAGGTGCACGGGGCCCTGGCCTAACGATTGGTGGTCTTGGGATGGCCTCTGGAGCCCAAAGTGCTATTAAGAACAACAACAATAATAATGGAACTGCTGAAGGGAGTTTAGGGAAACAGTCCAGTTTTAACTCCTCAGATATTCACCAGAACATTTTTCTGCAGGCCTCTAAAGAGTCTACTAATCCTTTTCTGGCTTATGGGGACAAAAACTCCGCATCACCTTTTGTTGGCCTCTCTGGGACAGAGCCACAAACTCTGGGTGTTTCTGTGGACAATAAGCCTAACCTGTTCACTATGGCCGAGCCACCTAAAGGCATTCTGTCCAGCTTCACAACACCCTCAGCCACAGCTTCAGTCAGCTCTTCCACCACAACAATGCCACCTCAGACTCTGCAGAGTGAGATGGCCATGACAAAGAAGGACGAAGAAGTCGTAGAGATGCCACCCTCTACATCAGGTTGTCTGATGATGGGAAGTAGCAGCTCTGGAGAAATGAAGGAAACAGCTCTATTGTTTGACCAGAGTCAGCCACAGAAGTTTAGTCTCGAAGACCGAAGCCAGTCATCCAAGCGCGACTCTGATTCCAGCACCAACAGCGACCTGTCGGACCTCAGCGAGAACGAGGAGGGCCTGGAGAAAGATCAGATCCCCCCAGGGCTATCTCTTCCCGCTAAGGATGGATCCATCCAGCAAAAATCTAAAGTCCAGGTGGCTCCCAAGAGCCGTCCGCGTAACAAATCTTTTAAAGGTGCTTCTCATTCATTTTCATAGACCTTAAATTTTTATCAGAAGCTAAGTTGGTGATAGAGTTAACACTGCCTTGTATTTTCCAGTGGGCCAGTCTGTACTGAAAGACCAGAGCAAAGTGCGTCGTCTGAAGCAGTCAGGTGAGTCCTTCCTCCAGGATGGCTCCTGCATCAGCGTGGCTCCTCACTTGCATAAGTGCCGTGAGTGTCGCCTGGAACGTTATCGGAAGTACCGAACCACGGAGGATGACAGCGAGGATGAAGATGACCCAAATGTGGCCTGCCGTTTCTTCCACTTCAGGAGGTGAGACCAAAGTGGTTTGATGGCATGTTGTTTCCTCCATCTTGGGACTAAATTTTAATTTTTTTTTTCCTGCCTTCATCCAGGTTGGCTTTCACACGTAAAGGTATACTGCGTGTGGAAGGCTTCCTCAGTCCTCAGCAGAGCGATGCCATGGCGATGGGTCTCTGGTTACCTGCCCCAGCGGTCCAAGAAGGCCTCGACCTCGACACATCTAAGTACATCCTGGCCAACGTGGGAGACCAGTTCTGCCAGTTGGTGATGTCTGAGAAGGAGGCCATGATGATGGTGGAACCTCACCGTGAGTCTGAAAGTCGTCTCACACCTCATCTTGAGGTTTGTCCTCTTGTTTTATTTGTCTGTGATCTTAAATAAATCTTATTTTTCCATGGTTTTTCAGAGAAAGTGGCATGGAAACGTGCCGTGCGAGGTGTTCGAGAAATGTGCGACGTATGCGAGACAACCTTGTTCAACATCCACTGGGTCTGCCGCAAGTGTGGCTTTGGAGTGTGTCTGGACTGCTATCGGCTCCGCAGGAACAGGCCAAGAGAAGGTAGCTTATTAACTAAAGTTTTGGGAACAAACGTATGTTCACTCAAGTTATTTTGTGCAATATTCTTGCTTTGCTTGCCTTTTTGCAAACCTCATTTTAGATGTGGATGAAACCCCAGAAGACGAGGTTTTCTCTTGGTTAAAGTGTGCCAAAGGCCAACCTCATGAGCCTCAAAACCTCATGCCAACGCAAATTATACCAGGAACAGGTAAAATAAACAGCCTGCCACATGTCTATTGAAGACACATAATCCTAGTAGACCTGAGTATTTTATAGTAGGTTATTTTTAACATCCCAAAGGACAGTGAAGTGCAAAAGTCATAAAGTGGTGTTTGAATGATCAGCATCCTCACACATTATAAACCTATTGCGTAAATACCATTTCTTGTAGGTATGAAAGAGATGCAAGGACTGATTTTTTTGTCTTTCTGCTTCAGCTCTTTATAATATAGGTGACATGGTGCATGCAGCAAGGGGCAAGTGGGGTATTAAAGCCAACTGCCCCTGTGCTAGTCGACATACAAAGTCACTACTCCGCCCTACCGCCCCCAATGGGATTTCACAGGTGTGTTTCCTTCTCCCACTGTTTTTATTGTTTTGTTTTATTTTGCATTTGTTTGTAATTTTTCAACTTGGATGCATTGTTTTTGTTTATTTTAGCAGTCTACATCCAGCAGCGGAGGTGGCCTTACAGTTTTATCTGGTGCTGGCGCTACTCCAAAACCAGAGGCAGAAACGTCAGTAATCAAAACGGAGAGCATGCAGACGGCAACACCTTCAGACAGCGGGGGTGGGGGAACTGTGGGTAGTACCAGTAACTCTGTTATTAGTACATCCACTCCCTGTATTGTCACACAGTCCTCTGCCAAGGACACCCGTCCATCAGGAGAGGGCAACAGTTCTGCTCTGCACTGGCTTGCAGACCTGGCCACACAGAAAGCCAAGGATGACACCAAGGGTACGTAGGAAACGCAGAACCAGGAGTCAGATAAAAAAATCCTTAATCGGCTTCAGTTTTAACGATCCTCTTCTTCCAGAATCCGGCTCACTTCGCGCCATGATGAGTAGAGAAAGTCGGCCTCCCTTTGGGCTGGACTCGCTTAGTGCCCTTTCAAAGCCGCCTGCTTCCAGTCCGAAGCTCTTCAACAGCTTGTTGCTCGGACCAAGCATAACCCAGTCCAAACCGGAGGGGTCGAGCCTCCGTGACCTGCTCAACTCTGGACCGGGAAAGCTGTCTCAGGGGCCTGGAGAGAGCAGTGTACCGTTCCCCTCTGTTTTTACCTCATCAAGTGTATGTCCAGGTTTTCTGATCTTCCTTGTGCAGAAATAATGCTTTTAATTTAAACGCCACCTACAAGATTGGAAAATATCACTGCCACCTACTGGCGAATAATGTTTCAAATGTCCTGCCTTAATAAAAAAGCAAATTTTTTATTATTTGATGATACAGAGTGACAAGATGAAGAGCAGCCTACCAAACTTCCTGGATCACATCATCGCCTCTGTTGTGGAGACCAAGAAAGCAGAGGGCCGGCGCTCTGTGACCTCCGAAGGTGGCGAACTTGGAGTGCTGGGAGCCCGTAAAGACGGCGTAATGGGTCTTAGTGTTTTGGAACCACATACCTCACACTCTTGGCTCTGTGATGGGCGACTCCTCTGCCTACAGGATCCTAGCAACAGCAACAACTGGAAGATCTTCAGAGAGTGCTGGAAGCAGGGACAGGTAAGAATCACAGAGTATAAAATAGTTGAAATGGAAATCATCCCTGTTGGTGAAAGATGGGCTGACTTGATAGGTCGTCTTGATATGTTTGGGTTCTTTTCCAGCCTGTGTTGGTGTCAGGAATACATAAACGGCTAAAATCCGAACTGTGGCGGCCCGAGGCATTCAGCGAGGAGTTTGGGAACCAGGATGTAGACCTGGTCAACTGTAGAAACTGTTCCATCATTTCTGATGTAAAGGTGCGAGACTTCTGGGACGGCTTTGAGACGATCTCCAGTGAGTGCAAAAGTACAATGTGTTTTTCTCATACATCAGTTTAAAATGACCTGTAGAACAGGCGAAGCATGCAGTGGATGTTGTCTTAATGTCTTTAATGTCTCCTCTGAGTGTAGAACGACTGCAGGACAATGATGGCAGACCAATGGTGTTGAAACTAAAGGACTGGCCTCCAGGTGAAGACTTCAGAGACATGATGCCCACAAGGTGAGGAAACTAAACCTGTGTTGCTATTTAGTTCCAGAAATTTTGGATATGTAACATTTTATTTTAAAAAAATATTTACATGTAGTTTTTCATCCTAAAATTTTTGGTAGTTGTTTTAGAATTTTGATCATTTAAAAATTGCCATGCAAATTGGCTTTTACTAAATGATTATTTCCAATTTATGGTAGTTGTAAAGTTTGGATTTGCTCATGATGATTTTGATTTCCCTTTAATAGTTATGACCGTTTTTAGCATTTCTACTATGAGTGATCATTAATTATTTGTATTGCGTTCAGAGAAGTTCTGACTAGGGTTGTCAAGATGCATAACTTTGAAACTCTATACTGATACTAAGAAAACTACTTTACCAATTTTGATACCACTGCAACATTTTTAAAGGTAGAGAGGTTTCTTTCAAGTTGATAGAAAATATGTAATTAGTACAATATAAATATGCAATATTTATTTTTGCAAAACAGTAGACAAGATAACAGCTAATACATCTTTCAGTAAAACAACTTTGTAAGATATTCCACTTTCTTTTTTCCAGGTTTGATGATTTGATGGACAATCTTCCTTTGCCTGAGTACACAAAAAGAGACGGCCGTCTTAATCTCGCTTCACGGTTGCCCAACTTTTTTGTGCGTCCTGACCTTGGACCAAAGATGTACAACGCCTATGGTAAAAATGATCGCCTGGTGACATTTCTTCTCTGTGCAGTTTACGTTCCTTTTCACCTTCTTTCTTTCTTCCTTCAACTCCCCCAATGTCTTTAGGCTTAATTTCAACTGAGGACAGGAAGGTCGGAACCACAAACCTCCATCTGGATGTGTCTGATGCTGTCAACGTCATGGTGTATGTCGGCATTCCTCATGGAGAAGAAAACCAGGAGCAAGGTCAGTAGATTTAAGGGGACTTTGTTTCTTTATCCCTTTCCCCCCTACACAGACACTCACTGCTTTAGTACTGGACACCATAACCACAGCTGAGCTATTAGCTATTAATAAAAAATGCTTGTTGATTAAAAATATGTTGCAAACAGAATTGATTCTACAGTATTTCAAAGTACTTTTTCCCACTAGTGGACAAAATAGTATTTTATGTGTATTTGAAAAAGCTTTGTGAAAATCCATTGTTGAGGATATTTTAATATTTAGTGGTTCCAGGCTTAATGTGCTTGGAAAGGACACTGGAGGCACCCTCCAGTGGGTCTCACTTATTTACATTGTGGTAAAATTTCTCCTTCACAGAGGCGGAAAACTCTGGATACCAAGGTCTGTAGACTTTCAGTTGTATCACTTGCGTAGCATGCCCTTCTTCTCAACTAACTCCCCCTTTTCACACCTGCGCTTCATCTTCCTGTATTGTTGTGCAGTAGGGGCCAGGGCACCGGGATTCATCCCTCAGTTTGTATTGTTGCATGTCTGTAAATTTCTGTGTGATGCAACCGTCACTATGGTAAATAACAGCGGACGTAAAGATTCTTATGTGCTTCTGGAGAACCGTGTAAAGGTTAATGTTGGTTTCAGGGTTGGGTTTCAACTCCCGTTTACAGCAAAATAAGTTAAGTGAACTGGTCTGGCTTCAGATGTTCTGTAGCTGTTGTGGGATTGTTTTCTCTTCCTGTTTACTTTGGGTGTACAGTGCTCTGGTCCTTGGACTGGGAGAGTAGTATGAACGAAGGGCATCTAGAGCTGGCATTCCTGTTTCCTTGCAACCTTCTTTACACAAACAAAAACACACTCGCATACATCAAAAGATGGACTTTGGATGTTAGCAGAAATAAAAGGTAGATCACTCTGTTTACAAATGGTCTGATGGGTAGTATGAAGTTTATTATATGATAATTGATGAATTACAGACCCGTTACTCGCCAGCTGCAAACTCCCGATACCTGATTTTTTTCTTCTTCTTTTTTTCCAAATCAAGTTGTGCAAACCACAACACTCTTCAGTGTGGGCATTGTTACTCACTAATTTCAAATTAAATGTTTTTACTTCTTTCCAAAAATATTGTTCAGTCAAAATGTCATGTTAACAGGCTGTAGTTTCATCTAGAAATCAAGAGTAGACTGTGGATGTGAAAGTTGTCAGTAAATGTGATTGTGTAGTCTGTAAATTGTCCTTTTGCCTTTGTGGTTCTCAACTGGTCTGGCCACAGAATACATATATATTTGACAAATCTTCAAAACATATAGTTGTTTTAATTTTACTTCACAAACTAACCACTGGAGCGTTAGCCTTCATCCAGGTTGGCTTTCACACGTCAAGGTATACTGCGTGTGGAAGGCGTCCTCAGTCCTGTGATGCCTTTATGTTACTGAGACAGTTTTTGTTTTTTACAAATAGTATTTTTTGTGACCAAGCAGAAAGTCTGTGCAGGCATCCATCGTGTTTCTCCTTCTTCCCTCCTCATCTTCCTCCTCCTCATGCTTCTCCTCTGCTGGTGTTAGTGTTGATGTCAACATCAAATCCCCTTACGAGTTTTCATTTCTGCTCATAGACGGAGCACATAATAGCATTAAAAACATTAACAGTTAGGAGTGTCTCCTTGACTTGTGAGCTCTGTAATACATTTTTAACATAAGGTAACATTTGTATTTGAAACTGAAATTATAGCACTACAAGGCAGTAAGTGCAACAAAATAAAAATAAAATCAGCAATATTTTGTAGCTATGCCTGAAGTGGCACACATGATCTCCAGCCATGTGTGCCACTTGACTGGAGATCAAGTGGCACACACAAAGTCCACATAAGGACTTTGAGTACTTTTTTTTTCTAGGTCATAGACCTCCTGAAACTCCTAATGGGATAATATTTGTTAAATTAAAGATTGCTCTAGGTGTTCCTCTTTTTTAATGAAAGCACAAACATATTTTGCTTAACTGTCACACTTCTTAAAAAATCATATATTTAAGCTTCCACTGCAATTATACCTGCTTAAATTATGTCATTTATTGTAACTCGTATCATTTATTTGTGGCTAAAAGAGAGCTGCTTCTATGCAAACAACCACACAATGCTGCTCTAAACAGTATCTGGACAAACGAATACTGTTGGTCATATGAAAAGACAAATTTGGGCCATTCAGTAACAGTCCAGTTTTTTTGCTAGTAGAGATGACTCTGATGTCGTCTCTGGTGAATCGGAACAAGATATGTTTTTTTGATATACTGGATCTCTGAGTGTGGTTGTTGATGCTGTGAATCCAGCTGCAGCTCACCCCTTGGTAAGCTACAAGAAACTTAAGAATTGTTTCTGCTCAATAATCCCATCAAGGTTGCATAATGTTGCCTCTGTGCTCAGTTTTTTTTTGTTTCCTCTCAACTATCTATTAATGTGCTTGGATACTGAAAACAGGGAGTTTCTGAAACACTGATCATCAGTGTCTTATTCTCATTTCGGACGCTGTTAACATTCAACCAGTGATTGTGTTTGTTCTAAAATGGTCATATAATTTTTATATTAAAAATCTTAACATTTTCTGAGGAATTGAGTTTAGGGCTCACGTTTTCTGAAACCCCCAATAAGTAAAATGACTTGAAAGGATGTATATTATATACCACACAAAATAATAATAATAAAATGTCACTTTTTGAAATGAAAAAAAAGTATAAATTAACACACTAATGTAATTTATTGAGAGGCATCTGCTTAAACTCACTTAGCACTGCCTGAGAAATCCCACTGGGTCAGGAGGAACCAGTTGAGAACTACATCTCTGCACCATTCTTGTTCAAAAGTACGACAAATGGATACTAAATACTTTTCTAAATAATGTTTTAACAGAAAATAAATGTGGATTTTACCCTCTTAATCAGCTTAATGATGGTTATTCCGACATGTAGGACTAGAGCCGTAGTTCAAGAAATCGCTAAGAACTAAAGTTTAAAACTCTAATATTACAAAAGTCAGACAGAAAGAACTCAGATGTGAATATGTTTATGTAGAGATCTTACTGATGGACGTTTGGCATTCTATATGTCTCTGTCTTGTTTCCTCTCTTTGGTTCTTCAGAGGTCATGACCACCATCGAGGAGGGCGATGTGGACGACATGACAAAGAGACGGGTACACGAGGGGAAAGAGAAACCCGGAGCTCTCTGGCACATCTACGCAGCAAAGGATGCCGAGAAGATCCGTGAATTACTCCGCAAGGTTAGCACCCACTGGTTCCTCAAGATACTCTATTCACAAAATCATCATAAAATAAATGTCAAACACTTTTTAAAGCTTCTTAACATCTAATTGTTTTTTTTCTCTCTGTGCCCCATGTCAGGTGGGAGAAGAGCAGGGTCAAGAGAACCCTCCAGACCATGACCCTATTCATGACCAGAGCTGGTACCTGGACCAGGGGCTCCGGCGCCGATTGTACGAGGAGTACGGCGTCCAGGGGTGGGCCATCGTACAGTTCCTAGGCGATGCTGTGTTTATCCCTGCTGGAGCGCCTCACCAGGTCAGACACATGAGGTCTCAGAGTTTTTTATAGGAATTAACAGTCTGAGGTGTATCCCCTTCAGTGACGTAGCTCTCTTCCTGCTGTGTTCCTATCAGGTACACAACCTGTACAGCTGTATCAAGGTGGCGGAGGACTTTGTGTCTCCTGAGCACGTGAGGCACTGCTTCAGACTGACGCAGGAGTTCAGACACCTTTCTACGACTCACACAAACCACGAAGACAAGCTACAGGTTGGTTTTACTCATGTTTGCACACGTATTGCGATGTTGATGATCTAGCATTTGATGTTTCCTTCTTTGACCTGCTTTCTTCAGGTGAAGAACATCATCTATCACGCAGTGAAGGATGCCGTCGGGACACTGAAGGCTCACGAACCTAAACTAGCTCGCCCTTAGTCCTCAATGCCACTCTACTACGTACACACACAGCACACACCACATATCCACACATAAATGAAAACTGCAGAGTACAAAGTACAGATTGCGTGTGTGTTGTTTGGGGCAGTGAAGGTCTGAATTTTGGGGGAAAGAACATTTCATTTAAGGGGGCGGGATTAGACAGGGATGGGGCAAATCAGCGCTTTGATGAAGGAACTCCTTTGTCGCAGTACTCTTAAACTTGTCTAGTTGTTTTTACGTTTTTTTTTTTCTTTTTTGATTAACATTGTATTTAAGGTCAGTGTGTTCTCTTGTTTTTGTTGTAAATGTAAAATGTTTGAGTAAGGGAGGGCAAAAAAGCTGACGTGCCTTCAGAGCAGAGGTTCAGCTACAATATAAGCAAATCACAAAATGTGAGTACTGGGTAACATTCTTATTTTGATGACATGCTTATGTTTTTCATTAGAAGCAAGGTTAACCAGTTTTTGTAGATTTTTCTTTTCTTTCTTTTTTTTAAACATTTGATTATTTTTTGCCGTCTGTGGCTGCAATGAATTTGCAAAGCAGCCGATCAAGGGAAGCTGACCAAAGTTTTGTATTTTTAGTTTTCTTATTTCTCTCATTTAGAGTAAGAAATCTTCTTTTTTACGCAACAAGCTGATGATTAGATGAGCTTCAGAGGCGGCAATTTTTTCTTTTTCTTTTTTTTTTTTCTAATCCGTCTTTGTTCAGGAGGTTTGATAAACTACAGACTTCCAGCTATATTGTTCAAGAATCACAGTTGCAGCTGAACAGAACTACTGGCCATTAACATTGTATCAATATATATATTGATCTTAGCAGTTGGATTTTTTTTTTCACAATAAAATTTACAAAAATAACTTTGTTTAATGCCTTTTCTGTATGTGGTCTTTTATTGTTTTGTAGCAAGTTGGTGAAAAGCCAGACATACAATCCTCTTGTCTGTTCTTCTTTTATTGTGTTATTTATTCAGAGAAACTGACTCTAGATCAGATAAACCGCAGCGGTGGTAAATTTACAAGCTGATTGGATAAAATAATCTGCTTGGTCTTTGAAGAAACCCCAGTTGGAGATTAACCAATCATGACAGTGCATTTTGTGAACTATTCACAGGCCAATAGAAGTCCAATGCTTTACCCAGACTGGAAGCAGCTTCTTAGATTCCTGTTGGTTACATGTTCTGGTCTCATTTTTAATGTCTCACAAATGTTGCCTTTAATCAATGGATCCCTGTTTAACACATTGCCACACCAACTAATACTCCGATGCTAAAGACAGGAAACTGATGCTACAGTTCACACAGACTCAACAGATAATAAAAATGCCTGGTCCAACGAGAGGGAGATTTCAGCTACAATGTTCAGATAGGGCTCAAATTTGGCATAAACATGAAAGCAAGGACAACAATGATCTCCATAATAACTGAATCTCAATCCCAACAACTGCCTTCTTAAAGGCTGGTTTAAACTTAAAATTTGGGTACCACCTCGTACTAGCAAAGCATACCTAATAAAGTGGCCTGTTTTAATACAGCTTATGACATTTAATAGGAGCAATTCATAAAACTGACATCGTGCTGAAAATGTATCTTTACAAAATTTATTTTGAATGGAGTTATTGTGAAATTGATAAAAACAGTGGTTGAAGTAAAAGTTTACTGAGGCTAATTTATAATTCATACAAACAAAATACTGCCAATTTTCCATTTTGGCAAAACTAATTAGGTAGCAGATTCATTCTTACGTGGGAGAACGGCTGGACACATCTTGCAGCTCTTATGAACTGGAAACATCTTGGTGACGCAGAAAGAAGAGGAAGATCTACGACAATCTGGCAAAAGACCTTCCAAGAAAGATTCTGGTTCACGTCATCGGAAATTACTATGAGAAATATAAAGAGCTTGCCGCCTACTGGACTGTACAGTGTAGGAGGAAATAAGTTGGACTGATCTATAAATAGAAGCTAAGTCTTCCTAAATGGTTACATTCACAAAAACATTTAAACTGCATAAATCCTTAGCAGAATCTAGCTAACTCTCTTTCAAGACTTTAAGCTGTCAACCTGAAAATGAGCCTGCATAATGAATCTATAACCAAAGCAGGGCCAAGAAGAAAATCTCTTTTTCTGGCCTTTTCCCACGTAAAATAAGTCACACTAAAATGTTTCTACTGTAAGCATTAATCTGATAGTTTGAGGCAATTTATTTGATAAATGGTAGAACATTTTTATATTGCAACTATTGCCACGGGGGGCAACACCATATCAGTATGGCATCACCATGGCAGCATGAAGTTATAATAATGATGTGCTTAGCTGTAAGTGGGAAATCATAATTAACAGGAAAAAAAATATCTAATGAACCTATATGTTTCACTTAACAAATTGAGTTCCTGAAATAAATTCAACTTTCTATAATCTAGTTTACTGAATGATAATAATTTTAAGTACCACTATTTTAAGATTATTGAAAGGCAATATGAGTTATGTGGCTGCTTGGGATCCCAACACGACTAGGGGACCCTAAGCTAACATGATCATTTCTTTAACATTATTGAGTAATAGAAACTAGATGCAAATACACATGGAAAAATTATTATTTAGTTGATACACAAATAATATGTCAAACTCTTCCTGGTGTTGGCTACTGCCCATGTTGGGAAAATATAAGACATTAAACTTCTCAACTCATTTATTATAAGTTCAGTGTTTTTCTGCTGATGTTACTTTCAAGTAACTAAAATAATATGGCACAATTAAATACCACTCTGCATTTCAAAATCCAAATAGCTATTTTTTGTTTGCTACTCTGCAAGGTTAAAATCAACAGCCACGATAACACTGGAATGATGTAGGCTAATTACATATGAAGCTAAAGATAGCCGCGGTGGCACAGGGGTTAAGCGTATGGATGATTTAATCCTTGACATGGTTGTCGCAGGTTCGACCTTTGCCGCACGTTTTCCCCACCTTCCTGTCTGACAAATGTGAGATAAAGGCCACTAGAGCCAACAAGACATTTTGGAAAAAATAGATAGCCAATATGTTACATACAAATTAGTATAGTATCTTAGGAACGATGAAGCATCTGGTTTCTGACATGTTGCTACAGGGGGCCTCAAATGGAAAATATGCGTAGGGCCCCAAAAAGGCTTGGGCCGGCCCTGCGTACACTGAGCTGTGAGAGCATGAGGAGGGGAAAACGTGGGGGGGCATTCATAGAGAGAAAGCGACGTTAACCAGCGTGGCGCTGCCGCTTTAAGAGCCAGTCCTCCCAGCAGTGGCGGAGAGCAGACTGCAGTAGCAGCTCATCCACATCCTCTGTGGCCGTTCACTCACCTGACAGCGCAGCAGCGTGGCAGACCGAGCCGGACCCGCAGCGGCACACACCGCGTCCTGGAGGGGGAATGGGGGGCACCGAGCCCGTCTGCTAGCCACAATCAGAGTTCCTAGACACGGAGAAGGCTCACGACTCGGCTATCCAGCAGCATGGTGTCCTGGATTATTTCGAGGATAGTGGTGTGAGTATGGGCTGGGCTCCATCTGTTTGTGTCAAAACGTTAGCTACACCATCATCATCATCGTCGTCAACGGCTGCTCCATTCATCGCCATCTGATGCTCAGCAAGGTCCGTCTGTTTCTGCCCAAATGCAGCTGAAACTTTGTAAATAAGAAAACCCCGTGGGCAGCCTGGCGATGAAAACCCGATTAAAGCTGCCGTGGGTGCTCACTTTTCCCAACTCTTGTGCTGTGTTGTTTAATAAGGGCGATGATGCAGCACAATCTGCGTGCTAACAGCTCAAAGCTAACGACGCTGGCCATTTAAAAACAAACCAAAAAGAGAGATTTTGTTGTGCTGGCGGTGAAAAGAAGCCGTTCGTTAGCCAACCTGATTAACATGCAAACCTCGCTGCGGACAAGTAAACGCATACAAAACAGCCTTCAGTGCCCTTGAACTCAATGTTGACTGAGTAAAGGTGGATAAATTCATTTATCCACCTTTAGTTATTTTTTGTGAAGATATATCTGTGTAGCATCATAAACTGAGGCCTCATTCCTCCACCTGGACACACCACATCCCCATACTGTGGATGACTCAACCACAGCCAGCAGCTTCAGTCATCCTGATTTGTTTCCAGGGCAGGCCCAAGAGTTTTTGGGGCCCGAATTTGCCTGGGATCCCACCTTCCAGTTACACCGCCCACCTCTGACGGGTCATTGAAAGGGTGCTAGTAGTTTTAGCTCTTTATATCGTATCTTAGTAGCTTTACTTGTTTTTTACCCAACCTTTTTGGGTTCCCTACATTACAGCATATTTAATACTTGACCACACATCAGCTTGTAACAAGATAGGGGGATATTTCTACCTACTTTGACAACTAACGATTGATGTAATCTATTGTAAGCAAATATGATTATATGACTCTATAAAACGTGGTAGACTTACCTCGGTTTATGCTGAGGTCATAGTCTCCCATATTTTCAACGAGATCACGATTGAAATAAATAGATCAAACACAAATGTAATTTTATCTTCCAATTCACAAAGAAAATGTTTTTTTTCATCACATGCACTTGACATAATTTATTAAATAGATGGCCTTGTATAAATGATCAAAACGATATCTTTTGCGGGCTAACTCGATTGATCTGTCAGTCAAGTTAGAGTGCAGCATTTAAATGCAAACCTTCATATTCACCTCCATTTTATAATTATCAGTTGGTAATTTTAGCTTCTTAATCAGATTAAATTTCGAAGTATATCAAATTTGATGATTCATAGAATTCGCATTTGAAAGCCGACTTCTGTCTCGGCAGCAGATTAGTTTGGTTGTGTCTGGCTCTGGCTGCTTTAGTTCCTTCCTTACATGTCAATAATACTGATGGTTTCTTCAGGATTTAAAGGGGCCTTTGGTACAGAAATAATTATCCTTCCTATAAATATTCCTGGATTACATAACAATAACACTGCTAACAGTTTGCTTCCAGCTAACTCCTCTACCCCGCTGTGCCTCAGGTAGTCATGCAATGATTAGGCAGTGTGACCACATATGCATCATAATAGCGTCAGCACTTCAAACAGTCGACTGTTTCTCTTCTTTATTTGGCTCTGAACGTGCAGAATGCTTTGCAAAGGGAAAAAAAAAAAGATTATACTGCTTTAGCTTTTTTATGTTGCAGTTGCACATTTCAACATATTTTTTTAGATGACTCACTTCCAAGTTGCACATAAATTGGTAGCTGGAAGGAAAATGATGCGCAATTTTCAATTGCATTGTTCAAATGATAGAAAAAAGTTTCCATTGTGAATATTTTCCAACATTTCTGGTATGACTATAACAGAATGAATACATTTGCAAATTGTCAAACCATTTGAATTGGCAATACAGCTTCTATGAATTTGAGTTGGACGAGAACGGCTGTATATCCACAGTGAGGTGAGCTTGTGAAATGGAGACAAAGAAGTTCGTATTAGCTCAGGCGACCCACTATCCTTGGGATCTGCTTCGAGTCTCTTTGCACACAAGACTGAGCAGCTCAGACTCTATTGTGTATAGGACAGAAGATCTGAGATGGTAAGGAGGGGGAGAAATGATAAATATGCTCAAACTGGGAGCCCGAGACTCAGTCTGCTGCACATTCAATCCCTTAGATTTAGTAAAAGGTCACAAGAACTGACTAATCCAGCACTGGTGACAGCCCTTTTTGTGTCCGCCGTTTAGCATATGTCACATCAGCACAAATCCGCACAAAGAACAAAGGGTGCAACCAGATGCACATCAAAAACACAGCTCTGTGAGCTCAGAGTCCCAGAGTTGCGCACAAGCCAACACATGGCCTCCCACCCTTGACAGACCTATCTGTGTGTTTTTCCATTTTATCTCCCTGCACTCTTCCTGACTGTGTGATCTCCATTACTGATTGTTGGAGCAGCCTGTTTTTTTTGGTTTTCAGCAGCAAAGAAAAAAAAAAAGGCTGAGCTCGTTCAAGAAAAAGTAGGACAAATGGTGCAGAATGAGCAGCCGTCTTTTGTTTATATAAGCTCAGTGCAAACACGACTCATCTCCATGATTGTGGGCATCCATACCCAGAGGTCATCTTCTCCTGGTGAATCTCCTCACACTGACCCGAGCTCCTTTCTTCTTTTCCAGCCTCGCCTTTGGGACTCTGTACCCAGCATACGCCTCCTACAAGGCTGTCAAAACGAAGAACGTGAAGGAATATGTGAGTATCACCTCTGGTCATTGAGTGGCAGCGGGCCGTTCGTGACCTCCTTCTGTTCAGTTCTTCCTCCTGGCAGTTTCTGCCCTCTGCTGCTGCCTGCTCTTTTTACAGACATCGTTCCAAATTCAAAGAGTTATTGTACACTAGTAACATTTTAGGGTTTAGGTCAGAATAGGACAATATTGCTTGGTAAGAAATGACACTTCAGTGTTGTTTTTGATATAATGTCAGCCACCTGAATGTTTTATTGACTTCTCTATAGTCCAGTAAAGTGTGTTGAAGACTGAATGCATGACACAGTCAAGATGGTAAATTGAAGAAACAGGGTGTCGGCTGTTTGAAAATGTTTGGAAAAGGAATTGGATTTTATTCTCAAAGCTTTTCAAGATGTTGTTTTTTTTTTCTTTTTAATCATGAGGTCAGCTCTTGAAGAGTGAGTCTTTTCTGTTGAAGCCTTTCAGTGTTGCGTTTTTTTTTTTTTTTCTCCTTGTAATCTACAAAAAAGATTTCTGGCTAGAAAATCTTTCAAATGGTAATGCACTGTAGGACCCAAATAAGCAAAACTGTGGTTTTATTCTCTCTTTAATTGCTAAAACATTGTTCTGTTTGGTCATAAAAAGCTAACAGGGTTTTAAAAGAAACCCACTAACTTTTTCATCACACTGTTGATGGGAATTATAGACCTTTTTATTAAGGTCACAAGCAGGCAAAACCTGGATCTCGTAAATGACACATTCAGCTTCAAATTAACTTTTATTTTGGTAAAGTTACAACATTGCAAAAAAGGAAACGAAATGAAACGCTATTTTGCAAATCACATAACTTACCGAATAAGGAATAGGCTGAAGCTAAGGTTTATACTTGCCTACCTTATTCATAATCTCAGCAGTCTACAATAGTGAAATGTATCTGTTGTCCATATGCATATATACATAAATACGTATGCACACATTTATATTTAAATAGGCATGTATATATACATACTCGCTCGCATTACATACAGACACGGTAACGCAATATATACGTACATCTATGGTAACATTTACATTGTAAGGCTTATCTCATCCAGTTTCACCTTGACAACTGAAACACACTGAGATTTTACTTTACTTTTCTCTTTAGCATGTTAAAATATTAGCAAACATTGCAAATTATATTAATTCTCTCTTACCTTGAAGTCCTTCCAGAATGAAGACATTTATTCAATGCTCTGTACATTATTTGAAGTATTTTTGTATGTGCAATTTATTTAAATTTTACAGTATTACTTCGAATAAAATGTTTATTAGTTGGTTCACAGCATCCCACTTTATTAATAAGCCTAATGGTGTAACATAATAACAAATTGGTCTTGGTAAAGCAAATTTATGCTACATATGTTGGAAGAGACAAAAAGTTTATTTGTAAAAACTTACAAATAAATGAAAGCAACAGAGAAACTGTTGGTGTTCTGTGTTGTTGTTATGCCCCAGTTTAGCTGATTGAGGATAACGCTTGTTTAGTCAACCAATAGTCAGATTTCTGAGGCTCCTACATTGTTATTGCTGAAAAGTTTGGTCACCATTGTTTTCAGATGACCTCACTTCTTTGGCAGATTCATGATCTAATAATGGTCAACACCCAGACACGTGCAATCTGAGGTCCCATGTAGGTCCTGATTTATGTTTTTAATTTCCATCTCACCAAATCTTTTGTAGATTGAAATATTGCAAAAGGTTGAAACAAGCTATATTTATTTATTTATTTGTTAGTTGTGTGTTTCCCTCCTGTCCTGTATTTGTGTGGTGTCGTTAAAAAACAAAACAGAATCCAGTCGGGGTTCAGTACGCTGGTGCTAATGAATTAAAAAGCGTTACTAGGGGAACCCAACATAAAGGGCTGCAGAGACCCATTCTGCCTTTAGCGGATGGTGTGGCAGCTAAATGGGGTTCCTCCTGCTTACCTCATCGCTGCATCAGTAGGCGATGAGAGGCGGGGGAGTCAGGAGGAGGAGCTGGCCCTCAGCCTACATTTCTACTGGAGCGCAGTCTCCTCCCGGCAGGTTACTATGGCAACTCCTCGATTGCTGCTCAAGCAGAAGTAGCGAGTGATGGGAGGAGAAAGAGGAAAGAGGGTGGCACCATTTAAATTTTTTTTTTTAAGCTGATGTTTTGGTTCTATTCCCTCCCTTCCCTGTCTGACTAATTAAATGAGCCGCTTGATGTGGTTTTGTCTTGTGGCTGCACGTCCGTATGACTCCCATTAATGCTCTTAAACATCCACATTTATTCTCCCACCTCACAGAAAGATTCACAGCACTGATGTTGCCACTAAATCTGAGTCCTCGTGTTTTTCGTCAGTGCTAATGTACCTTCACTTCCTGGTTTTAAAGCTTACTTCAGTAATCTGTTTTTTTTTTTTTTTGAGTCTTATCTGGTGTGAATTAATGAAAACGTATCTCGCTGCTCAGCTTTGGCATGTTGGTAACCTCTGTGTTGCGTCTCGTGCGTGTTTACATGTGCTGCTTTTCCGATATCCTCTCGTTTCTCACGTCTGTTCGTCTGTCTCTGCAGGTAAAATGGATGATGTACTGGATAGTATTCGCCCTGTTCAGCACAGCAGAGACGGTCACAGACTTGCTCCTGTCATGGTGAGCGAGGATCTTGATCTTGACATGCCTTCGAAGCTTGTAACAAGTAACGAGCTTTGCATGACGAGACATTTGAAGTGCTCGGGTTAGTTTTAGTTTACGGTAATCTTCTTTTTAAAGTTTTTATTTTTTTTAAAGCAGCCAGCTGCTGCTTTTCATATAAACCACTACTGAAGTTTTGTCTGCTGCAGAAAATTGCTCCAAGGTATTAGGGAGAACTGTAAACATTTTTCTAAAACTAACTCAAAGAAGGTACCTCAAAGACAGACCACCTAGGTTAGACAGATATCACTTCTATCATAAGATTAAATTAATTATCTCTGTCTATCTCATTTATTTATTACAGTTGAAGAGGAGAAATTAAGCTGGTTGATGTATTTCTAGCAGCTCTAAGCAGGTCATCTTCCACTGTGACCATCTGGAGACAAAATTTTTTTCTCTTTCCTTGCACAGTCAGTGAAACAGTGCAATAAACATAACTTTTAAGATGAAACAAAACTCCCAGGGAGGAAGGTTAGTGTGCAAAGAAAGAATAAATGGACAAGTTGCTCAGAGTGGAAGATTAGCTCACTCCAAGCAGTTACTGATGTGCAAAAGACAAGTGTTCACTCTGATGATTCAGCTCAGACGGACTAATAATAGCATTTTAGCTGCCACTACCAGAATAGCTCACGAGTAGCTTCTCCAAACACATTATGTGGTGCAGTATTTTCATAGGAATTAGATTTTCCTTTTATTCATATTTTCAAATGAAATCTGAGTTAAAGTGTTGGAAATCCCAGCAAAAATACTGGATGTGTTTTGTTCAGACCAAGATCTTTTACTGGCCTCTTTTAAATTTATTTAATTATTCATTTATTTTTGCTTTCATGAATAACTATTTTTCCCTGAAAAAGTTACTATTTTCAAATAACTATGAAGATGGTTATTTGTGAAAGCATTTCAACTCTGAAATCTGCAGTATTTATTAGAAGAAGACATGTTATTGTACAAACATGTCATATTTACACAAGTGATGGACAGTTTAGGTCTGTTGCAAATGTTTTATGAGAACAATAATCACAAACGGTGACCACATCACCTTGAGAGCCTTCTGCTGCCATGCAGATCATTTTGTTTCCAAACATTTGCGAAGATTTTTATTCACTGAAAATGCAGCATTTTTCCCCCCCGATTATATAAAATATATTTCAAAGTAAAGGTTATATTATGTCAGGTTTTATGAGCAATTTTTGATGGTATAGTAAATGCACACAAAAATAGACACAAGCTGTAGCACCTCTTGTGTTTATATTTGCTTTCACTTGTAGCTATAATAATGTAAAAGAAATTAAAATTGAGTACTTAAACATTTGTGGAAAAAATGGTTTAGGTTTTGCAAGAAAATCAAGCCCTTTTCCTATCTCAGAGTTTTTAATCTCAGTTGTGAGCTCACCTACAGGAGAAGCTTTTAATCCAGCCTATTGTTGAAGTTTCAACTTTTTATTCCTTTTCTCAGGTTTCCATTTTACTTCGAGCTAAAGATAGCCTTCGTGATCTGGCTCTTGTCGCCCTACACCAAGGGCTCCAGCGTTCTCTACCGCAAGTTTGTCCACCCGACCCTCTCCAACAAAGAAAAGGTAGACGTCTTGAGTCGCACAACAACAATGTTATCCACATCCACGTTAAAATATTCATGTCTGGTTCAAGTGCCTTTTACGCCCGTGGTTTCTTCATCCTGACACCCTGTATTGTGTGTCACTTTTTGTTTTTCACCGATCCTCCTCCTCCCGCTGCTGGGTGAAGGAGATTGACGAATACATCGCACAGGCCAAAGACAGGAGTTATGAGACCATGATGAAGTTCGGAAAACGGGGTCTCAACCTCGCCGCTAATGCAGCCGTCACCGCAGCCACCAAGGTGAAGCGTCCAGTCTGTGGTGAACTGTCTTTATATTATTCTTGTTAAAATATATTGTTGCTTGCAGAATCCAGGTTGCCTCCCAGCTCGTGTTTTAAAAATGTGATTTATTTCTCAAGAGAACACAGAGATCAGTTTTTTTTTCTTTTACTCTTTCAGTCAGAAGTGTTGAAATGAACCAAAGTTTATCTTCCCACCATGTTTATCTTTCCTGCTGTAGTGAAGATGATTTTAAAGGCGGTAAAACAAGAGATTGCATCTTAAAGTCACCATAGCAACCTTTTGCCTTTTTTTTTTAAAGGTTTTCTAGGTTATTTTTTATCAGAGATTCTTATAATTGTGAAACATGTTGCAAGGTTATGCAAAGTATCTAATATCTTTTTTTTTTTTTTTTTTTTTTTGTCAACTTCAGTGTCTCCTTTACAGAAGGCAGAAAAGATGCATTCGTCTCTTAACGTCTGTTTTCTTTTCCCATAATGCCCAGGGCCAGGGTGTGCTTTCTGACAAGCTGCGCAGCTTCAGCATGCAGGACCTGACCCTGATCAACACGGAAGACGAGCTGGACCTGCACACAGCCGAGGTTCGGACGAGACGAGAGCACATGGACGAGATAAGCTCGGGGTCCAGCACGCTGCCGCGGGCGCGCAGCTCCTCTGCCCGCCACAGTAAGCCCACAAACATCCCATCAGCCAGGAAGTGGTGCACACATTTACAAATATTAGCAAGCATTAACTGTGCTAGAGAGTGACTTTAAGGACTTTGTTCATTGAAAGCAGGGCGGGTCGTATTTGGGCTGCGAGGAGTCATATGGCTTCAGACTCTGCCGCTGGAGGATAATAAAGCAGTCCAGAGAGAGGAGAGTTGGGGGCGGGGTTGAGGTGGGGAGGATCATGTGATTCTGGAGGGAAGAGAGGCTCGGAATGAGGACTCTTTTGTCTCACTGCTGTTTATGTTGTCCTCAATACTGAAACTCTGGAGCTACAGGACTGTCTGATATCGGTCAGACACCCAGAAAGTTTCTAAAACTAGAACTGCAAAACAAGCAAAATGTCCAATTTGTTTCGCTGTTTGCTGTAGAAATAATTTAATTACTACAAATCAAATTATTTCAGGTTTTATTTTTCTGTACAACAGGTTTCCATAGTGGGGTTGAAGTTAACACAAACATTTTCCATGTTGAGGGATTTCTGAATCTCTTTCTTTTCTTTTTTTTGCCTGAAAGCTTTCTTATTCAGGAGCTTGTGTTTAAAGTAAACTTAACAACTCAAATTTTCTGAACTGCTACAACTTTTTTTTTTTTCCTCATTCTAAAATACACAAGGTGTAATAATTAATCTGGTAGAAGGAGAAATCAGAAACAGGTCTTTCTTTTATATACAGTAGTTTGCTGATGTGAGTGTAAAACCCAAAGCTGCTGTCTAACTAACTTTCTCTGTCCAGCCCGCTCGTCAGCACCTGTTGCCGATGATGCGTCATCCCAACACGGCTCTGACCAATCAGACACGAGGACCGAACACTCGGATGATGATCTGGGAGACAGGGGTCCCAAACGGAGCGCCAGCGTCGCCAAGACAACCAAAAAGGTAGCGGCTGTGAAGACGGAGGTAAGAACACGCATCAGATAGCTTGTCTAGGAATTTTTTTTTTATCACTTTCTTGTGCAGGATTCTTTTGGTTTATCACAGATCACTAAGAAAACCCAAATGTTTCAACTTAAATTGCTTGTTCAGGGCGGCTCATAAACAATCTGGGAAAGTATTTTTCACGTCTGGATAAGCATGAATAAACAGTGAAACATAAAAAAGTATTTGAATTAAAAACATTTTTTTTGTTTGTTTATCTCTCTACTTATCAAACCGCATGTTTGATCAGACGCCCATCTATCTGTCCATCCAGCCATTCATTTTGTCCGTCCATTCATTTATCCATTCTTTCCATCCATCTCTCTGTCCGTCTGTCAATTTACCTTTTCCATCTGCTCGTCCATTGAACCGTCCATCTCCTTATCCTCCCTTTTTTTGGTTTTTGCCAGGTCCATGTCAGCTGAAAATCATTAGTGAACATCACTATTTATGCTTTTTAACAATGTAATAAAAAGGACTCAGAGCTCTGAAAAGTTCAGTCTGCAAAGGGATTGAATGTGTAGGGACTCTAAAGATTTGGTTCTTCTTTTATTTGTTTCTCTTTCACTCTTTCAGTTGATTAACTGAGCTCTCCTTCGCTCTTCCCTCCCTCTGACAGCCTCAAACCAAGACAGTGAAAAAGGTCACAAAGAAAAAGACCACCACTAATAACGCAGAGACGCCTCCCTGAGTCCTGCTGTCCTCACCCACTGGATCCCTCATCCGCCTCCACCCACAGCCTGCCGTCCCTCCTGCTGGGTCTCCACAAACACATTGGCTTTGTACATTAAGCACCGAAACTGTCACTGCTGCTGGTTTCTAGAGCAAAGTGCGGATGGCGCTTTTTTTTTTTTCCAAGTCACGAAGAAAGCTTCGGCTTAACTGTCCGGCTGCATATTCTGGGTCAATGTTTAGGGGCAGTTTAGATGCAATTTAAGCTGTTTTCTTAGATTGTTTTAAAGTTAGTCATCTGCTCAGAAGTACTCCTGCAGACCGAGGTCTAATTTGTGTTCCCAGTTTAGGCTGTGTGTTCTCCTTTAGATTTAGGCTGCTTTTATTTATAGCAGTGCTGTTTAAATAAACCATCCTTTGCTTTAAGTTTCCTAAAGTTGGGTCGTCTCCTGGCTGTCGATGCGGAGCGTTTGCAGGTGAATTCTTCAGACACGGTTTGCACCTTCATCCTGACTCAGCCACAGCACCACGAGTACTCGGTTAGACACGACACGATGTCAGAGGAGCTTTCAGTGGAAACGGAGGTACTGAGACCAGCGGAAACGCTTTCGTCGGCGTCTTCTAGTTCCAGCTAAAATACAGTTGGCTGCAAACCTGAGACTCTCATCCCTGAAATGGTTTGGAGTGTTTTATTCTATGCTTTTTGCTTTGTCCCCTTAAATACACTGTTTAATTTGAACCTGGCTGTGATATGTTCAGGTTCTCATTTAATTTTAAAGTGACTTTCAGGTCAGTGCAGGTGCTTACTTTGTTTATTCAGACTCCATTCTTAGTATTTCCCTCTAATTTGAGTGTTTCTAGTATGCGTCTCTAGCGAGTCGCCATAACGTGACACAGTCGCTTCCACCACAGTGATGGCTGGTTTTCACTGCTAAAGGGGAAACTCTGCACTTTCTCTTTATGGTCGTACCCGGATGTGTGAGGAGACACATTTCTGCAACTTGCTGTCAAACCAGGACAAACATCAGCTGGATTTTCTGATCCAGGTTTTGTAGTTGCAGATGTGGAGGGAGAGTCAGACTTGAAGTAGCCCAACAAACTGCATGGATTCTTCTGGATGCTGTACATTTTTTTTTTTTTGCTTACACTTGATTTAACCAATAGGGGGAGACAAACTCCACATTAACTATGGGGCACATAAATAACCCTGACTGTACATACATCATGAGCTTGTTGCCTGGGTTCCCTTCACTTCCTTTCCTGGCCTTGACAAATCAGACGTACTGAGAACAGAGGAATCTCAGGCCTTATCAGAACAGACGTTAGCTCATTAAGATGATTCCTCTGCAACTATTTTTTAATTTTTTTTAAGGAAATCAACTCTTCCAATGAGTCTTTAATACCAATACTGAAGCTTGAATATGATCAGCCTGATTACAAAGTATTCTATGGCAAAGTCAAAAATAAACTACATTTTTGCTCTGAAGGGGTTACATAATCTAAGGACATTTCATTTTATCGCTGCATTTTATCTTGTACCATATTTATTGTTGATTACTTTGTTTCTTATTAGTGTGGCATACAAAGATGCTAATTTGTATATTTTGTTTGTGCCAAATCTTAGAGGCTTTGTGTGAAATGGTCAGCAGAGTATCTGCTGGGACAGTGCTTTCCAAAAAGGTTGCTCATCTGTAAAGAAATGGCAATTAATAAAATAAAGGAAGTTAAATCCAACTCTCAGGGTTAAAGTGTGGTTGAATGTGAAGTACAGTGTTGCTTAAGGTGTGTTTCCAGGAAAGGGTGTATTTTTTTTTTTTTTAAATTTTTTTATTTTAATCTGTAGAAAATGTAAACTATAAATTTACTAAGCTGTGCAGAATCACATTGTTTCCTAGTTTTATTTTATCATTATTGCATCCAAGCTGTTTTTTCATGCTTATTAACATGCTACATTATACCGGAGTCCTGCTGGAAGATAACAGAGAAATCCAACACATTAAAAAAAAAGAAGAAAAGAAATGGTTCTCAAAGTAAAAATGCTCTTCAGATGACTGCAAGTCCTAACAAAAATATGGACATGAGCAAAACTAAGCATACAGTATCCCATTCTTTAATAAAGCTGATATATAGTCAGAAGTAGGTAGTAACTAGTGACATTTGAGTAATGTTTTGAAGAAAATATTTGTAGGAGTAACAATGTTTACTTTCTCTCAAGTAATATTTTTGACACAACGGTACTCTTGAGTACAATGGATGCTCTACGCTCCTGTAGTTACTTCACCTAATAAGAAACATGAATGTTTGAAGTTAAATAGTAGCACAGCTTCAGTGTATTTTTTTCCTCAAGTAGAAGTAAAGACTAGTCATCCAAAAAGTTACTCAAAAGTAAAAAAAAAAAAAAAAAGAAATATGGTAAAGAGCCTAGCTCAGTACTGGGTACTTGTGTGATTCTGCTTAATCTGATTTTAATGAGTGAAAATGATGTAATCATACTGACAAAGTATGAAATTATGTGTAGGGTTTTGGTAAAAATACATGTACTACTACAAAATGATATTTGAGCAGAAATAACGTCTGAGAAAACCTTTGATCCCAATCCTTAGAGTTGGTTATGTACATATAAAAACAGTGCAAAGTGCTTTCAGAGACAATATGTACTGTTTACTGTATGCTTACTCCAAATGGCACAAAGGCTCAGCAGATAGAAAATAAGAGAACAAATGTTTTCACAAGCAATAAGTCTTGCTTTCACATAAACTGTCCAGGTGGATTTGATGCATTTTGAATGAATACATTGGTTGTAAAAACAAAAGGCAAGCAAGACTTCAGGAAAACTGGCGACCTCTACAGGTCATGATCAAAATCAACGATCGGTCTCAGAATATAAAGGAAGTACTACATTTATGGAGTAAAGTGAAGGAAAAAAAAATATTTTTAGGAAGTAGTTGATGTGGAGAATGATACAGATGTTTATACTTTTAAAAGGCCATTAAAAAGATGGATCATGTGTGAGGAATTAGAATATTTTTCATATAGTTTAAAGTTTCATTTGTGAAAAAAAAAAACAAACAAACCTGAAGACAGAAAGTCAAACAGTGTCTGGGAGAGAAGTGCCATGTGTTTATTTAATCATCCAGTCCCTTTAGTCTGATTTATTTTCAGAAAATGAGGATAAACTTCTTAAAATTCTTTTTGCTGTCAAGCAATCTCTTTCCATCATCTTTATTAAAACATTACACTAGTCACCGTCAGCCGCTCTTGTCTTTAAATATTTTCTGTTTTTTAGTAATTTATCATTTGTCAAAAAATTCTTTCTGATGAAAATATCTTCATTATACTTTCATGTTCTTCTTTTGTTACTTTTCTTTTAAATGATCAACGTCTTGTGAGCTCTGTCAGTGTTCATAATTTTGCCCTAGAAAACTGTTTTTTCTTTTCTTTTTGGCCACTCTTGTCTCTAAGTAAACCGTGTAATAAATAATAAAAAAAAGCTCCAGAGTTCCTACACACTATTCAGTTAAGTTCAAAATAGAATATAAGTTGCAAAATCTTTAATGGTCCTGAAGAGTTTTGAAATGATTAATTATTTTTGCAGTAGCATAATTGTACACATTTTTGTCTAACATTTTACAAACTTGCATAGAGAGGGATCTTCGATTGTTTCTCCTGAATTGTCCAGTGTCCTGCTGCGGTGACTAGAGCCCTGTGACTGAAAATTGATTTTGTATTTGGTGAACAATTTCTATTGATTTAGCTTTATGTCTTGAATTGATATCTTTAAAAAAAAAAGACACAATTACAACGCTTTTTTTCCCCCTAAGCTGTATACAAACATTTCACACCACAACACGTTTATCTCTGGGACACAGAACCGATCTTGTTCCTGGACAGTATGATGGCTGAACAGAAAGAAGAAAATAAATGTTGGTTTTGACTTCACTTTAACACAGGGTCACAAAATGTAACGTTTAAATAAAATCCACAAACTCCTTTGAAAAACAAGCCTGATTTTCTGTTTTTCCTGTATTACAATTTTTGCCATTCTACAAATTATGCAATTGATCACAATGTAGCTTACCGGCGATTTGCTAAAGCTTTTTTAAGTATTCTGACGGACTTTACTGAGTCTTTTACCACAATCTTCTTTATGTAAGATTTTTTAGTCATTTCAGATAATTACGGCTGACACTGAAAAGCATGGCATAAATGCAAGCGCTTCATAACAATCTTCTGCCAATTTGGCATAAACAGGCGCAGTACTGATGTTTGACACTTGGTGGAGCTATTTGACCTTTAAAGAACGAGAGAAGATGTAAAGAGGTTGATTTGCGGCACATGGCAGCATATGGAAGAGGAGGCAACTCCGTGCAGATCATTTGGATTTATGTGATATCTGTTTTAATTGAAAGTATAAAAAAACTTAAGTGAATTAAAGAATTTCACTACTGCAGAGCAGTTCGTCTTTAAATTAAAACCTTTATAAATGGCATTTTTTCATATAAATGTTTCTCCACAATTTTTTTTTCCATTCTCGTTTTTTAAATTTTCTTCTAGAGCAAAACAAGTAAGATTAAACCTTTCTACCTAAACCGGGGTCACAGAGCGACTTCTTCCACAGTGATGTGAAAAGTGGCTACTGTTCTGCTTCTGCTACACTTTAGTGCTGAGAGATATTGTTTTGGACAGCTTATGCAACATGTCAGCTAAACCGGGACGACGTTTTGGCCGTGTGTGTCCGTGCACGAGTGTGTTTCACCACATACAGTATCAGAGCTTTTAGGGGGTAAAGGTGTTGGCAGAGGTGAGGGGTCAGGGCCATGACCCATCTGTCGCCTCGGTGCCTGTTTGGGCAGCCATCTGTGAAAACGTGCAGGTGGCTGCAGCGCCGTGCCTCGTATCAGATCCTGCAGAGGAGGTACCGCCGATGAGACTGACTGAAGATATCTGATAAGGTTAAGGAGATAATTGCAAGAAGATGGCAGCATTTCCTCTTTTAAGCTGATAAGTGGTGCTCATGTCTCTTCTTGTCTTCGGTTTTCAAAGCTTACCTGTGCACTTGATGATCAGTTTGTTTTTCCCATCTGCCATTCCTCGACAGCAGGAGTTGTTAACTGGGGCCGACGCACAGAATCAGTCGCCGCCTTTCAAACCAAAACTCTGCTCCGACTTTCTTTGACTTTGTGCGGCTTCTGTTTGCCTTTTCTCTCCGCTTCCTGTTCCTGCTCTCGTTATCTCCTCTCATGTATTTCATCTATTTCCATCTTCGTCTCTCTCTTCCTTTTGCGGGCAAAGTGATGGAGAGGATTGCAGGTATCCATAGCAACACATTTGTGTGCCGGCGTGTGTGCGAGTGTGTTCTGTGTGAGCAGCCTCTTGTCCGAGACACAATGTGGTAATTACTGGAGCTTACCTTGGTGCTAATTAACCGCCGCCGTGGTAATTGGAAGGGTCAAGTGAGCAGGACGATTGGCTCACCTTCCTGCATCATCCGCCACCCCTCGGTCCTTTTCTCCTCTGCTCACAACTTTGCTCCTCCATCTTCACCACGGTACCTAACCTCCATTGCTTCTCTCCTTCCTCCCCTGTTGCCCTTTGTCTTCACTCAGCCTCCTCACTCCCTCTACAGTAGCAGAGTTGTTGCATTCCTCTCACTCCGACTTCTTGGCTGTCTTTTTTTATTATTATTATTTTTTTTGTCGTTTGTCTCGTTTTGGATGAGAATATTATTGGAATAATTTTTGGCTGCCTTCTCTAAAGCCTTCTCACCTGCTCTACCTGGCCGGGCAGAGTGACAACTGGCTGCCAACCAGAGGTGGAGACTCTGACCTTCAGAGCCTTCAGGAGTCCACAGCAGCATCTAACTAACTTACCTGGAAATGTCCACAGAACAGAGAATTTGGATGGAAGAGATTTGTGGCAATGTTTGGAATCTAAACTGTGGAAAGCAGCTGCATTAGAAATCAAGCTGTATCGGTTTTATGATCAGTTTGTGAATGACAAGTTTCAAATGGTTCTTTCTTCAATTTACTTCCATTTACTACCCCCATTACACTGCTTTAATTACATCTAATACTGTGCGGACATCTTGACCCATGCCTGTTTTCTTTTTTGTAATTTCTTCTCAAAAAGCCAGACTTTCCTGTCTTTGTTAAAAATTATCCTAAAGCTTTCAAAAGTTAACATTTTCTCTTTGGACTTTGGTGCTTTTTGACCAATGTTTTTTGAGTTCTTGACTATGAATGTGGTGTAGTGTGTGGCTAAAAAACAGAAGACAAAGGTCGAAATTACTAGACAAGTTTCGTTTGAGAGCAAAATACAGAGTTTAGATGTGGTTTACTCGCACCGATCTGCAAACCAATTCTGCAGAGTTTCATAGAATACTAGCTCTTTCTGGTATTTTATTGTGATAGATCTACACAGATTAGTTTATAATTATGAAGGAGAATGAAACATTTTCCGACGCATATCTGAATGAGAACATTTTTCAAAGTGTTTGAAAAATGTTCTCTTCTTCTTTTATGTATTTTTCTTCAGTTTCACATTTCATATGCTTCCATCATCATCTGTCCAATATAATTCTTGGTTTTATCCACCTGACCTAAACATCTTCCTGAACTGAACTTGTGGAGTTAGACTCTGTGTGTTTTCTCCCCTCCCGCCTCAGAGCTAAAGGTTGCCAACGCGTCTGCTGCTTTCAACCCATCACCCCCTTTTTCTACCTCATCCTCTCTGCAGGTTTTCAGATTCTGCTCATATTTCTTCTCTTCCAGGCTCATGAAAAGAAATCCATCTGGCCTTTAGGGGGAAGAGTAAAAAATAGTCCTGTAGCTTAAATCAGACAGAAAAACGGATAGAGGTCTTTAGAAAAGAGGAACATGGTGAGCAGAGGAAACTGAAGAGTTCACTCGAGTGGCGAGGTGAAAATGCACTGAAATATTTGATGAAAAGAAAAGGAGTTAGCTTTCATATCTTATATGGATAAAATTGGGAAAAATGGGGGTCAACTATGAGATAAAGAGAGAGAAGGGGAGAGAGTCCTGGATTCTGAGAAAGAAGTAGAATAAAATGAACGGTGGGGAAATCTGGGCTAGAGAAAAGAATACAAGTGGAGCATGTCTACAGTCGTCACAGTCTGTGTTTACAGCTCGCCGGCTGCTCACTCAGGAGCTTGCATTGAGAGAACACCTGGTGAGCTATTACAGTGGTACTCTCCATGGTGCTGATGCCAACCAGAGCGAGTTTGGCTCTGAGCACATCAGGACAGGCCTCCTCCGCTGCTCCCCGCATGGAGAGTCTCCTGTCAGATGGGGAAGAACCGGGGTGGAAGGAGCTGTGGGGGATCTATTTTTAACCGCTGCCTTCATTACTTATTAATGAGCCGGTGTTTAGTCAGACCTGGGGTGCTGTTTAATGTATGATGAACGTTGCTCTCCGGGGACCTTTCTCATACTCCTCGCCCCACGTTTTACATAACCGACACAGATTTGGGTGGCGTGGTGGGGGGGAGACATGGGCCCACTGGCCGAGACTGAGGTGTGGTGTGTGATTTAATGGGTGTGCAGACATGAGGATACCCTCTCTCTTGACGCCGAGTTGTGCACACAGAAGAAGGTTGACAACAGGCCACACTGAGGTTCCTGTTTCTTCCTGCGCTAAGAGGGAAACAGCATTTCATGGGCACCAGCTCTCATATGGCCCCAGATATTTAATAAGAAAATTAATTTAATACCATGAATGACTTTCTTGTATTGGCACATCTGTCAAGTATTTTTGGCAGATTTGTAAAATACTTGGCTCATCTTTTGTACAAAACGGTATTTGTGTTACGATGGTGCTACATTAGAGTTTTGCCACACATACTGGCACAAATAAAACTGATTCATATTCTGTCTCCGTTGTGCTAAAGCATCAGATGCAAAAAAAAGAATAAAAAATAATTTTATTTACAGATGAAGACTACAGATGCTTTTCTAATATTATTGAAGGTTAGTAAAACGTACTTTGTCAACTAAGCTCTGCTGGTTGTTTCTAATACGATAACTGAGGTTTTTCTTTACTTAGTATTCTGGTTTTAGAGTCAAAATTTATATTCATGGAGAAGATGCCATTAAACTCTGCATAAATAAAATTCTGTGATATTACATTACAGGGAAAAAAATTAATTTTCTTCTTATTGGTCTTTTTTTCTTGATGTTTCTTTTTTTATGTCTCTTCTGTTATCTGAGTGCAGCAGACACCTCTCCACGTAAAACATAAAGCAACCAACCAGTTAAAAAATTAAGCAGAACGCCAAACCAATAAGCCTGCCAGTCTGTCTACAGCCAACCAACAAAACAACCAGCTAACAAAACCAGCGAACCAATTAAAAAATAATAAACCCCAAAGCGACATCGTTAAACAATTGTTATAATTGTCCATTTCTAACCAAGCAATGGAAAAAAACAACCAGTAAACAAGCAAATGAAGCTTTCAGGGACTCCATCTGCCAGTAACAACCCAAACTACAGCATTCAGCCAACTAACCAAACAACCAAGTAACAAAAAAAAAAACTAGTGATTGAACTAACCAATCAACCTAACCTGATATATTTTCATAATTATATAATTTATTATATGTGTTATCTATTTGATCTGAGCTTTTAATTAATTAATAACCAACACCTAATACATATCTACCACTCCTAGTGACAAGGTAATCGTGACAGCTGGATGAGGAATTAACTTTACTCATGCTGTTTGAATTAGGAAGTTATTTTTTAAGTGACTCGAAAGAAAAAAACCGGTTTGAAAAAAAAACGGTTTGAAAAAAATCCCGGTTTATTTCCTCATTTCAGACCAGTGAACACACACAAGCAGGAGGAGTGAGTCAGGAAACCCCGGGGAATACTCAGGAATGAAAGACGCAGAAAGAGGAGGGTGGAGAAGAAAGAAGTGAAGACGAGGTTAAGAAATTAAGAAGTGATGAGGGTGAGAGAGGTCAAGTGGCAGATGATTACAGAGGGAGATATACTGTGCTTGGTTATAGCATAAATACATATTAATGAAAGATAGAGTGGAGCATAATTAACAATAAACATAATCTGTGTTTTAATAAGGCTGGTAATACTATGGGGCATTTCATTTGCATGTTGAATCCACACACAAACATGAGTGTAGAGGTTGTTTTTTTTCCCTGCACCACAACACATTTCATCAACAATGACGGCCAGATTCCAAGGACACCGCAACAAATTAATTGTAGTGAATTATACCCAGAGCAGAAGAATTGCACTCACACCTGCCTGTTGTATTTGTTGTTAAGATCATATCAGTTTTAAATATAACCTTGTTCACTTCTACTAATGAGGTAACCCACTCCTTAAGAGGATGAACTCAGTCTTTAACGTTGTTAGAGTTACAGATAAAACATGAATAAAACTTTGGATCCATTTTTATATCTGTCTGCTCACAATTAGCTAAACTGAGCAATCACAACTCAGAGATGCTCACCTTACTCGCCAGATAATTATGCAACTTACTCTCCTATTAAACCAAAGAGGTGCTCACTCTGCACAATGAAGAAGAGTTACTCACCTCGGCATAGTGAATGCTTAAAATGACCTCAGTGGCAGGCTGTGCATTTAGCATTGAAATCCCATCCTCAGATGATGCAATTAATATGTATGGGAAACAAACAAAAAAATGATGGTGACATCTTAGCGAAGGTTACTTACTCCATCCTGAAGCGACACCAAGGTGTAAACTTTACACCCTTCAATCAAAATCAAACACACTGGAAGTTATAAAATCTATATTAATTCAATGGAATTAAGTATCTACACCCTAAAAAAAAAAATCTGAATTTCATGTTGTTCTTGGACTTTTCTGAATATTCAACCTTTCAGAGGTATGCTGTTCAGTGTTGGGGTGAACACTGTCAGCTGTCCCTGGGGTGACAAGCTAAGTAAAAACATTTTAAGTAATAGTGTGTATAGTTAAGCCCATTATTATTCATAGGTCTGGCCATAATCCTGTGATATTAACATGTTTCTTTGGATTAGAATCAATGTTAACTTGATACTGAAAGAATCATGACTTGAATCTAAGAGAGAAGCTGTGGAGGAAGCTGAAGATTAGGGTGATGGAAAGGGGAATGTCCAAACTCAAAGATTTGGAGCTCATTGGTTTGATGGTATGATTACTGTAACGATAAAAAATAGATTAAAAAAAAAAACTTCCTTTACATTTGTATCTTCTTAGACATTTCTTCCTTAATTTCTTTCAGAAATAATCTTTCAGAATCTTGGCTGAAAAAAGAAATATTTTCTATCTATATCTTCCAAGGGTATGACTCATTCTGGGCTTAACTCTATGTGCATGAATTAGTTATATAAATCTGCACATCCATTTGAGGACATCTGTTTAACTTTTATTTTAATGTTATATTCATGACTGTTGCTCAGGAAATTCAAAACCTGGAAAACAATCTAAAACACATTTGAATACAACTGGACTTGCATTAAGCAGCAGACAGCTTTTGTTTGCAGTGAGAGGATAAACATAAGGCGCTTTGGAGAGATATTTCCCTTTGGAGCTGACAGGGTGCAAAGTAGTAAATATTGGACTTAGAAGGTGAAGAAATGTCAGTGTCATAAAGGTGCACCTGGAAAATGGAAGCTGCTTTTCTCTGGAAGTGCCCTTGATAAACAAGACCATGACAAACTGCACAATGTTTCACAGTTGGACGCCACCATATCTATTTTCATTTTGAAACTGTCAGTCAAATTGTGAAGGAGCATATTATGTTCCAAATCTAGCTGAGCAGGTTTGGGGCCCAAGTTTTTAGGTTTTGCCACAGATTTAGGTTTACTTTAACAGGGAACATGAATGTACTGAGATTTCAGTTCATCTGCTGTTTAGCGCCATCCATCTTCTCATCAACTCTGACCAGCTTCCCTGTTTCTACTAAGGAAAACATTCCCACAGCATAATGCAGTGGGAATGCTACCGCATTGCCAGTAGTAATGATGTCTTCAGGGTTTTGGGCAATGTTTATTTTTCACCACACATACATTCTGCTCAGAGTACCTAATTTTGTGTATGTTCATTGCATACAATCTCATTAAAATACACAAAAGTTCATGGTTGTTCAAAAGTTCAAGGGTGCTTTTTAAGAGTCCATTGAAGTTTCTGATGTTTCTTTCACTTTAAGCCAGCTTGGTAAGTTTTTAGTTATGTTTTGTTTTGTTGCTCTGTGTTTTCTACATCTATAGATTTTCAGTAAGAGCATATGTCTGTGATTCTACCTTGAGCTATTTAAGTTGTGCATTTCGATTGTGTTTATGTAACACTCTTTGAACAGCTGAGTTGAATCTAGATTGAGCTTGTGTTTGTGTATCGGTGTGTAGGTGTTTGCTGTACAGTAAAATCCTTTGAGTCCATGTTTATATAAGAGCAGCGAGTGTTTCTCTGTTCTGTGGCACCGGGGAAGCCCTTTTCCACCCACATTTGCCTGAAGTCCACACAAAAAAAAGCTACGAGATCCTTCGCCTTGAATAATGAACACAACCTTTTTAATTTGGCATCATAAATATTGCATCAATGTTCTGGCATGAATGCATTTTCCCTGCCTGTAATCTGTCCTTATTTGCTCAAAGCAGCAACACAAACAGCAGAAAGTCGGGAATTCAGTGAGGACATCGCTGCTCATGTTTGATCCTATATTTTTACTCACAGTACGTGTGCGTACTGCATCGCTACGTTTGAATTAAAACACTGTGTTGGAGCAGTGAGGTCAGTGAATGATGCTTGTTTTACCTGAGATCCATCAACTGAAGATGTTTTTTTAATCACCAGCCTCACGGCTGTTATAGTTTTTGGGAAGGCTTTTGTGTGCATCTGTGTGTGTGTGTGTGTGTGTTTACTTTTGTAATTAGGCTGCTGGTTTCTGGGAAAAGCCCAAGGGCTAACCTCCACCCACTCATTGTTTCTGGATACCTGTGTGCATCACCGCCTGCCTCTCCATATCTGTGTGCGTGTGTTATGTTCATCCCTTGTAAAGACAAAAGCTGTTGGATTTCAAAACGCTCTGTCTTTCTCTTATCTTTCTCCCCCACATCTCTTTCTTCCTTTCTCTCTGACGTTTTTCAAAATCTGTATCAGCGTTTTCTTTTCTGTGTTTCACAACCCAAAGGCACAGATGAGCCTCGATATCTGTTGCCTCACCACCAGCCCATGTATTGTGCAGCTCAAGCATGTGAGGAGGTGAGTGGGAAGGAGAACTGGTGGCAACTCTCAAACACCTGCAGAGACTTTTACTCAACATAGAGCAATTTTACCCCCATATTTCCAGTGCATGTTTGGTACTAGAAATTGACACAGATCCTACTTCCAGGATAACAAGGAAAAGATTCACCTCTGTGTCAAATGTTTTGTCTTTCCTCTGATCTTTGTTGCTTCTTGCCAAACCACACACTTTCATTTGGATGATTCACTCGAGAAAGAAACTATCAGAAAGAAAAGGGTGAGTAAAGAACCAATTAGGTTGTTAAAGCTTCAACTATAAGCCAGAAAAAGTGATTCATTCCAATGACTAATTAAATGGTTTTGCCAGGCACAGTGATCAGTTAAAATATGTTTTGGTCATATTGGACCAGATTATGTTCTCTCAGTATTTCACTAGCTTGTCTAAATTTTATGCTGCAATCTTTAAACATGCTTCAACAGCGGACATTTGTGCAGTGATTGTGTGCAGAGGTCATTATGATTTGATGTATTCCTTGTAGTTTCCCAGGGAAAATCTGTACTTGCTATTTTCAGGTCTGTCTAATGTGTTCTGTCATTGGAGCAGCACAACTGCCCCACACCATCATACTACTGCTACCGTGCTTGACTATCACATGTATGACTTCCACTTTTGTCTTTTCAGTCCAAATGGTATGTTTACTGACAGTAAAAAGATCAGTTATTTTCAGTTTCTAGTCACCAGGCAGCATTGATTAAGCTGCAAATCAGCTGATTTTGATCACAGATCAATTACTTCTTTTAATCTCAATTTACTTTCAGTATAATCTGCATTGTAGTCTTGCATGAGTCTGTGGTATAGCATATTTACAAGTGCAACCAAGTTGCAGTGGTTTACAGATGCTGTCAAATATAAATGCAGAACACCTGAATAATTATCCTACAGTGCAGTTTGATCAGCTGAGTCAGTGTTAAAGTTTTTGTACAAAACTCTCAAGATAGATAAACTCTGCCAATATATAAAGACTGAGATGTCCTTAGATGTGATACGATTCACTAAAACAACTTCATACATCCTAAATCTTTGAGTTCATACAGTAAGCTCCTCCTGACACCAAAAAATCTCCTATTTGTTGTGATTTCCAACAGCATGTGAATTTTCTCTGATATGTAACAAAATTAATACAACTGTGAAGTACTGCTGCTTGCAGAACAATAAGCAGGAACTGCAACATCAGAGACCGACTCCTGAAACGCCAGAGGAGCCTCCAGCTCCTACGGCTTCGTGTCGTATAACAATATGCGCCCAGATTGTTTTCCAATCCGTTCTCTTCATCCTTGAGTAAGCAGTGGTATGCCAGTGTGTGGAGTGATACTGGGTGTGATGTGTGTGTGTGTGTGTATGTGTGTGTGGGTGAGGTAATAAGTAGAGCCTGTAAGTAGAGTGTGGTGGGAGGAAAGGTGCTGGATGTTACTGGATGTGGAGTGGGAGGCAGGCTGGCAGAAGAAGGGCTCTCCTAGTTACTGTTGCTCTGTGGGTGGCTACCAGCATCCAGGCTCTCCTCTCTGCTCATGACTCTGTCGCTGGGCTGAGGGGGCGATGGACGGGACTTCCTCTATGTCGCTCAGATCCACGCCCCCTTCCGGTGTCTCTCATCCCTCCCTTGTGCGTTTTAAAATGTTTTCCTGCTCATACAATCTTTCTCAATCTTTTCTACATTGATTCTCTGTGCGATGTGGCCTTTCAGTTCAGCACAGTTTTTCTTCCCTTCCTTAGGTTGTCTCCCACTCTCTAGTTTTCAGATGATATTTAAAAACTTTACTCTGAGTGGCGGAAAAACTCAGGGTCAGACGTTTCTTCTGTTTAAAACTTCTGCTCATGAAAAGTTTTAAAAATCAGTCTAAAGAATCTCAATTACTGGAATTACAGGGAAGAACAAAGAAAACCCTTTTTAATAAGTGCCTTAGTTGGCATGATATCTAAGTTATCAAGCCATTCTTAAGATATTAAATAACAGCAGCACCGCAGTAGACATGTAAAGACCCTTATAATAAATTATCATTTTATTTCTGTAGTGTGATCTCCTTCAAATCCTGATCTGGGATCTTTCTGGAGGGAGTATGCATGTTCTCTCTGTGAGTGCCTGGGTTCTCTCTGGGTACTGCGGCTTCCTCCCACAGCCCAAAAACATCATTGTTAGGTTAACTGGTCTCTACATTGCCCTTATGAGCGTGTGCTTGCGTTGCCATAGGATGGACTGGCAACCTTCGTATACCCCACCTCTCGTTCAATGACCAATCACTATAAAAACTAGAAAAACTGTGTCGTCACATTGTGTGTGTGTGTGTGTGAGAAAATAGCCCTGCTACAGAGCTCTGCAGTTAAACAAGATTATTTCATTATTTCAAAACAAGACATCTCATTACTAAAGTGATTATATGATTGCTGTGAAGTTAGCACTATTAGGGGTGTTCCAAAAGAATCGGTTATCATAAAAATCCCGATTTTCATCAGAACTGATTTAAAATATCCCAAAAACATTTAAATAAAACAAATTTGCTGTCTTTCGGCCTCCACTTCGTAACTATGCGTGGCGTTCTGACGTCACCACGCAGAAGCGAGGGGGTTGTGAGTTAATGCTGCTGCACACTCATGTACGGCAGGTGGCAATATGCACCTTGAAGTTACTTGCGATCCGCAAATAATAGAGAAAAGAAGAAGAAAGAGTAAGGGATTCAGGCTTGTTTTCAATGGGAGAGTTTTTCTGCCATAGTTTTCGTTGAAGGAAAATATTTGGACTAATTTAGTTTTTTACCGAATGCCCCGGAAGACCGAGCTTGAAATGAGCTTCACCATGTGCAAGGTTCGCAAACTGAAGATTGCGTAGCTACGACAGGAGCACCGGATATGGATGGAGCCGAGAACAAGCTACAGCTGAGTCAAGATACGCCATGCATACCGAGAACAAACTACAGCTGAGTCAAGATACGCCATGCATACCGAGAACAAACTACAGCTGAGTCAAGGTACGCCATGCATACCGAGAACAAACTACAGCTGAGTCAAGGTACGCCATGCATACCGAGAACAAGCTACAGCTGAGTCAAGGTATGCCATGCATACCCAGAACAAGCTACAGCTGAGTCAAGGTACGCCATGCATACCGAGAACAAGCTACAGCTGAGTCAAGGTACGCCATGCATACCGAGAACAAGCTACAGCTGAGTCAAGGTACGACATGCATACCGAGAACAAGCTACAGCTGAGTCAAGGTACGACATGCATACCGAGAACAAGCTACAGCTGAGTCAAGGTACGCCATGCATACCCAGAACAAGCTACAGCTGAGTCAAGGTACGCCATGCAGACCGAGAACAAGCTACAGCTGAGTCAAGATACGCCATGCAGACCGAGAACAAACTACAGCTGAGTCAAGGTACGCCATGCATACCGAGAACAAACTACAGCTGAGTCAAGGTACGCCATGCAGATCCAGAACAAGCCACAGCCGAGTCAAGGTACGCCATGCATACCGAGAACAAGCCACAGCTGAGTCAAGGTACGCCATGCAGACCGAGAACAAACTACAGCTGAGTCAAGGTACGCCATGCAGATCCAGAACAAGCTACAGCTGAGTCAAGGTACGCCATGCAGACCCCCGGCCCCTCACAGCTGTTTTGTGTGATTGGTCATAAGGTTGTGGCCGCGTTTTATAAATAAATGCGCTCAGACACCAATGTTGATATTCCGCGACATGACTAGTGAACGTTTTTCCAACACAGTGAGGATTTGTGTAATTTTTTAAAACGACTCTTCACTAAATACCTACAATGCCGTGAAGTGGCTAAAAACTACGGGATGAAAATTGCTTAGGTTGTTGTCCAAGGAAGGCTATTTCAAGAGAGGCGCTGCACTGTCTCTGTCTCTTCCTAAAAACAACGAAGAGAGGGAGCATGGATTAATATTTAAAATTTAAATATGTAACACTAAGTCTTCATTTGTCATTCTACCTTGCAAAGCAGACAGGGTTAGGTCATGAGCACAGCATTAAAGATAAAAAAAATAATAAAAAATCCTTATGAATAGTTTTTGTGACTCAGAAATCGATGGCTCCATCAATCGTAGTTAAATCGAATCGTGAAATAGTAACCAGTTCACACCTCTTCTGTATATTCCCTGAAAAGTAAGCCGACTTTAAATGTAAGATTTCCTAGTCCAGTATTTGCTTTTTGACAGACAGAAATGGTCTCAAAAATGTGAAACAAGTTTTTCCTGCAATATATTCAGTTTCATGCTATTTATTTAAGTTTTGCTTTTATGGTTTCATGCTTTAGTAGAAAACCACTGATACAATATAATAACGTATATTGTTCCTCAGTGGGGAAATACTGACATTGGGTCCCTTTCAGTTTCCTTTCCTCACTCACAACTTCCACGTTAAAGATTGTAGTGTTTCTGTTATATTTTGCTGAATTCACTGATTGATAAAAAGATGGAATTTTATTTTCTGATCTGTTGTGCAGTCACCAGTTTCTCTCAGTCAATCATAAACATTGTCCAGTTCCAGTCATTAGTCAGTTTCTGTCTACGTCTACTCTCTGGCCAGGCCTCCAACACGCACTCAGATTTTGTAACAAGATGGGGACAAATTGCCGATTTCAAACTTGAGATCATTGTCCTGCTCTCTTATCTCTCGCTCGAAAATGTTATAAACCTCTTGCGAAACAAGATATTTCTCTAGTTCTAAAAGACTCAGTTTTATGTGCTTTTTCTCCCCCCATCTCTTCCCGCTCTCCCTGATTTATCTTTCTATCTTTATTGCTGTGTCCGTGCGTGTGGTCAGCTGTTCTTGGCGCTACATTGCTGATGTCAGATTGGATAGTCTCAAAGCAATAAGGCTGTAATCTGTTAAAAGCCCAGAGGTTTCTAAGTGCACACAGACTATCCTTGTCTCTCCTCGTTTCTCTTCTATGTCCTCCCTCGTTTTACCTAAAAAAAGACCGATCATATTGCCTTCAAAAGGATCCTTTTCAAGTGGCAAAGCTCTCCTATGTCCTGCACACATCCCTGATCCATATGTGCATCTTCACCTCCACATGTGCCCGCGCACCACAGGATGTTACTCCACACCTCCTGTCTTTATGAAGCTGAGAATTATTCCACCATAGGTAATCATAACTTGCCATACCTGGGAGTCATACAAATACACTTTGTTCCCCTCTCACTAATAATGTGTATACAGTGATCTAATATAGAGGCTACATGGCAGGGCTTGATAGTCCTGAAACCAGAGGGAATATTCAGTGACCCAATGCTCTTTTTAATCTCCTGACTGGATCGCTTTCTTTTTTTTCTTTTGTCGACATGAGCAACATAGGACACAACTGTAGTTTATTTCCCTCATCTTTTTGTGTGTTTGTGCTGAGGCTTCTCTTCAGAGAACAGAAGCATAAAAAAAATGTCTTCAAGGCAGAGCGTGCAGAAATAGAAGTGCATCATGTTGTTCAGGCTCCAGGTGAGTGTGAAGGGAGGACTGGCAGACAGACAGGAGAGCAAGCTGCCCCTAAGCTAATACTTATATAACAATATGTCTGGGGTAGATGGCACACAAAGGATCCATACTACTGTTGGTCAACAGTAGAGTCATTTAAATCCCGGCCTGTAGGAGCTTGATGTGCTGATTTGCATATGCATCCCACAGTTTTTTTTCCCACTGCATCAAAAGTTTGGGAGAAACTTTTGCTGATCACAGTTCTCTGAAAGTTTCCAGTCAGAAGCTGCAGCGGCACGAACAGGCCTGCGTTGCTGTTTAGACTTTCTTTTGCTTTCTTCAAGCTGTCTCTATAGCAACTACTGTAGGCAGTTGCTGTGGTAATCAGTAGCTGTTCCTGCCCATGGCATCATTAAGTGTTTGAAGTTTTCCCAGAGGTGCTCGGCTAAAAGGGTTAAACTCCACATCTTCCCCGATCGCTGTGTTCGGCGGTGTACATATTTGTCTCTTTGAAGTTTCCCTCAGAAAGGGTTATCTGGCGTCTGGGTCCATCTGGAGGTGTTTGGGCTGAGCAAGCGAAGAGCTGCAGTCTGACATTGACGCTAAAGCCAAAGGAATAGGTCAATGTGTCTGCTGGTTTGTATGTGCGCCACACAAATGAGATGCCCAGTGCTCGGCGCAGCGTGGCGCCCGGGGTGCCGCAGTGTCAGGAGCCATTAGCTAAGCAGAAGCAATGTGCACTGACACCAGTCAGAATGGCAGATGTCCACACGAGTAGGCAGGGTGGCACATGGGGACACGGGACGGGACGAGCCAGGGCTGGCTGTTGGAGACTGTCCCCTCTGGATATGGCAGGAAGCAGACAGAGGTGTTTCTACCATGGGTGGCAGGCTGCATCCTTCACCACTTTACATCTCATAAACTCAGATTCATATAAAAGGCTGACAAATTTTATTATGAGCTGATATTGGTGGTGGTCTGGTGAAGCTGTGTGCGTTTTCTTGCAGTTTATTTTAACTGTGAGAACTTTTTGGTCTCCAGAAAAAGCTGCTGTCTAGCTAAGTCATAACTAAGTCAAATCGTTCCTCATTCAAATGGTCGCACATATGAAGAGTCATTGGCTCTCTGGAGTGTACGCTACACCACCAGGATGTTTAGAAAAACAGAAATATTCTGTATCGTTTGTGAATGGTTCCTCAGATTTTCAAAGAAGGCATTAAAAAAAATATTGTGCTGTATATGTGATCCAGTGATCATTGGAGTGACAAAGTGGCCCACTGCGACATGTTGATTCTCTCTTTCTGTTCTGGAAACCTCAACAACAATGAAGACATATTTTGAGTTTTTCAGATTACCTTGGTTCTGAGGAAAAGGTAAACTCTGTGAAAGAAGACAAGAGCTACAATCATTTAGCCTGGAACTGCTTTAGTCATTCTCAGGACGTTCTTCCCACTTGCAACATTTCCAGCATTAAAGGTCGCTACTGGTGAAGTTATTTAGTTTTCTGTTTTTGTTTCTTGTTTTAGAGATTTATTTATCAATTCTTAGCCCTTACACAAGTGTGATTGACAGCGCTAAGACCTTCAGGCTCTGATTGGTGGAACGGTGCATTTCTGCAGAGAGCAATGGTAGCACAGGGAGGAGGTGGATAAGCTTATTTTTATGTTTTTTCAGAATATCTGTCTCAAACTATACTGTCACAAAATGGTGACAGTTTAACCAATATGTAAAAAGCAACTTTTAAAAAAAATAAAAGTTACATATACTGTAGCTTTAATCACATATGATTGAGTGAAGGTATGAACATGATGATCGTGGTGGGGTTACTACGCTGTAAGTGAACAGTAAAATAAATGTCCTCATAGGAATGGAAGCACAAAAGTGAGCGAGGGAGTGAGTGACAGAATGTATAAAAGTGCATTTGTGCTCCTGTCAAGACTGACAGAAAAAACAAATTGTCTTCACCAAATAAGTCGGGTAGTGTTGAACTTGCTCAAAGTGTTACCATCAAGCCCAGCTGCAGATCAGAACTGCGACTAACTTCCAGAGTCTTTTCAGGTTCAAAGAGTTTTTTTTAATGCATCATTTTGGTGTCAGCCAGCACTGTTGCAATAGTTTAATTTGTAATTTCCTTGAACTTGTTTTAAGTTTAAGGAAAGATGCATTACTGGAATTAAATGTGGTTTAATTGCAGGTTGGGGTTATTTTGGAGAAATCTGACTTTATGGGACACTAAAAAACATGTTAAAAAACATAATGTAAATTACCAGAGTAATTTTGCCCTGTGTTCACTATTGCTTAGCCAAGTCATCTGTAGTTTCTTTGTCAGGTCAGATTTAAATCAATTTATTATAATTTTTGTGGCTACTAAATAGCATACCATGCAGCAAGACATCGATAGCAGTGCAAAAACTCATTCAATAGATTTCCACCAATCCTTTGCCTTCCGCTTATTCAACATCCAGTTGCTGGGGCAACAGGTTGAGGACTGAAAACCATAGATCTCAATAGAAAACGCTCATGCATAAAAGCACAAAAGAGATCAAATATAATCTATGTGCAGTAATTTAAAGTGCTAATGTTGGCAGCAGTTAAGAATTTTGTTAAGTTGGTGGTTCTGCTTTTGACGTTACAGTACTGTTTGCTTCATTACAGCAGTTCAGAGAGTTCATGGAGAAAGGAATAAGGATGACATTATTCAGATCCTAGTTCCTGGAATAACTCTGAAATAGATCCTAGACAGAAGATTGGGGCAATCTCAATGGCATCTAAATGTGCTCTTGTTTGCAGCTGGAGTACCAAACTGATGTACAATAAAATCTCAGATACAACTCTGTAAAATATGACATTTGTTTTTAGTTTCCTCATAAATTGGCCCATATTTTCAGACTAAAGTTATGGTATTCAAGTAGGTGACAACATCTACCATATTGCTGGTGATGCTCTGGTTGTGAGCTCCAGAGGTTGGCCATCATCTCCTTCATTTTATCCACCTGGAACAGCCAGGATGTTGTCTCCACACCAGGCCTTGTTCATTTGACCTCATCTCTGTTCATTGATTCATTGTTTCTATGAGTGAGTCGATTTACTATAACTATCTTCAGTTTAATCATTGGACTTTCTTCATTTTTAAGAGCACAGCAGTGTGTTAACCTTATAAAAAGCAATGAACTGAGCACACAAACTCTCTGTGCCAAGCATGATGGCACTATGGCTGTTTCCTTCAGTGTAGAATGAGTATTTCTTCACAGTCAACAATTTGAGAATCTGTAGAAAAGAGGGAGAGTTTAGACCAGGCTTCAGTATTGGAGAATGACTGTCATGAATGAGAGTATTAATTAGATAATTAAATAAGATGATTTCTGGACGTCTTGGGTTCATGGTTTGTTGGGTAAATTCACTTGGTTCTAAAAATGTAGATGTCTGTCATGCTCGAATAACCAATGAAGATGCACATTTTAGCTCCTTGCATGCTCATAATATGATTAAATAAAATTTGCAATGCTTTCCAACTGGGAGACAACTTTACATGCCACTTGAAACAAAAGCCAAAGCACCGACTGGAAGTCGTTGGCCAGACTTGTCCCAGGAGTTTGTGTGAGAGGTGAATTTAAGGAGTTTTGGGTGTACTTATATAAGCGCTGGCAGAACCTTCCTGTCTATTCTCCACGCTCCTCATCTCCTCTCTTTTCATCCTTCTCGTGCTAGAGATTACCTCGATTACTCTGGCAAGACATCAGAAGGAAAACGGGGACGAAGAAACCAAAGAATTACTGTTGCATGACTGAAAGTGTAGCTTTATCATAGCCACAGGGCGAGTGTTATTTTATAGAGTGGAAGATACTTTGGTTAAACAATGAAACATTGAATATTCTGCTATTTTTTTTCTTCACGATGCTAGGAACTGGACTGGCAGCGATGATGAGTGCAAATGGCACCTAAACTGTGCAGTTCATGAATAAAGTATCTATTTAAGATCAAGCATAATGCAAACTCAGCTGACAGTCTGTTCAGAAGATCAAGTCGAAGCAGATACATGGCTGTGAGGCTGTATCTCAACAGATGACATTTCCCGTTCCATATTGTTTTCCATCTTTAATTATGAATCCAAAAAGCGAAGCGCCCTCCTTTGTTGTTCCCGCTTTTACACACGCAAACACACACACACCCCGACACACCAACACATCATCCGAAGAGATTGGCTCATGAAACACGTCTAATCTGCTAATACTGAATGAAGAAAGCCCATCATCTCGCTAAGACTTAAGACAAGCCTTCCTCTCCAACTCCCACCTGCCCCCCCACTTTACTCGTCTGTCTTTGTTTTTATCCCTGATGGAAATAGCAACACATAGGCCACTGTGTTTGTCTTTAACATGCCACGCAGCTAATCCTGTGTGAAGCTGGAGGGATCTCTTCAGCTACTCTTGTCAGCGATGATTTGTCAACCGCAATCTTTTCATTTCCTCTGTAAGCTGACACCATCGCGTCGCCGCGATAATGTGATAGAGGCGAAGCTGGATTGAATCTGAGCCGGGCTGCCTGCTCTGCCTGCTGCACAAGTGGAGGCTTTGTTGCAACTGTGGCTTTAAGAATAAAAAGCTCAACAGTTTAACAAACAAGCCAGCCAACGGGGGGAAAATTGTTGACTTAAATGTGATGTTTTTGAAGATGCAGATGGAGAGAGGGTGTGTGTGTGTGGGGGGGGGGGGGAACCCAACAACAACAAACCGCATTTAATCATGCAATTGTTTGAAATATGGGGGACAAGTAGTGAAGGTAATTAAAGATTCCAGCCATGGCTGCCTCGGCAGTGAGCGAAAGAAGCAAACAACAATTAAAAATCTTCAGTAGGGACGCCCGGCTTAAAGCGAGCAATCATGTCCAAGATGTTGGGCCTAAATGAGGATGTTGTTTTCTCTTTTCTCTTCTGTCAATCTGCTGCCGGGAAAGCGATTTCCTCCTGAAGAGCGGCGGCCGGGGCTAAAAGCGTGTTTTAATAAGCGCACTGACACATCCATCTTTGTTTCTGAGAGATAAGTCACAAGCAAAGCATCCGGGGCTCGCTGGAAGAATGCCCACCGCTGCGTATCATTTGAATGTGCTTAGGCACACAAAAAAAACAACAACATTCAAGCACACATGCATACATACAGAGGAGCTGTCACCCCAACTTAAATCCTGTTTATCACCAAACCATTGGAGTTTTTTTTCCCTCAGAGCCGAAGGTGGTTGGCATGTTCACTTTATGCATCCTCAGAGATTAGCGAATTCAACCTTGCTCTGTTCCCACTGTGTCTCCCTTTTAAGTCTTCTCTCTCATACTCCCCCTTGCTCCTCTTCTTCACATCACCACGCTGCATTAAATGTGTCTTTTTTTATTTGTTTATTTATTTATTTGTTGTTTTTCATCTAGGAGGGGAGGAATAAAAAAAAAAACAGAAGTCTCAGATACCTGGGACTTATAGCTGGCTGGGGTTTGGCAGCTGTGCGTGTGATTGAGGAGCGTGACAGAAATGTCCTCATTAGGTCTCCACAAATGCTGTGAGGAGGAGGGAGCTGAAGCACGAAGGGGGGAGGAGAGAAGAGGAGAGGAAAAAGAGAGAGGAGAGTAGAAGGGAGGAGAAGAAAGAAGAAGAAGAAGAAGAAGAAGAAGGGGGGTAGGAGGCGAGGAGAAAGGAGAGAAAAGTTTGCGAGCTTTTGACACTTGGCGCCTTTTATCTGCATGGCGTCTCAGGGTTTAAAGTTATGTATGCTCTAAAAGATATGCGTGCACAGGCGCGAGTTCACACTATTCCCTACTCTTTTTTTGCTCTCACGCACACACAAGAAGTCAGAAAGTGCATTGGAGTAACTCTGTCATTATTATACACTATTAATTAAAGAAAAATAATAGAAGCCCGATGAACTTCTGTTCAGCCTAATTATCATGTCTTTGATACCGAATTGTGCAGAAAAGGAGTGCAAGTCAGAGCAACACGGAGGATCAGACAGGGACGGAGTTTATACTGCATCCCAATCTGGCTCCTGTAACCTTTACCTTGAAGTCAAAGCTCCGTTTCTTCATTATGTAGTAAAATGAGGCACACTGAGACGGAATAAGAGATGGAGTCGGACTGCAGGGGTGATAATGGGGATGTAGGTGCACAGCAGCAGCAGGGGTTGAAGGGGTATAGAGAGAACTGTTGCTCAGGGGAGAAAAAAAAAAAACAACTGAAACAACAAACAAACAACAATCGTCTGTTTTATCTCCCCGCCTTTTTCTTCCAGATCTCGTCCTCCGCTAGCGTCTAGTGATCTCTGAACTCCACGCCAACTCCCCTGCCGCCTTGTTTACACTCTGCCGCCGCCGCCGTGCGCTCGGCGCGTTGATCATTAACATCATTATGTGTCTGTGATGCGGCGTGCCGAGTCACAAATCAGCTTCCATCCATTTCTGCCAGTCTAATGATGAGGCTATGTTTGCGGCGTCTCCTTTCTGCTCCCAACGCCTCGACTCCCGTTGCTATTAGGAGCGCCGGCAGACGCACACCTGTTGTCGACGCTGAGGCTGGGAATTCACAGGAGCGTACGCAACAGGGCCGTGGAGAGGCGTTCAGCAATCAATAAGATTTTGAATAAGTCAAACGGGGAGCGAGATGGAGATGTTCAGGAGGGAAAAAGTAAGAGTCAAAGCGATGGCGGAGAGGGAGAAATGGAAGAGGATAGGAGAAAGTGGTGGCACAGCTGAGGTTGACACTAATGAGGAGCCTTTGTGATGGGTCCTGACAGAGGAGAAGAAAGCAGAATCCCCCCGACACCGATGCGCTGCAACACTCCTCTGCTTAATTGGGAGAGCCAGAGCTCACAACGAGGGTGTCTGTGCGTCAAAGAGAGTGCGCGTATCTGTTTTAGGAGGGAATAAGTGAATGTAAGACAAAGTAGAATCATATATGCTCACTTAATTAGGCCTACACATCGTGTGTTGATGTATAAATGTAAGTAATTGAGCTCATGTAGGTATTTGCAGTTCACTTCGTGTTCTCGGTAAGATCTTCACACATTTTTTTGGTCCAGAATTTCACGCTTTTAGCCGACGCTGGCACAGACGTGAATCTCAGAGCATTAAATGCACACTGATGGCTTTAAGGTTCACACGTCGGATATCTGCCGTCTTCTCACATTCTTTAAAAGTGTCAGGAAACCAGTGTTGTAAGCCCATCCTTTCGCCTCGCATTACCCACGAATGTGCTACACGCGTTACGGTGCTCACACATTGTCTCCGGCGGCAGCTTATGAGCACGGGGGGAGCGCGCGGCGACACTCGTGCGCGTGCAATTCACTTCAAACGTGGACATGAGAGGGGACGCGCTCCCATTGCTGTTTCCATCTTTGACTCTGAATCAATCATTTTTAATTTATCAGAGGGGATTTGTGTCATGAAGGCTGATGCCAACTCCAATAAGAGGGGAAAAAAACCCAACAACACAACAACAGTGGAGAAAAAGCCAGAGCAAATCCCTGCTCTGATGCGATTATACACACAACCAAATCAGAGCTGACTTGAATAGACACAGAACACAAAATCATATTAAGGGAATTTCGATGTGCGAGGCATTACATTGCTCTCAATCTCTGCTTTTTCCTCCTGTTCTTCCCTCTTTGACTTTCTTACTCCATTTCTTACTGACTTTTCTGTGCTAGTGACCTGAAAAATCCTCTGCCAGTGACTTTTACGCTGAGCTGATCTTCTGTTCTCTGCAACTAGTAATGGCGCTGTGTACATCCTACTGGGACAAACTCTCTTAGATGTACAAAGCCTTACATAGGTGCTTCTACGCTGTGGCACTTGTTCCTGTTTTGTCATGTTAAAATCATAAATTTAGATTTCTTTTATTTGAATCTAGTCTGTAAGCCAAAACAAATTAGTGCATAGTTGTGGAGGGGAGGAAAATTCTTTAGTTTCAGAAAGTGGCTGAATATGGATTCCAAACCAAGTTTTTAGGCCTGTGTCTCTAAAAGTATTTCTCGTATACAGACTTTTGCTCTTATTTGCAAATGGATAGAGAGCAACTAACAATTTTCAAGCTTTCTTCTATGACTTTGAGTTCCTAGAAACCATTTTATCTTGGGATCTGAGATGGCTTTCAGAAGACCTAGCAGATACATTACTTCCTCTGGCAAGTCAAGAAATACAACCTACCAAAGCACCTGCTGGTCATTTTCTACATCTTAGTTATTCAGTCTGTCCTGTGCATGCCCGTCACTGTGTGGTTTGGTTCATCCTGAAAAGAGGACAGGACCAGACCGCAACAAACAAGGTCTGCAGAGATGATCATTAGGGCTGATCTTCGCCCCCACACATGCTGGACACAAACTGTTTAAAGATCTGCTTTCAGGTCACATCAAACCTTTATTTTCTTTCTATATGAAATGGCTGCAAACACATGTACATATTGTTCCTTCATCCTTATTTTGTTTCGTCTAAACATATTTATACTTGAGTCTTTACGCTACCGTTAGAGTCAAAAAAGATATTTTGAGTATAATTATTCTCTGACCACCTTCTGAAGAAAACCATTCCCACAGTGGGATGCTGCTGCCATCATATTTTTAATGGTAATGGTGTCTTCAGAATGATGCCCACTGTTAGATTTTCTCCACACATTGCTTCTCTGTAGTTCCTTTTTTTGGCTGCTTGTCATTTTAGGTGGACAGTCATAATTTGTGCCATTATCATTTAATTTTCAGACAGTAGATTAGATTGTTCATTTCGTTTAGAGTTCAGCAGAATAAAGGGGTTTACTTTGTTTTGTGGACAAGTTCAAGCAGCGCTCAGTAGCAACAGACTGCAGCCAGATATTCCAATTTTCAACAATAGTTTAAATATATAAGAAGGAAGGATTTTAAATATAATCGAAACGTGTCCACAACAAAAGCTCTCACATGGTAATGTTTCATTTTAATGACTAAATAGCTTTGCGAGAAGCAGGTAAAAAAAATAAATAAAACGCTTTGCAATAAGTAATAGAGGTGAGTCAGGGAGAGAGAAGTATAGAGAAAGGGAGGATGGGCTATACAATATATAGAGAGAAGAAGCTGAAGAGATAGATAGAGTAGGGTTGTTATGTCAGAGGCAGTCGAGCTGCTCTCATCTTGCTATTATCTCAAGCACCCTCACATTACCATAATAATGGCTTTTAACCAAATGTAGCACTCTCCAAAGCAACACAGGCAGAAACTGTTTTAACCAAATGTAAAAGTCTCATTGGCGGTCTGAATCAGAGGGGCTTAACGTTAACATCACCATAGACTGACGAGTGCCTCTGTGGGAAGAGTGTGTGGGTTTGAGTGGGAGTTTCAAGCTGGATACAGCCTTGATCCTACTACATACAGTATAACGTAAAAAAACCAAACATTTTGTGTGCCATAAATGTTGATATGCATACATTTATCACTTTTGCAGCAGCAAATATGTGACAGCACAGCTTTAATGTTAATGATTCTGTATGCAGGAGTGTTTGCTCGAGCGTCCAAAATAAAACGTGCGTGGGTCTAATTGTGCATGCATGCATGCCGATGTGTCGTGCATAAGTGTGAGTGTGTGTGAGATCGTGAGTCAGAGTTGAGCTCCAGGTCTGGCCAGGTACTCTGCATGTGTTTCCCCGGTCCAGATGGCCTCTCGGCAGGCCTGGGCAGGGGCGTAGGGTTTCCTCCTGCCCTCCCACCCAGCCACTGCAGAAGGTCGGCTCGACCGTGCTGCCCGCCTGCCCTGCGACGCTGCTTTCCAGACCAACAGCTGAGGGGGGGGGGAAGAGAGAACCAGACTTAAAAAAAAAATAAAAAAAAACTTTTCTAGATGATACAGCAAATGACGACTGGAGATATTTTTCTCTTCCTCTGACACATCCTCAGTTTTTCTCTCTGCTTTGATCTCCTTCCTTCTGATTTCTCCTTTTCCGGCGTCGGTTTAGGTGAAGTGTCAGAATGTGTGTGAGTGTGTGAGGTGCCAGGGAGGGTGTGGAGACCTACAGATGGTCGGGGTGGTTCCCACTCAGTGAGATCTGGGTCAGAGCCCGCTCTCAGATTAGTCGGCCTCACTTGTGAAGCACCGCCCACAGGTATCTGGGCAGACCTGGATCTGACACAGAGGTTTTGTTTCTGCTACGAAGCGACGCCGTGGTAACACATTGTTTCTGTCATCTTTCAGGAAATGGGGATGTCACCCTCAAATCTGAGTTGTTGGGATAATACGGTGCTGTTAAGAAGTCTTCACCCCATTACAGATTGCTTGTTTTTGCATTTTGTTGTTTCAAGGTTTCATTTATAGCACCATTAAATATCAAAACATTTTTAAATGATTGCATTTATTAAGGGAAAACAGCTATCCAAATATGCTAACTTAAATTGCATCCCTTGTTAAATGGCGTGTTGACTGTAATTAACCACATTACGTCAGGTTACCTTGGTTCTGTTTCACTATGCACCCAGATGGAGTGTGGAGTGAACACCTACACACCCAGGCATGACTACTGCCTGGAGAATCAAAAATCACTTAAACAGAACCTGTCTGACAAGATGAAGTGTATAAATGATCTCAAAAGCAACACATCACACCTGAAGATGAGTAAGGAATTAACTTACTTTGCCATCACACCATCACCAACACAAATTGGTGATGTGTGATGATCTGGAGCTGCTTTGTTGCTTCAGCGTCTGGATGACTGTCTTCAACCATGAAATTCACTTTTAAATAGAAAAAAAATCCTGAAAAAAAAATGTCTGCCCATCAGTTTGTCATCTTAAGCTGAAACACTCTTGGGCTGCTGGACCAAGAGCGTTTAGTCCAATTGCCGAACTGACAGTGAGCGCATCAGCAAATCTGCTTCGGACTGATTAAAAAAAAAATATATATAAAAAATTAATAGAAGTGGTCTAGTCAAAGCCCAGGTTTGATTTTGTTTGAGGGTGACTTAATTAAAACATTTCTGCAAAGACAAGTAGGCCAAAAATTTGTTGGTGTAATGCCATTAAGCACTTCCTGTCAATTACCACAAATTCTTAATGGCAACTTTTGCCATGAGGGGTGGCATAACGAGGCTTAGGAAGCAAATACTAATGAATCTTTTGTGGTTATCTGAATTTTTTTTAAAGCAAAAACATTTTAATCTGGAAGGAAGTATATACCTATTATTTGCACTTCATGAGTTTTACTTTTTGAACTGAATTAGTGAAAAATAAACGGAGCTATTTCATGATCCTGTAATTTATTTAGATTGGCCTGTAATACACCTGTAGGGTTTAGGCTTTGATTTGTTCTAGTGAACTGTTGTCACGTGTCTCTCAAACTAAGCTGTTTTTTTTTTTTATCTATTACATCTAATTGCCAGATGAGAATGTCTCTCCCTGAATGCTAACATCCTTCCAATTTTCTGTCCAAGCTCTCAAATTTGACATTTAATTGTAATTTCTAGGGTTTTGTATTGTTACTTTTAAAAAGATAAATAAATAATGCGATTGAAACACTTAATGGGCTGGAAGGCAAGGGGTCAAGCAAGCCTCTCCCCTGGTTTGTTCTGTCTGTTCCATGAAAAGGTCAGAGATTTTACAGAAAATAGGTATAAAGAGAATGTTACCAAGGACAAGAAAATGAAAGCTTGAAAAGCCTGATAAATACTTAAGAAAAAGGCCACTCGTCACTGAAATGAGTCACCGCGGTGCATCCTAATGGTAGCTGACCAGGTTGGTGTAACTAAGAGCGGAAGCAGCTAACTCTGAACGGCAGTGGGGTTAATCAGTTGTCAGCACGTCTCCGGTGAAATACCTGCTCTCATAAACTCTCGGTACACACTGCGGCGCTGACCAGTCGGTAATCTGCGACGCGTAAGTGGTGGTGACAGGATGTATAGAGGGGTAATGTGTGTCTCAGTGTGTGCAGCAGCACCCTGCTGCTTTAACCCCCAGCATGCCATCACACACACTGTCAGCTTTCATCCTACACACACATTTTCATCTCCTTCACACACACACGTGAATATTCACTGCTACATGCACAGCCATGCGCACACGTTCGTTTACACCCGTTCTAAAGCAGACTAATGAATTAATTACACTCGCAGCCTGAGTGTTTGTGTGTATGGGCTGCTAATAGGAAGTGACAAGGGCTGCGGCGATGTACTCATCACTCCGGGCGTCATCCCCCCGCCTGGCGAAGCTTGACATCTCTATCTTTGTAGTGTGGTCACCTGTCATTCTCTGAGTTGCCTGTTAGCTAATCATTTATGCCGACACGTCCAACACACACACATGCACGGAAACTGTACACATGGCGCAAAGCAAGAAACAAGGCATGAAAACACAAGGAGTTAACTGTTGGTTTTTGATTCATAATTTGGTTTGATTTTATGCTTGGGTGCATAAGGGTGGCGGGTTCATGATCTCCGGCCACAGCCGGGTAAAACGAATAAAGCCTCTACAGCAAATTTGTGGCTTCTCGCCTCATTCATTATGTAAGAGGAGTAACAGTTCTCCTCCCTCTCCTCCTCCTCTCTCCTCTTGTTCTCACCTCCTCTCTCTCTCTCTTCGCCCCGTTCTCCCCTCAGCCCTCACCTTCTGTTCACCACCTGTATGGGAACAGATTCTCTCCTCTCCCAGCATGACACTTCAATCTGTTCTCCAGCAGATCTGAGTGTTGGCATTTTAATCTTATTTTTATATTTTACCCCCTCCATCCTTCCCCACCTCTCTCTCTCTCTTTCTCTTGTCTCCAGCACATATCTGTCTGCGACTGACAGGTCTGGACACCACCAGAGGTCAAATCTAAAAGGGTAAAGGTCTGACATTTGAGCTCAGAGCCAGAAGGGTTGATCTTCTCATGCAAGTGACGTTCTCCAGACAAACGCATGTATCTGTTTTGGCATTTTTGCATGCATGGTATTGTATGTGTATGGGCATTTGTGCCCAAGTGTTTGTGACCTTAAATAAATGGCTCTTACTACTTGCGTTTCTTCATATTTGACGTATGAGCTTGAAGAGCTTTGCAACTTTACTCCGCAGTCAATTTGCATGTCCATCATTTGTGCAGCGAGTAATAATTCTGCAATGTCAGGAGGAAACAAATGGATGACTTACAAAAAAGCTATAAAAGTAGAGATCATTAACAATCCCTGCCAGAGTGTGCATTGTGCTTGAATTGTTTCCATTTTGTCATGTTAGTTACAACTTCAGTGCACTTTGCAAGAATTTCGTGAGGCACACCAACGAACACAAAGTAATTTTCTTAATTTTGAGCTGGAAGGAAATTGATGCATTATAAATAAAAATCTGACATTAGTTAAAGGCATTTGTATACAGTTCTTTTTTCTCTAATGAAATTGCATTTCCTTTAATTAATAAAGAAATGTATCCTGTGTGTAATGTTATGTTTCAGTATCTACCCATGTTGAGTTGAACTCAATAAGACAAGAAGGCAAAACTTGAAACATGAACCATCAAACAGGATTAAAGGAGAGAAAAAAACTGTTAATCAGAAACTCAAAGTTGAACAGCCAGAAAAAACTGTTTTTCCCTACAAATATATTCACCCATCCTATCCTATGTACTGATATTCTGTTCATTTTGTGATTAGTGTATCTGTGTGGTTCTCTTGCCATTGATGGGATTCAGTGTTTGGTATAAAGTTCTGCGCTGTGGAAACTCTTTGAATAATTTGGAGGTATGCATCAGTAAGGCAGTTTTTTTTCCCTTCCACAGGTATGTAGGCTTGCTACCAAACTTGGAGCACTTGAGCTTCCTCGAGGTGGGGTTGGGACATTATGTCAGCGATGAAAGGGAAAAACTGTGCCTTGACTGTCTGTTGCACAGCAGTTCCTTAAGCTCCATCTGGATGTTTGCAGGTGAGCTCTCTCCAGCATAACCAAATGGATTATAAGACTGTGCCATATAATTTTCTTCACCTCAAGTCAGTGAAGTGTTGTGCGAACTCACTGTGTGTGCTCGATGGCACAGCAGCGTTTACTTGGTTTGTCATAGCTTTGCGATGTAGAAAGTGCCATAAGTTTTCTTGTTGCTTCAAAATATCTCCCTCAAGTGCAGTTTGAGCAGTAATGCGATGAGCTGTCGTTTCTGCTGCGGTGTTTTATTGCGTATGAAGTGAGATTGGTGGGAGCATTATACAGATGCACCATTAATAATAAGTTAATACAATTAGTTCTCGTTCTAGATTTGAGCCACAGGGCTTGGGCTTGACATTAACTGATCTGAACCAGCAGATGTGGCAAGCACAGAATAGGTCCATTGTAATTCTGGGGGAGCTGCAGGGATCAACAGCTCAGGTGGGAAATTTGCTGATTGACAGATTTGGATACTCAAATAAGAATGGCATTATAATTTAAAATTCTGGTATCTTAAAGAATAAAATCTATAATAACGTTTATATTTTACAATTTTTTAATTGTAAAAGAAATCAAGAAATTAGTTTTTTTTTACTAACAGAAAGCTTTGAATACCATTCACTACAGTAAGAAGAACACATTATAGAGATTACTCACAGATGGACATTTGAAAGCCTTTATTCCCATATACAATTAATGACATCAGGACATTTAAAATTAAAATATTAATATCAGGCCAATTAAAAAACAAAAGCGGAAATGTGGGATAGTGAAAAAAAATTTGTTTGACCTGCTTAAATGTTATTTTTGAAAGGTACTTTTAGTCTGATAAAGCGAGACTCATCAGAGGTATGTTTTCATTTATTAAATATGAATGTAGTGACAATATCTACTTTTTACTGTAGATTCATCAGTGACAGAGATGAGAGAAATGATGAGAGTTGATGAAAAAGCAGATGAATTACAGGATAATCTTTGAAGAAAATCTGTTAGAGGCAGCAGAAGATTAGGAGTAGGGTGAAAGTCAAAATACAACTAAACCTATAATGAATAGTCAAAATTGGCCTAGTCAAAGTGTGAGAGTATGAATATTTTCTGTAAGGCAGTATGTGCAACCTCTCGTAGTGCAGAGGTCTCAACAGAGGGCTGATGGTGATTCCTTGTCATAGATACAACTGATGACTTTTCCACTAATCTTGCCATTTCTCTCCCAATCCTCCCATTTTTCCTCAGTCTTTTTATAGATGAAAGGCTTCACACTTTTTCTGTCAATGGCCTGCAGTCATCTGAATTAAACATTGATTTTATCGGAAGTTTAGTCACTGCGTCCGTGACAACCGCCTGCCTCCTTGATAAACGTCGTGCCAACGTCTCATCGCAGAGGACCGGCAAGCTGAGGAGAGAAGGATGAAGGAGAGGAGAGAGTTAGAAATGTGAGGATGGCGACTGATGGGGGGAACAGAAGGTGGAGAAGAGATTTCAAGAGGATGACATTAAAAAAAAAGCAGAAGAAGATAGACAGGGACAGAGGGAGCCGTGGAGGGAGACAAGCAGAACACAGGGGGGATGAGGAGGAAGAACAAGGGATTCAGCAGGCAGCAATTAAGAGAGGAAAGACGGCTAGGAAGAAAGGCTCAGCGGTGGATGAGGCAGGGCTCACACAGAATAGAAAAGGGAAAGTTTTTGAAGTGCTGTTCAAATCTCTCTTTTGTTCCCGTCATTGTCCAACACCTGGCACAAGTCATCTTAGCGAAAGTCCGACCCTTTCCTCCTTGTGCCCAACTCTTCCTCACTCTTGCCATCAAAGAGACATCAGATCATCGTCAGGGTTACAGCTCAGGCCTCCATTGCTCTCCTTCATCTTAGATAATATGCCCAGCTTTAATATATTCCTCAATGGTTGCTGCTACAATGCTAGACAACACTATTCGTCTGCTAAACTGTCCACAATCAGTTCATCCGCTGAATTTATTCTAATGTTATTTTATGTGACAGACCAACACAAAGTAGTGCACAATTGTGAAGTAGCCTATTAGCCTAGCTCCATGCTACTTGGTCTTCTATTTGTTTTTTTGTTCACTAAATGTCTAAAAAAACCTCTGAGTCCTTTACATTTGATATTAGTTGAGACCTGGCACTAATTTGCTGTTTTTATTTAGTGGCATGAAACACTTTAGAAGAAGTTTTGAAGAGCATGACTTATTTTCTTTCCAATTGTCATTAATGTGATAGTCTATCAAATTAAAAAAACAATAAATTCAGTTGAAATTTGTGGTCGTAACGTGACAAAGTGTGAAAAGGTTTTAGGGGTATGAGACCTTAAATGCAAAAATATAAACAAAAACTGTTTCAGTTTCACATTCATAACCTCAGGTTTCAAAGAAAAGAAAAAAAAGGTTTCTGTGAAACGCGCAACTACTATAAACACAACATGCTGACCGCTTAGCTGGGACTCCATAAACTTTCATCCCCGTTCTGGGCACAAGTTTCTTCTTCCTCCTCTTCCGTGCTTTCTCTATCGGAGGTTTGTTGTTGGGCACCCTGAGGAAACGAGAAGATGAAAGTGAGCCGGTCTCTGGGGAGAGCTGGAGCTGAATGGAGAAGCCCTGTGCTCTCTGCGCTAGTCATCTCTGGGATGAGACATCTCCAGGGTGGGGTTCTCTGGTTCACACTTACCCTCCTTCATAGGCACATCGTACACATTTACACACACGCACATAAATACACCTTGAAGGAGATGGTCCCCTGTGAACTCTACAAATAAAACTTCCTGTCTTTGCTGTATTCACAGTCGAAGGGTGTGGTGGACTCGAGGGAAAGCAAAAAGTGAATTAAACACGGATAACAGCAAAAGTGCGTTAAGGAAGCAAAAGAAAACCGACGGGCTAGTTTTCATATAGAATTCATGAATATCCCTTCCCTCTCTGTTTCCCTCTGTGGCCCTCTGATCGCTCATAGAGGAGTTCCCTCACATGCATGGCCCTGGGGTGGCACAGCCCCAGCTCCCAGAGAGCATTGCTGCACTAGGAATACCTTCCCATGTGGGTCAATCCCTCCCCTTTATCTTTATCTCTCTCCGTATCCCCACGTCCCTCAGATCCCCCCCGTCTCTCTCTCCGGCTCTCTTTTTGCTGCAGTAGGTATGAATAATTAACTCTGCGTTTTCTCTCCTCTCATGTCAGGTCTCCGTCTGCCACCCCTCCTCCCGCCCTTCTCCGCTGTGTCTCTCGCAACGGCTGAAGTGTTATAACAGAAGTGAGTCATTTAGGAGAAGGAAAAGGCTGCAGATCAAGGAGAGTTGACTTCAGGTTGGAACTTGGCACGTTACATAAGCTGTCATGGTGTGTTATTGACTGATGGAGCGAGCAACAGAGACGAGGAACAGGAAAAAACAGGGAGAGAGCAAAGGTGAAACTGTGATAATGGTGTGTGGAATAAAAGTAGATGGAGAGGATTATGCTCGAGTTATGTGGAGCGATTCTGCATTAAAAGTGGTAAACGGTAAAGTAAGCCTGCCACTTTTCCTACAAAGAACTTAAAGCATTGATTGTTGCATGCAAGCATTTGTCACAGTAGAAACGAAACTTTAGTTTTGATAAAGTTGTTTTTTAAAAGTAATTTATGGATAAAGTTTGTGATTACGTGACTGATCCAATGTCTTATGAAAAAGTTCAGCACAATTTTTGTGAGATTGGAAGCCACAGTTTGCCAACTGGTGGAAATGATAAGACTATAAATTATCTAAATGATTGTACGAAGGTATCAATACGAAGGTTATAGAAGAAAGTCACAATATTATGTATACCCTGGTATCTTTCCACATGTTCACAATCACGAGTCTGAACTAAGAAACAGGGTTTCTGGAAATGACTTCTGGACAGAAGTAATTTATTTCTATTTCAAGCCTGCAGGATTGGTTAAAATGTTGCCAATTGTTGTGTAAGAATGTTAAATAGACTCATAAACCCAGCACTGAATTGTAGGCCACAATCCCAACAGCTAAGTTTGATACAGAAACAACACAGAACATCATCAAAAAAACACCATGCCAAGAGCAGCACAAGCACTATGGTATACTGAAGCATTATGAAACTCATAAAAAACTGAAGCATTATGAAACTCATAATGCTTCAGTATGCCGAGTAAATTTAGACAATCTTATGGTCCTGACTTTGTGGGCACAGATTGTGCAGCAGTGCATAAAATGAGGCAAAGACTTGGATGAGAGAGTGTAGTTTGGAAACTTTGAGTATCTTTTGGGATGAATTAGGACAGAGACTCTATGCCAGACCTTCTTGTGCAACATCAGTGCCTGACTTCAATAATGAACGCCTGGAAGAATAATCAAAAAGTCTGATTAATGTGCACTTAAACTTTGAGGGAAACCTCCCTAGAAGAGTTGAAACTTTAATAGCCACACAGGTGGACTTGCAATTTACTAAACCCCATGAATTCGTACAGAGATGTCACTTAACTTTGCTTTAGTTCACTTTATTTTTTACATAATTTTAACAAGGTTGTGCACACTTTTGCGATCTAGTTAAAATCACATCTGAGTTTTAGTTTGGATGTTTGGTTTGAACAACAAAAGTGAACAATTAGAAATAAAGTCAAACAGTCCAAGGCAATACAAAATAATTCACTAAAGTTTTATTAGAGAACAGGCCGTCACCTATTGGAGTAAACCGCTGTAATAAATCCATAAAGGAGTTTAGCTTTTAATTAACTTTAAAATTTGCCGTTAAAGTCAGTTTACAAAAGTAATAATAAATCAAACTGCCATTACAACACTTGATTACTCATAAAAATAAAACCTCGCAAAGTTCTCACATTTATTCATAAATTACTAAATTAAAATGGAGATAAAAAACAGTGTTTTGACGACTGAAGTGTCGAATGTTTTGATGAGACCTATTAAAAGAGGCAGAAATCATGGTGGATGGAGTTCATCTTGATGAATCCTTGAAGGAACCAAAGTCTCTACTCAAACTTATAGTAGTAGCCAAAAAAAAAAAGAGAGATTTGTCATCTGAACAAAGCCAAGCCCTGTCTGCGCTCATGAATTTATTCTTTTAAGCATAGTCTAAGTACATTGTTGTATTTCTACAGACAGCTTCCTCTGGGAGCCTTGAAAGTAGCTCCCATATTGAAATTCAAATGTATAATTTAACAGTTATTGTTTAGCTGTAAGCCAAAGTACTTTATCAGGCCACAAATCAAATCAGAACATCACATGGGTTTGTCGGGGCGCTCCAGTTCCACCAGTTAGTGCCCATTAACCCTTCACTAATCTGACACACAGTCCGTCTCGTCCTCTCTTCCATATTTCCGCCTCCTGACAAGTCCTTCTTGACAAATTCCTCCTTCTTTCCGTCTCCATTCCCTCAGGTGCTGTATTACCATAATGGCTCCATGTTATGGTGATGTACTAGGCAGCAGTATGGAAATACAACATGCCAAGCCTCGCATTATCAGAGCTGAATGCATTAGATGTCATTTGTGTGAGAGCGCGACGGTGCGGTCATTACGTGTTAAACTATTCTGTGGGAAACAAGAGGAGATGAGGGACACAGAGGGAGAAGGAGAGAGGATTTAGGGACTTAAATACTTGTCCAGAAAATGAAAGATGATTAACAGAGAGATGAAAATTTGAGATGAAAATAGTTTTTTTTTTCCTCCAGTTTTGCATACATCCATACCATGCTGAAAACTGAGGGGTTTTAAAGGCGACTGTGGGTCCATTGGAAGCGTAGTCATCCTGTAAACCTGAGAGTTGTGGGTTTGACTCTAGTTTCCTTGTACCACATGCTGATGTGCTTCTGGGCAAGTTACCCACTGATCTGCATATAGATGCATGAATGAAAGTATGATTGGGTGAATCTGGTGCTTGTTGGTATGATTAGAAAATGATAGATAAATAATTTATTTTATCAACAGATCTCCATTAAATAATGAAACTGCAAAAAAGCTGTTTAAAGTTTTTAATTATCACTGGCTGTAGTAAGAAAGCAGCTACCAACACCAAATACCAATTATTGGTTCAATTCTGGCCCAATTTTATTATCTAAAACTTCCTGTCTCGGTCTACATTCTCTTTATTCTGAACTAAAATATATACTAAAATATTTTGTATAGCTGTTAAAGAGCTACATGCCAGTTATCTGGAGGTAATGTGATTAAATATAAAGTAGTAGTGTTTAATGTGAGGGGGGGGAAATAAAATTGTAAAATACAAATTGTGAAAAAATTAAATTGTGAAATAGAAACTCCTCAGTCCATACAGCAATGGCGAAGGAGCTCATGAGATGAAGATTAATATGGCGATTTGTCCAGTGAGGAGGGAAAAGTATGAAAAATGTTCCAGAAGCTGCAGCAACTAGATACCCCAATAAACCAGCTTCATATGAGAGTGTTTAAAGGCCCCTTATGGCTTGCAATAAAAACTAATCAAGAAACCTATCTTCTTTTTCTGCTTACTTTTTCAAAATATGCCTACATTTGCTGCATGGGAAAACATAACAGAGCTCTTCCCGCTCTTTTTCTGTGTTTTAGACAAACATCTCTAGCACATTACGACTAAGAAGGTCCATTTTGGGTTGATAAAAAAGAAAACCGATCATCAACAATCAACTGTCATGCTCTGTTGTTTTGGTCTTCTGATGATCATCATCATTGATTTGGTGCATTTTCATATTGGAGGTGTGGTTTTAAATGCTCTTTGTTTGAAAGAAAGATTGCTATTTATGATAGGTATTTATTTCTGTTTTACAATTTCAGGATTTTTATGTTGTGTGTCTCCAAAATATATTTGTCATGTAAGTAAAATTTGTCCAGGACAAAGTCCAAAACAAAAATCTTTATTGTCTGAGAATAATCCAGACTTTTGAAATAACCTTTGAAAATATCCCAGTACATGTAGCAAGAGATTATCTGATTTGTGCAAGTTTTCAAAACCTCAAACCAACAAATGTGTAACATGTGTTCAATGTCCATCATCTTCATTGCCTCCATACACTTAACTCTTTGGAGCCCAGTGCCCCAAGGGTGGCTGCCCAACTTGATTTAGTTAAATGATTGAGAAGACTGAAGATCTAAGCAATGCCCAGACTAATGCTGTCTCTGGATAAACTAAGATGACAGAATAAAACCTGCAGGAATCAGTGGCATGGTGTATCAAGGACAGGCCTTGAGCAACGTAATCCCAGAAAAGCAGCTGCCACCAAACCTCTGTGCCATCTTACTTCTCTGGAGCATCTGCATGTTGTCGCCATTGGACAAAAACCTTGTATCTACATTATAATATTTTACTTTTCTTTTGAAAATCACATCCGTTGATCACTTTTCATATCAGTCTGTGGTTTCATTGATAAATGCCCAATATCAGAAGGAATTTATATTTAGAAGAAGTAAGTGTTTCCTGATTTCTCTGCAGGAACAGTAAAGTTACTGCAAATCTATTTGGCTAAAAGCGTGTTTACAGTTTTAAGACTCTTGGCAATGCAGGAACGAGATTGTTGGGTCACTTAACGATGCATCTGTTACTGATTGATTTAAAGGGAAATTGGCGTTAAATCTGCAGCGTAATACTGAGGAGGACATGTGTGTCGTATTAGTTTAAACCGTCCCATGTTGATGGATCAGCAGATTGTACAGAGATTTGCAGATTTAGAACTGGCTGCTTGTTTGTAGACTTGCTGTAGCATCTATCACACAGAGCATTACAGTATGTAAGTCTTGTGATGACTTGGTTTCTCATTTCCACATTTTTGTGGCCCAGTCAAAGCTAAAACCTAAATCTAATTGAGACTATATGATGCTCCTCAATCAATCTGACTGAATATGAACAATTTTGCCAAAACAAATGGGCATAAATCTCCTTTTGTAGATGTGCAGAGCTTGTACAGGCATACCAAATACCTACAAATGTAATTGGAGCAGAAGGTGGTTCCACAAAGTACTGACTCAGGTTAGCTGAATACAAATGTGTGGCACATTTTGTTTTCAAATTTGTATATAAAAAATAAAAAAATAAAACTTTACATTTCCTTCCTTCCACTTTGCAATCATGCACTACTTTGTCTTAATCTTGAAGTCAATTATACATTTTTTTTTTTAGCATTAAAACCATTTATGGATACTTTTGCAAGGCACTGTGCTGGCAAGAATCACAGGTCAAACAGAGAGTGGACACTCTAAAGTGTTTCTGTTCAACAATCACAGAAAATTGCTGCCTGGGTCAAAGCAATATGCTCTGATTTCAGCGACCTGCTGTGTCAGTGTGCTTGAATGAACCGAAACAACTGGGAAATTGGCTTATCCGTGTCTTTACAATCAGCAACTTATTCATCCTGTGATGAAAAATATGAAAAAGCCAGTGTTAATCCGGCTCAACACCTCCAAGCTAGGGTGCCTCTCCAGAAGCCATTCTGGGGTGAAGCAAGTTTATTCGCGTGCTGCACTTACCCAGCATGGCGGAGATGGCAAGGGGGTGCTTGCAGCAAAGCAAATGTAAGCATAGGAAGCCAGGGGAGAGTGAGCTTCAGACAGAGATTTTTTATTTAGTCACACCTGTGACAGAGATGCAGCTCCAGCCCAGGTGGGTGCTGTAAATAACTCATGGGCTGCATCTGATGCCGACTGCGTGAATTTGTGGAATAGCTTGTGGTTTGGATTGGTGAGATGAACTAGGGGAAAAAAGAGGCAAAATCTGTTGTTCAAACAAATGTTCAGCCTTTGGTGTTTACTAAAGGAAGCTCACTGATACGTTGTTGTACGCTACCATTCCTTTTTGAAGCCGTCGAGGTAGAATAAAGGTTTAAAGTTGCACGTCTCTGACATTGTGGCCTTTGTAGTTGCAAATATTTAACTGCATGAGAACAGAGACCATTGTGCAACATTGGCTTTCTTTTAAAATTCACATTGTGCTCAACTACTAACAGGTGATTTGTTAAAATGTTATGATTTGATAAAAATCAACTATTAGTTCTGAATCTGATAGCAGTAGATGGTGCAGAGGAGGATGGACCGCACATTTGAAGCATACTGAGCTCTACTGATGCTTTCCTGTGTGCTCTAAGGCACACAAACGGCTTAGCCTTTTATATTTAGAAGGTGACAAATGAATACTGCACCATTTAATAAAAACCAAAGGAGGAGATTAACAGTATTATTCAGAAAGTGATGACTGAAAAGTGTCTGAAAGTTGCCATAGGAAAGAGCAACATAGGGCTATAAATAGGCTCCCAGACTCCTCCTCTGATCAGCTTCAGACAGACTGTGGATAAAAAATAGTTTTTGTGTCTTCACGTTGTCAGCATAAATAAAATATATTGCGTCAGAAAGAATGTTGCTTTTCTCTTGCTTGTAGTGAGTGTCTGATAACCAGTTGAACTTTTCCACAGAATTGTAATGGGATTTGTGCACAAATGTTTTTACAAACGTCACATTTGTTTCCACCAAAATCTCACAGTGACACTTTTTGTCTGTGGTTTCTGTTCAAGATGACACTAAACTGAAAACATTCAAGATGAAGGTCCTGTGACTCGAGCCGTCGGATCACTGGAGCAAATGGCAATTTACAGCTCTATCACATTCTTGGCAATAGGACAGATGATTCTGTTTACTCGCACTCATTTTTACTAATTTTTACATAGAGCTGAAAAATAAATAAACAAATAAAAGAGAAGAAAATTAACCCTGCAGTCCCCATTATTATTTGTGGCTGTTTTTCCTCTATCAGCTTCATTTCTGCACTGGATTCACACAGCAGAGTGCAAGTGTCCCATCAAGTCATTCCCCAACACAAGGTGGTCAGCCTTTGCTTAACTTTAGTTTGTTTGGACTCACTGCTCTGAAAGCATCTGAATTATATCCACATAGATGTTTAACTCATTTTGACTGGCTGGTTGTTTTTATCTACCTTTTTCATCTCTTGTATTTTTGTCAACTCATCCACTGTTCTACAATTAAAATGGAAATCAGGTCAATCAATTAACTTTCCATGCCTAACCAAATCGCCTCCTTCGTGTTCCCGATGAGTGCGTTTCCTTCTAAGAATACATAGCCTATAGTAGGGAGCGGGGGTGTGTTTACTTAGGCTTTCCTCTGTTCTCCAGCAGGACTTCTGGATGAGTCACGGTGAGGATACACACTGCCCTCCCTCATAAATATAGCAAACCTTAAAGTGCATAAAAATGTTCTGCTTTGAATCTGGACAAAAAAAAAAAAAATGAAGCGAAAAACTATGTATGGACATAAATATTACAGCACGTATGTAATGTCTTTGAGATGTGAGGTTTCATTGTGGAGCACCAAGGCTGGTTGCATAGGTTAAACTCGATGCACAGTTTTGAGAGGTGTAAAGGCAAAAAGGTGCATTTGTGGAGGCGCAGAAAAGTTTTTAAGAGGAAGCTCAAAGTTGATAAGAATTGTGGAGATGTGTGCTTTTAAATAAAGGCAAAGGGGTTGGGGTTGGGGGGATTGTATCCGTGGGCATCGCCTGAAGGCATCACACACACAGAGTGCCAAAGAAAGAGGGAGACAGAGCTGCGTCTGTCACCTATCAATCTTCCCTCTTCTGCTTTTATTTGTTTTACTGTTTTTTCTCCTGTTTACACAAATTTTTCTCCTTCAACCTCTCTGCCTTTCAAAACTGTGCTTACCTGTGTGTGAAAGGATGTTATTATTGCGGTAGAAACTCTAGAGGACGGACATGCATCCCCCAAGATAAAGACGTCTTCTTTTGTCTCCAGGCTACCAAAGTTATTGCTGTCAGTTTTCATTAGTCTTGAAACGCCCATATAATTCATCCTTGCATGAGCACAGTGTGTGTTAGTGTGTGCTCTCTTTTTCAGGTGCATCTGAGCTCTTGAGTTTGTCTAGGCCTCTTGCAATTCAACAGAAAAGGCGACGGCTGGGTTTGAAACTTTAAATCTTGCTGATCTGCACTAAAACATGACTCAAACACTTGTACAATGTCCAACCTATGAGGAAAAACAGAAATGTTAATTTATGACCTCTGCTCAGTCCATTCTCCAGCAGTGACTGTGAAAAGATCGCCAGTTAGTCATTCAGTCAGTCAGTCACAGAGCCACCGCAGTTATCATATTTAGACTCATGTTTCCTGCTGCGTGGGAGGAAAACAGAAATTCAGGAGAAAACCCCGTGGGCATTTTTTAAAATGGTGTAAATCATGCGACCAACCTGTCCATTTTAAAACCTTACAAGTGTGCACTTTCTTTGTCAGCCATTTATTAACATACTTTCCATCTTGACTGCTGGTTAGGTAAAAAGATAACATTTTTGGAGAAGAAAGGCATAGTTTTAATGTGGCTAAAGCAAGATCTAAATGGAAATGACATGTTTACACTTTATGTCCTTAATCATTTGTTTTAAGTCAGTTTTTGTTGAATTTTGAGTTGTGGTGGGAGACAATCACAATCCTGCAATTAGATCAACTTCAGCAATGAACGGTAATGAACACTTTTTATTTTCTGGACATGTGGAAAATCATTTAAAGTGTCTATCTAAAAGGATCTGGACAGGATTGTCCAAGAATAACCTCACATTGCAGTTTTAGTAAAGGTTTAAATAAGTGGAACAAAAACACAAGTTGAGATGTAGAAAAATCAAAGATTGAAGCCGTCATCTCAGTGTCAGTCAAAAAGGGCCCAGCTTTCCAGCAATTTACGTTTTTACCTTTTTATACAAAATTGAAGTCTAGAAACCAAAACTTCTCATCGTTCTTTTTTTTCAGAGTTTTCAAGACTACATAGGAATCCTAGTTTGGGAGCCACAAGAGAAATTATTTGTTTTCTTGCTGTTTTTTGCTGCATCCAATTCTGCAGCATCACATCTAACATTCGAACCATTGCAGTAACTTCATCACCCTGTAACAGAGGAAATATCAGCACTGTTCTAGAAACTAAGGTGACTTTTCTGTATTTACTTAATCAAACTGAAAGCTCACTTGTAAGGTATTGTGAATAAATTAATTTAATTATTATGTGGTAGAGGAGACATAGACTGAGTTGATGTGTGACACCTTTTGGCCTTGTGCATGACAGCATATGTGTGTGTGTGTCTGACTGGAGGCTTGTCCTGGAAGCGTCATCCTCTGTTGGGATGATCTGCTCAGAATGCTGTTTTATGCAGAAAAATAATGCCGTCACTTGCATGTATTTATAATTTGTAGCTCATACGGCGTCACAGAGATCATTTCACCACTTTCCCATGGTTTCTAAGGAGCTGCTGGTGTTTGCCTTGTGGGAACGAGGGGGACAGATGGAGGAATCCCTCTCTCACTGCCCACTCCTACTTTAGTTTCCCTCCCTCAGGGGGGGTCTCACATCTCCCTCAGCACAGAGGTATTTCTAAATTAAATAGTATCTAATGAACTGGAAAACCTACCCCTGCTGCTGTCGGTGTGTTCCTGTTTGTGTATTTGTGGAGTACGTGCTGGAGAGCAGAATGAGAAAATGAAAGAAAAAAAAAAACTAGAGCGAGAGATTAAAAGACAGAAGAATTTTCATCGCTGTGTGGTGATTGCACAGCCGGTGTGTGGCATCGTGAAGACTGTGTTCGTTAATTGTATATCTCAGCAGTTCTAATTGCTTTAATTCCCTGTAATTAATCAGTAATTGTAGTGAAGATCCAGGCACAGCTTTTCTCCTCACACGAAAGAACTTTTCAATATGGAGTACATAAATATAGATGAGAGAAAAGAATGTAAGACGATGGTGTGGAGAGAAATAAGAAAGGGGGAAAAAGATTGTGAGACTGACAGAAAAAATACTTTATTTAGCAGTCCTAGAAATCATGCTGTAAACGGAGGAGTCTCATTTCTCATTAATGTATTCTGAATGAAAATGAGAGATTATGGTTAAAAGTGGAGCAGTCCCAGCAGACCTTGCAGCAGTTTCACAAATAAATTCCCTGAACCAAAAGTGGAAAAATGATTTCTACTGAAAGAAAAAAAGTATGTTTGAAAAACACCCATTTTGATCACAAACCATCTCCAGATCGGTGGTAGTTCTTTTCTTGGCTCACAGGCTTTTCAATTTCTACTGAGTCTAGCACCAAAACAGGGCACTGCCGTTTCACTTTACCCAATCAAAGAGAAAAAATGAGACTGAAATGAAACCAACTAAAGTTCTGTACAAAATGTATGCTTTACCATTTTAGTTGATCAACATTTGTAACTTCTCCTTAATAATTAATCATTTTCCCTTGCCCTGCGGTATAAATATGGGGTGACGTGCAAACTGTTAAGTATGTTGGAGGATCTGTGATGCTGTGGGCCTGTTTCACTTTAAAAAAGAGCATAATAAGCCCTTTGAAATGCTGAGAAATCTTAGACTTTAGTGATGTCTGCCAAAGAAAGAAAAAGTGGGTCATGATTGGATCTTTCTGCAGAATAATGATCTAAAACATTTGGTCTAATGTACACAGGAAGACATGAAATCAATCATCTTGAATCCTACAGAAAAACACTTTAAGGTGAGCTGAAGAGACAAGAGCATAAGATCGGGACGATCTAAATTGTGCAATGTTCAAGGATTCCTCCCTCTTATTTGCTCCAGGGATGGCGAGACTAATGATGTGGTTTCACAACAGAGGGAGGATCAAACATTCACTGCAAGATTTGTTTTCATGGTTGTAAAGACGGGGCATCTAGGTGACTCTCTGGCTCACTTTTCTGTACTTGAAGAACCAGTTCAGGCACCAGACAGTCATTTACCACTGGGAACTGCTACAATAGAAAAACTTGTAAGTGATGCAGAAAATGAATGATGATTCCTGCACATTTGGTAGCTAAAACCTTCCAGTTCGCCTTTCTAAAACATTTTTGTAAGACAGCGCACAGGAAGGGTGTGGCACCTGTTCCTAGGGAGTCCCCGTCCAGTCGGTCCACCAGAGGGTGGGACCGACCGGAGAATCCCTCCTACTCATCATATTGCTGCAAGGTAATCCCTCTTCGTCTCTCACACCACCACCTCCTCCTCCCCAGCTCTTCCTCGCTCACCCTGTCCCCCTCATTAATTCCTAATTAAGACAGCAGCCCGCCCACCCACACACCTCATTGCAAATATTGCACATAAATGCTTTTTCTGGTCAGACTTTTTCATTTACGGAGATTTGAGCTGAGGGTAGCAGACTCAATGAGATGTGTGAGTGTGTGTGTGTGTTTGTAAATGTTGTATAATGATTCCTGCTCTGTCCCTTTCCCCCCAGCCCTGGATGAAAGCAAACCTTTGTCATTCTTGATCGTTTTCTAAATGAGAGTTGGTAGCTGGTCTTCGGTGACCTGCTGCGCCCCTCCCTCCCCTTCCGTTTTCTGTCTGCCGTCCCCACCTCCACCCACACCCCACCTCATAAACGTCGCCGGCTCGCTCATAACAAGCCGGATTCTCATAGATCTCCATCAATTTGTGCCACACTAGGGATTCCCTGAACAAAGATGCCTTTTCCCACATCAACCCACAGCATCTATGCATTATTAAGGTTGGAAAAACAGGCTGCAAAGTGTCTGCCATAGCTTTGGTTGCACAGCTAAAAGATACAAAGCACAGAGGACAGAAAGACGAGGCAGAAAACAAAAACCAAAGGGATACAGATGATAAAAAACTAACATTTTAAATGCGGACTTGGCCATGCATTCCTTTGCATCTTTGTGACTGCTAAGCAGAAATCCTGTTCTGACGCCCTCTTTACTGTGTTTGTTCATTAAAGAGATTTCCCAAGATACATCTCAGTAGCTCACATCGATGTGTGTGGCGAGGCCTGCGCTGATTCCTAAATGGCAGCACAACACTATTAAAATGCCTCCACATTGAATATAGGGCGTTTAAGTATAATTGTATTCAACTCTTGAGAGCTGTCAAATGGCATTCTGTTCTGTGCTGCTTGTTTCTACCGACAGCCGATACTTTTGTTTACCATACACAAAGAATCTCACAACCAAACATTTTTTGCCTAAAAAAATTTCTTTTGGCAAAAATAATTGCCTTTCAAACCAATGTTTAATGTCATGATCTTTAAGGGGGAAAAAAAATCCTAAATTATTTGAGGCAGAATTAGATATTTATGGCACGTTCATAAACCTTAATTAAAGGTGGGCAACACAGAGAGGCCCCAATGACAAAAGGCTGAGGAATGTGCTAGGCGGGCGAATGCGTCACAGGGTATTTAGCTGCTAATGAGTTTCATTTAACCGCAGCAAAGAAAGGTCAGGGAGCTCAGTGTGGGTCCATGTGCAATAAAATACCTGTATGGATTAATTTTTAACAATGCAGGTAAGCCAGGATTGATGACAAAACCAGAAAGGGCAACAGACCAAATTAGACCATATGAAAACATGACAAAGATAGGATCTACATGGAAGTGTTCCTAAATCTAAAGGGGGCTGACGATTAATTAATCCACCTGTTTCTGCACACCAGCTCCTTTGTACGCAGCAATGACAACATGAGTGCAGAATTGTTCCTTCATACTTTGATATACCAAAACCTAAATTGAAAAGTAATTTTCTTTATCTGGATGTTTCCTTTAAAGGAAAAGACTGCTCAACAATGTTTGAAATAGAAAGACGAAGTCGCGTTTCAGAAAGAGCTTTGGTTGTATAAACTCGAAACATCAGATTTGATCTGTAGAAGAATAAATTCTTTAAGAAATTGCGTAGTTTTATGCTGTACATCTATTATCATTATAAAAACACATAACTATATTTTATGTGTAAAGGTTATTGTATAGATGACCTGGTTTGTTTCAAGTTGTAAAAGGATTTCAGTCTTGTACCACAGAGTCCAATATGTCATTATTAATTAAAAAAAATATTGCCAAGGTGATTTGTAAAGGTTTTTAAAGATTGAGACTGTCAACATTATTGCATTATTCTGTAGTACTGAGGGTTAAAGGGATCACATTAAGTAAATAAATACAATATTAAATAATTAGATAAATGTTTAAATACTGAAATGTATTTTATGGAAAGTTATTTTAAATGTGTCAACAAATCAATTCTTTTAAGAACCTTCCTGGTTTTCAAAGAATGAGGTAAAACTACTAGTTGAATTCATAGTACATTATTTCCCTTTTATGGGGGTTGAAGGACATAGCTGATTAATTCAATATTTGCATAAAAACACATAATTTTATTCACAATCAGATAGGCAAAGAAAATGTTCCCCGCAGTGCTGCAATAGAGAAGGAAATTGAACTAAAAAAGAGCTAAAACAGAATCTCTCACGTCTATGTTTAGGCACAAGCTAGTTGCCTTTAGCTTTGAAAAGAAGTTGTTTTCACCGTTTCTGGAAACTTGCAGATAAGTTGGCAATACTGTAAACACCTTGGCCAGATCTTACAGCTCAAATATCCACGGCGTCCCACAAGAGCTGCTATCACAGCTAAAATGCTGGTTGTTAATTTTCACGAGGTTCAAAGCTAAACGTTTTTGAGTAAGGAAAACAAGTTTTTCTGTGAGATTTCCCCACACAATTAACTGGAACTGCATAAAAAATATTTCATAAGCAAATAATCAAAGAAACATATCATAACAGAAAGTAAACATGCGAGATTTAGCCTAGGACTTTATCAAACCGTTAGCAATGTGTGTCTTTATTGAAGACCGTGGGTGTTTGTCAAATACACCACTCTGATACTCAAATACACCATATTTTTTGTCGCACATAAATATTAAGAGCTTTCTCCAGCTGAACAGAAACAAAACAGATTATTTTTGGACCTAAAGAGGAGCGATCTAGAGTCCATGCACAGCATCAGTTATTACAACTAAAACCTAACAATCAGCCCGAAACCTGGGAGTAGTGATGGACTCTGACCTGAACCTCCAGAGCCACATAAAGACAGTTACAAAGTCGGCCTTCTATCACCTGAAGAATATTTCCAGAATTACAGGACTAATGTCTCAGCCAGATCTAGAGAAACTCATCCACGCGTTCATCTTCAGTCGTATTGATTATTGCAACAGCGTCTTCACAGGTCTGTCCAACAAATCAATCAAACAGCTGCAGCTGATCCAGAATGCTGCTGCTCGCGTTCTCACTAAAACCAGGAAGATAGAGCACATAACACCAGTTTTAAAGTCCCTCCACTGGCTCCCTGTGGCTCAGAGAATAGACTTTAAAATACTGTTGTTAGTTTACAAATCACTGACTGGTTTAGCACCACAATACATTCAAGATCTGTTGTTGTTGTATCAACCTTCCAGACCTCTCAGGTCTTCCGGTTCTGCTCTGCATCCCCAGAACCAGAACCAAATGAGGAGAAGCAGCTTTCAGAATCTATGCACCACAAATCTGGAACAAACTTCCAGAAAACTGTAAAACAGCTGAAACACTGACTTCCTTTAAATCTCGACTAAAAACCCACCTGTTTAGAGTTGCTTTTGAAACTTGATCAATTACGAATTTAACAATGGCACTTGACTTAATGTAATGTTTAGGTTGTTGATTCTGTGTTTTTGTGTTTATGACGTAAAGCACTTTGAAATGCCTTGCTGCTGAAATGTACTATACAAATGAAATTTTATTGATCAATTGATCTACAAATACATTTTAATACAAGATAAAGATAACATGCGTGAATATAGAAAGCAGATTAAATCATCAAGGACAAAAGCTGTCTAGACCAACCTGACTCTATGTGAATATACAGCATAATTGCACCTCTTTTTATATTGCCAGACCTTTAGAATGACGAAATACCTTAAATAGAATCTGAGCATGAAGATCATAAAAAGAAACGCACCATTCACTGATCTAAGGACACTTCAAAAGAGACGAGAAACAAAGTTATTGACATCTATGAGTCTGGAAAGCCGTTTCTAAAGCTTTGGACCTCCAGCGAACCGCAGACAGAGTCACTATCTACAAATGGAGAAATACATGCACAGACGTCTGAGCGACATCTAAAGGGCAGCAAGCCTCACTTGCCTCAGTCAGGGTTATTTTTTATGATTCAACAAAAATGAAAGAGACTGGGGTGAAAATGGCAGTTCTGAGTCAAAAAGCACTGCTGACCAAACAGAACAGAAAGGCCCGTCTCACTTTTGCCAGAAAACATCTTCTTGATTTTTGGAAAAATATTTGTAGGCTGATGAGATAAAAGTGGAACTTGTTGTGCATTCCTTCACATTTAGCATAAAACTAAGACAGGATTGCAGAAAAGGCCATCCATCCATCCATCCATCTTCTTCCGCTTATCCGAGGTCGGGTCGCGGGGGTAGCAGCTTCAGAAGGGAGGCCCAGACTTCCCATGGCCTTTTCTCCAGCTGCAGAAAAGGCCATCATGGTGATATAGTTCTGGTAGTGTGGTGGTATGGGCCTGCTTTCCTCCTTCATAACCAGGATAATTTGCCATAATTGATGTAACAATGAATTCTGTGCCTGGCCATTCCGTTGTGACTTTAAGTCCAAGGTCTTGGGTTTTGCAGAGCGACAATAATCCAAAGCACACAAAAATAAACAAAAACATTTCAAAACCCTTTAAACAATTCTGTAGAGTAAATGTCTCCACAATGATGTAAAAGATTATTTGACACCTATCAGAAACACTTGACGGCTTTTATTAGCCGTCACTTATTAGAATTGGTGCGCTGCGATACCACGTTGGTTCAGAAGGCTTTTTTTCCTTTAATAAATAAAATCATAATCAACACTGTTGATTATGTGTTGAACAAACACTGAACAAATAATTTCAAAAAGGGGATGAAAATAGGCTGTGGCATCCTGAAACAAACTGGTGAGTGGGGCAGTAGTAATATGTAGTGTAATATATTTCTACATTGATTTTAATATAGCTAACGGGGATTCAGTAGCATGTGAAATGAAAAAGTATTCTACTTAAGTTTTCATTTGTTTTATGTTTGTGTTTTTTTCCAAATTAAAAACATGGTTTTGTCTTGTACATGAAATTCACTTTAATGGTGCAGGAAGACCTCTCTATATGGATTTCAGATGAAAGATGTGTGATCTTAAAGGGCAAAGACCTTTATGTATTTTGTAATTTAATCTCAAGTACATCTGATGGGTTGTTGTTATGATTACACACTTCGCTGTCTATGATCTGGCCCTGCTGGCTCGTACACATGCAAACACGCCCCTGTCTGAATTTCGCACTTCACTGTTACCTTCTCTACAGTCGCACTAATAAGATCAAACTTGCTTGGTGAAACCCAACCTTTGTTTTATCCGATGGAGGCATGAAATGAGATTCTATTAATACCAGCAGCACAATTGGGCTGGCTGGCTGACTCCCAGCGGAGGCAGCGCTGAAAAGGTTAGGTGCGGCAATTACGCAGGTGGAGTTGTAGAAAAGATGGGGGTGAGAAGGAGATGATTCTGCCTTGATCACTGGCTCTGAACAAGGTGTTATCAGCTGCAGCAGAGAGGGAGCGGGGCGGCGGAGGGGTGGTGGGGAAAGCAGCCAGAACGGCGTTAATGACTCGCCTTGTTTTTTTTTGAAGCGAGGAGTTGCTTTTTCAAACGCGAGGCAATTAGTGGGGGACTTGTTCTATTATGCTTGGGTTACCGCGGTGACTTAGTAAAGCTGTCATCCGCAGGCCAATCATTGCCGGACAGTGGTAACTGTTGAACGCGAACGCATCCAGTGACATGACGTAATGAGAGTGCTGCAAACATGGCGCGCTGAGCTTCTCCAGCTAGCAAAAACACACACTCCCCTCGCCCCATGCTGTGAGGAGAGCAGGTATTTCTGAATGTTTGAACACATGCACGGCATTGTTAATAATTGTCTGTGTGCTTTACGCAGACATGCGGTGTTTGTGAGGTGCAGGTGACACTCGATCAGAACACTTCAAACCTTGTTATGCTGCCTTGCTGAAAAGAGAAGTGAAGAAAAGTGCCCCTGCCTGCTCCCGAACCTCTTCCTTTGTCTCTCCAGATTATCCAGCACAGCAGCAACACACCCTCTATTAGTTTGCTGCTGCTGCTGACCCCAGTCATTCATTTAATTGGCTGTTAATTGCTATTCTCTCTACAAGAGACAATGTATATGTGCAGCTATATTTAGGCTCGCCCCTCGATGGCTCTTCATGCTAAATTACAACTTTCAGCCAGGCGTTGAAGGGCCCCATTGTGGCCTGTCGTTCTCCCCCTCTGTGACTGACTGACAGGCCAGGGAGGAGGGAGACATACCCTCCCTCCTTCTATCCCTCCTTCCATTCTCTAGTCTTCTTTTTGCCTTCCCTTTTGCTATCAGCTGCTGTACCGTCAGACATCTGGATCATGCTGGATCCCAGTCCTCAATCTAAGTTGATTTTCCATAATTTAATATATTGTGTTGTACCTAATGAGAGAAGGAAAAAAAAGTTCTGTTTTTGGAAGCGTTTCATCAGACTGTTGTGGTTCGGGGTTCCTTTGGTTCTTTTGTGGGTTTTTCTGTGCATACACTCACCTTTCACGACAGATGGCGCCATACTCACCCGACTGGAGTGTGTGTGTAGACCGCCATCAAGCACACCTGAACCTGATCAACTCATCAGCGGCGTGTACTAAAGGAGGCTCCTGCCAGTCCTTCAGCGCCCGAGTGTTAGCCAGAAACGGTACCTCTGAGCCTCCTAGAACTAGCCTCTGATCTTTCCTCGTTGATCTGAATCCTCGTTGATCTTAATTCCCCAGTGACTTTTTTCCTGTTGTTTTCTGCCTTCAGGTTTTTCCCTCCGGAGAAGCTGTTACGGATCCTGTTTGCTTCTCTGATCGAGATTCCCCTCGTGACGCCGTGGGTCCTACCCACTGGTTGCCCGAGCCCCCAGACTCACCTCCTCTGTCTGATTACAAGTTCCCCCCCCCCGGATTCCACGACTGGCAGTTGCACCGCTCCTTTGTCCCCGCCAAGCCCGAGCCTACCTGTCCGCCCTCCGACGCACTCCCCCGTTTTCTTCCTGCACACCAGCCGTCAGGCACCGGACCACCTGGACCACCTAAAGACAAAGACCCCGAACCTCCCAGTAAACCCTCCTGGATCTCACACCATCGAACCACAAGTAAGCTCCGTTTATTCTGTGACTCTTCCGTTTCCGACAACCCTGAACTCACCATTCTGCTCTGCCTCTTTAGAGAGCCGGTCGCTCCGTGAAACCGTTTCCTCCCTGGACCAGACCAGAGCCTCCACATCCTTTACCTACCGTTTCACAATAAACCAATTACCATACATACCTCTCCTGTATTGTGTTCTGCATGTGGGTCTGAAAATAGTAATCCATCATGACAGAACACTCGGGCCAAACACTCAGTCCAGCAGACGCAATACGGAGAACATTGTCCGACCAACAGTCACTTCTACAAACACACGAAACCGTATTAAGAGAACTAAGCAGACAGCAAGCAGAGACTAATCAACGATTAACCGAATTAGCACATTTTCTCCAGGGTTCCACTCCTCGGGCTCCGACCCCAGCTCCCGCACCCGATCCAGCTCCGGTCCCCGCAATCCAGCCTACGTTTTCCGACATCCGTCCTCCAACTCCGGAGAGATTCTCAGGTGATATAAGTAAATGTAATGGATTTCTGCTTCAATGCTCAATCATCTTTAACCATGCCCCACAAAGTTTCTCCCAAGACGGCGCAAAGATTGCGTACGTTCTGTCTTTGTTGTCTGGACGAGCGTTATTATGGGCAGAGGCCCGTTTTCCGGATCCAGCTCAGTACGGGTGCTCGTTTGAAGATTTTTTAAAGGAGTTCAGACAAGTTTTCAGCCACGATTCTGACAAATCCTTTAATTCCCGTGAATTATGGAACATTAAGCAGGGGCACCGAACCGTCGCTGACTTTGCGGTGGATTTCCGCATTAAAGCTGCAGCGACTGGCTGGAATGCAGCGGCATTAAAGAGTGCATACTTTAATGCCCTGAACGAATCATTAAAAGACGAACTAGCTACACTAGACGAACCAAAAACGTTAGACGAGTTGATAGATTTAACTATTCGTCTTGACATTAGAATCCGGTCTCGCGCTAGAGAAAGGAGCCGGAGAAATCTGCCAGTGAAACAGTTGGGGGGTTTGACTCTCACTCCGGGGGTCTCTCCTCCCCGAGCTCCCCAGGAGCCCGAACCCATGCAGGTGGGGCGGACTCGGCTAACTCCTGAGGAGCGGCAACGACGCATATCAGCCCGCCTATGCATTTATTGTGGTTCCCCTGGTCATTTTCTCGCTCAGTGCCCTGTCCGTTTAAACCCCCAGGTCCGCTTTTAGAAACGAGGAGGTTGGCGGACCACTTGTTAAGCAAAGACTCTCCTCGATTATTATTACCTGCCACAATAATTTATCACAATCATTCCGTCCCGTTGTCTGCCCTTGTTGACTCTGGCTGCGAACAGAACCTCATAGACGAGTCCTTGGTTAAACAAATGGCCATAGAAACCGAACCTTTGTCTGTTCCATTGCGAGTTACTGCCCTAGATGGGAAGACTCTTCCACAGATCTCCCACCAAACCAAACCACTTCACCTCATAATCTCCGGTAATCACAGTGAGTTCATTTCATTTTTCGTGTTTCCCACATCCAACTCGCCTATAATCCTTGGGTTTCGATGGTTGCAACAACACAACCCACAAATTCACTGGTCAGACAGGCGTGTAGAATCTTGGTCCACGTCATGTCACTCATCATGTCTCCGCTCAGCTGTTCCCCCAGGTCCTCCGCCGGCTGAGCCGCAAGAGGCTGATCCAGTCGACCTGTCCATCATTCCTCCAGAATACCATGATCTCGCTCCCGTTTTCAGTAAGTCTAAGGCTCTCTCTCTACCTCCTTCTCGTCCGTACGATTGCTCCATAGATCTCTTACCCGGTGCCCCATTACCTTCCAGCCGATTGTATAACATCTCCCGTCCTGAAAGAGAAACCATGGAAAAATACATTAAAGAGTCGTTAGCCGCTGGCATAATCCGCCCATCTTCGTCACCCCTGGGAGCAGGGTTTTTCTTTGTGGGGAAAAAAGATGGCTCATTGAGACCATGCATTGACTACAGGGGACTAAATAATATTACAGTTAAAAACAAATATCCCCTTCCGCTGCTGTCATCAGCTTTCGAACCAGTCCATGGAGCAACAGTTTTCTCCAAGCTGGACTTAAGAAATGCTTATCACCTTCTGCGCATTCGTAAGGGAGACGAATGGAAGACGGCATTTAAAACACCCATTGGGCAGTTTGAGTACCTTGTTATGCCGTTTGGATTGTCGAATGCTCCTGCCTTTTTCCAAGCTCTGATAAACGATGTTTTAAGAGACTTCCTAAACATTTTTGTATTCGTTTATCTCGATGACATTCTGATTTTCTCTAAATCCTTAGATGAACACAAGCATCACGTCCATCTGGTTTTGCAGAGACTTTTAGAAAACAAGCTATATGTCAAGGCAGAAAAGTGTGAATTCCACAAGTCGTCTGTGTCATTTCTGGGTTTCATTCTTGGGGGCGGACAGGTAAGGCCGACGGAGGAAAAGATTCGGGCGGTCCTGGAGTGGCCAAGACCAGAGACCCGCAAACAGCTACAACGTTTCCTCGGATTTGCCAATTTTTACCGTCGTTTCATCCGCAATTACAGTCAGACAGCCTTACCTCTTACCGCTCTAACCTCTACCAAGATTCCTTTCAGTTGGACCCCGGAGACTGAGGCTGCCTTCTCTCGTCTCAAGAACCTCTTTGCCACCGCACCCATCCTCATTCAACCGGACCCCTCTAGGCAGTTCATCGTAGAAGTGGATGCGTCTGATTCCGGAGTTGGAGCAGTATTGTCTCAGATTTCACCCCAAGACAATAAAACTCACCCCTGTGCCTTTTTTTCACGCAGATTAACACCACCTGAAAGGAACTATGATGTGGGGGACCGGGAACTACTAGCCATAAAATTGGCCCTGGAGGAGTGGAGACACTGGCTGGAGGGGGCAGAGCTTCCAGTCTTGGTTTGGACCGACCACAAGAATTTGTCCTACCTACGTTCCGCGAGACGGCTAAATCCACGACAATCACGCTGGTCGTTATTCTTCTCCCGATTCAACCTCTCTATTTCATATCGCCCAGGATCTCGCAACATAAAACCTGATGCCCTTTCCCGTCTCTACTCACCTGACAACTTTGAGAAGGTTCCAGCCACCATCCTCCCTCCCAGTTGCACAGTTGCAGCAATAACCTGGGAAATAGAAGACATTATAAAACAAGCACAACTGTCCGACCCAGCTCCTGAGGCCTGTCCACCCAATAAGACCTTCGTTCCTTCCTCCGCCCGGGCCCGTTTTCTTCAGTGGATCCACGCATCAAAGTTTTCTGGTCATCCTGGCATCAGTCGCACCATCGCCCTAGTCAACCGAAGGTTCTGGTGGCCGTCCGTTCACAAAGATGTCCGGGATTATGTTTGAGCCTGCACCGTCTGTTCCCGTAATAAGACATCCCATCAACCCCCGGCTGGTCTCCTTCAGCCACTTCCTATTCCAAAGCGCCCATGGTCCCACATATCGATAGACTTCGTCACCGGGTTGCCACCCTCCAAAGGCATGACCACCATCCTCTCCATTGTTGACCGCTTCTCCAAAGCTTGCCATTTCGTTCCCCTCCGTAAATTACCCACGGCCTTCCAAACGGCACAACTTCTGGTCAAACACGTTTTCCGGCTTCATGGCATCCCGCAGGACATCCTATCGGATCGAGGACCCCAATTCATCTCCCAGGTTTGGAAGAATTTTTGTTCTGCATTACACGCCAATGTTTCACTCACATCTGGTTTTCATCCGCAGTCCAATGGCCAAACAGAACGTCTCAATCAGGATCTTGAAACCACCCTTCGTTGTTTCTCATCCTCCAACCCCTCTGACTGGTCTCAATATCTCCCTTGGGTGGAGTATGCCCATAACAGCCATGTTTCCGCTGCTACAGGTCTGTCCCCATTCGAAGCATCCCTCGGCTATCAACCACCTCTACTCTCAGCTGAGGAAGAGAATATTTCTGTCAGCTCCGTCCGTCACCACATCCGTCGCTGTCAGAGGGTTTGGAAGGCTGCTATAGCCAATCTCAACCGCACTGTCGAACAGATTAAACGCCAGGCTGACCGCAGGAGGATTCCTGCTCCCACCTACACACCCGGTCAACAGGTTTGGTTGTCCTCCCGAGACATTCCCCTCAAATCTATGTCTAGAAAATTAGCTCCCCGTTATATTGGTCCATTTACTATAGAAGCCGTAATCACTCCATCCGCTGTCCGTCTCCGTTTGCCTACTTCCCTCCGCGTCCATCCCACCTTCCATGTGTCCCACATTAAACCCGTCCGGACCAGCCCGCTCTGCCCTCCAGCCGACGCCCCTCCTCCCCCCCGTGACGTTGATGGCCACCCTGCATATTCCGTCCACCGGATCGTGGACTCCCGTCGGCGAGGTCGCGGCTGGCAGTACCTCGTCGACTGGGAGGGCTACGGTCCGGAGGAGCGTTCTTGGGTCCCGGGTTCTTTTATTTTGGATCCATCCCTCATCACCGACTACCGTTCCTCACTGACGTCCGGTTCTTCGAGGCCGCCAGGTGGCGGCCATTGAGGGGGGGGTACTGTTGTGGTTCGGGGTTCCTTTGGTTCTTTTGTGGGTTTTTCTGTGCATACACTCACCTTTCACGACAGATGGCGCCATACTCACCCGACTGGAGTGTGTGTGTAGACCGCCATCAAGCACACCTGAACCTGATCAACTCATCAGCGGCGTGTACTAAAGGAGGCTCCTGCCAGTCCTTCAGCGCCCGAGTGTTAGCCAGAAACGGTACCTCTGAGCCTCCTAGAACTAGCCTCTGATCTTTCCTCGTTGATCTGAATCCTCGTTGATCTTAATTCCCCAGTGACTTTTTTCCTGTTGTTTTCTGCCTTCAGGTTTTTCCCTCCGGAGAAGCTGTTACGGATCCTGTTTGCTTCTCTGATCGAGATTCCCCTCGTGACGCCGTGGGTCCTACCCACTGGTTGCCCGAGCCCCCAGACTCACCTCCTCTGTCTGATTACAAGTTCCCCCCCCCCGGATTCCACGACTGGCAGTTGCACCGCTCCTTTGTCCCCGCCAAGCCCGAGCCTACCTGTCCGCCCTCCGACGCACTCCCCCGTTTTCTTCCTGCACACCAGCCGTCAGGCACCGGACCACCTGGACCACCTAAAGACAAAGACCCCGAACCTCCCAGTAAACCCTCCTGGATCTCACACCATCGAACCACAAGTAAGCTCCGTTTATTCTGTGACTCTTCCGTTTCCGACAACCCTGAACTCACCATTCTGCTCTGCCTCTTTAGAGAGCCGGTCGCTCCGTGAAACCGTTTCCTCCCTGGACCAGACCAGAGCCTCCACATCCTTTACCTACCGTTTCACAATAAACCAATTACCATACATACCTCTCCTGTATTGTGTTCTGCATGTGGGTCTGAAAATAGTAATCCATCATGACACAGACAGGATGCGTCATTCATTCATCTCTTTACAGATGGTACAACCACAAACTTCACAGTATTTTACTAGGATGCTTGCAGTGTGCCTTAAATCTTTTAAGGCCATGGTTTCCAACCTTTTCCACTTCTAACCCCTGTGATAAAAGACACTCATGACCCCAACTATCAGTTTACCATACAGGCATTTCTACAAAGCCAAGCCAACAGTGACAACACAAACAGCATCAATATACAGTAATGCTAAATACCTGTAATTATTATTATCTTAAGATTAGGAGAATAATTAGATTAATTTTGTCATTTTGTTAAATTTTTTAAGAGCATCTTAAAAACTCCATGTTCATTTCTGATGACTGAAAGAGTTATCAAAATTAAACTTTTTGGCTACATTCTAAGCTGGTGTATGCCACAAAATAACACTGTTACACATTTTAATTTTAACCCATTCTTCCACCTCATGACTGTACTATCACATATAATCCATTTGAAATATTGGTTTGTGGTTATATGACAAAATGTGAAAACATGGGGTATGAAAACTGTTGTTGGACATTGTGTGTCGTCATAATTTCTCTGCTACTGTGCATTCTATCATCCAACAATCATGTTTCTTATTTCCTCTTTTATTTCCCCCACTAGTTGGCCATGCTTGCACGTCCAGTTGAACAACCCAGAGCAGACCAGCTGCATCTGAGTCATGTAGTATTGCAACACACAAACACACAGTCATGCCCAGGAATGTTTGCGACACAGATGTGAGCCTGATGGATGACAGAGGCTGCTGAAGTCACACGGTGGAAATCCCGGATTACTCAGTCGATTGCGTTTCTCGATCTGTCTCCCATGTTCCCCTTCTTCCGTCTTTCTGCATGTCTGTGTCTCTTTCGCTCAGTCTGAACAATCAAAGGCCCTGTTTGTCCATGTAAGACACAGGAAGGAGTGCAGGAAGGGATAGTGAGGTGTATTCTGTGGGGATATTGATTTATGGCTCTGACTTTTCATTTTCAACGCCCGATCGTCTCCGGGGAGCTGGGTGGGAGGGCGGCGAAAGAGGGACGGAGAAGGGAGGTGTCGGTGAGGGGCCCGGGCATCTTAATGATGTGTACATGCCCACAGCATCGGGGGGATATAAGGCAACAAAAAAAATGCTGCCCTCTTTAAATGAGATGGGGAAATGATGGAGCAGAGCAGACCTCATGTTTCAGCAGATTTAATTGTGAAAGCGCAAGTCTCTAGATTTTGCCTGCTAACCACTTTTGTTTGTCATGTTTCTTTTGCCGTTATTAAGGCTGCCTACTTCTGTTTGACAGAGTAGGGCCAATAAAAAGTTGAAATGAATATGTATTTCTTGCTTTTGCTTTCAAACCCAATGAGACTGACAGTGATGAGATAATTAGTGCACAGTGTCTCCTAATGACAGCTGCTAACATTAGTTACATGGCTCACAGGTGCAGGTGTGTCATGCAGAAATGGAGATATGTGCAATTTGCAAACGTGAGATAATCGTCTTGCCACTTCCCATAACTGAATAACTCACCAAAAGGACACGCGCTATTTGGGAAGAGATTGTGTGAAATACAACAGATCATATCGTTTTCACACGATTTGCACTCGGAAAATAACTTTTCTTCCATTCACCGATGTTCAGACACACATGCAAAGCGGTGAAACTCACAAAGGTAAACTCATCCCTTTAAAGAACACCCCTTTCATTTCTGCAATGGCCCTAATAATCATCATTGCAAAATACACTGTTGTTATTGTAATCAGATCTCTGCTGATGCGCAGGTTGCAGCGTGAACCCTACTCGTAATAACCGGGACGGTTCTGCGCTCATGTTAGCGGTGAGCGCATCACCAGTTTTCGCAGGCTGCTATTATCACAGCACATAATACCTGGCTGATTATCCTTTCAACAAAGCACAGCTATCCTAACTGTTATTATAATAGCATGCGTGGCGCTGGTAATCCACACAAACGGTGCACTCTGCCTCTCAGATGCTAATGACGATGGTGGGTGGTCGTACACACACGCAGCGGTGGCTGGTGAGATGCCTCTCTCGGTTCTTCTGGGAGTCAATTCAATTGTGCAGCACTGTGCAAATCCATTTGACCATAGATGGGGGAAAGAGGGCAGGTGGCTGACCCGATGGGGTATAGGGCGAGGTTCGAGGGTTTCACGCAGATTATGTCATAAAAGTGGATTAGCTCATTTAGCTGGATTGGATTGATTGAGTTAAAAGGAGACACCTGTTCATTGTCTCCATGTTAGTCTGCGTGTTTCTCGCTTCCTCCTCAGCCGCTCTCCTTCTCAAACACACAGATGTCTCTCTGCTGAGCTGCTCCATCTGAAGCTGCTGAGGTAAGAAGATCCGGTTTTCCACCCAGTGGAGCGAGAGCACGCTCACCTCTTCCCCACGGTCCACCCAGCAGCACCTGTGTTTGATTTGGTGTGTTTGTTAGTGTGTGTGTGTTTTATGCATCTTTGTGACATTCCAGGTCCAAAGTGTGTGAAGTACAGATGGATTTTACAGACATTCTTTAAAATGACTTTGTGTGGCTCATGTAGACATTGAGCGACAAGCCTTGTGAATAGATAATTGGGCGATACAAGTAGATTAAAGGAAAAGGGGATATCAGCAAAAATTACATAACACTTAGAATCTGTCTGTTTTTAGTTTTCACAACTATAGTGAATGTTTTTAAAAAAGAATCACTATCTGTATGTTATTGAAGGTGTGAGCAGTGGAGAACCATTGAGTCCAACTTTGACTGGTCCAAATGTACTTTTTTTAAGGTAGTGCATTTCTGAGATGGTTATAATGCCCTCGTTTTGAGAATACCTATTTGATGAACCATCAACTGCATGATAAAAAAACAATCTTTACATAGAACAGGCATTCAGTTCAGGTTTGAGCAGTCTGAGGGTACATTCACACCAGTTCTGTTTAGTCCGCTTTAATTGAACTCTAGTTCGTTGCTTAGAAAGTCTGGTTCATTTGGGGAGGAGTGAACGGGCAATCAAACTCTGATACTGACCAAAAAACAAAGTCTAGTCAACCCTAAAAACCTGGTTCTGTGCTCCTTTGAAGTGAACTCTGGCACTGTTCAAATGGACATCTGAATGCCAAGCGTACCAGAAACTTCTCTAAAAGCAGGAAGTGCAGGGCATTCTGGGAAAATGCAACTAAACAAATAAGCGTGGTAAGCCAATCCATTTTTGTCTACATTTCGTGAAGAAGGAAGTTACCCTCATGTCGTCTTTAGACATTTTTGTGTTGTTTCCTTCACCTATTCCCCTTAAGCATTGAGGGGAACAGGTGTAAGTGAAAGTGTAAAACTGAAATGCACCAGCTGAAATGTAGCAAATTTTGCAATTTTGGTACCAATCGAACAGAATCCACTGGCTATCAGGTGTGAAAGCTACATAAGTGTTTTAATTTTTGAACTGTATAAGCGTGGGTCCAATCCATGCTCATCAAAACACTGAAATAGCCCTTTAATTGAGCATCAGCATGAGGCTCTGAAGCTGATGTGATGATTAGCTGCTTGCAGTTAGCCAGCAGCTGTAGTCTGTCACTTACTTTTTTTTATTGCGTAACAAAAAAGCTGTCAAACGATTTAAAAATGGCGGTGCTGATTTATAATAGAGTTGTCAGCCAAACCAACAAGCAGTTTTTATTAGCATAGTCTGGCACCTCAGCCAAGCAACAACTCCATAATTGCTTTCTGTTTTTCGTCCAAATAAAACTCCCAAACGTGGAGGAAGTCTTTCAAACTTAAAGCACCACCTTCACCTCCAAATACGATCACAAAGCTTATGCTTATTCAAAGTCATATGCTGATTGCATCTGAGTAGCACTTTGACCTACTCATCACTCTTTTGAGAAATATGCTGTTTTCAAATAATGTTTTTGCTGCTACACTTCTGCATCTAAAGTGGTAGAAATCAAATATTGCTTCGCGTGCGTGCATCTGCAATAATGCGCATGCTCAAAATATTTATGTACAATATACATTACTGTTGCTACTTCTTTCGATTTTTTTTTTTTCATCGGTTTTAATGTTTTGTTTGCGTTTTGATCAGGGATGTCCTGATCCCAGGCCTTTGTCGATTGGCATTGGAATCTATGATAAAACCTAACTAAAACTTAACTCCTGCATACCTGCTAGTGGTGTATTCTCAATGTCCCCCAGCAGGAACTCACACGTTTGCTGTACGGGCTTTGTACATTATTATTTTTGTTCAGAGTCTCAACAATTCACCCTTTACTATGGTGTTCACAGGAAGAGAGAAGCTATTTTGGCTACTACGGCTCACTGCCTGCCTGTCATGGGACTTTTTTGTTCACACATGACAACCTGTGGAACAGAACAAAAATACAGAATGATGCTAACTATCAACAAGTCACCTCAAAGCAGATAATCAGAATGCTAATTTTAGAAATGTACGTCAGCTTACCGCTCTGCGTGAAGAGAGTTTATTGAAGACTGTAGCTCTTTGTGTTGGGTCACATAAACACAACTTGATTGTCTGCCTTCTCACACATGAACTAGAGTGATATGCCACTCTCAATCCATATATGGGTTTAATGCTATACACTTCAATGCTATAACAGCCTAAACACTTTTGGAAAGGCTTTCCACAAGGTTTAGGACTCCTATTAATTTATCCAGAGAAACCCCTTGTAGCTTATAAATTATGGAGTACTTATGCTTATCTAGCAACCCAGAACAGGAGCATCTAGTTTGTATACCTCACTCAACCCAGAGCAGGAATTATAACAAACTTACAATCCTGAAAATCTCTTCAGTTTGTCTAGAGAAACTACTCATTACCTTAGATCAACGTTTAGCATTAAAATTTTAATATTTGAGCAAGAACTAGAGAAACTCCTGTTAGTTTACAAATCTAGAACAAACTTAGAAAGTGCCATCTAGTTTTATCAGAACAAGAATCCAGAGTTGAATTGATTTAAAATTTTTTTTTTTTTTACATTTTCAGTCAAAGTGATGGACAATAAAAGAAAGTCTTGCACGACCTCCGATTTAGATGGACAAAACATATTCTAATGCCATAAATGTCATTGCTGATTGAGCCAAGGAATACATTCACAATCCTAAAATGTCTAGTTCAGAGGAAATACAGTATTATTTCCTCTGACCTTCAACTTTGAAGGTCTAATCACTCAGATTGGTATCAGAGAAAAAGAATTGCTCAGCTTATATATCTTATTGTTGTGTTTTTATATTGCTTCATTGCTATAGTTACTTGGATGTGTTAGTCTTTTAATTTCTTATCTCGCCTTATTCTCATGCAGCTTGGGGTTGTCACAGAAATAAATGTGCTACAATGACAATAAAACTGTTCTTGATCTTGAAAATTGTTATTAGCTGGTGGTACAACTGAAACGTTTCTCAATAGCTGTAAAACAACAACTTGGTGTGATTTAAAGAAGCTAAGAATGAGACCTTCCAGCAATTATTGGTTTCCAGGTTATTTTCTAAAAATCAAATCAAAATTAATACTATTTATTTATCAAAAAGATTTGCTAAGGCATGTAAATCATAGCTACTAAAAAAACGAGTGCTGCATCTAGACGTAATAACATAAATAACTCTGACCCAAGATAGTGTTGTGTAAATGTAAACATGTTTAGCATCTCTTAGCAGCAGATCTAATTAATGCATTTTGAAAAATGTAAACTTTTCAGCCTCAGAAGTTTCACAACTGCAAGGAAGATCTCTTGGCCGTCTTTTCTTTCCTGTCAAAGTGCGGTGAGTTCGTCTTCTTCCTTGGCGTATCATCTTCACTCAGTTTTCCCTCCTTTCTCGCCCTCCTTCACTCTGCTTCTCTGTTTCACACCTTGCATCCCGTGGTGGTTGACATGTGTCTCGGGGATGTTTCTGACTCCGTCTCTTCCTGCTCTGTCTCACTGCTCCATTTAGGTCAGCCCTCGAACCTGAAACAATGTGACGGTCTACCCACTTCTCTCACACCCTTTTACATATCTCCCCTTCCCTTTCATTTCCTGAGCTGCCCCTGTCCTTTCTTCTTTTGTCTAACAGTTTTCACCACACGAGTTGTCAGTCTGAAGTTGCACTTGTACGATCTGTGTTTTGTTGATCTGTCAAGTTCTCTCTCCTCTCCCCCCCATCCCGGCTAAGCTCTCCTCAGCTGTTTGTTTCCACTCTCTGCTCCGGCAGACTCATTATCTTTGTAGAACAGCGCCGTGCTTCCGTCAGCAGCGATTAGCAGCGTTTTATTCTAACATTGTTAGGGATGGACAGTGTGATAATTGACGAATGAAGATATGGCATTTTCTAATCTTGCAACGCAAAAACTATGTCATGGTAGATAGAAGCTACGGTTAAGTTTTCCATAGCACTAAAGCTTGCATTGATCATAATCCAATTAAAGTATACAAAAAAAGAAAGACGAAGTAAAAGGACGGGAGAAAATGAAATGCTTGTTTTGTAAAACAGAAAGAAATCAGCTGGAATCGAATTGCTGAGTTCTCAGAACTGATGAAGTGAAGGCATTTTAAAGATCAAATGAAAACTCTTTTAGTTAATATAATTAATTTGGAGTCCTTTTGATAAGTGGTAATGACTTGGAGATTATTGGCTTAAATGAATAGTTCTGTTGCTTGGGGGTTATGAGTTGCAAAGGAGAAACACTATCCTACTTTCAAAGTTCCCGAGGAGACAAAGGAATGTTTTTTTTTAATACAGTAAGAAAATTAGACTCATATATAAACAAATTACCGCTGTTTTAATTCCCTTTTAGATTAAACTGCAGTTGTAATAAGACGGCGTCTCAGAGGGGATGCTTGCAAGCAGAAAGAGGAGACACATTTGTAATTAAAGGTGGAATAATAGTTTTCTCATTAAACAAATGTTTGTTCCGGAGACGAATGTCGCTTCAGAGATGCAGTGCCTTTCAAAAGTATTCACCTCCCTTGAACATTTTTTCAGGTTACAACCTAGATATATTTAGTATTTTTGCATGATGGATCAACACAAAATGGTGCATAATTTTCAATTCAGAAGGAACATGATACATTTGCAGATAATCTGGAAAGTAGGGTGTATATAGGAATTTAGTCACTGCTTTGTGGACACTCTTTTGCTGCAGTTGCAGAAACTCTTTAGATGCCCCTGTGGCATCTCTAGATGCCAGATCTGCACCTGAAAGAGACTCAAGTTCAGTTATCCTTTGCACAATATCTCAAGCTGCGCCTGACTGTGGACAGATTTTAAGTTGGATTTTATGTTTAGTGTTGCCCTGTTGGAAATTGAACCTCCATCTCAGTTGCAAATCTTTTCCAACCTCAACAGGTTTTACCCCAGTGCATCCCTGTATTCAGCTCCGTTTCTGTTTATTTAAGGTTTTCACAGAACAACTGCATTCATACTGAGACTAAATAACAAAAAAAAAATCAACTATTGTCAAATTAGATTTGATTTTTGGTTTGGTTTGATTTGATTTGGTGGTTCACTTCAAATGCTCAGATATTTGTTGGTCAAAATTTTAAACCATTGGCTTCTTATTGTTGCTCTGGTGAAGTTTGTATGGTCTGCATACTATTGCAAAGCAATGCAAAAGGAGGACTCTTTCAGGAAACTAGAGGGGATGCTGTTTTCCATTGCCCGTGGAAACATACAAGAATCCTGGTGACTGGAGGTGAGACGTTCAGACTTCTCCGACAAGACGGTCCGATCCTCATGGATTGTTTTACTGCTGGGCATACAAATCACAACATTCAACTCACAGACAAACTTTCTGTTTATTCCCTGAATGCTTTTTGTGAGACGGCGCTGGTAATGTTATTATTGCTCAGATACACCGCAGGCCCTTTCCCATGCTGTCAGCTAATGCTGATGATGCCCTCTCCTCGGTTGTCGCTCCGCACATGCACCAATGATGGGCTCAAAACAAGTACTTTCAGCACGACTGACTCTCTCTTATCATAATTTGATTATTTTAATGATCTTGTTACTAAACCTCAGACAGTGCGCTTACATCCTCGCCCCTGGGGCTAAGCCATGGTTGAGCGCATCGTATGAATCTCACATGAGGCTCTGAAAAAGTCCAAGGGTGACGATATACAGTGGTGTGTCTATCCATGTGTGTGCATTCAATTCCTCGTGTGCTCATGTGGCGCTCTCCACAGACGAGCCCAGCCACAGTGACCACAACCACACCTCCCGACATGGAGAACAAGAGGAAGATTATGGAAAATTATTTGCATAAAACAGCCCAATAGTGTTTGACACTATTAGTCAAACACCACAGCCAGAGGGGGCTTGATTGTGGCGTTTCATTATCGCCTATTGAATTATCTGGATTAATTTAACGCATTTAGGCCTGTGTGTTTTCCCCAGCTCGCAACTCTCCCGTCTCTTTGTTAGCGATAATTATGCTAAGTGGGTCATCTCCATCTGAGCTCCTTTCTTTTTCCTCTCTTTGTGGCATTAGCATTTTAAACTTCTTAAACAAAGTTTGGCAAAAAACGCAGCGATACAACCACAATGATTCACTCAGCACTTTGTGGATGAAAGGCTGAAGAAGCAGGCGGTTGACTCAGACAGTGGAGGAGTGGAGCCTGGGAACAAGAAGGGTCAGGCTATGGAAAAAAATAAAACCAACAAAAAACATCTTTAATTTTTTTTGTTTAAACATTTTTAATCTTTGATTTAAAGATTAACAATTAAAGATTAAATTAATATTTTAATTTAAAAGATTATCTCAGATAAAGATACTCAGATATGTATCTTTGTCACATATCTGAGTTAGAGACAGAAACCTATGTGCTGATTTGTCATGTATGGTTTCAACAGTCACCAGATGTAGTAATGTAGAACAGCTTATGTAACCAAGGGCAAGCACTGGTTTCAGGAGCCACTGTGACAAATATTGGATTATATACAGTATATAAATAAATAAATAAATAAATGCAGATAATGAAGCGAATCAAAGCGGTTGCCATGGTAAAGGCCGTTTCATTTCTGACGTAACGCATTCTGGTGGCTTTGATTGTTGTCTCTTCAGCAGACTGATCTGATGAGAAAAATAACTCGCTATGTGTTCATCTTGGAGCCAAAGCTAGAAGGTTTCTGGATCCCAAAGACTCCAAAGAAGGAGAAAAGTCACATTGATGACGACGCTGAGTAAACAACAAACATTTGTCATTTACTCAATAAACATGAGGGATAAAACATGATCTAAAGTTTAATTCCTATATCGACTTTCTATCCTCTGGTGCCTGATTCAGTTACTAGTTTGGGAACATGTTTCATGTTCCCAAACTAGTAGACATATGAAACCAGATCAACCATTTGACCCTACAACCAAAATGCTGTGTGGTAGAAAACTAACACTGCACCCTGAACACACCATCCAGTGAAACTTAGTGTTGGCAGCATCATGCTGTGGGGATGCTTTAAAGTAAAGACGGTCAACATTGATGGAAAATTTGAATCATATATGAGGTTGAATTGTGACAGAATACAAAAAGATTTAAGAGGGATTAAGACTTTGAATATGGAACTATTCAAACTTTATTATGGTATTTTTGTATAAGCATACTGACATTTTACTTATTGCATCAATGCCAAAGAATACATGAGATGAGATATGTGTGTTGTGAGCTCTTTCAAACAAAGAAGTACTATACGTTTTTTTTATGTGGCAAACATATTTTTAATTGATAATTTTGTGTAAACCATTTTATGCTTATTGTCAATAGTAATACCAGTTTACATGATTGCTAAAAATGAAAATGGAGAAAAACTCTTTGTACTCCTTTGTGTTGCCTCTGTTTGGTTTTGAAACTAAAAGCATCTCAGTTTTTTAGAATTTCCAAGCCTTCATCCTCTACTTTCTTCCTCGAACCAAACGTTGCCTTCCCCCTTAGATGTGGGGTGAAAGATAAGGAGCAAGAGGCATGGAGTGAAACGAGAGTTTGTAAGTCTACCAGCCATCTTTATCTGTGAGGGAGACAAGTGCTGAGGAAGCTCACAGAGGAAATATGGCTGTTAAGTCATCATGCAGTTCATTAGCACGTTGCTTAATTGGTGTCTAATTGATTGTGGATGTTTTGTAAAGCTGTGAACCTTCAGTTTCTTTGGTACCAAGAGATTCTCAGAAGACTCACAGAGTCAGCAGAAGTTGATTTATTGTTTTTGCCATTAATTTGGAAACTATGTGCTTTTTTTCTCTCCTCACACACATAAGGAAATGTATCCAACCTCTTTTCCACAAAAGCTTTTAGTTTTAAATTTAATAACGCAGCTGCTAAAAACAGGGAACAATAAGATTTTACTTACTGTTTCGGCAACTTGCATATTTTCTGTGAGTAATAACCTATTTTATAATAACCCTGATCAATAGTTTTCCTGGCAGTCTAGAGATCTGAAAAGTTTCTTTGAATTTTGGCAGGTTTTTTCTTTTTGAGATGCTTCAGACTATGACACATCAAATGCCTCCTCTGCTTCCCCTCCTCTCCAGTCAGGGAGATCTCAGCGAGTGGACTTGACAATGTAGAGAGGAGATTAAACAAAACAAAACAAATATTTTCTGTGTCGCTTATTAAAAACCTATGTTGAATGGGGCCTTAAGCAGAATAAAATGTAGGGGCCTCTCTTTCTGTCAAAATCACCACTTCCACTAACTGCTTCAGTACAGATTTGATCGAATATGGGAGAGGTGGCCAAGTTTCATTGGTAGAGCTCAAAAACAAGTAGTCATAATCGGCTATTATTGGCTTAGATGTATTTGTGAACAAACTGGAAAGATTGCATCGGGCTGTAGCTATGGTAACAGAACAATCAAACTTGGAAGATGATTTTTTGAACTAAAAAGTAAGTTTGCCATTGAAGTCCTAAGTTTTAATACTAAGCAATTTGAAATATTTAAGTTTATGTCATCATGCCCTACGTTGTGTTGATTTAGCAACATGTGTCTCCAGAGCCACAGCAAGCAGCTCTTTGAACTTTCCACAATGTTCAAAGAGCTGGCTAACAACTCTGGCTTAAAATGATGAGCAACTAATGTTTTAAATATAAATTTATAACAAATTTTTGTTCTACCTGTTTTTTTTATGTCATAAATTGATTTTACACAACGGAAAGACTCTACAAATACTAGTGACAATGTTTTAGATTTATTGTTTGTGTCATTAATTTAGAAACTATGTGATTTTTTCCCCCTCACACACATAAAGAAATGTATCCATCCTTTCCACAAAAGCTTTTAGTTTTTCTTTAAATTAAAACCTAAGCACAGACAGAAAATGGGGTGTTTAAAAATAACACATTTCCTGAAGGAGATATTTCTAAAAAATGACAAGTTGTCTTTTTTTACAAGTTCATGTAACGTTTACAACTCTAAACAAATCTTCTTTAGCCTGACTGACAGCAAATGTAGCTCTTGTAATCTTTACAATATTGGATTATAAAGGTGGCAGTAGTCCACATAGTGTATATTGAAATGTGTAATTTTAATGTAATAGAAGTTTACAAGGTAAATTTTAACTTTTTCAGGTCATTGAATTTTTATGTTTAGCTAATGCAATAAGGCTTCTCTCCTAAGAACATGTAAATGCCAAAATACTGACCCTGTACACCATTTGCTGCTGAACAGGAAGTTGTAATAACTCCCAAAAGCATTGTTCATTCTGACCCACATTTCAAGGTCTCGGCAGTCCTGGCCTGAATGCATTTTTGTATAATTTTAAGTGACTTCTGGTGTAAATGCATAAATTTGTTGTAACTCATAAGCCTCTAATATACAGGCTGGAGCATCGCTGAGATTTATAGTTTTTGGCCTTTAACAACATGCAGCTTTCAAAAGACACATGACGAGAAGCAGCTATAAAACTTATTTACTTAAATTTAATCTAATTTCTACTTGTATTTGCGTCTTCTTCAACAGTTTCAAACCCAGGTAAGCAAATGCTGACCTGTGCCTCAAAGACTTTAAGTGAATGAAGGGTAAAAAGAGACATGTATCCCTCCATCTCATTTTTGACATCTGTTTTTTTCTATTTTTGTGCTTGCGTTATTTTTCATTTGGAGCGCTTTCCATCTTCCCCTGTCACGTTGTGATGAGTGCTCACCTGTGAATAATTCATGAGAAGCAGCACGTACGATTACGCTGGTTAAAAAGTAATGAGGCGTAGCCATAACAAAAACTTGTCTGGCATTCTTTTACCAAGTGTCTCTTGCCCTGCGATGCTATTGGTGGGGCCTCAGTTCACATGAAAGCACATCCTTGTCGCACCTGACAGAGAGCGACGTTAAGAGGAAGAAAACAAGAAAACACAAGCTTGGCCCGTGGAGCAGGTGTTTAAAACTCAGACACAGCAGAGCCCCCTTCCACACACCCCTCCTCAGCACAGTGTGATCTAGCCCCGGCTATGAGCTGTCACTGGCAGCTTTTCATGTCTGAGCTCGGGAAAGATCAGTAGACTCCCCGTCTGAGCTCGGAGGCCTTTGATAATCGATGGAGCTTACAGTGGTGCTTTGTAACGACAGCAACTGTTCGCAGCCCAATCAAACCGCGCCGCTGTCCCCCCCTGTTTGTTCCCAGGATTGTGCGGGTTATTTCCTGTTTGACTTAAAATGAGGCCTTGTGCTTTACGAGCGCTTCGGCGTTGACAGCGAGAAGATGCATCAGCGTTACAAAGCTTCTTTTTCAGAGGCGTTTGCTACAATATGTGTGTTTTCAGCACAAATCGACATGGTTTTTGGCACAATCCAATCTTTACATAACTTTTGCCCTGGCACAATATGAGTTTGATGGTGATCGTTTGACTCATTCATGACACAAAAAGGAAGCTATTATTGTGTTATTAGTCACAGGTCATGATCTTCCAGAAAGAAGAATTGATCAAATTTAGCAAAGAAATTAGTATAATTAGAAATGTGTCAGAATTACACAGTGTAAAGAAGCAATAATTATACTTTATCTAACATGTTTGTCAGAAATATAGTGAATTTTTCATGTTAATAACACAAGTGTTTCTAACCCTCTTTGCTCTTCTGTCTGGTTGGAGACCATCAAGAGATACATAAATAAATAAATCAAGTTGTACAAACCTTTAACCATTTTGTTTCTTTGTAACACATTTAGCCTAAGGTGTCATTTTCACTGTAGTTCTAATTGTTATTTGTGACTCTTCTCTTCTTATACAATACTTTAGAAATAGGACAGTCCTGTCTTTTAAATTTGTCTTTTGTGCGCTCCCCATATTTCCCCTTCAATGGTCTTTTCAGAACCATGAAGGTTGTGCAGGAAACAAGATATAAAAACATGATGAAGTTCCAAGGTATTTGGAATTTGTTAAAAAATGTTGCCCCCCTTTCTTTCCATTTTCTAACCTGAGGTATTCCACACCTTCAGTCTATTTTGGTCACACCAATTTATTATTCAGGAACTGTGAATCTAATTAATAATTGAACAAGAACAGATGGTGCTCTTGACCTCCCGTGAGAGCAACGTGTGGGTGTGTGTGTGTGTGTGTACATAAGCTGAAACAACGGACACATGTGTCTGTTTTTATGTGAATACACAGAACCTGGATGTAGAGTAGATTTACTTTAAGTCAGAGAGGACATTCAAAGGTGATGTCCCAAAATGTTTCTCTCTACAAAAGAAACGATAATGGATAGAAGCACAAAAAGTGAAAGAGTGAACTGATATCTAAAAGTAATATTTGTTTAGATCAGGATATGTTATAACAGCAACTTTTTCATTGAAATCTGAGCAGGTTATTAGAGCCCTGATGTGTTTGGGCTCTAACACAAATTATAAATTGTGTTACAAATTGTGTTACAAATTAAACGTAATGTAATGTCAGAGAAACAATGAGCATAAAGACTAAGTTTTTTCATAGTGTTTGGTTTGGTACCGACATGTTTTATGCTTCTTTTTTTTGTTGCACCAGAACACTCATATAAAAGAGGTACAGTTTTGTCATCCCTCTTCCTGAAAGCACCACTAAATCTTGAGATGTAAAATATCCAACCCAAAACAAACAAACAAAAAACAACAATCCAGAACTATATATTTTTACATTATTGCACCACCTGGCTCCATTTACCATTGCAGAGCACTCTATCTCCAAACACATTATGCATGTGCATGAAGCAAAAAAGGAAGCAAGAGTGGTCAAAGCATGCTTGTGAACATTGGCAACTCATCTTGGAGGTCATCACATCAGTGTGTCCTCCCCTCATCAAATGTGTCCTAAGAACTGTGTTTTTATTGTCACTGGCTTCCCTATTTTTTATGTTTGAATCCTTATTATGATATTCTGAATTACTACTACTATGAGATTCCTGTGTCCATGATTGTGAGAAGCAATTTTAAAAGTGTGTGTGTGTCTGACGCAATGTCATCAGACTTTTGCAATCATTGTTTCATGTTCATTGTGCATCAACATATACATTGATTAATTTTTAACAAAGCTGTTCAGAAACTATCCAAATTATAACCCAATGTGCCAAATGTGTTGTTTTAGGCTTTGATTATTTCATGTTTATGTACACTGCTCAAAAAAATAAAGGGAACACTCAAATACAACATCCCAGATCTGAATGAAAGAAATATTCTCATTGAATACTTTGTTCTGTACAAAGTCCCATTTGCACAACAGCAGGTGACATTGATTGTCAATCAGTGTTGCTTCCTAAGTGGACAGTTTGATTTCACAGAAGTTTGATTTACTTGGAGTTATATTGTGTTGTTTAAGTGTTCCCTTTATTTTTTTGAGCAGTATATTTATATATGTGTCTGTTTCTTCTTGTATGTGCAGAACATGTGAAACATGAACAGGGGATAAATTAAAGACGGTTTGCTGTTAATTCACCTTTCTCCAGTAGACAGACTTCTCTAATGTGACATTTCCGCTGCCGTCCTTGAGAGCCGCGCACAGTCATGTTCGTATGTTCTCGTCCACCTCCTGTGATACCTGGCGAATAGGACAAACAGTACAATGGTTTGAATATTACGTGAGGAGGGAGGCCATATTAATGGATGAAAGAGCAGGGAGCGGATTGATTGAATGGGAGAGATATAAAGAACCCACATAGTGGAGGCACACAGAGCTCACTGCGAGCTCAAGCTCCCCAAGGTTGTTTTGATATTTCCGAGCCACTTCCTTCAGTCCGGTTGTGTCTGTATACTAGAGCAAAATTGATTTGTAAGAGCACATTTATTGTGTGTATGTGTGTGTGTTATGTTGCTGATGGTTGCAGGGGGTTGCTGTGTGTTTTTGTCCAGTTTGTGAGTCACTGTTGCTGTCCTGGGGATTTTCTAGTCAAGTACCAATGCCTTCTAATCTGTGGGTTTGACCAGATCATGTTTTTCATCAGTGTCTGTGTCCTTAGCAAAATATGTAAAGCCATTATCTCTATTTTGCTTGCAAAATGCTAACGTTTTCTACATGCCTCAAGCTTTTTTATTGACATCCATCACTCTTCACATCTCTCTCTTTTGGCCTCAGCTTTCAGTCTTTTCATTTAATGTCTGCTAAATCGATACTCCGAGACAAGCGTGCGGAAACAAACAGAAACGGGCATGCACGCCGGCAGAAATTCTGCGAAAAAGCCCCAAACCCAGCCAAGCACACACATTAAAGGGGAAAAATATCTGAACCCTTCAACTATAATCACAATGCTCTTACTGTAGGGATAAAACTGTTTTTCTCAGAAGTCGCATAGCGTTTCACCACCCGAATGTTAGAGAGGGGCGAAAATTGACAGCCTAGATGCACAGAGTAAGTGGAAATGAGGATGAAGAGGGGAAAAAAAGCAATTCAGATAGGTAAACTTAAAAGCATCAAAGCAGACAACCAGTTCCACAAATGTGTTTCATTCACACTGACGGTAGATGGAGAGTGCACGATGCTCATCCTGCAAATGTGCATGAACGGAGCGGAGCTGAAGTAAAATGACTTGTGTCACATTTCGTCAGAGTGAGCTCTTAGCGAACCGTGCAACTGACCAGGGGTTGCCTGTTTGCATAAAAAAAAACCTGATTAGGATTTTTTAGCCTTTCAGATTGTGCCCACCCCTCCCTGCGAAGTCACAGTTACTCAGTCTAGATCTCTGGACGATTAGGCACAATCTCACTCCAAGCATGAGCGATTCTTCTATTCCCCTCTCACCATCCCATGCCTCCACGGCAGGGTCAGGGGACAGACAGGCCGAGGACTTCATTCCTTACGCTTCTGTCGCTTAAATCAGGTTGGATGAGTGTCATCCCCGGCTTCCCTTTAGGAGCATGGTAATCTGACTCTTTTCCTCATGCCTCTATCCTCTTTCTTATCCTTTGCCTTTAACTCACAGCTTATCCCCCCAAGTCTCTTTCTCTCTCTCTACCTTAATCACGCTTGTCTTATGATTGAATTATTCCCCTGAGGAGTGGCTACGCAAGCTGCTGTGAGGCCGCTGTGCTGTCACCAACAGGCTCAGATCTCTCGTCCATGCTGCCCAGGCCACTATCTCTGCCCTTACGCTTCATGCTTGCTTAGCCTATCCACCCCAGCTCTGCCCTGTCACCCTGGATCATAACCGAATGATGAAGAGCAGGACAAAAGGGGGAAAACAAACACTGACCTCATGGGAGCCTGTTTGGTCATGTGTGAGTCTACAAGATGAAGAGGTCGCCTGGATACAAAGCTTTACAAACCTATTATTACCTTATGACTTTATTCACGTTTTGTCATGATAAAACCACAACAGCAATGTGTTTTAGGAGGAGATTTTGTGCTTGATCAACACAAAGTGGTGCACTAGAGCTTAGATGAAGGAAATTGTTCTCTAATAAAAATTTAACATGTTTGAAGTGCATTTGGATTCACCTCCTAAATTCCAGTGGAGGAGGTAACCCAGTTAATCAATCGAGTAAGCCTGAGTGGCGCTGTGACAAGATAAGGCCTATGGTTACTTTAGAGGAGCTGCAGAGATGCGGAGCTGGGGTGAAAAGAAGGTTGAAGGAGTGTATAAGCAGAATGCCATTGTCAAAACAAATAATAGGAAGTCCCATCTGCAGTCGGTCCCTGAGTTAGACTTCTGTTATTAAAGATGCCAGAGGGTGATGTATCTATATAAGTATGCATGTGTGTGTGGCCTTGTATTTGATACATTGTAAGGACAATTTTCCTAAAAATAAAAATACATTGTGAGGACCAGGGAAGAAGTAATATTTAGGATTATGGGTTATGCTTAGAACTAAGGTATAGATAGAGTTTATACCTCCAAAAGCAGGTGTTGAAGAATCTGTTCAGACTTGATGGTTGGAGCTAAATACAGAACAGTCCTTTAGCAAAACCCTTTAAAGGTTGCAAAAGACTTGGGACTAAGGAGGATGTTCATGCTCCATTAAGAAATCTTAAACACACAGCCACAGATAGTCAAAGTGAGTTTATGTTAAAAATAGTTGCTGTCACCATACATAAGCAACGCTGGTAGTGTCAGATTTTTTATTCATTTAAATTTTTTTCCCCACTTCACAATTATGCATTACTTTGTGTAGATTTGACACAGAAAATATCAGTGAAATGCACTGAAGTCTTTTGTACTCAGAGGATGAACACCTTTACGAGGAATTATGGATTTTACTATTTCAAACCCGGTTGATTCATACATAGATTAAAACGATGAATCCAATAATAGGTGCAACAATTTCTCAAACACATATCTACTTTTGTAAATCCATAAAAGCAGGTCACTGATGGGAGGTGTTTTTCTGCCATCTGCTGCCTTTGCTCAACTAAAGTCACCTGCTTGCTTACGTCACTGCATGCATGTGCTTTTGCAATGCAACATTTCAAAACATCGTTTCGCAGCTTTGAGATGAGAGAGATTTGAGATGCATTCAGACACACTGGTTAGCAGCATGTTATTGTTGCAACTACTTCTAACAGCCTCCTTGAATCGCATGGATAAAAAGTGTGCAAGCCCAACCTGCGCTCATGCACGGAGGGCTGCTTTTTGTTAATTAATGCAGTGATAAAGTGTATTCATGTAAATAATGAAGATAAATGTATGACAAAAGCGGACTGTGGTGACATCTGTTGTAATCTGCTGCATTGAGTTTGTTTGCACGTTTGATGAAAAAGAAAATCCGTTTTCAGGTTATCCTATTGATCCGCTCACTTTATAAAGACGTGCTCTGGGAGCAGTACAGTATTTGCTCCTTTGTGTTCAACTCTTTTCAGAGCTCTGTGTAAAGAGACAACTTCTTTCTGTCTCCCGTCTCTGCTGAATTAGAAGCATCGTCAAGTTGTGGCCTTTGATTTTCATCACACTTTATCAGGTTGAGCGGAGAGGCCTTGAGTGACTTACCTTTACTACTCTCGCTTCCTCTCTCCTTCTTCACCGAGGCTCTCAGAATAGTCATATGCTAGTTTCCCGGGCAACCAGCCAGGACCCTTGTCCAGGAAGGGTTGACGGACATTCAATGGAGAACATGAACCACTGATCGTTCTCACAAAACAGCTTCTGCTTTTATTTATAGACTGTAACATCACCTATATAGGACTGATATAAAGACCCATTTGCTGCCTCTTTTCATTATCAGTATAGCCTAACAAAATTGTCTGGTGTAATATTTCTTCCTCAGAGGACCAGTAGGAAAATAAAAAGCATCCCCCTTTGACAGAAAATAGCCTCATTTTCCTCTTTCCTTTGGGCCAATAAGTTACAGCAAGTAAGCTCTATTAATGTAAAGCAGGAAATCACAAGTTAGAAAGAAATAGAAAATAAAAACTAAACCCAGCAGGCAGGACATGAGAAACCCTTTCTTGACTCTTTCTGGTTGCATCCTTAATAACAGTAATAACATTATTGCAGCATCACAAATTGGTTTAATATCACTTCAAGAAGCCAATCTGGTCTCAGCTGCCAGTCTATGCAGGCCTCACCTTTACCACACTGGATCTTTTCCCTCCAGATTTGAACCCCCCCCCAACAAACTGTATATACTGTTTCTGTACCAGTTGACCTGAACTAGTTTTACATTTTGTTCAGCAAATTAAAATGAATTCATTTATGTTCAAACATTTCACAATCCACATCTTCAGTAAATAAGACATTATGTATGTCGTGATACTCTGCTTCCATCCAGCTTGGCAGCATGAATACAATCTGACATTGCAGCTCAGAGAACTGCACAGGTCTTTGTTCATTGTCTATTAAGAAACAGATTGCTTTTCATTAGTTGCACATAATTAAAAATCTCTAAACAACATATTTTACCTCCATTGGCTTTTGCTCCATTGAAGATCAACTCGGCTATGTGTGCCAGTTCTACTTCTGACTGATGAATTGATTTGAACTACCTTCAAATCAATGCAGGGACTCTATCACTTATAGAAAAAGGGTGGTTTATACTCCAACCTTGTAACCTTGAACAGAGTTATGTGGATGAATTGATTGACTAGATATTGCTGTGTAGAGAGTCGATGTAAAACGTTAACCTGGAGCAGATGTCAGGATCTGCTTCAGATCCTGACATCTGTTATTTTTCATTTCTATTTGAGAAAAAGCTAAGTGAATAAATGTACATCAAGATGTACCAAACTAGGAACTACCAAGATTGCTGGAAGTAAACTATTTTCTTTAAGAAATACAAGGTGGGTTTTGGTATCAATAATGCATATTTTGTTTATAATAAAATATGTCATGGAATACCTTAAACTAGATGTTGCAATAGTTTTTGTGCCAAAATGAAACATTTTATTAAGAGGGAACATTTTCAGGGTTTTCACAGCTGCAGCTAAGCTCCAGTTACTTCACTTGAAGATTTTCCTCTTCGGAATAAATTTGCAACTCTTTGAGTTGGAGCTACGGAGAAGAGATCAGGTTAGATTGTATGTTTTAGTAAATCAGTAAAGGTTTGGGAGTTTATAAATATATGCATGAACAAAGAACAGTAAACAGTAAATAACTTTGTAATAAGTGTGAAACCTGACAGTGAGTAGATCTAATAGGGTTGGACTCATGTGTTACCAAAGTTTGGTGCAATTAAGAACCCTGGCAGCTGAGATTTAGAGATTTTGATGTAATTTAAGAGCCTTAGTTTGAACTCTCAACCAAGCTCCACTGCAGTAGCCCACATGTGAAGTTATGAAAGAAAGTAAGAGATCTTCTCTCACAGAGTCAGAAAGTGATGACCAGGGTCAGGAGTTTTTACTCAAGTAAAGACTAATTGAAGAAACACGAGTATTCATATGAAAATGACAAACTTTCTAAGCAAGAGGAAAAAAGAAAACGGGATCTCCTACATTTTTCACTGCCCCAGAAAGCAGTAGTATTGCTCACCAATAGGGGGTGCTGTTTCCACATCTTCTTATCACGGTAACTAGAGACTCAGAGGTGAACAGTGTTACTGTTTTACTCTGTGGTGATGAATATGAGTCAGTAGGCGATGTGACCTTACCATATATATGTTTGCGAATCCCCACCAGCAAAGGAAACTCAGGGTCAACTAGAGACGGGTCCAAATTTGTACTTGTCTTAAATTTAATACTCTTAAAACACAACAGGGGGGAAGAGTAGGTAAAGGTCACAGGTATGGTTTGCCTTTTATGAGTGTACCTTGTTTAGTTTGTTCTAATATGACAGCAAACAAAACAGAAATATTCAATTATGATAATGGTTTTATTACACACAGAGCCTTATGAAAGTAATATAACATAACCCTTTCTCATTTTGTCAAGGTGCAACCACAGACCTTAACTTTGGATTGGGATTTTATGAGAAAAATCTAACTTAGTAGCAAATAACTGGGTGATGAATATCACTTGATATTTTTTATTTTATAGATTCACAACATGGGAAGACGAACTGAGACGTATACAGGGCAATCATGGGCAAAAATTGTCAGATGCTGCAAAAGAGTTGACACTGGGTCAGAGGTTCACCTTCCAACAGGACAGTGACCAAACAGACAGAGCTACAGTGGTTGAGATATAAACCTATTTTCTGAAGAAGAACATGCACAAACTTGATTTTCAAAATGAGCAAAGCTGGTAGAGTCTCAAAGACTTTGCAGTCATAAAAGCAGCCAAAGATAGTTATAAGATGTGTTTATTCATGGGGATCAGTTTTGGATTTTCTTTTGTAAAAAGAAAAGCACTTCAAATTCATGACCTACTTTGTGTTGTTCTCAATAAAATATATGGATGTTTTGTGATGTAGCCTGATATATGAATACTTTGGCCAGGCATTGTAGGTACTTGTGCTATGGAGTTGTCCCGAGTTCCTCTTTCCAGGCCTTTTAGCCATACAAGTGGTTTTAAATCTCAGGCCAGAACCATCATTTAATGCTTTTTATTTTGTGACTTTTCACTCTTTCTTGCGCACAAAAAACACTAATGGAGGGCTTTTTGTTGGTAGGACTTATGTTGGCCACAGCTTTCCCACAACAAGTGCCAAACTCTGAGAGGATATTTCCACATATTTGAAAATACAGAATGGATTCATGCAACCGTAAGAAGCGAAAGCAAAATTTGGTGCTGCCACAGAAACCTTATGAACCTAATGAAATTCACAGTTCATTTAGCATTTTGTTGGAAGTGCAAAAAAAAAAGAATCACTATTAAACATGCAAGAATATCAAAGTCCTTTTGAAAACAAGTTATCTTTTCCCCACATTAATCACTTCATCTGACTTGAAATGGCAAAAGCAGACACCAATGAAAATTACACAAAACAAATTTTGTAAGTTATGTTAAAATTCAGCAACAGACCTTGAATTAAAGAAACAGCATTCATTTCTAAAATTTTCTAATGCTTTCACGTATTGGAGTTTTATGTTTGCTGTTTTTATTTCCTGAAATAATAAAAAAATTATAAAAAAATCTAAAAAAAAAACATACTTACTTGAATCATGCTGCTCCTCTAAATTTCAGCCTTAAACAAAGAAAAAAATTGTGAGGAGAAATGACATTAAAAAGCACATGTTCTCGAATTCCTGTCCTGTACGGCAGATTAGAGGAGTCACAGTCCTTCAGTTTCTTGGAATAACCCTACATGTAATGAAGCCCTTAAGATCTGAAGAGCATCAAGAGACATATTCAAGAAAAGTGCCTTCACTTTTTATTCATGTTCCTTCCCCTTTTCTTTTTCAAGTGATATGCAACTTCAGAGAGAGGACGGTGAGGGAGACGCTCACACACATGCGCACACCCTCCCCGCACACACACAGTGGGAGAGGAAAAGAGACTGGGAATGTTTTCCGATAGAAATGAGGGGAGTTGAAGTAGACTCTTGAGTTGTGAGGCTGTCACTGCTCAGTTCAAAACATTCTGGCATGCAAAACAGCCAAAAGCCCTAAAACTTGTTATATGACTTCTCTTTGAACACCATGGAATCTCATTCACAAGCAGGGCAGGCGACTTCAAACTCTGATAAACTCTAAAGATTAGATTCAACCTGGTAAATGTTTGCTAAATGGCTAAAAATGTAACTACAGCACACTTGTGATGACTTTTTGTTTTTGCTTTTGTCAATGGAGACCCTTGTCGTGGCTATTGGCACACACTGGGGAGTGAATTTGTCATAACCGCAAGTATGTATTGGAAATACACACACACACACACACTCCTGCATGCATCCGCACGTACACACACACATGTTTCTCATATTGTGGAGGACAGCTGCAGGGGTGTGGAAGCCTTGGGAAAATGGATCATGGAATCAGGCCAGTCAACTTCCTCTCTAACCAGCACCTGTTTGTCTGTATCTGCCTCTGTCTTATTTCACAATGCGTTTCCAAAATGTATAGAGATTAATGCTTAAATTCAGCAAGTAAACACTGTAGATTACTGTCACCAACACGCCTCTGTGAGTCTTTTGAGCTGAAGTTGCGCCGTGCGGGCAAGTAGGTACGATTTTCCGCTCGCTTGTTTGTCGCTGAGGTTTTATTCAACAGAGATTATGCAAATGTGAGTCTATTACACATCCTGGCCTAATTCACTAAGCCCTGTTATACTTAAGACACACATCCAGCGAGGAGCAAACCACACACATACACAAAGATAAGTGTTAATTTCCCAAGCAGGGAGATGAAGAGATTCGTTGACAGGTAATACACCTTGATGTTTCTGCCATTCTGACAACATGTGAATCTGCGAGATCATGTGTGCATAAATGCATCATGCAGAGTGCTGTGCCTTGTGAGTACAAGCTGAAAGGAGAGAAAGAAAGGGGGTGATGGGGGCGTCGGGGGGGTAGACGATCTTCTCTAAAGCGGCCCAGGCAGGCATCAGCACTCAATCATCCCAGATCTGCCAGACGACACCAGCAGAGAAAACACATTACCCATGTTGTGTCGCCTCGCCTTCTTCTCTTGTCTTCTCTTTATTATATTTAGAGCTGCCTTGCCTCAGGGTCAGGTGACAATCTGCATTCTCTCCCCGCAAGTTTTCTCAAAACTGTCTGGAGTTGTTTTCTGTATTTCATTTTTTAGCATTGTGCTTTTCTCTCTCTCTCTCTCTACCTCGCTCTTAAAGGGGAGCTGTTGATGGTTTTTAATCCCTACATGAGTCCCTTTGCAGATGACTCTGCTGGCATGGTGTCAGAAAGAAACTAACAGAGAGCAGAGCTGCACATTAGACTAAAGATGAATACCCTCAGAAGGGAGTGAGGGAATAGAGGGGAAGAGGCATTTGAAGTGCTTGTCTAAGTTTTAGTAAAAAATGAGTTCTTTATAGCAGAATATAAATATATAATTGAAACACTTAAAGACATTATGAGGCTCTTTCATTTCCTCTCCTTTTTGTGTGCCGGCTGAGGTGGGAAACAGAAGGCAAGTAAACACATCTGCATATTTGAGTCATTGGTTCCAAGGGAGCTGTTATGGGCTGTCTCTGCAAATCTCTTCTCTGAGTTGCTTGGGCCCACCAGCAACACCTCCCCTCCTCCCTCCACCAGTCCTCTTCTCTTCGCCGCTGATGCTGGGTCAGATACTTCAGCATTCTTTCAATTGATGTGGTTGTGTCTGAGGGTGGCAGAACTATGCTCAGATTTCATGATTTCAAATGGTTGCGCTGTCTCCTCTTCGTTTTTCTTTTTTTTTGCTTTACCGCTTCTCAAGTTTGGATGCTATGCCTTCGGTATAAAGCCCGGCAAGGTGGTGTGTGTGCGCGTCGTTTCCAGTTAGTGTCCAGCTGACGGTGAGTTGGCAGAGTTGGCGCAGCAGAGTGGGCCAAAAACCGGTCAAGGCCTCTGTCTCCGCAGCGGCCGTCACCTGGACAAGCGAGCATGCCAGCCCTGTGGCTGAATCTGAGAGATCGGAGCGACGTCGTCAACTGGGAGCGAGTACAAAGATGGGAACATTTTGTATCTCCACCTGCCTCTGAGCACGCTCCTAGAACAGAACGCTGAAACACGACGTCACGGCCTGCAGGAGAAATATCATCTCCTCACACTTTTACTGCCATTTCTTCAGTTCTTAAAGAAATGAATCAAAGCTGAGAAATTTTTACAACTTGGAGAGTTATCTGTATTAAATAATTTTGGTGTAACACTAAAACATAATGAGTCAACAAGGTTTTCCGTCAAGAAGCCACAGTATAAACCCTCAAAATTATTGCCTTTTATGGGCTTTACATAAAGAAGATTTAAATTTTTTATTTTTCCAGTTATATGCTCCACACGGCTGCAGCAACGTTTGGCATTGTCAGAAACAGTAGACCTAAAAAATACAGTCTTCTGCAATTAGTCAGCACCAAAACTGGGATTGTGATCAGCTCCATTTCTTCCCATGGTTTCCACCCAAATGATCTTATTTGTTGAGGAAGGTTTCCAATTGGTTAAAACCAGCATCAGTTTGATTTCTGTTTAATAGGCCAAGCAAATAATCTTTCCTTCTTTTAATTTTTCTTTCTTTTAATCGTCCTTTGGGGCAGAATACTGTAGATCATGAAAAGAATGATGTTAATGGTGCGTCATAATTTGTCATCTGACTTTTCTAAACAATTAATCATGTGTTTGCCTTCATACTGACCCTCTTTCTTTAAATAAATATGAAGGTGGGATGTTAAAAGGACATCGGTAAGGTATTTTCCTTCTTTTTTTATAATCAATCTTGGTAATGGAGTAATTATCGGGCTTTTATGTCATAATAATAGTATGATATATATATCTGGCAAAAACCAAATTGGGGGGTATATAAATAACTTTTATGGAATAAACTGCCTCAAAAATATTCAGAAATTTTCACATGTCAACAAATAAATCAGAGGGAAATGCATTAAATAAAGATAAGTACTTATGCAAGACAGTCAAGAACATTCAAGAAGCTTAATATTTCCACTTCCATCCATAATAGTTGAGATCATGTATTTTCTCTTCCTACTATCAACATGGGTTTAGAGAATGTAAAAAAAAAAAAAAGAGAATCTTATCTGTAGCACTTTTTATTTTCTCCTGAGCCTGAATCGTTTAGATGTTTCCTGGAAAGTCTAAGACTGTAAATGTGCCATCTGCAGCAGGAGGATGCAATATTTCATTCCCTTGCAGTGTTGTGTGTTTTTGGCCTAACCACCTGGAGATCATTGACAAACTCCTCTTTTGAAGCTTTGACTTGATCCCTCAATTTTCTCAAGGTCATCATCACTCCCTGAGACAAGATCCTTACTTTAGTTATTTTATATTTCCTTCGTTTCGCAATAAACTCACCAGCAGCTTCCCAGCAAGCTTCTGTTCTCAGAGCCTGAAGAAGCTGATTATGTGTACCACTTTATACTCATTAAAAGTTCAGGTCAGGAGTTTCTGTGTATTGAGAAATTGATTTGTGCAAAATAATGGTACATAACTGATTTATGTGATTCACAGCTTTGGTCATTTTGGACTCAATAACATGCGAAGCAATTTTGAACTTTTACCCAGTGCATTATTTTCTTGATGTTGAGGATTTCTGCATTGAAATAAAACAACTTTATCCTTTAGAGAGTGTACTTTTGTTTCAGAACTTTAATTTTATCTCAAATGTTTTATGGTAGCTCCATCCATCTTCCATTCAACTCATCTCAGGAAAGCTTTAGCGATGTTCACAAAGACATATTGAGAAAAAAACCAGCTTGGATTGACTTTTATTTAAGTTATCAGAGTAAACGGGGCTGAAAGGAAAGGAAAGGAAAACACACTATTTAGACCTTAATATAAAGGTTACTACAATTATACCCTTCTTTATCATGTAAAAACTAAATAAAATAGATTTTAGTTTGTAGTTGTAGTGTGACAAAATATGGGAAAGTTCAACAAGTATGTATACTGTTGCAATTTATGGTATTAATTTCAGTGTTTCAACTCACATAAAAGTTTGTTTGATTGTTGACGGCCTCTATCTTTTTCTACAATCCAGTGAATCTTGTGTCACTCAGGGATTGATAAAATGGATTTGGAAAAGACAGTTTTGTGAATCCATTTTTTTTCTTTTTGCATATTCAAGTCACACTGGTACAGGCTGATCAAATTGGACACCAACTCAAAATTCAGTCAAAGGGAACTGAATAGAGCTGCATTCTGTCCTTTGACCAGCAGGAGGTGATTGCTTTGGTTCCTAAAAGTATACATTTGAACAAGAAAATGATTGTTTTCTCTTTTAAGCTTTCTGAAGTTAGATGCTCCTCATACTGGAAAGTGTATTATAAGTTTGGTAAATAATGTTACTATTAAGAAGATGCTTAACTGATAGCACAGGAAACTTGGAAGTGTGTTGTTTTAGAAGACCAACCAACATAAAGCAATAACTCAAATAGCAATTTACTAACTAAAGTTGACTCAGTGATGGTCTTTCTTTGATATAATGGGGGAAAACAACCTACTAAACTTGATTTTTGGTATTCCTTTTAACAGTGAAATTAGTGTTTAAAGAAAGAATAGTCCAGATTATAAATGAAGCATTTCAGGCATGTTAGGAACACCTTTCTCTGTAAGTGAGAGTAACTTTCTTTGGTATGTACTGACAACTTTGATTGTATCTGCACAAAAAAACAAAACAAAAAACAGGATAAAAAACATAACAAATCATTTTTAACAACACCAGATTGGACGAGGCCTACCTCTGTTTGTAACCAGATGCCAAAGAAGGTCACAGATAAATGAAGCTTTCACCTGAATTTCTCCGAAGTCTGACCAGCTGTTAACTTCCTTTCTGTCTCTGTTTGTTAGTGTGAATTCCTTCCAGTCTGTGAGGGGACTCTTTCACCAAGGCTGACTGTCACCTTTTGGACCAGGCTCGCGCAGCAGGAATAATGAGCAACTATTCTGCTCTGTTGCAGCAAACCAAACTAGGTTTACAAGAAAGATCGACTCTCCGGGGTCAAGGCAGAGATCCAGCTCAAGCTTTTCTCACCTGCTGTACACTCTCAAACACACTTTCTAATTTCCTTACACATGTCCCCAGTGTGTAGAGGTCACCATGGCAATCTTGTCTTCCACAGCAAATGGTGGGATGTTCTGACGAGCTCATGACCAAAGTGTATTGATCTACATGATTTGATGCCTGTTCTGGAGAAAAATCTTGTTCTTCCTCGCTGAGATCGCCTGTGATCGATAAGATGAAACCAATGGAAACAAACTTGATAAATTTACCCTCTGGTGATATTCAAAGTCTGTTTAAGTGATATTTTTGGCCTCTTGTTTGTTCCACTGGATCACAGCATTTGGTTACGTTTTGTATATGAAGTGTGCATGCATATGAGTGTGTGCGTTCCATGGTTACTTCCTGTGGTTAAACCTGTGCAGTAGAGATGATTCATGAGTTTCATTGTTGCTGCAGAGCAAGAGAGAGTGAGTGAAAAAAAACAAACCATTCACACTATAAAATTTGCGTCTTTCCAACACTCTGTTTCACACTCTTGAACACGCACACACACCCTTATGCACATGCAAAAAAAAAAAACTCTTGCTTACACTTTTTCCAACTCCCACACAAACAGACAAAATAAGTGCATGTTCGTTTATGCTTTTTAGGCTAACTGACAGAAATTAACCAAAAATATCTGCCGCATTCAGTCATTCCAAATCCAATGACTAGCAGCTTGTGGTCACAAATTAATCACATAACAATAAATTATAACATGTGTAAAACAGATTCTCTTGTCTATAAAAATGTATCCTTTTGAATAAGCCCTGTTTTTGGAAAAGAACTACTAGACATATTTAATTTAATGCTCTACTCCCTTATCTGTAAATGCTGCAGCACATTTGTGACAATAGATCAAAGTTCTATTTTTGTGGCTCTGGAAAGGTTGCATGTTGTGCTGAATGTGCTGTGTTTGTGTGCGTGGGCCACTGCAAACAAAAGCCATCATGAAATGAGAGCAGCCACAAAAGGATAAGATTTTTGGAAAAATGAAAGGATAAAAAAAAAAGAGCAACGTGTGATTTTCTGTGTGGATATCATTCATAGTCACACAAAACAGCAGCAGTAAAACTAGCTCTCGTGTTCTGTGTGCTGCTCACCTTATCACTACCTATATTGTTATCTCGAAGGGGAAAGTCCACGCACAGGAAACATGTTCACTTACAGTATCCACTGAGAGTTCAGTCGACAATTTTCCTTTTTCAAATAAAGCCGCAACTTCCTCATTGCATTTTCCCTGCCTCTCTGAAGCTCTCTTTTTGTTTTTTCCGAGCGTTGCGTCACTGGGTTGTGGTTTTCTCACTATACTCTGTGCACAGGAAGTGTATTGTGGCAAAACAGGTCCCTGTCACTGTTTCCACTCCTCATAGAGGGCCACAGGGCTAAATTTAACACCAATAACAAGATCACAGTTACCCAAAATATTCACTTCCACATTTACGGGGTCTTTATTTAACTACACCGAGTTATTTATACACCACCATGTTAATGTGCTTATGTGTTCGGTTTAAGTTTACTGTGTGACGTAGAATGCCGCAAAGGAAACAGTCTAAGCCAATTAGCTAACCTGTAAGAGATGAGTAAGTTAAGCTAGGACAACTAGCTGCTTGAGTCCAATGATTTTCTGTGGTTTGAGTCGCATCCAGATGAGAGCCAACGCATTACTTTGCTGTGTTTTGGTTAAAAGATTTCTCAAACCAGATACAATCAACAAGCCCCTAAAGAAAGCAGCTTTAAAGTAAGACTAAAAGCTAAAAGTAAGCTAAGTCTGAGTTTCAGTTTCTTAAACAACAAAATTCAAGGAACTGAAATCTGTGCTACCACAAAATACCTTCAGATCTAGATTCGTATGATAGTTTAAAAATAAAATATGTCCAGTGATAATAATTACATGTGACTCTTGTTACGTTGTACCAGAAAAAAAGGGGAACCAAAAGGCGGACGTTAGCTAAAAATAAGTTGAAGAGAAATGTACCCAGCGAATGGAAAATGCAAAATAAGAGATGGAAAGTAGAACCAAAAAACCTATTAAATTTAAAATGTTTTACGTATGAACACATCTCCTGATATGTTCGTACGTCAAACAGTATTGAATGTAGGATGTAGCAGTACATACATCTTACAAGACAAAAAAATATATATATATCAGGAATAAAAACAATAAGAAGCAAGATTTTAGCAATATGTTGAAATCCCAGACTACACAACAATTTATAAATAAGCAAACATAAAGTTTGCGTGTTAATGCTAAGAGTTAGAGAGGCAGTGATAGAAATACTAATGGCATTAACAGTTGTGGACTTTATAATATTATGAGATCTTCTACCACAATCTATTGCTCGGGCTTGACCAGTCAAATTATTTTAGATTTTAAAATACAGATTGCAAATGCAGTTCATTTAAAAATTAGACTTTAGTGCCACTAGATACATGGCTATAATGATAAATCACTCCTCTTCATTTCCAATACTAAAAACAACTTTCAATAACTTCTCTATACAGTCATATGCTGATGTCAGCTGGCTAACACTTTGTGAGACATACTTTGCTTTCATGGAAAATATTGTAATTTTAATATTGTAAGATCTTGTGCTACAGCATCATTCATTACCACTAATATATATGAATGAAAATACCATCAATATTCAGATCATATTCAGGAAACTATTTAAAAAGTTGCAGCCGTATCAATATCAGCTCTCTTATCTAAAGCAGGTCTCTGCCTTTGTGTTGTTGGTGTTGTGAGGCTTGAGCTGAACCCTCCACAGCGCTCAGAATCACGGGTGAGAAGCAGGCCACTGGAGTTGGATCATAGCCAGGAGAAAAGTGGTTTTACTCCAGCTACACTTACTCATTCTCCTTGTTAACTTTTCCTGCCTGGGAACAGACAGCCATAGTGGTGGTGCAATTACCCAGGCAGTTTCTCACACTCATAGATGCACACACCAACTTTTACATGCGAAACATGTGCCAATTTGTACAAACAGTTGAATCGTTTTGCTTCACTCAGAAAATGAACTCTCTCCTCTAGCCAAAACCATGTCTGTTCCTTGGAGAAGAGTATATGTGGTGAGACTGTGGATGTGAGAGATTATCTCTTATTGTCTTAAGTAAAAATGAGCCAAAGGGCCTGCTATAAATAGGCAGATTTACTCCACCCCTTTACTCACAGCGTGGCAGGCGATCGGGCTCAGGAGAGCAACTTAAAGGCTAGGGTCAGCGTGTTACTATGGTGACATGGCCATGGGAATACATGTGTGTATGAAGAGGTGAGAGCGAACATGAATTCTGACCGTATGTGTGTGTTTGGCACCCTCCTCCTCCAGCGGCAGCAGCAGCAGTGAGTCTCAGCCCCCGCTGAAGGAGATTGTGTTGGGTAACAGCAGTCTGGAGTTCCCCTGGACTCGCTCCAGACCTCCTCTCCCTTCCTTACAGCCTCTATCCCACAGTCTGTCCCTCCTTCGCCCCCCTCCTCAGCCACCCGCATCCCCTTGTCCCTGCTGATTCTTTCACATCTGAGAGATATATGTGTGTGAATCTGTACGGATTTTCCCCAACAGCACAAAACAGAGCCAACTGCTGGTTTATTTGTCCGATGCTCTCAGCAGGTCGTCTCCTTTTGACATTTTCCTGTTTTCAGTCCCACCCTTCCTCGGCTTGAAATACTTTTTTCCATTAACTCCAGCATATAGGCTACTGATTCTGCTCAAAAAGTGTATATATAAAGCTAGTAGCTTCAGTGACTGATGTAGCAACGTCTTTATCTTCTGTGACTCATTTTCTCGTTTCCCTTTCTGAAGATGAGAAATAACAGCTTTCCATACAACTTGTGTCTATTTGTGGCTCTGGCCTAGCCCAGTCACAATACCATCATCAAGATAATTGTCGTCACGACAGCAACAAATATTGGGCAATGAATGATGACACGCTTTTCTCAAACTCTGCAGCATAGCCTGGAGGGGAGATTGTTAATGTGGGCAGATGCTTTCAGTTCCCTTCATCAAAAAGATTTACAGTAACTTATGAGATTCAGGTAAACTCTGCTCAGTTAAGATGCACATATAAGTCATTTCTGGTGAGTCTTCGCTTTTCAGTGTTGTGAAGAAGCCAGAATCTGCAAAACTCCACGGATCCCGAATACAGAAAAACTCAAGAAAAAGTAGCAGTGAAAGATAATGAGGGAAAAGTAGGCGTACCAGCGTGAAAGGTGTCAACAATGCAGCACGGCGGCTGAGACGGCTTGTCTTAGCATGTTTACCTGCACCCACTCCTTTCAACGCACAGCCCTGTGCCACGAGGACAAGCCGCTGCAGGCTGCTGCCACAAAAGCACACAGCAGTTTCTAACCCTTCCTTGCACCCTGGGCTGACAAAGCACAGCGTCACAGTTTCCGAAACCTCTCCTTTCCCCTTTGCATCATTGTGCCTGTTTAAAAAAAAAAAAAAAAAAAAGAGAGAGAGAAAAAATGAGAGAGAGAAAAAAAATGTTGAAGCACCTTTGCATCAGAAATGAGCTTCTTGTATTTTACTACTTGAGTGCGTATTTATATTTCGGGGTGGAAAACCATTTCCTTTAATTGTTTTTCACAATTTTACTAAAGTATTGTTGATGTAATTAATATTCATTATGATAATATTAAACATTTCCAAATTGTGTATAAAAAATTCAGAATTTTAACTTTTACTGCTTTTAACACAGCAAAAAATAAATTTGTATGATTTTATGCCATGACTGATTGTAACAGTCATGTAATTACCATAATAAAAACACTCCGCCTTCTTTTGAATTTTTGCAGAGTAAGTTTTATTTATAAGGATATTTATGTGATACAGGGGTAATTTTAGAAAAAAATAACTTTTGTTAAAGACTTTAGAAATATAAGAAAAATTACACAACTGGTGTTGTAGGGTTAAAAACAGTAGTTAATATGAGAGAAAAACAATGTGCGTAGCGTAGTGATTAGAGTTACCTATGTCTTGAATTGTCTGTTATATTTATATCTTACTCATTTTACGATTCAACAGCAACATTTACATATTCTATAAGAAGAAAGAAATGAACACGTTAGAAGTAAAAGCATAAAGTTCTTCTCCAGCAACAGCTGATGTCATCAAAACAAAACCCTGTCAGGGGAAACTTAACATTCATATGATTATAAAGAATAAAGAATTTATATTCATTTGGTTGTTTAAAAGTAAAGCAGGAAATGAAGACCATGTGTGACTGGGAAAATAAATAACTTTAACTGAATCTTTATTTTTGTCTGGCGCGTCTAAAACAAGACCACAGAGTGGGATGTCTGAGCCACAGCCACTGAATGAGAACAAAACAGACAACTTCCTCTTTCCACGCATCAGCCATGCTGCTCTCTGTCTATTTTCTTCTCTTAACTCGGTTGTTTCTCTCCAACTCAGAGCAGTGATGTCACTTCCTGTTTGGTTTTCAGCTGCGCCGCCTAAAGAAGCAGCAGCCCGTTGACAGCTGTGGTGTGCTGTTGGAAACATGCAAATGAACAGGGTCAAAGGTTGGAACAGTGCCGAATTTAGGTGTTTGTGCTTTCACAGCTGTCTTTCAAAACCACGCTATGACCTCAGTTTGTTCTGATGAACTTATGCAATAAATAAATTAGCAAAAAGTAAACTAAATTAAAAATGACATCACTTACATTCACTATAAAAGAAAAAGACGTGTTGACAATATGAATAATTAATTTTTTCATTTCTGCTTTGATTTTTTAAGTTGTCAGTGAGTCTCTGAAATTTTAAACAGCAATACAGGATTTCCTGTTTTTTTTTTCTGGGTTATTAATAGGAAGTGGCCTAGACATCTATTTCTCTGAAAATTGGGAAGACGGCAAACCACTCAAGAAAATGAGATTTTTGCTGAGCTTCAAAAGTAAGAAAACTGTTACAGGAATATTTCTGTCATCCTAAATTAGTTTAACATGTACATATAGGGCTCAGATTTTATGGCCCTGTGTTAATTGGCCACAGTGACTATACTTTTTATGTACACTTGAAAAAAAGCTAAGAAGTACATAGTGAGCCCCGCAGATTGTCAAAAATATATTGGTCAACCCAAGTGAGTCCCATTCTTGAGGTCCATTGTGATTTAAAGCCCACTTAGAGCACATCTAGCCTGATTAGGATCCAAATGGGGCACAGATACACATGGTGGCTGGGAACTTGGCCCATATCTACAGTCAGCCTAATTATAAAGCAATGTAAAACTGGAACCGTGTCAGCAAAGGCTGGGCATAGACCCAAGTCTGTCTTGTCACTACAAGCAGTAAGGACGATGGTAAATGGGTAAAATAAATTTCTGAAGCTCACTGTTAGAAAACTGAAGCAATCTTAGGGTCACCAAGTCTCCATAGCAACCATTTATTTTAAGACTTTTGAATACGTCTTTACCAGAATTGTCAATCATAGTGGAGGATTATTGTGTGCTCTTGAAACAAAAGGGTAAACATTTAGACACTGGTTATGTCTCTGACTCTTTACTTGCTGAAAAAAGCTCTTGTACTGTACTTCAGGTGCTTGGTTATGACTTCCTGTCAGGATTTGTAGTTACCATTTGCCTGGACAATGCTAAGTACAGTGAAATGCCCTGAAATCTTGAATATTGGCTTCTGAAAGTTTCACTATTCAACTGTGATCACCTTGGATATCAGGCTGCATTTATCCACTTTGAATGACATTCCAGTCAGGAGGATCAGTGAGCTGATGTCTCGTTCATTCTTGGCACATGTCTTTTTGTCGTCTCTATAGAAGAGTTGGCTGATCGCTGCTCCACTTGGGAACCACTGCAATTCATCGCTTCTTGTCATGATCTGGCTATGCGAGGATTAGGACCTGTTTCACAAACTATATATATATAAATAAATATATATATACACATACAATTCTTTTTCTTCACCCAAAAAGAGCAGCAGTATGAAAACTCCAACTTCTTTACCTCATCATCTGTTGTTAGTTGAGAGTCTCCTGGTGACAGACAGGCAGGCGCTGTGACACCCAGCCCTGGTAATAGAAGGCAATTATAAGCCCTGGCGAGAGCTGTGGCAGTGGGGAAAACTTTTATACAGCCCCCCTCCTGGGGCGCTGACATGCAGACACACTAAAATTAATTGCTACAAAACATCAGACGAGCTTGACGCACACATGCGCACAGTCAAACTCCTGGAAAGAAGAAGGATGAAACAATACGCATCACGCAACTTTGCATTGATGCTCATGAGCGCTGCAAAGACCAAAGAAAAGGCAGCAAAAAGAAGCAGCGGAAGAAAAATAAGTAGATCCCTTCCAACAAATCATGTTTTCATCTAAATAAAGAAGCCAAAGACAATAGACTTGGGTACCTTGGAGACCAGGAGGACTATTTCTCCATGGCAACCAGTGTGGTGTGTGACAATGCCGCAGTGCGAGGGTTTGAACTGCTAAAGCTGTCTGGGAATGCAGAGATAGATGGGGAAAGAGACAGAAACTCAGAGAGTAAGACCCATAGAGGGATGACGGTGTGTTCGTAATGAGAACACACAATGTCACAGTCCCGCTGTGAAGAAAATGGAAGTTCATGACTTTTCATTTCAATATATTTTCTTCCAATCACTCTTTGAGTCGATACAAAGAGAAAACCAAACTAAATGATCATGCTGAGCCTGTTTATGTACAAATCCGTGTATTATCTTAGGTAAACAGTCCTCCAGTAGTACTACATAGTCGTTTCCCTGTTTAGCTGTAAAGCACAGTGTGGCCTTCCACAGGATTTATTTTAATTGTCAAGCTCCAAGCTGGGTGTGTGCTGCCAGTTCTCTTGTAGATACATGTACTTGTATCAGTCCTTTTTAGATATGATTGTGTGTGTAACTGGGTGTTTGTGTTCAGTATACCATGTGCAAAGTTTGTTTGTATAGCAAAACTAACACAAATAATGGAATGTGTTGGTGTACGTCTCTGTTGTAACCTGTTCTGATGTCCTTGTTGAAAGGTGGACAACAAAAGGTTTCAACCCATGTTTGATTGCGTCTCTTTGTGTATTTGTCAAGAGCTTCTGTTTACATTAGATTATTGTTCAATAATCTTAGTTTAGCGGCTGAGGTTTCTTTTTTTTTATAGTTCGAATCAAGATGATTGGATCCCTTTTTCAAACTGTGTAGGGCAGCAAGTTCCAACAGCGTCCTCGCCCCCTTTTTTTTTCTTGTCAGCATTAACCGACAACCATCAACATGCAATCTCCTTTGTGTGTCTTTATTTTTATTTGCAGTGCGCTTTATAGAAATTCATTACACTGTCTGCCGCCAGCGTAGGCAGAAAAATATTCCCTCTGCTCAGCTGAACTCTCACCCTCCTTTAATGTAAACACATCTCTCCAGTCACGTTTCTCCCATTAAGGTAAATGGCTGCTTCTTGTACAAATCTTGTCTCCTTAATCCAGTTGCAGCATTAACCTGCATACACGGTCGTTTTCCAATGCCTAGCTTGAAGAAAGCCAACTTTAGCCTTGTTAATTTACAAGAGATTATCTAAATAGAAAGAATCGGTGCAAATTAGATTAGCTTGAATTATATACTACTGGAGATACTTTATTGTCTGAGTGCGGCAAAGTGAAGTCTGTTTGCAAATTTTCAGTCCAGGTGACCCAAAGTGACATTTGGCCCTCATGCATTGGCTCCTGGAAGCCATTGTCCCATAAGCAAAGCCTTCCTGACAGGTACTCATTTATTTATTCTCCACTCATTCCAGCTATTTGTTTTTCTTCTTTCTTAGAAACGTGCGATCCTTGCTTTGCAGTTTCTGTTGTGAGTTGCCTTGTTTATCCGCCTCATCAGCTGTCATGCCTGTTGACACGTGGCACTCCGAGTTAAATGATTATCGTGTGATTATAAAGGTTTGAGGGGGTTTCTGATGGAGACCTGTCTCCCCAACCCTGTAGGCTATCCCACTGCTGCAGTCTCCAGCTGAGGGTACAGGGGAGGCTTTGGAGTTTGAGGGTGTGGAGAGAGTGCAGCGGAAGAGAGGGGGTTACCTGAATCAACCTGTCGTACCTGCCCTCAGGCCCACCTGTCAACAAGCCACTAACAGTCTCTTTCTTTTTTACTCTCTGTTGCTTTCTGACTCTTCTTTTCTATCACGTACTCTACTTCTGAATATCTTCTTACCTATTTATCTCCTGCTTCTTGCTCTCTCTGCTCCTTCCCTCTGCATCTGCTCTGACACTACAAAACAAATTCTCACTTCAACAGATATGTCTGTCTTTCTGCCATTTCTACCTCACAGCAAGCTTTGGTCATTGGACCTCAAGGTTATTAGTTGATTTGACAATGTCTAATCAACTCAAAATTAATACCTTACATCTTCACGTAAAATTGTGTTTAGATAGGTCATTCTTAGAAGGAAAAGGAAGTTTTAACGTTGGTTCACAAATTTGTTTCAGCAGAAGATTTATGCTCTTTATTGTTATAAATAGAAGCATCAGTTCTGGATTTTTTACGTGAGGTTCTGTGAAAATCACATAATCAGTTAATATCATAACTCTTTGATGTCTTTATTTTGGATCAATTCAAGTTGGTCCTAGAGATTGGTGCTAAGAGTTATTCCGAGAATGGCCAAGACCAAAATATGCATGCGTCATGTTAAGAAAATTCAAGATTAGAGGCTAAAGCTATGGACCAGACTGACAGGTCTATAGCTGTGGACTGGTCTTAAAATAACTCCAGTCGAAAAATATCTCACTGGGCGCTAGTTTATGTGTATTTAAGTTATTTGCACATTTACAGTGGGCTATTATTTATCTATGTATGATTATTCATATGGGAAATGCATGGTAGCTGGAGGTAATCTGCCACCTCTGACCTTCCTGGGTAAAACACATGATGAAGACAAAAAAGGGAAAGCATTTTGCTTACCTAAAAACCTAAAACAGAAGAAAAACCATTGCCAAACCATGAAACTCACAGTAAGGCTTTCGCTAACTGAAAATAATGACTCCTTGGACAAATTTCTAAAACCAGCTAACAAATTCAGGACTGAAAAAATCCACAAATGTTTTACCAAATTGCAACTTTTTATGATTGTGAACGGCATAGTGAGAAGCATTGTAGTGACAACGTGCTGAAGGCGGAGTGTCAGAAAGAGCATGAGCTTCTTAAAGAGACAGAAACCCAATTTCAAGGTGTGAAATCGCAAATTCAAATTTAAATTATGTTTGAGACATACAATATGTTTATAACAAAATGTCATGAACTTTCTTGATTATGCTATAAAATGACACTGTGTGTGGAAAATACATTATGCCTCCCCTTTAAACTAAATAAAGACACTAAGACAGTTAATTTCTCCAGATTAAGATATTAAGTTTTTCATTATATATAATCAGAACTTCTCTTCTCTTGCAAATCTTCTCTTCTGAACTGATAGAGTAAAGCCCATTGAATAAACAGAAAAAAAAAGCATGGCCAGTGTTGCATTACACCTACATTCGTGAGAGCTCCTCTTTCACATTAAAATGTTTAGCGCATGACAACGGTGCAGGGCAAAGTTGAAATTCTGGGCTGAAATTTGAGAACCGCCAAGAATAAAACCAGATTTGTACGTTTTCTCCAAGTTCTTCTGATGAGTCACTTTGACATAAGTTGAATAAAGACAGCCCACCAGCCCACATGAAGCCATACGTCAGTACGTTGAGTAGCAATTCCAGTCAGTCAAACAGTCTTGCCTTTTGATCCAGCAACTTTCAGGAATAAGTGTCGTAACCTTCACCTGTTATGGTAACTTCCCCCTTTTAAACTTGCAGATATGAATGTGTTGAAAGTGGTTAAACCTCAAAAGCAAATATTATCTCTCACTTTTCTTATTTTGCAACAGAGACATCTTGTAATCACCTGTTCAATATTTAGTGTGTGTGTTGCATTTTTAATTTTCATTTCTAGCTAAGAAAAAAAATTACATAAATAAACAAAAAGGGGTTGTCCTTGTGGGAGTTTCCGTGGGAGTTTGAATGTGTTTGGTTGGCTTTAGTAGATTTGACAAATCGTGTTTTTCTCACCAAACGCAATCATTAAGTGGGTGATCAAATAAATATTTTGAAGCTACTCTGTTCTCCAAGAAAGTTCTGTATCAAAACCATATTAGTTTTATTTCCCAACAATATTATAACAGAACTACTGGATGCTTTATCAATCATTCTTCTCCATATAGACTTGTCAAGAATTCAGGATGATTCGTTTGATAATTTCACTTTCTGGCACATCTCTCTACACCTGCACATATGGTTTTTGCATCAGTGAAACCTCAAATGTCAGGTCATCCCCATAATGACATTTTCACTCATGGCAAAACTATCACTGGATAATATTTGGAGCCAATTCAGTTTTAAATCTTAGTGTTTTCTTCAACTCTAGAATGATACAGCCAAATCAAAATTGTCAATTAGTAAGACACAAATTCTGAAAGAGCCTCACTTTGTAAAAACATTATAAGAAAACACTTTTTACAAAGTGAGCTGATCCAGATCTCATCTCTCATCCATCAGTAGCAGGTATCTTCACTCATGCAGACAGGTAAAATTTGAAAGCGTTTTGAAATCGATTTTTTACTGTGAGCAGTATCCTCAGTGCTCCCTGATCTTTCATTTGATCTGCTAAGCTATTCCTTTAGTCTCTGAGCTCCCGAACAATTAATCAAAAACGGCTTGAGGGCATAAGATGATAAATTCAGACCTTGGGTGTTTTTGTTCATGTTGCTTCTGGCAACATGATGGAATAAGCAACAGGTTGTGGCATACACAGTTCAAACACTTTGACAACCTTTAAATGTTAACCAAAGATGATGTACAGAGAATTCTGCATGGTGAGGGGGTGCAGTGCAGCACCAGTGACTCATTGGGACCTGAAAGGTCAGGGGTCAGGCCTTTTGTCACTAGCATCAAACAACCAGGCTGGTGACTCAGTGAGTTCATGTCCTCAGGGACACAATGGGGCCTCCTGGTGCAGGGTGGGCTATATGTTTAGTAAATTTCCCTGTGTTACCTACCACCTTCACAAGGCAACGACAGACAGAACTGCTATTCAATGCCGCTGCTCTTTTTAAAAGATTTTTTATGTGAAACTCTAACACCATTGCTTCTGCACAGCCTGGGGGTTATTCTACAAGGAAGAATGTGTGTTTTGACTGTGAGGTGCAAGCAGATTGTTTTTCAAAAGTCACTGGGGCCCGAAGCTTTCCAGCTCTCACAGTAAAATAAAACTTATGATGTTAAAGGATATTCATATGCCACTGACATACGGCCTGCATTCCTCTGTGGCATTCTTCAACTCCTCTGAAAAAGATGAAATAATGTTTGACTTCATGCCAAGCTGAAATCTTCTTCAGTCTATGGTCATGGGCTGTGTTTGACGTAGCTGAGCTGAGGTTTAGGATAGCTGAGCAGCATATAGATGTGTTTTGGAATTCCACAGTAAATAAAAATGGGTTGTGATTGAAGCCTTTGCTATAGTATTTTAACACAGAGTGTGGGTTAAAATACTATAGCAGTCTATTAATATGCAAATCTATAGAATATAGAAAATTAAACAATTTGTTTACAACTCAGGGCTTGGAATGGAATGATAAAACTACTCCAGAAGCATTTGCTTGGTATTCAATCCATTACTAAACTATTCACACCCCTCTGCCTTTTTTACGTTTTATGTGATGACCACAAACTTTAATGTATTTTATTGGAATTTTAATGTGATGCATAAACATGAAACTGTGTGTTTGTTAAGTCAAAAGGTGGAAAATGATACAGGCTTTTAAAACCGCACAAAAGAATCTTGAATATGTTGTTTCAGCTCAATGACTCAGCTCTCCTTAGAGCAACCTTTTACATAATAACAGCCGCTGGTCTTTTGAGGTGTGTCTCTACAAACCTTTACCAAACGGAAATATCGTGCTCACTCTTCCATGGAAAACAAACCAGTCAGAGGATAGAGAGTGTCTGTGTACGTCAAAATTCAGGTCTAGCCACAGATTCTCAATTTTAATTAAGCCACTGAGTATGCCATTATATCATGTATATAAGCTTTTGACTTACAACATTACAATGTTAGAATGAACCCTACAGAATGAATTTGTTCCTATGGAGAAAAGTATCCCCTCAGCATGATGCCACCACCTTGAGATAGTGTCTAGTATTAGTCATCTGCCCCTCATAACATTTTGAATTGGGGCCAAAATGTTTAATTTTGGTCTCATTCTGCTAGACAGCTTTGTTGAGTACACTAGTTAACCTGTCCACAGATTCTCTGGGTCTCTGCCGAGTTACCATGGACCTCTTAGCTGCTTCTTTTATTAAATTCCCAGATGGTGAATTGAACGGAGCTCTGTGAGATGTTCGAAACTTGGTTTATAGTTTTCTAATCTAACCTTGCTTTACATTTCTCTGTGATTTTACTTCTGACCTCTCTGCTGAATTCCTCGGTTCTGTTTGTTCACAAATGTTCTCTAACAAACCTCTAGGGCCTTCACAGGTCGGAGGCATTTATACTGAGATTAGATACAGGTGGTGTCATATTTTCTGACCCACATGCAGAATCACAGACAGGACACAAGCTAAAAAGGAAAACAGATGTATTTTAAAGGGAATGCATTTTAAAGGGTTTGGGGCCTGGAACCGGTGTAAGGCAAGGCAGGCGCCGTCAGATGGGTGGTATTGCACAGGGTAAATAATCAAATGGAAGGTCATGGAACAGCTTACTGTCTTGTGAGGCAGCATAGATGTGTGAGAAGGCGAAGTCTGAGCAGTGGAGAGGTTGGAGAGTGGCTGGGAAAATCAGAGTAAAAGGGGCTGAAAACAAATGCATCTAAAAATTACACGTGCGTGCCACCAGATCAATTCAAAACCAATATTAGCCAGATATGTTTTCTAACTGTCCTCAACTTTTCAGTAAGTTAGCAATCACTAAATTGTCAGCATTTGTAAGACTATGGTAGATTTTTTTTTTTTTTTAGAAACCGTTTTTTTCCCACTGAGTATTATATAAGAATATTCAAATCCTGCTGCAGAAAAAAATAAACAAAGAGGAAACTTTGCAAATGTACACATACAATTGAGGAAGTTTCCATAGGAATAGATGGACCTCTAATGTATTTGCATAGAGTGTGTGGAAACACATTGCTGGCACAGTATTTAATGTGCAGGAAAAAAAAAAACAAGTTCTGTATTTAGAGATTCTAAAGGTGGGATATGGAAAAAACAAAACCTAATTAATTCAGACGGAAAGACAACGTTTTGAATATTTCCAAAAGCTGCTAAAAACTACTGAAATAATTTGACTTTTGACTTGACTTTTCTTCAGGGTTTGAGCTCCGTTGGCAGAAATGTAATATTCACCAGAATCGTGTTTTTATTATTACCGAATTAAGTGGAACTAAAAAGAGGTTGTGTGTGTTTGAACTATTTTCATTTCTGTATAGCACAGTTCTTGTTGTGCAGTGATGCCATGATTCTAAAGAAGCAGAAACATTTTTCAGGCTTTTAGCTGCCAACATTGTTGTTGCTATGGGCTTTAGAGAGAAGGATGAGGTGAAGGACACTTTGTGTTGCAGCTTTTGTCTTCACCCAAAAATTTCTCTTAAATTAAACAAAATACTGTTTTCAAAAAACAATTCATGTAGTAGGAAGAGCTATTTTACATAAAAAGAGCTCCATTTGCAGAGTATATGATGAAATTGGCCCTCTGGATGAAATTTGGCAGCAGTCTTGTGTGAAATCCTGATTTTGCCATCCAACAACCATTCAAAATGAAGGAAAGCATCTCATTACTAGATAAAATGCAGAAAGCATGTAAAATAGCCATCCTATCCTCAGCAGCAAGCACAGGGCAACTGTTGCCTGAACACGCATGACAGCAATAAAAAACTCAAAGGCACAGCTAAAAAAATAAACCATATATTTGTTTTATTATTTTATATGCTTCCCTTTCCAACTTCATTCTGTATAAGTGCCCATATGGTGCATATCAAAAACATGGACTGGGTATTCTGTAAAAAAAAAAAAAAAATTATAATAATAAAGGTCAGGACACACACTCCTACAAGCTAAAAATTAGGTAGAAAATGATATTTAGCAAACATCGTCCTATCACGTATTGTTATGCCAATCTTCAACAAAACTGCTGTGACTGTGGGCAAAAGATGCCAACCTCTGATCTTCAGACACGTAAAACACGAAAGGCCACGATTAAACCGCAAACTCTTATTCGTTAATAAAGGCTGCAATGTGTTCCTTAAAATAACCTGCTCCTGTCTGTTTTCTCTCAGCTATTACACGATCCATCCGTCCCACACTCGCGTTTTTCTCTGTCACATGACGTAACATGCAGGCTTTTGGTATCTGTCATCACCCACTCTGTTGTCTCGCTCCGCCCATCACGGGAGCACACCATCAGGCTGAATTCACCTGCATGCTAATGGAGAGGGATTGCACCACTGCTTGGAGTGGGCAGGTGCGGAGGTGGAACACCAGCATGTCTGTCCTGTCTCCCAGACTGACTTGCTTGGCATATTTGGTTGCTGACAAATGCCAGCCCCAAGCTGGGATCTGCTCCCACGTACATGTGGGCGTGAGGATTCTCTTTCAGACTTTCTATTTTCTGTTGATGGCATTCACCCTTCCTTCCCACATATTTCTATCTGTTAACGCGCATCCAGTTTTTTAATTTTCTTACCACACCATAAAAACTATATTTCCTCGCATATTTCTCCCATTTCCTCCCATGTTTCGTTCCAACTCCTTACCTCTTTTTCTCTTGGGATCTTCTGGGCTACTTTTTTCATCTTTTCTCTCCAGATCAGGGGATGATCAAATATTAACCAGAGATCATGCAGGGTGTGTTTGTAAGTCGGAGTAGGGGAGTGGTGGCAGCGTAGGAAACAGGAGAGCCTTTTTATCTCGCCCGCTGCACCAGAGTTTCATCAGGCAAGGACTCCTCTGGCAGGTTTGTGTGGGCAGCAGTGGGAAACACACCGAGGAGGCTGAACTATCTGACCCAAACACATATATTAACATCCAACAGCGCACAAAGATTATGAGTACCTACATCCTCCTCTTTCCTGCCCTTACATCTTTCCCCCTCCCCTCTCGCCAACCAATGCATCAGGAAGGAGGGGGGCCCAAACAGTTACTGTGAACTGTTTATCATCTTTATTACTTTATTACTTTTCAGAGTTTTCCCTAACCTGATTTTATTACATTGTTATCAGATGATGAGTTCTCTCCTATGCATGCTCTACTTTTTCTTCTTTGCTTTGCCGCTGACAGAGAAGGTAGATGCAGACAGGAGTTTAGATTTTATTCACCAACTCACCTCGCAGACAAAGCCAGTGCTATCTAATTTACAGTCATTGTCTGACCCCTTGTTTTGTTAGAAAGCACTTCGATAAATGAGTGGTATCCATTCTTTGCTGAGAACAAAAACTTTAAACAGTTTATACAGTGCCTAAAGGAATTTATGCTCTCTTTTGCTTTGCTGCAACTACAAACATTAGTGTATTTGGTTGGGATTTTATATGATAACCAACACAAAGAAATGGATGCTTGTAAACTGGAAGAAAAACAATACATGGTTTTGAATCTGTTTTATTCCTGACATCCATATTTATCCAACCCCTTTTAATATGACACCCTAAAATAAGACTCCAGTGCAACCAATTGCCCTCTGAAGTCACCAAATTAGCCATCTGAGTCCACATGTGTGTTATTGAGTCTCCAATGGTTTAGCGAAAGCTTCTGAGATTTGCTATAGAGCATCAGTGAAATTGTGCAGTTTGCCACAAATGGGACCAAAATTTGACTTTTGGACTTGCACAAAAAAACTTGTGTGGAATAAAATGACATTACACATCAGCTCATCCACGCAGAAAAAAAGTGTTGGTCAGCTGCATCATGGAGTGTGGGGATGCTTTTCTTCAGCAGAGATAAGGAAATTTGATAGAGCTGATGAGAATATGGATGAGGGTAGGTTATTATTATTATTAATAACCTTTAAATCCCATGGAGATTAAAGAATTTTGCAAGAGAATCCTGGCCAAGACTGGCAGCAGCACACACAGTTAACAGATAATTTTTCAGCAAAACAGAAAAAGAACAGACTGTATTAGAAGCTCCAAAATACTTGAGACTGGGTCAAAGGTTCCCTTACAGCAGGACGATCAACATACAGCCAAAATTTAAAGGTTCAGACCAAAGTGAACGGCCTAGTCAAAGCCCAGCCCTAAACACCACTGAGAAGCTGTTTACAGTCCCTTTTTTATCCAGCCTTGCTACTCTTTCCATTCCCAATCACACACTACCTTGTGTTGGTCTGTCACATAAAATCCCAATAAAACTGAAGTTAGTGGTAATGTGTCTGAAATTAATTTGATCGTTTATGCCTAAAACATCCTCATGAAGAAAGAACATTAGACATCTCACTATTCAGAATGTTTTGGTTTTGTGAAGGAGTGAGTTTCCCAGGTCATTTATAATATATTACAACATTTAGCTATCAGTCTAATGGGAGTAACATGCAGATTTGCCAGAGGCTGAATAAGAAATGGGAATGGGATGTAAAGACCACAAATCTACCCTGCGTTATCCGAATAACGCAGTACATGGCTAATTAGTGTATTATCAGACATCTTTACTCATCTTCCTTCTTATCTTGTTGCTGCAAGACTAGTAAATGAAGCATGACAGTTTACAACTTAAGCCCAAATCGCTTACATTTTAAGACCATGGGGTCTGACCAGCTTCATAACGCAACAGCAGCATCTCTCAGCGTCCCTCTCTCTCTTTCTCTCGGGCCACCTCACAGCCTCCAGCCCACGATGTTTCCCAATGAGGCCGCTCTCGTATAGATCCAGTCAGCAGCCGAGGGAAACACATTGATTTCTCGTCAGCACCGCACCGAGCGGAGCTGGCGCGCCGGGGCGAAGCTGGAGCAGCCGGGGGAACATCGGTATCCCGCAGGCGTCCTCGCAGCTGCGCGCTGCGTTGTTAATGCGGCCCATTAGGCCGCTGAGTGGCAGAGAGATCCCGTGAATATTGAGCAGAGGGGGGACACCCCTCAATTAGACGGATCGCCCCGCACCTCGTCAGCATCCGGCTATCTGCGCGCCCATAAATCAATGGCACAGGCGAGGAAGACGGAAAGTTAATTTAGAGGAAGTTTGCAGCAGAGTTTGCACAATATTATATATCTGAAGCATTGCGTGTATATAAAATATATTCATAGATATAAATCATATCTATATTTAGTTTGAAACGGTAATCTTTTAGAAATAAATGCGTTGATATTTATGTCAGGCTGACTTTGAAGGCTACTTTAAAACTGATTAAAATTTCTAAATGAAAATAACTCTGTGTTAGATTTCAGGTTTCCACATATAAACTCTTCAGTTGAGACCGAGCATATGCTTTTACACAGACAAGTCGAGCTCTGCTGCCAGTATTAGTTATTGTGAACGCTGGACATGATTTGCACTTCGGTCTCATTCTCTGCCAAAAAGCGATCGGCGCTGCCTCAGGAAGCTCCAAATAAGGACATGGGAAATGGAAACCCACCGGAATAGGTCCTTATGTAGTCACGACCTTATAAGGCACGGCGGTGCAAAGGGTTCCGGGAGCAGCCAGCAGCCCGCTGCACAGATGGGAAATCCGAATCAGATCTATCGAAGGACCGGGGGAGAGCGAGAATTACGCCGCTTGTCAGCCCGAGCCGCTCGGTTATGAAGACGCATTGATTCGGGACCAGAGAGGAGGGGTGAGCGCCGTTGTCTTCGCAAATTTACTGCAAGCGCTTAATATAAAGTCGCTCCTCTGCTGTCCCTCAGGCCGGCGTGTGTTCTCCACTGCAATGCCTAAATATGGGCTTCCTCTCCTTCCAAATATGGACATCTACGTCACGACAAGAGTGTATATAAGAGCGGGGAAACCTCGAAGCTCATAGAGAGAGCTCTGAGAGCACACATGAGCAACTGTTAGAACAGAGATACATAGAAGTCTCTGCCTGAGAAACATCTCTGCAAAAGTAAAACAAAAAAGTCAAAACAACAACCGTCCGAGACGGTCAGAACCTGATTGGATAGGTAACCTAATTCAAAGCAAAAAAATCAAGAGTGATCAGTTGATCATTTTTGATTAATCTTAGGGAATGAGAGGACTGATTAGATTCTTCTTGCTGAAAAGACGAGTGGATTTTTCTCACTTCTGAGAGGAAAAGAAGAACAGCAACGGGAGAAGAAGAGCTACGGAGGAAAGCTGAACACAAGGTCTTCCACTGCATCAATTGAAGTGTTGGGCTAAGTGATCCCCTCCACCTGCGAGGCACCGCTCTGCCAACACACATACAGCGACTCCGCAGCAGCCACCAGCGCAGCCTCAGCACCAGCAGAGGATGGCTGCAGCCAAGACCGAGATGATCCTCCCTGCCCTGCAGATCTCAGAGCCTCTGAGCTTCCCTCACTCCCCCATGGATAACTACCCCAAACTGGAGGAGGTGATGATGCTCAGCTCTGCGGGGACCCCCTTCCTCACTGCCTCCGCACCCGAGGGTGCAGGCTTTGGCTCCGGGGAGCCAGGGGAGCAGTACGAACATCTTCCTGGAGGTAAGACAAGATCTTCTTCAGCTTCTTTTTCTCACTGCTGTATTAAAGTTTAGATTATATTTGCTAAGCTACAAAAAAAACAAAACATTTCATACAAACTTAGATTCATTGCTACATTTTGATATTCAACTAGCTGTTAAATGTTAAGAGTTGTGGTTTTGCAAACTAAAATTAAGTGACAATTTTAGATGCTTGTATGAAGCCTTACAAAACTTAGCTAAACATAAATACAATTAAAATATATCTTCACATGATTTGCCCCAAAATAGCAAAATGTTGTTCTGTCACCACATGCTTTAGATGCTAATTCTGCTCAATCCAAATTGCATTACTAAAACCAGCTGAGCTGTAGCTTTTGGTAATCAATTGCCTTTGGCTCTGATGGTCTTTAGGAATCTGTGTGTTTCTGTGTGTGCTTGTGCAACACAGGAAAGCAGAAAATGAAAGAAAGATTGAGAAATTGTTCATAGAGAAAAATGTGACCTCAGGAAGCCTGCAAAGCTGCTTTCTAAGATACAAAGACAGTTTTGGAGTTAAGGGTGAAGAGTTTGCTTGCGGAGTGTTTCTCACTGACCTATCACAGAGGAGAGGGGTGACTTGCTGCCCACCTTTCTGGCAGCAGTACCCTCATTTTTTTTACATATTGATAGTTTGACTAATGTCTCTTATTTCTTGTGCTTTCTGCAGATACGCTATCTGATATCCCCTTCTCCTGTGAGAAGCCAGTTGTGGAGCAAACGTACCCCACCCAGAGGTTGCCCCCCATATCCTACACTGGCCGCTTTACCCTTGAACCTGCCACCACATGCAGCAACAGCCTCTGGGCGGAGCCCATCCTGGGCCTGTTCACCGGCTTAATGAGCAACGTTGCTCCCACCTCCAGCTCTTCCTCAGCTTCGTCACAGACCTCTTCATCCTCCTCATCAACCATCCCGTCCTCCTCCACTTCTTCCTCCTCAACCTCCTCATCACAAAGTTCCAGCCTCAACACCTCAATCCACCACAGCGAGCCCAATCCCATCTACTCAGCTGCCCCGACATACTCCAGCCCCAACTCTGACATCTTTCCAGACCAGAGTCAGGGGTACGCCAGCTCAGCTGGATCAGTGCAGTATCCACCCCCTGCATATCCCAACGGCAAGACCTGCAGCACAAGTTTCCCTGTTCCCATGATTCCTGACTACCTCTTCCCCCAGCAACAGGGAGAGATCAGCCTGGTGCCCCCAGACCAAAAGCCCTTCCAGAGTCAGTCAAACCAGCCATCACTTACTCCTCTGTCCACCATCAAGGCCTTTGCCACTCAGACTGGTTCCCAGGACTTAAAAAACATCTACCAGTCCCAGCTGATAAAGCCCAGCCGCATGCGCAAGTACCCCACACGACCAAGCAAGACACCGCCACACGAAAGGCCCTACGCTTGTCCTGTGGAAACCTGTGATCGTCGCTTCTCGCGGTCTGATGAGCTGACACGTCACATCCGCATCCACACTGGCCAGAAACCCTTCCAGTGCCGCATCTGCATGAGAAACTTCAGCCGCAGCGACCACTTGACAACACACATCCGCACCCACACAGGGGAGAAGCCCTTTGCCTGCGAGATCTGTGGACGCAAGTTTGCCCGCAGCGACGAGAGAAAGAGGCACACAAAGATCCACCTGAGGCAGAAGGACAAGAAGGCAGAGAAGGCTGGAGCTGCTGTAGTAACGTCGGCTCCAGCATCTTCTGCTTCACCTGCTTCCAGTTACCCCTCTCCCATCACTTCCTATCCTTCTCCAGTGTCTTCTTACCCGTCTCCAGTCACCTCCTGCTACTCCTCTCCCGTCCACACTTCCTATCCCTCTCCTTCCATTGCCACCACCTATCCATCAGCGTCAATGTCCACCACCTTCCAGTCTCAAATCGCCAACTCCTTCCCTTCTTCAGTTGCATCTAACATCTACAGCTCCCCAGTGCCCACCCCTCTTTCAGACATACAGACCACTCTTTCCCCGAGGACAATCGAGATCTGCTAAGAAAGGAGCAGACAGAAAAACTTTTTTGTACTCTCAACGCACTTCTCCTTCTGCAAGGTTTCCATTTTAGAGGGGAAAGAAATCAGCATCAAAAGGACTTAGTTTCCCTCCTCCTAAAAGCACTTTTTTTGCTACCGGGTGCAGTGCAGGTGAATCTTGAGATTTGCCTGAAAGAAAGAAAAGAGACGCATGTCAAGGACTGGGCAAGGACAGCGTAACATGTAAAAGGATTTTTTTCATACTGTCTCTGTAAAACAAATGCAGCACTTCAAATGCATATAGGACTCCTGAGACAGATAGAAAACGGCTCCGGCGGGTCTGTTCTATCACAGACCGAAAAAACAAAACAAAAAATAAATCCCACGCCAAGAGACAGAAAGATTCCTCAGGCACGTTTGTCCTTGAGACATTTATACAAAAGACATTGAATGATATACATAAGCTATCATATATGTATATTGTACATGTGCCATGTTTCGTTTTTATCATTCCTCGGTACCACTGATGTGAACAATTATTTGCATATTTGCATTGTATTATTTGAAGTGAGCAGGGCCATATTTTCTACATACTTTCTCTATTATGTAGTGATGATGCTGTGATATGTTTTGACATTGTTTGAGATTAATAAAAAAGAAGCACTTAAGTATTCGAGCATGAGTAAGAGTGATGTTAGTTTCTGTTGTAAATATCATCCACTGGTACTATCTCTTTCTCACATGTGACATATCGCTTGATTATATTGAAAAACAGAGAAATGGAAAAAAAAAATTTTTTTTTTTGGAAAAAAACCTAAACAAGACAAACGCTCCTGTTATTCGGTGCCTTTCGTGAAGCCTTGCAGATGTTGCGACTCGGCTGAGCGCGAGAGTGGATGCACTGCATCTCGCCTTAAGGATTGAGGGAATATTTTTGTTACAGAATGTACGCACTCAGAGGGAGGAAGAAAAAGGGACGAGCTATGAGGGCACCGCTTCATTTTATCAGAATGTAAGCAAAAAAGAAAAAAAAAAAGATAAAAAATTATAAAGTATATTTTTGTAAGTGTAAATATCCACATCTTCAAGAGCTGGAATGTTGAAGTTACCTACTGAGTAGGCATGGGATTCTTTTGTATGTTATATACATGCAGTTCATTATTTTGTGGTTATCTTTATTTTGTATTTGTGTTCGTTAAAACAAGTGACTGTTTCTGGCTTCTAAACACATTGAATGCGCTTAACTGCCAGTGGGATATTTGGTGTACAAGATATCCTTCCAGAAATGAAATATAAATAAATAAAAATATGAATATATATGAAGAGTTGTTTTCTTACTTTATCGTTTGACTGCTCTGTTTCTTAAGATACTTCAGGCTGCTTTGCACATCACACTAAATCATAAAAACATCATGTGAGTAAAATCATATTTTCTCATCAAACTCTGATTATAATTGGGATTTAAACCCATAAAAAAAATCATCTGCTGCATCTCTATAAATACAAACCAAGTCCTATAATGATAACACTAGTCCATTGCTTTGAAGCCTCCAAACTCTCAAGATCAATAACTTTTAACTAGATTAAACTTTTTTGAAGAGACTGAATTTATATATATTTCTGTTTTATTGTATTTCATATCCTCACTACTGGGCAAGCATACCTTCAGTGATTTGATATTTGAGGAAAAATGACAATGTCTTTGGCTCTATAGGGTGACAGAAGAATGATTTTCCGGGATGGGTATTTCACTGTCCTGAGACGCGCACCAAGTTATTTTCACTGGGTGCAGGTGAAATCCATCACACAATAATTGCCCCTCTTCTCCGCAAACGGCAGACGAGACGCTGTCAGCTCTTAGCAGGCGAGCTGCAGAACTTGACTGGTTAATTTCTGTGCAGGTTGTGGTGTTAACTGTTTCATGGGAGCAGCAGAGGCAAGCCGGCCCTGGAGCTCTAAACTTAGCTTCTTTTGGTTTTCCAGCTTCATTGCACCATCGTTATTTAACGACCACAATGTTCCCAAGTCAAAATATTCTTGCTTCATGTTTGGCTTTGGAATTAAGACAGCTGGGTTTCTTTTGCTGATTTTTAATTTTTTAAAAAAAGCTGGTGTAGACATAAAGTTGCTTTTCTGTGAGATTTGGAGTAATTTTGTGTTGTGTAATGCACAAACCCAAACACCCACAAATGCAAACATAGCTAAAATAGAAAGCGGAAAAACATGCAGACAAGAGTGATGGAGGGAAAAGGAGAATAATTAAGATAATTGGTCTCTTGATCCTGAATTTCCAAACTGAGTCTGATGAGCTGTGTTCAAATCCGTGCATGTGCCTGTGTGTGTTTGCCTGACATCAGTTCGCTGTAGCTACAACTGTAGGATGCACTGATGCCGATGTACAGAAGTATAACTACGTGAATTTTTTTTCCAGATATATCAGTTTTTGTCCTTCTTTGTTTTAAATCTGGAAATGTTATGAACTTAACCCTGGATGTTCGTCAGTTATAGAAGTATCTGGTCACCTTATTTGGGATGCATTTGTCCTTATTTTATGCGAAGAATGGTGTGGTATAATTCCACACTAAAACCGTCTAGAACATTTTTTCAATGGGGAAAAAATCAGGTTAAGAAATAATTGTTTTAAACAAAATCACTGCATCATCTTTCATTCTGAGCACAAACTTTCTTTATCCAGAATGCTGGGTTTTCGCTTACGATTTCATCGCTGATCCCACAGGATTTTTAGGACACTGAAACGGCCAAAAAAATAAACCTCATAGCTCAAACCTAAATACATTATTAGGCAATATTTATTTAGTCATCACCCTGCTTAAACGTAGTGTAAAAACACAAAATTTAGCTTACTGACAAAAGCTAAATAATTTACACACCAACAAGGTTAAGAGAGCCACAGCATTACAGCTCCTCCACCATACTCAGCAGTGGTGCTTTTCCACACTCATCCTGTATTTCATGCCAAACCCCAAAAAAGCTCAAATTATGCCCTGACTGATAAAAAGTTAAAGATTTTAATTAATGTCTCAGTAGAGTTAAGCAGCAGAACTGAAAAGACTCTGACATTCCTCCCAGAGAAAAAACAAACAAACAAAAAAACAAAACAAAACAAAAGGCAAGTGGATAGCACGTAACAGATGTTATGGAGACTTGGTGAACCCAAAATGCCACTTTTTACTCCATTTCTGTAACATTGAGCTCAGGAGACTTTATTTCTTCATCCTGCATAAATATGAGTCCTCATGCAGCCTACTGACCTGCGGCTAAAAGTAATAAACCTCTGTGTCACATTTTATTTATTCCCCAAAGAAACAGGATGTCCTGCATTATTCATTCAAGGTTCCGAGAAAGTCTTACAACCTTCAAAAAGTAAAGTATTCATTTTATAAATGATTCGTAGATAACAGCAACTATAGTACTGAGGATTCAATTAAAACCATTTATTTACTAACACTCAAATTAAATGTTGGATTTTTTTTTTATTTCTTAATATGAGCTTATTCTACTAATTCAATTTTAGGCTTTTTTTTAAGACACATTTGTCCACATCTGTAAAAACCGAAACACGCAAAATATGTAAAGGAGAATAGAAAAATATTTTGTCAAAAGTTCCCACCTTTTTTGTCATTTTTTACAGAACTTTCTCATTTGAAAGTTGCAACTTTTGGCTGAAAATTATTTGATTGTGAATACTGTAGATGAGTAAGGATAATATATCTAGTCCACATGCATTTGTAAAAGGGTTCTGGTAACAGAACAAGAAACACAACAAAAACATATTCAAAACGATGCAGCAAAAGATAAAAACACATTACCTCAGTTCGTTGTAAGCTCCATGCTTCTCATGCTCTTTTATAAATGTTTGCAAATGAGCACATAAAAAAACTGTTTGTCTCACACAAACACAAATCATCTTTACGCTCAGATAAATCATGTCAATGTTTAAAACATGACAGAAGCTTATTCCGCTTTTTTTTTTTCTTTTTGGAGGGGAATTCTCAAGACTCCTTGTGTGGCTTAAACTGCTGAAATCTGACACGTCTTCTTATCGTTTGCAGCATCATTTTGGTGTTTGGCAGCAAATAAAGAGCCATTCAGCAGATTTCAAATCAAAACTTTCTCATATTGCCACGCTGTTGGAAAGTCTCTACATAGAAACCACAAACAATGCTTCTCTCAGCCCTTTTTTCACTGTTAGGAGACAATATTTTAACTAGTTTGTCAGACAGAGGGGGGCTGTGGCCTGAATTTGTTAGAGTCCATAACCAGAATGCTGGAGAGATATGCAGCCACTGCCACTGAATGAACGGTGGGATTGTGTAGCTTCATGTTTGATTCGAGGCTCTTCCTCACATTTCAAAGCTCACGTGCTGGGTGTGTTCTGTCAGCGGAGAGTTAGAGGAGATGCGTTTGTGGCTTCACTCTGTTGTAACCCACAGTGGAACCACCTCACGCACCCCAGTGGGCTTCCACTTCAAGAGACCATCCTTTGTTCAAAAATGTATTTGTTCTCATATTCTTTTTGGGAACTTTGTATAACAGAAAAAAAAAAGAACAGCAAAGGGAACTGTTCTTTCTCCCACAGCCCAACAACTCCATCCCAGCGCTACCTCACCCTCTCCTTCTCTCTGCATATTTTGCTAGTGATGTTAATGATCTCCCCCCGCTGTATTCTGATGCAAGGTCTGTCTACACTTTTCCCTTTCATCCACATACAAATGTGCTCTTATTGCCTCTTCGCCCTCAGGCCTTTTAAGATGCCTTTTTGAAATATGCCGTTTGATAAGCACATCATTGGCCAAGTCCCTGCAGTGATTAGACCTCTCTTTAATGTGAGCAAGTTAGAGAGTGAATGAGGGACTCTGGAGCCAGCAGCCATCCATTCTCCTCCGTCCTCACCCGTTGATGTCCCTCGGGTCGCTGGGGAGAGACCCGGCATTGGGTAGGACAAACCAAATCCTGGCTTAGACATTGCTGGCCTTTCTCCATCTTTCATCTAGACATGGAGAGATTAAGCACAGGAGGATAGCCACTGGAGGATCACATTCATAGGGAAAAGTGGCGCTGTATGCTTGAAGGCTAGATTCCTGTGCTTTATCACAGAACTGTGACAGTAGGACTGCTCTCTAATGTATTTTAAATATGCTCCATTGATCTCATGTTCTAAGCTCCCATCTGCCTTGCTGGGATGGCTTTTTTATCTAACGAAAACAGTCGTCAGGTGCTTTTCCCTGTTCTATGACACCTGTTGCACTTTTTGGCATTGATAGATCCACTGATTGATTTCCAGTCTCCTCACCGGTACATTTCAGGTGAATTGCAACATTAAAACAGGAAACAGCTTATATTTATGAATTTACCTGTTCTGTTTTCAGCCTTGTGACTCACAATAGGTACATTTATTTCTATGATAGAAATCAATCAATATGTAGAAAGGGGTGAAAGGAAAATTAGTGCAAATATGCCAAGGACAAAGCTGATAAAATTTGATGTTGGTATGTCTGCAATGCTGAATTTGGCTGTCAATAAAAAAACAAACAGGGCAAAATAGGAGCTTGAAATTGAATTCATGAAAATATAAATAATGATTTTACCCATGTTAAGGGGGAAGTCAGCATAAATTTTCTTTGAAACCCAATAGCTTGGAGATGTGACAAACTGGCAGGTAACAGAGGGATTTAAAAGAGCTCTGTGTTGAACTCTCTGTAATTCACCACTGTGAGGAATGGTTGTCTCTGAAAAAACATATATGTGTAAATAAAAACATAAAAATTCTGACAGCATTCAGATAGAAGCCTACTTCTTAGTTTTACTCCAGATGATGAGCCTGTATTTTATTCTTGAAGGTACATTACTGTATTCAAGACGTTATTTTTATGAGCCCACCTGCTGAACCATTCAAAGCTCTACAAGCACATCTATGGACCACATATGTGGTCATATTAAAAATAAATAAGAAGTGCTCAATATATCATTGTTGTGCTTTTGCTAAGAAGTGACCATGCAGAAATTCAATGTATTTCTATTAAATAAGTCTGCTTTTAATGAAAAAGGCCTACTGGGGGTCCACTTCATACTTCATTTATGCAATAGTAAATGGATTGAATTCATGAAGCATCATTAGTCATTCTGACCACTCAAAGTAGTTAGATTTCCACCACATTCACCAGAAATGTATCAGTTACACACTGATGTGTAGCTCATTAGGTAATGTAGTGAACTTGGGGTTATCTACTTGGTTCAAGAGCACATCAACACGTGATAGGAGAAAACTACAATCAAACCTGCAACCCTCCGATCACAAGACATCCACTCTACCACTGAGACATAATTTCCAACACATTGCATTCACTTTCTGAATTTATTAAAAATGTGGATTCAAATATCTTTTTGTTTTTAGAAATTACTTTTAATCCAATATACCTGCTTTTTATTTTTTTATGTTTAACAGTTTAAATATTTATGCGTCGTTTGGGCTCTGAAAACATTGTATTGCATGTGCCTGTGTGTGTTTGTGCTATAGTCCTTCTATAATCCAACATCTCATGGATTGACAGGTGCTTTCCTTGTATCTAAAGCAGGGGTCTCAAACTCCAGTCCTCGAGGGCTGCAGTCCTGCAACTTTTAGATGTGCCTCTGCTGCACCACACCTGAATAGAATAATTAGGTCATTAGCAGGACTCTGGAGAACTGATCTACACAAGGAGGAGGTAATTAAGATATTTCATTCCAGTGTTTTGTACCTGTGGCACATCTAAAAACTGTAGGACTGCGGCCCTTGAGGACTGGAGTTTGAGACCCCTGATCTAAAGACATCTAATAGGTTCACATCGTGTCACATTTTTTGTAACACAATAGTTTTGTTATTTCTTGCTTAAAATGTGTGATTGTGTTTTTTTCAGACTGTTCAAAACTCGCGAGATGTAAGAGAGGCGCAACTTGCAGCAGCTATCTTTAAAATGATTCAAAGCAGACTTTTGACGTATCAGCTCCGTAATGATCTACAGGTGTCCTGGCAACTCTAGCTCTACCTAATAAGACTTGCTTGATTGAAGTAAGTGGCTTTGAACCGACAACAAAAACAGCACATGCTTAAGTGCCTCCAAATATGACACCTCTTCAACTCGGCATCAAGTACACTACAGCTCCACAAAAGACACCTGGGTGGCTCTGAAATGCAAACAGAACCTTAAAAGTCTTATAAGTACGTTTGAGTTATTGTTGTTTTGTCTGCAATCGCTGAACAGACTTTGTGAAGCTGGATAAATAAATGTAGAAATTCTTCTCAGATTTTCTCTTCTTATTTGAAGGATGTGGGTTGTGCAGTAGATTTGTAATGAACAGCTTTTAAGAAGCTTCTAAGGGAACTGCGTAAAATCTTAATTCATGAATAAAAATAGCATTAAAAAGAATATAAATAGAGTATGATTAAAATGTGGATTTGAGTTCAGCCAAAAAGCAGCCCTGATAATTAACCTTAATGACCACATTTGGTCAAAATGGTCAGTATATATTTTTTTCGAACTAAAAGCAATTTTCTCAACATCACTATTGATAGTGGAGATGGTGCGTTCAAGGCATTAGTTTTCTGCTACTCATGGTGGAAAAATTTGGTTAAAGCTGACCAGGGCGACTTTTTCCTTATCTTAGTTTTTTCTCTTATATGACTTGTGGCAAACTACAAACTGGCCTTAAGGATTACTTCCAACAATCCTGGCATGCTTCCATAAAGATATTTGTGGAGGGTCTTGTTGATTAAGTTTTCCATCTAAGCTGATGAATTGGAGTTTTTCTAGGGTTACCATTTCCTTCTAACCCTCTTCCTCTTACTATTTTTTTTCATGCTGTATCAGTTTAATTCGATGGCCATGTCTTGGTTGGTTTCGACCTAATTTTTGTACAGCCCTCTCCTACATATTTGTTTTCAAAGCTGAGTCAGTTTTAGTGATATGTGCCCTTGCACTAGGATCTAATAAATATCTTTGTGGATCTCCATATCTCTGGTTTGTTGCTGTGCAGTCTGGTAAGGACAAGCCTAGCAAGAATGTAACTCCAAACACATTGAAGTTGAGAAAACACTGACTCAGATCATGAGGGGAAGGAAAGAGAAAACTGGTGTGACTTATAGATATACAGTGAACACAGATCAACAAAAAGGATGCAGTGAGAAAATTACCTTTTATTTTCAGTTCTTTTCTTCTTCTCTTCTCCTGAGTGTACATACCAACGCATCATAAATGATTATCTCTAAATGCAAAGGCCTTCAGGTTGCTAACAGTAGTGTGAATAGGATGGAGGCAGGCCTGTGAGTTTGAAGTGGCTCTAATACAGAGAGGTATGTCAAGGCCTTTGTATGTGTGCTATAGTATTTTCTTCTTTGATGAACAATGCTCTGTGAGGTGTTCAAAACTCAGGATATTGCTTTATAACCTGAGCACCCTCTAAATTGTTCCACAACTTTCTTTCTGACCTGTTTGGTGAGTCACTTGCTCTCCATGATGCTGTTTGTCTAATGTTTTCTAGCTAATAACAGATGCCTTCACAGAATAGCTCTACTTTCATTTTATTTATGAGGATAACATGTGAGCTCCATTAACCAGTTAGGTGATGTTTGATGGCAATTGGTTACATGCATTTATTTATCTGAGTATCAGAGTAAAACACACCAAACCTTTCAGAATACCTTTAATTTAACTTTTACTTTTAACTTTCACCCAACAATAATGCTTTATTTTACGTTAATCTATCAAATATTATACATTAGAAATTTTGGTTACATTACACCAAACCTTATAAATGTGACTTAACAGGTATTAATACTTTTGCAAAACACTGTAATCCATTCCATGTATTTGATCATGATTGATGCTTTTTTCGACCGTTTACCTTTTTCATGGAAAGGAACCTGAACAAGCCTATTGCCAAGAAAACAGCACCTATTTGAGATTGTAACAAATATCCAGCAGTGCCTTAAAATTTCCTCTCTTCAGCTGCCCGGATTTTATTTTGAAGCAAATCTATTTACTCTAAATGCTTCTGTTGGCCTTTTCTTTAACAATCCCGAAATATTCACATTTCTATAACTGGCTCTCCACATGAAACAGCAGGAATGCGTTTCAGGGCAGCCACTTTCGCTTAAAGCTGCAGTTCAAGAGTTCAGAACAACCGCCAGCCTGTCACAACGGCACAGATTAAAGGTGAGCGCAACTGGATGTGTGAGTATGTGCATGTCTTGGGCCTCTTTGACTCAATATTACTCAAACCAGATTTACTACAAATAGGGTTCTTGTATTTTCCTGATTTTTTGGGGGACATTTGTGTATTTTAAAGCTAAAAACAAGCCATCTCCTGTGATCTGATCCAGCATCTCGCTCTGATACATCAAAAGAGAACTAAGAGAAAATCTGGGTCTCTCCCTCCACCCTCCAGATGTGACCTGCGGTGACTTCAACACCTGTCATTAAAAAGATGGAGGCCAGGTGTCTGCACCAACTCCATGGCCACCTGTTTCACCATGCACACACACACGCATACACACACCACAGTTCAATGGAACTTAATAATACCTAGCGCATTTGGTCTACGAGCAACCGAATAATAATCCCTAACCTATTTGTTAGATAATAAATAATGTGGTGTGTCACAGAAATCCCACTCACACTATCTGAAATATAAAGCGGTATTAGTTCAGGGCCAAACATAATAGAAACAGGACTGCCATGACTTGAAAGAGACATTATTTGGTGTTTTGACAGTGGTGCTGTGTGTGTTGTGACTGCCGTGCTTTCATAATGCAGTACCAGGGATGACAAAAGCAGCTCTCATTATCTGCTTGTTGCAAAGCCTCATTTAAATGCTGAGGCCTAATCACATATGAAATGAAAATAGATCCCAGCTAAAATGGAAAACTGTAAAAACCAAACCCACTGATTTTATAAATGTTAAAAACTGGATTAAGATAGATCTTAGTCCAACAACAACAAATTACAACCAGCCGCAATATGGAGTTTTTCTTTAGTGTCTTGAAAAGTTCTTCAAGGGTGATTTCTCATTATGTGGGACGAAGCACAGTAGCTTCCAAAATGTTAAAGAGCATGCACAAACCTCCCATTGAGATATTGTGATGTTTCATCATTGTGTTTGCAAAATATCTGGGTCCTGGGAGAGCCTGGTAGCTGAAGTGGTAGCTTACTCATTTAGTGTGGACCGCAGGCACTGGCATTCAGAGAATTTGAAGCAATACTCGCCGGGCAGCAGTTCCCACAGGGAAGGCAGCGCTCAAAGTAATTTATTGTAACACCATTGTTGCAGTGGCTGCTATGCATGTTGTGTCCTGCCAGTGCACTGGCTGCACCCAAAAGTATCTCGCCAGACAATTCTCCAGACTGAGTAGATGATTCCAGTGGGGAAATGCTCACACACCTCAAAATTGTGCATATTGGGTAGGTGTTTGTCTATCAAAAAGAGGTGAGTTTTTCAGAATGCAGTTAAAAGGCAAAATGTATTTGTTGAACAATGCAGAGGTGCTGAATCATTGTACTGAGCTGTAAGGAGTAGAGGGAGGAAAACTTGGCAATGTATTTCTGGGTTACAGCTACCTTTAAAATGCAGTCCCAGAGTTGTCACCTTCAAATGGTCAATATATAATTCTGTCTGATCTCAGTTAATAAGATATGCACAAAGCGCGTTTCTCGTTTCTTAATTTATGAGTTTCTGTATAGTTTCTGCTCTGTACAGAAACTCCGTGTTTCTGCATTATCTCATGCTGCCAATAATCTGATGAAAATACTGATTGTTTCTCCTCTACACCACAAAAGCAGAAACTACTTATACTTAAAAGAAATTCTTCAGTAAGGAAACTACTTAAAAGCAAGTGCAAAGATGGCCAGGAAAGCAACCGCGAAAACAAGAGTGCAGTAGTGTCATAATTGCCTTCAAATGAGCCAGCTATTTTCAAAAGATTATGTAGGTATTAGAGACTGGAGACTGCTTGGTGATCTCTGTCTGCGTTAAGAATTGCTTAACAAATATATTAGATTCACAGCAGGTAATGTGTATTAAAATGGAAAGCGTTGTTAGGGTTTTAAAATGCTGCATCTGTATATAATCTAATATGTTACAAAGTACTATCTTGCCAAGAAGAGTAGAATGAAAAGTCTTTATGACCATATATGTATCATCATTGGGTATAAAATTGGTTGGAATTAGGTTTGTACATCCTGCATCCTTAAAGGAGACGTGTAAAACAGGCCATGCTTCAAACACGCACAAGATCCATGATCCTCTTTGGAAGCAGTCTTAAGGTGTTGTCAGCCACGACAGCGTGATTACGAGTGACAGGGAGATAGGAGAACTGGTGATAAAGGAGAGTTGCCCTGAATGTGTACCATCATCTGGCCAGGTTTCCTCTTCCGCCCCCTAACTACAGCTGTCCTCCCTGTCTGATGAGAGCCTTGTGATGCTATATTTGTCCCCCAGTGATGAGGTGGAACTAATGGCTACTTTCCACACCAGCTGATGTCATCAGGGTGCTGCAGGAAGCTGGGGGGTGGGATACCTGCTGGGTACGTCTGTTATCCACTAGCATCAACGCACATGAAGTACTGCTGCCTCAAAGTAACCTGACACTAGTGCTATCTTAACCAATAAAGTCGGCAGATCACAGAAACAAAAAGTCCACTTCAGAACTTGGTCTAATTTTGTCCACCTCTGACACAGTGGAAAATGCTGATTATGTAAATCTGTAATTTATCCATGGTCACTTGCACACATTAAGATGCTGTATCAATTTTGTAAAAGTAGTTTTTTGTAGTAGTTAATTTTTACTGTGTTTAATAAAATATATTTATATAAGGATTTTTTAAAATCTACATCTATTTCAGATTTGCAGTAAGACTGAAATAAAATCCTACTTTGACAGCAGTAGTTTTAAAGCAACATATGCTATCAGATGTTTACATCTCTGCAGCAAGACAATGCTGATCTTGTTTTTAAAATACTTCATCTAAACTGAATTCTTCAGGCACAAAGAAAAGTCTTCTCAGTTGATTTATCTCATGCAGCAGCAAACTACCCAGTGGTCAGCAGTACTTCACAGGGAAAGCTTGTGTTAAGCTTGCACAAATTATTTTTGATTCTATTAAATTTGATGGCAAAAGATAGGAGACAATGAAAAGAAAATCTAATAAAAAGTCTGGGGTTCTATCGTCTGAAGGAGGATTGGTGAGTTATCAAGATAACTTTAGGTTCACTTTGACATTTTCACAAAGCTTGTTCACTTTCTAGCTGGTTCTGTCACCATGGTAACTTATACTGTGACCCTAATCTGCTCATGTTGGGCTAACAGATTACTGATCAAAATAAAGAAAGCTCCACCTCTGATCACTGCCTTGAAAAAATGAAAAATACAGCAGAAGAACTACTTTGTATCAACTTCTGAACCTTTTTACTGATCCTAACCGAGTCCCACTGCTTGTAACTTCATTCTCCAAGAAAACTTTGAGATATGTTAGCAGAACTGATCCCTCTGAGACTTACTATGCTAAAGATTTTCCTGGTAGAAGCTAAAGAATAGAAAAAAATGACAAATGATCTCCAAAAAGATCTCATCATTCACCATGAGAGCAGAATGCATCATTCTGCATTCTGCTACTGTGTGCGTAGATCTATGTTCATACTCAGATAACTTATCTAAGTTTTTTTTCCTTCTTTTTTTAAACGACTGTTTAACGTTACTAATTAACCACGACATGTTTTAACTCCAACATTTATGACCTGTCTGCCTTCTGGACTAAAAGGGGTCAAAAGGTTTATCTTTTATGGCCATTTAGACAAAGAAAAATTTAAAACAGTAGGAATTGTTGCACAAAGACAGCAGTAGTAAAAAAAAAAGAAAGAAAACAAAGAAAATGTTTTAGATGGCTTGATGATTTACTATGACTATCTATATACGAACAGCTTAAGCTTCTTTTATATTCAGCTTTCTTCGTGTCTCTTCATTGTTATTGGTCCTCTTTTTGCAGCTCCACCTGTTTTTCACAACAACACATATTCTGAACCTCTGGTTTGATTCACCAAGTTGATAATCAGTTTCCTAGTATCAGTTCAGCACAATATTCAATTTAGTTTAATATGATTTCTATAAGAAAACCGAGAACTTGTTGTATAATGTTGTGGAATGGCTTACGTTTGGGACAGTAATAAACAAACCAGAAGCAAACATATAATACAGCAATAATTTTCAAGGTCTAGTCTTTCTACATCTGGACCATCAAGTCAATCTAGATCCAGTCCACAACTTTTCATTTTATGTTATTTTTTCAGCTGAGACTGAATCGACAGGTGTGTGAGAAAGACCTAATACAGCAGAGCACGGCTATAACACACTTTTATTTTATTCTTTTAAATTAGGTTTGAGAAACAGAGAAAATAATTATTAAATGGAACTACACAAAAAACATACTGTAAGCCAGATTATCAATGACTCAATTCATCTAAGCTACCTTTAGCCTAACTACTCAGAGAAAACCTTCCTTGACAAAAATCCTACGCAGTGCCAGATGTTTGCTTACTGAAGACGTTTTATAGTCAAAGGCAATTAAATAAATAGTAAAGCTTGATAAAGTGATAGTGTTAAAGCCCAGGAGACACCCAGAAGCTCACAACATTGGTCGATTTCAAAATACCTGCATCCTAAACATTAATATTAGTGAATAAGTTGGGCAGAATCACAAAATGTTGCAGACCATGTAATGCTTGTCAAATATAGAGAGAATTTTAGGCTCTGATATAGTTTTTATGAGCCATGTGTGAAGCTATTTTTTAACAGGAACACTTAAACCGAGAGATTTTATAGAGATTTACAAAAACCATTAATTCTTGAAAATTTGGGTTATTTTTCTGAAGAACATTTTAAACAGTAACCATTTTAGACAATACCCAGATTGGTAGATACATTTTTAAGTTAAAGAATGTGTTAACTTGGTATCTTCTTCACGTAATTCCCCGCATATCTTTGAGTATTTGTACCTTAAACCTCAGGTGTTTATATATATTATAAACAGTTTATTAATTAATTAATTATTTATTATTTAAACAGTTCAGTTGATTTATTTTGGTTTATTCTTGTGCATATTTATTGGGGAGGTACAGTTGCTGTAAATTCAAGGAGGCTTTAAACAAATAAAATGTTAAGAACATCCTAGTGGATGTGCAAACAAATAAATGTATGTGTTTCCATCTGGTTATAGAAGGATCATTATTAAAATATTTGATAGCTGTAAATGTGCTTATATGTATAGTGAAATTATGCAGGTATAAAAGTGGCTTCAAAACAGAAACCCCTGAAATATTGTGTTGAGGAAGCATAAACAAAGATTTCATATAAAATCAGCAGAAAGTGGTAATTTTATTACTTGAATACTTACCTTTTATATATGTATAAAAAAGAGAACAAACTGATGCAACATTGCAGAAAACATGCTTGTACTTTATGCACTGATCATGGATTATTTTTACAAGCAATGCAATTGTGAGATTTTAGTCTGTGGTATATTTTAAAAAACACAACAAAAAAAAAACAAAAAAAAAACGACCCCAACCTTTAAGAAGAGTTTTCATTTAATAAAATCAATCTAATTTTAAATATAATGTTTTCTCCCCTTCCCCTGTCTGCATGCCTCCCGTCTGTCTCCCTAGCAGCTAGTTAACAGTAAGCAGAGTGTGCTGTGGCAAGCTGAACACAGCCCCATCTCTGTCACATCCACACCATTAGGTCCTCATTTAGGACCTGTGACTGCATGCAGTGGCTTGTCAGCATCTGTCAGCTTTGTCAAGTGTGTATGTAGACTTTTTACATTTCCTAATGTGAAACAGTTGACAGGTTATTACTGCCAAAGTGCAGTCATGAGCCTTGACCACAGCTATAACCCAACTTCAGCTTGGGAAATTTTTGGCTCAGCTCTCAAATACTTTGACAAGGTGATAGAAAAGTGCAGTTTTTTTTAACCCCCTATAGTGCCCTCAAACATTCGGCTTGAGCTGTGCATTGCTGTTCTTTGGCAATTGTGTCTCCATTAGAACGCATTAATGATCAGATCATGAACCCAGCATGCTTTCAGTGCTTCTACTGTTTGGCTATAAATAACTCCAATGCCCCCTCAGTAAAATTACCCCCTATATCATCTTCCTTTCCATCATTTTTATCCTCTAATGTACGCAAAGCTGGCAGTAATAGTGCTAGATTACAAAGAGTGTGCATGGCTCGTGGGTGTATGTGTTTTTAAAGCAAGGAAATATCCCTGCAGTTAAGTGTAATTTGCACAAAAAGGGCCACACGTTTGACCCGTCACCACACACACATCCACACACTTTGCCGCGGTGGCTCTGCACCTCGGGGTGTGAGAGCATGTGCTCGTACGTGTGTGAATATAGCGCTGAACACTACTGCTGCTTAATAGAGTCCTTCACTGAGAGTAATGACCCTAGTGCTTTTCTGTTATTCTATCCAGACCAGCGGGCTAAAATCTGCTGTGAGGATGGGAAAAAGGGTCTCTTTATTATTCAAAAGCAGTAAAATGAGACAAAATCTTAGTTTAAATGAATACTTGTTTACTTTAAGCACGCACTCTTCTCGAACACACTCTTTTTTTCCAATTGTACCGTCATTCAGTTGCTATTAGGTTCCTCCCTTAAGTGCTGCACACATTTATCTTTGCATTCACACATTTTAAACTCTACCTCTCTGCCTTAGTTTGAATTTGTTGACCGCTTGTGCTCACACATTTTCCTTGGCAGCCATCACCATCGCCGCTCCTTCCAGAGCAGTGTTGCTATGAAGCAGCAGAGCAGAATTGCCTCTCTGCTGTATTATCTCCAAGAAAAACATGAAAGCAGAAATAATATAAGTGTATGACACACATGGCTTGTGAGTGTTGATGTGTGTCTGTGGTTTTATTTGACACTATGCCGGTCTACTGTCCATCCTATTTCCTCTGTCTGTTGCTTTTCCTTCACATGTGAATTTGTTTGTGTACGTGTGTGGGGGTGTGTGGGCGTGTGTGTGTGAGGGAAAAGAAGAGGGAGGCCGAGCAGGTGCAGGAATTATCTTGTCACTTTCCAGATTTATGTCTGATTGGAGCGCTAGCTGTTTACCAGGAAACATATGTCTGTGTATGTTTCTCTTTGTCTGGACACAGTTGATACTCATTGCTAAGACAAATGCACAGATGGTGGATCATTAAGCAATGAAGCAATGAGAGTGCAATAGGATTTTTTTCCACTGAGAGTCAAGTATCAGGGTTTGAATTTGAATTTCAACACTTCGAAGGAGGCTCAAATGTTTCTAAGGTGAGGACTTACTAAGAAAAGCTCAAGAACAACTTTCTGGATTTGGTTGAACAATGAGCACCTTAATGAAGAGGATTGGTAGACCTCACCCTCACCTGCCATCCCACTCACACAGATTTTCCTTCTTGCTGATAGTTGCCTGATGCTTCTCTGAGCTTAGGCTGGCTGAGCCCAATGAGCATCGCCACAGAGAAGAGAGTCTCAGGGTGATATTTCGGCATCAGAAAAAGATTTGCTGGATGAGCAACTTTTAGAAGATTCTAACATGAATTTGGAGGCCTTTTTATTCAGTCAGACAGAGATTTTCCTGAAGGAAAATTTTCCTTCAGGAAAATCTCTGAATTGTATTCCTTCAGGAATACAATTCAGACAGAGGGAGCAGCCAGCTGCAAGGGGTGCAACCTTGCAAGTTTGAGTCAGACTGTGACTCAAAAGCTATGTTAGATGCTAAAGCTGAAACAAATGATGAGGATAATAATCAATTTTGGAACTTAAACTGATTCAAACCTACCCAGATTAATGTTTCATATATTTGTTTTTGACATAAAAGCTAATTTTTCCTCCATTTTTGATTGCCATAATAATACTGCTGTAGCTATTTTTAGTTAATATTCCAGTCAGACAACTACAACTCTAAATACGTTAAACACGAGTTCTTGATATTTGGTCGTTTAGTTGCTACAAAACAAATCAGTGTTTATCTTGCAATTACTCTCAGATCATGTTTAGACTTGAAGAAACATTTTTTTTATTACTTCTTTCTGGCTTTGGCTCAGCTGATGTAATTGTTGGCAGTTGTCACAATTTTGTGGGTCCCAACAGGACTTTTACTTGGTGCTGAAAATTTAAAGCGTTATGTTCTGTCTAGGCCTTCCCGGTTCAATTTATGAATGTCTTCCATACACTATTTTTGTGCCAAATTATTCAGAAATCTACGCTTAGTTATTACATAAATCTCAGTGGTTTTGCTGGATAAACTCTGAAGAAGAATACAAACGCTAAAAAAACGAAGATACAAATTGTTTTAGTTTTTTCATACTTTCAAACAATTAGCAATAAATGAGCAATTTACATAATAAGGGTTCCTTTTATCCAGTCAAATATTCAGATTTAAATAAGTTATAATGAAATGGTAAAGCAAATAGAAAAACTGACATTTTGTTTTGCATCTAAAATGAGATTAATATGCTTCAAGTTGATGATGTGCCATCAAGTTTCACAAAAAAAATAATCACTTGTTATATAACTGGTTATTTGGCTTGTTGTGCATTCAATGATACTTTTAAGTGAAATTATAAATGAGTCCAGACATAGCAAGTTAGAAAACATTAAACATTTTAATAGCTTTTAGCAGATAAGAATGATCATTTATTTAAAGGCTGCCTTCTGAAAGAGTCAGACAATCTAAGGGTAAAGAATGAAACAGGCTCAGCCCAGATCCAAGATGCAACATTGATTTACTCAAGATGACATAACTGGTAAAACCATGAAATAGCTTTGATGAAAGAGTACAACAGGCAACCACAGTTGTTCAAGGTAATTGTGTTGCGTTCAGATCCTTCTGTGAGTGCTCCACTAAATGTATCGCACATATAATTGTACACCATGCTGTATTCCTCACTGCTCTGTGGTTTACTGTCATTAGTGGCTATGACTGAAAGCTGACCTGTGAAGTGTCTGCTACAGCAATAAGCCGCTAGCTGCAGGGTTTGCAGAGAAAAGCAGAGAAAGAGACAGAAAGAGAGAGAGAAGGAGGGAGGGAGAGGTGAAACCAGAGACTGAGTCTGGCCCTTCCCAGCTGGCGGCCCACCACCATCACCCCTGCAGCCTCCCTCAAGCCTTCATGTGATCCTCACTCCAGAAGCAAACCAGCAGAGGAAATGTCAGTCTCTCAGCCAGCCAGGAAACCTCCATGCCCAAACAAGGTGTTTCCTGCCCTGACACAGCTCTTCCTGTGGGCTATGTAAGGACTTTCCTGCTCTCTCCTTTTGTCTGTGTGGCTGTCTCTCTCTCCCACTCGTTTGGCAGGCTGCCCTTCAGCAAGTTGCCTCAATTCGAGCCTTTTTTCCTTTCTTTCTTACTACTTGTGTTACAATGTGGGTGTGTGTGTTTATATTTTAAACTGGTCACTTACAAAGTAATAGTTTATTACAGCACTGTTAAAGTCTCCATTATGTTGCATGGCAGTCATAAAGTTTTATTTTCTCAGACAGTGTCCTGTGTATGTTGAGAGAACAGCTGACAAAATCCTTCTGCCTTTTATGATTTAACACAAACCTTTAAAATGACTAAAGGCTCGAGGGCACAGCTGAGGCTAAATGCAAACTCCCTGTACCTTGAACAATTTTCAGCAATATTAGATGAAACTGAAATGGTTCAGTTCGAGATCCCAGTTCCTCTAGGAGACATTCAAAGCTTTAAACAAAAACTCACTATTTGCTTGAATCAGGTGTCGTCAACCTTTTTGCAACTGGGAGCGACCTCATGGGTAAAATATAAACACTGAATCTTCTTGCTCTGCAGTTCTGACTTATTGTTAATGCTGAAACTCTCTGGAGGTCCTGCCATGCAGAATAAGATGAAAACATGCTTGTAATTCTACATCCATACATTAATCCATTTTCTCTTCCTACTTATCCTTGCCAGGTTGGCGGTGGGTTGTTACTGGTACCCTTCTCCAGCGGCCATTGGGCAACATGGAGAAACAACAATTATGCAGACATTCACTCCTCAGGGTAGTTTAGTGTTGCATTGCAAAACAGTTTCTGAAAAATAAAGGAGTAAATCTTCTAAAAGGTTTTAGCTTTTAGATGAAAAGTTCAAGCAGGCGTGCTCAAGTCCAATCATCGATCCCTTCCTGCGACTTTTAGATGCATCACTTCTTCAACACACCTGAATCAAACAAACTGCTTGTTGTAGACTTCTGCATAATGAATGACTGCTACTGAGGGAATTTTGCTATTTCAGTCAGGTGTGTTGAAGAAGCGTTGCATGTAGATAGTAGACTGGATTTGGATACCCCTTATTTAAAAGAGGTGTCCACAATTGACGTTTTTGAGCTTTATGTAAAGTTAGAATCTCATTACCTTATTAAACACATAGATATTGCAAAATCCTTGAATCTCCCGTGGCAACCATTAGGGATGCCTAATGCCTGCTCATACAAAGCGGTTCCTATTTGCCCAAAGTTCCTCCTTGGAGCTGCAGTCTCCAGCCGAGTTTCCACCTCACTGAGTATCCGTCCTCCCCCACTCAGCTCCTACAGACTAGTGGCTGCAGCAATTAGCAAATACCTACTGGAACTGCAAGTTTGCTTAGTTTATTATATGACTTACTTTTCAGTCTAACGGCAGTGAGCGGCATAATGGAGAAACGTTGTGATGATGTGCTGAAGACGGAGTCTCGGAAGCAACATGACATTTGTAAAGAGACAGACATCCAATTTCAAGGCATCAGATATGGCTATGACGCAAAGTCAAATTTATTTTAAGTTATGTTTAATATGCAGCATCTACTGTAACATAGTTACTTGATTGTCCTGTGAAATGGCACTTCTTGTCTGTAAAATACATTACTCCCCCTTTGACACATCTAACAACTGGACAGCAACAACAAATTAGCTGGGAAGAAAAACTTTGTAGTGGAAAGGCAGGAAGCATAATTTGACTGCTGCTTTCATCAGCAAAACAATAAAAACTACAGTTTTGCTTATAAAAGTAATTTTCTTAAAAGAATCACATTAACTTTTTTGTAGTGGTGTGGTAAGCCAGCTGGAGGAACAATTTAAATGAGGGGCAAATGCAGCAATTACATATCCTACATTAGGAGGTAAGAAGGGTGGTGCTGGATTGGAATGAACTCTAATTACATGCAGTTGTATTAGTTTATAGCACATGTTGGAATGTCACTTAATGAGGCTCTCCTTTATATTGTTTTATTCATATCCCAGTTGCTAAAAGTTTTACAAGATTTCTTAAAAATGTAAACGGTTTTATAGTCAAAGTTCAAGTACTAAATACATAAACATTAACCTAAATGTTCCATACCATATTTTGGTCTTAATATGTAAGAATACAACAGCACAACAGCTTTTTCCAGAGTTCTGTTCACACAGTGCTGTGTTCAAAGAAAGCTGAGTGGAAGGAAAAAGTGTTGTAAAAAAAAAAAGGTAAGCTAGCATTAGGAATGACAACAGCTTTGGAAGGATTGTCAAGCAGATTCCATTCAACAATGTCAGAAGCATCTTACCTGGGGGAAAAGGAGAAAAGCAACTGCCCTCTTGCTCAGTGGTCCAACGTCTTCTTTTTGACATGCTGATTTCATTTTTCAACAGGCCTTGGTGCTTGTCCACAAAGCCAAGTGTGCAAAAAGCTGATTCATTGACCATGGCGTTTCTGTTCTTGACTGGTCAGCAGACTGGCCAGACCTTCAACCCCGTAGGGAAGCTACGGAGTATTGACAAGAGTAGAAGGAGAGACACGAGACCCAACAATGCAGATCACCTGAAGGCAGCTATCAAAGCAACATGCTGCCATTATACCTCAGCAGAACTACAGGCCAGTTGTCTTCACACCACTCTGATGCAGACATTCAAGCAAAACTCTGGGGATGGACGGACGGACGGACGGAAGGACGGATGGACTTTTTTTTGTAACTGAATGACTAAAACTTTCTACTACAAGCTGATTTCTACTTCCTAAACGTTTACTCTATAAATTATTGTGCTTAGAAGAATTTCAATTCTTAAGTTAAAAAAATTAAGCAATTTTTAATTTCATATTGGGGCAAATATTTAACATTTATTTATTAACTTTTATTTCACCAGGACAAATAAAAGTTAAAAATCTCTAAAAATTAAAAATCTCTTTTACAAGTGAATCCTGGCAGCAGCACAGAGTTTACAGAGCATTCTCTCAAAACAGGAAAAAGTTAAAACTGTAATAAACAAATTAGTTAAACAATTCCTTAGTTAATTAAACATTTGAAAATATAAATTAAAACATAGTGCCACTTTGAATACAAAGAGCATCTATAGGTTTATTACAAAGTACACAAAACCGCTTTTTTAAATACAAACTTTTGTCAGAACACAGCAAGCCTACTAACGAAAAAAGGAATGATATATTAATGAAATTTAGTTAGTTTGCACATTAATATATATATTTAAAATATATGAACTAGAAACTATCATCTTTTACAATTATTCTTTTTTGTTACTATTTCTTAATTTCATAAGCCAGTGATGTAAATCAACACTAATCAGTTTCCGTTTAGGTTAAAATTACTGTCTCTTGGTTTGTTTTTATGCTTATTAAGGAAAAAAAAGGAAAAACAGGCATAAAGAAAAAGTTAATCTAACCTTGATTTAAGTTATAATTTAAAGCCACTGGTGTGGTGCGTCAGACTCTTGTGACAATAGTCTGTATATATAGGAGCATCGGTTGTAGGCGTCTTGACTTTTGTGCATGAAATATGGCACACCTAGCAACAAGCTGGCTAAGGATTTTTCTGTTATTTTTGCTAACAGTGTTAGTCAGAAACCTGTGCTGATGGTATTAATTTGAGTTAACCATAGATGTGAAATTTATTTTAAGCATGCAAAAATGTTCAGACCAGAATTAAAACCCCAAAACACTTAAAAATAATCCGTTTGATAAGGACATAGCTACGGACATAGTGAGCACTTCCCTTTTTATTATGTAGTCTTCTCCAGCGTTTGCTACAGCTAAAGACCGGTGTAAGGGATATTGTATAACCAGTTATGACACCCAGGTGTTCATATTATCAATAATTGGCCAAGTCTGCTGTCTTCTGTCTTTATTCAGCGCTGTTGTCACTCTGACAGTGACATGAGGTGGTTTTCCTCATAAGCTGTGAAAATTTGTAGGGAAAGACAGTTTCTCCCCGCCCTGTTAGTGGTCTGTCTCCATAAATGTTCTGTTAAACGTGTTGGAGCATACTGATGTATCTGGATTAGAGTCCGTCTACATTCCTGGTGTTAGGAGGATAAAGCAAAGAGATTAAGGTGATCGCCTGGTTTTATTTGCGACAGCACAATAGGACAGGCATGTTTGTTTTTAAATAAAAAGTTCTTGCATAACAAAAAAATAAATAACAACCCCCACTGCAAAAAAACGATGTATTTGTTTCAATTTTTATTCATAAAAAGGTGGAGCATTTTCCTACAATAATGTTCTGCTTTTGTCCATTCAAATGAGAGGAAAGAGAATGAGGATATTGTAGGCTTACTTTTATTAACCGGCTTAATGTGCATGGGGTCACATGCAACATGCCTCTCTTTTCTTTTTTAGTGTGTGTACGCATTTGAAAATGCTCACAGTTGGGTCTATCCCACATCACAGGGAGACAAATCCATGCCTGCTACCATATCAGCATTTCAGTCAGTATTTATGCTGCAGTTGTAGTTAGCCCCGAGTGGTGCATTTAATCTGTACCACTTTCAGCTTCAGACGTGGGAGTGGGAGCAAAGGGTTGCCTCGCTATATCTGTATCTGACTCAAAGCACAGTGGCATAAAACTGTTACATTATCTGAAATTATGGCAAAGGAGAGGGCATGTGAGAGGCTCTGCAGCTCAGAGCAGGTTGGCAGTTTCCATCAATCACTTCTTTCAAAACGACAGAGTCCGTGTTTTTTTTATTGATGTTTGGGATGGATAGATTTATGGATTGTGAAATGGGCTGGAATGGGTTGTTAAAGATTCTTTGCTAATTAAAACGTTAATATCACACACCCTTGGAGACAAATGGTGGTGGCAGCATCATTCTGTGGGGATGTTTTTCTGTAACTGTTCAGAGCTGAAGGGACGACAGACTCGCATAGACATTTGCCATTCAGTCTGACTGAGGTCGAGCTATTTTGCAAAGATTTGAGAAAAATGTAATCTCTCAAAGTGTAAAGCTGGTGGAGACAGACTCCAAAAGAGACGTGCAGCCGATTGTAGAGATACATATATGATTCTACAGAGTATTGACTCAGGTGGGCTAAATGCAAAGGCAATGCCACAACCATGCATAGCTGTTCTTTTCCTTTACAACTATGCAGTTTGTGTCTATTGTGTGGCAAAGTAAAACATTTTTTGAAGTGAACTGTAGATTGTTATCCAATATTCCAGTTGATAAAGATACCATAAGAAAATGTGCTTTAGGTCTTGACTCCAGATATTTAATTTCTGTCTATTTCTTCCTGTCACAGCCTATGGCTGTCTTATCTATTGTAATAAGCAGACCAGTGTTGGAAAATCCAGATAAGCATGAGTGAAGAAAACAGAAAGTCTTTGGTGAGAGGGAAGCATTTTATTTGTCCTTGATTTAATTGTGAGAGAGAAGAAGACAGCCAATTAATTTCTTGTCTGTGCTCATACAGAAGTCTGTCTAGTATCAATATACCCATCAGGCTGCTTTACAGTTAAAGTTGATTTAAAATGAGCGAGTCGGATTTTGTGATTAATTAATTAAATATTATGGTGCATTTGTTCTCAATTGTAATTATTTATTCATTGATTTTGGCAATATGTCCTTAATTTATTTTTTTAATTAAATTGAACCAAATGTGTCAAAGTGAAATTAAGACATTGTTGAGAAAATATTATAAATTTATATATGATATATATTTATTTCAACATTTTATAACTCATTATGCATTTAATGAATGTCCACATATGGGAATATGTATTAAACAGTTTAATTTATGAGATTTCAGCTCTTTTAACTCTCCAACGTTGTGACAAACCAATGAATATGTTGTGAACAATATGTTCTAAAATGATATATAAAATCATAAACAATATGTTATACTTTACAATTTTTATATTAATAAAAATTTTTAATGATTTATTTCAATTTATTTTGTATTCACTATTTTTTATCTTAATTTCTAACATATGAAAATATGTATTTAATGATAATAATTTGTACCCTCATTTGGAACCTGTTTAGTTTTAAAGGGTACATCAAAGAGACAGTTGTCCCTTCATCACAACCTTTGCAGGTGGTAACAAAGTGCCACATGACTGGTGAAAGGACAGATCATCCTCTTTTCCCATGAACTGATCATATGCATTCAAAATCGGGCATAGATTATCCCTGTCTAGCCACCACTACCAAAATCAGTAAGAATTCCATCTTTTTCATAACTACATTGTTGTATTCTTTGTCTGGCCATCACTAAGTCCAATAGATCAAGAACCACACTCAAAATTAATCTTAAAAAGGAAGAAGTTTGGAGAAGTTTGGAATCGGAAGAATATGGTCTGTATTTAAATAAGTGTACCTAGGTCAAATGTATTGTCCCACCGGTCACTATTGTGACCGTCAACATGTTTGCACATCCTGCTCACACAGCAAAACAAGTTTTGTAAATGCAAAGGTGGATATCATAACTAGACACTTTAAAGATGATGTGCAATAAAAATCTTTGTTGTATGTTTATTTAAACATACTGTACATTGCTAGCCTCTTCTTTGGGAGGTTTGTGGCAGTCTTCCTCTCATCAAGGTGCAACCAAGATATAAACAGCTCTGGTCATGTGATAATTTACTCTAAACATGTGATGCTGCATCAGTATTATCTAAACACTCTAAACTTTCAATATTTGCTGAACATTAACTGAAAATTTAATCAGTAAGCTTTTTGGAGTCCTTGAAAGTGAAATTACTTTCTTGGTCACTATTGTGACCGATGGGTTTAAATGTGAAGGAATAACTTAAACCTGATGGAAGAGGACACAACCCATTTCACACTATGGATAGTAGATATTGTTGACAAATGCCTCTGCTGGTCAGAAGTGAAGCAGACATGGCTATGTCTGTATAAATGCTACTAGAACATTTCTATTTTATATAAAGCTTTATAACAGGCAATTATTTAGTACAGTAACGTGTTAGAGGCCAATTAGTCTTGAGGTGGAGCACTCTTAACTCCGTAGGGTACCTGTTCGCTAGGTCTCCAAGTTACTGTTCCAAACAGGATTTTTGCTGCTTTTCTCCTCACGGGATACATGGTCACATACATCCTTTTTATTAACTCATATTTGTGCCAGAGAATTTGCTAACATCTGTGTTGACTGGACATTTCTGCTCATTGATGCAGAAGTGTGAAGTTTGAGAATGTCGTCTCTCTGCTACGTTAATCTGACGCATCAATGCTGAAAAAGATGCCTTGATAGTTTGTGGAAACCTGCTGATATAACAAACGAAAACTACAGCAGCTTAGTGTGTTAAAGCAAACGCGAGGAGTGAAACCCACAAAAAGGGACTTTACATAGTCTTTGAAGACAAAGAGACTTTTGCTTCAAAGTAACACAGCACACTACTGACCTCAAAACACACTCTGCATGAACAGAATCTGGGGATGTAAACAGGACATAGACATCCTCCTGAAACCACAGCCAAGACACTTTATGAGAGAGAGAGAAAATGATTAACTGATTTCCAAACAGGAAGAATATCTTTTGATCTGTGTAAATTGATTTTAACAAAGTAGTTAGCAGTCATTTTGCAAAATGCAGCTGTCTGTAGCATCAAAGCTGTTAGGATTTTTGTTCTGAAGGTGTTGCGGTTTGACAGGACGTTGGTTGAGCTGCTTCAACACCTTGGAAAGCATCTCCATCAGCTCTTTTCCTCTCCGTCTTAGACACACACATACACACGCCCACACTTTGCCAAGATGTACACTCACACGCCCCTGACGCACCCATACAGTAACATGAATTCTCTCATATGGCTGCCTGTCTTGCAGCAATTACATGATGTGCGGTAATTGCCAGTCTCTGAAGCGGGCTCTTCAGACACACTTCAAAGGGAGCGGAGCGCGTCCACGGACGCAATTAACAAGATCAACGGAGCCCAGATGAGCTGGCGGGCCCCGCGCTCCTCTCCCTATTGTTCTCATTTTCACTCTCATTAGCGAGTACGTGGTGGGTGGGTGAGTGGGTAGGGGGTGGAATGGGTAGGACACCTGCGGAAAAGCAGGGTGCATGGTGTGCGGTTCAGGGAATGGAGAAGAGAGGGACAGCGCAGCGCAGGGACACTACGTGCTAATGATGGCTGTCTGAGCTGCTGGAGGGAAGGGCGCAAACAGCCAGCTGTTGGTGTCGAGGTATGTGAGGAAGTGGGGGTGTGTAGGCGTGTGTGCACGCGTGTAGGGGTGTGTGTGTGTGTGGGGGGGGGGGGAAGGGGAGGGGGGGGGGTGCGCGCGCGGGTGCGATAGCTAGAGAGAGAGAGGGAGAGAGTGACCGATGCACCTGGGAGAGGGTATCACCACGGCAACTGGATTGAGGCTGTCAGTGCACCGGAGAGGCTGCAGCTTCCTTTTCTCCCAAAGTCTCGCACGTGGACACACTCCTCTACACACTCCTAATAAGTCAGCCTCCTCTGGCCTGCCCCATGAACATCTCTAGTGACACCTAGAGGACACCTGCAAGAAACAGACAGACAGCCACAGAGAGAGAAAGAAAAGATGGATAGAGAGAGAAAGGCATCTGACACTAATACTATTTCCAAGCTCAAATCACAGAGGAATTTCATAGCTGGTCACATTTTCTTTGTTAAATTTGTCACCTCTCCTATTTCTAATAACTGGACTTGGTGTCAGAGACAATTTATGTTAAGCAATGATAGAAAACAATCCATCAAGATCTACAGTCTCCTGCAAAGGCATTTATATCCATTGAAGCGTTTCATGGTTTGTTACGTTATAACCACAAACGTCAATGTATTTGGTTTCCTGTCACACACAGCTTTTTCCACGTAGTCTAAACTGTTTCATTTTGGTAGAACCCAATCAGACTTAATTTTCCAGATGTTTGCTGCGTAGTCTACGTGGTTTGTGATAAATATGACACTCGTCTTTTCACTTTCAAACAAGCCAGAGTTTAGGGGTACACAGCTAATAGTTGTACTGTTGCATTCGACCATCTGAACTTTGCAGCTCAAACAGATATAACGCAGCCTTTATGACTGCTGTCCTGCAAACCTACACCATTTTCCTAGGTTTACACGCATCTTACTTTTGAATGGTGGATGAAAAAGGGTGTGGTTGAAAACTTGGGATTTTCTTTTGTAATCTTAACATGTTTTCAACTTCCCAAACTTAGCAAAATGTTTCACACTGGGGATAGTGTGTAGAAATATGACTTACCCCCTAACGCTAATGTCATTTCTAAGTCCAAACTCAGAAAAAAATGTTATAGCTGTACACATTTCCTTTGTGAATACTGTCCCTGTCCTTGTTTGTGATAGCCAGAGTTGATTTTGAGTGCTGGAGACAGTTTATGTTATGCGATGATACATAACTGTTCATCAAAAACTCCACAAGATCCCCATCCCTTACTCATTTGTCTTTATGGCCAACCAGCCGCTCTCCTTGAACCCCCATAAGATCTGAATATTGCATCTCTGTGGCACCAATTCAATTTCTTCCAGCAATAAACCAAATGAGTATATATGTGGTACATTGCAATGCATTTGCCGCCACCAAAGGGGGAAACCATTTAACTTCAGTAGTAGTATTCTTTCAAAGTTGGATTTCCTGCTGTCTAGACCACTTTAGTCTTTGTTTTTATTCAAATGCAGCCAGTCGGCTTGTAAAAGCCTATTGGTTAAAGCTTTTAAAAGAGCCTTTCATTTGTTTCTCCTTAATGTTTAATGCTACGAGGCACAGCGGTGCATAAGAGTCAGAGATGTGTGTGTGTGTATGTGCAAGAGAGAGAAAGGCAGAGGGGGAATGTAGCAGCAGACAGCCAACTTTTATCATGTAGAGGTGCATTAAAGTACATTACTGCCTTTCTGCTCTACGGTATCTCTGAGAAAAATGGACCAGAACGAGGAGGGAAGAGTGATCACACTAACCTAACACTCCTCTGCTATTTCCATCCTCTCTTATCGCAAGCATTCAGTGTGCAAGAATCTTAAAGTAAAGCCAAAGGTGTGACCAGGAAAGTGTTTTACATTTGGTTCAGTTTTAAAGCATTTTTTATTTTAACCCATCTCGTACAACGCAGACAAACAGCATTAAGACATCAAACCGCGGCCATTCTGTGCAGCTTGCCCAGTCTGCACGCTCCCAGTGCCAAACCACAGGAGGACAACGAGGGTGGGGAAATGTGGACCACTGACTGGTTCTAATAATCAGTTTGAGGAGACTTCAGCTTACACCAAGAAGGAGCTGTTTTTCTTGTACATACTATTGTTTTTGTCGTTTGGCTTTTATGAGCTGGAATAAAAAAACTGCTTGTGTGAAAACAAGGTATTAAAACTTTTGGATATGTTTCCTCTTGGCAGTAATAGAGCGAGCTAGCTATAGTTGGCTGCCTGGCTGTGATTTGTACGCTGAGACAAGTGCTTTGGAACAAACTGTACCGCGCTGCAGAGAATTTGTATAGAATTTTCTCCGTTATTCTGGCAGCCAAAGGAAAGTCTTGGCTGGTGTATGTATGTGGTTCTGCCTGTGTGAACTTAGATACATTCGCACACATGCAGGTGCATGATCTCACACACGCACACACACTCACCATCAGACCACTTTTGGCTGGTACAGATACGCGACATACAGCATAGTTTGGTAAATGTCTGTCTGTGCAGCTTAGCGAGAAAGAGAACAGTGTGTGAATGTGTGTTTACATCTCGACTCCAATGCTGTGAACTTTATTTCGCAGCAGCCAGATGGAGATTTAGCATGTGAGCATGCACACCGCAGGGATGGAAATACACGTCGCGTAGGGGACTAAAAACTGACTTGTCGCTCTTATCAGGACTGACAGAGAGCGGCTTTTATGAAGATGAAACAAATTGTTATTCATAAGTAGTCTGGATAGGTCCATCCACTCGTCCGTCCATCCTTCCGTCGACTCATCGATCTTTATAAAGATCTCAAATTTAGCCAATTCTGTATTTGAAGTTTGATCTCTCTTGGTATATTTGCAAAGCGATAACTTTATTAGAAACTTTTTTGCAATAGGTGATTTAAAGTTTTGCTGTCTGTAAGAAGGTGGAAATGAGTGGATGTTTGACATGATGTGTAGTAACCCTGTATCCTTTTACAAAATCTTTGGACACTGAGGTCATTCAGAGGTCGTGCTGTTTCTGCTGTGGATAACTGCACAGGTCTTGTATAAAACAAGGCATCTTATTCATCGTAGATGTATAAAAAATAGATAGTAAGGCAGTTCAAACAAGTCTCCCAGAGAAAAGAAAAAGCCAACACAATTATGTTTGTTTAAACACTTAAATTATGTAATAGACTGTAAACGTCAGAAGGCATTAAAAGTCCAGACAGATGTAGAAAACAAAACTTTTGACCCAGATCCTGTCTGCATGTGTTTGTGTGAATGTGTGCGCCGCCTGTGAACGTGTTTGTATGTGGATGGGAGTAGCCATGAATGCTAACGGGACGCAGAGTCAGACAGAAAGAGAGCGCAGCCCAACTTTAACAGGGCCTGTGTAATTATGGTCAACCACACTCCCCACCACCACCTTTATTTATAGGGTTGCAAACACACTGGGGCTTCGGATTGCTTTTCCTTCGCATTCCAGGACACTGGGACTTTTTGGAGGAGGATGTAAACAAATGATATTTTAAGTGTAGTGTGACTGTGTTGCTTTCAAGTTGTTTTTTTAGTCTTTTGGGACATTGAAACATGCTGTATTTGGCAAATAGAAAGCTACGTGGGTTGTGTATGACTGAAAAGTCTGTCTTCAGTAAGGTTCATTTAGTTCCTCATCAGTGTTTCTCTGCTCTCTCCCTGGAACTGGGAATAAGTTTTGATCAAGATGGAGTGTAACTCATGCTAACCCAATCAGACAGAGCTCATCAAAGAAACATGCCGCAGAGGTTTGGTCTGAATCAATGGGGACGGATGGCCTCTGGTCACAAACCTCCGAGGACAACGGGCCCATTCGCCCTGTAGCCTTTAGGCATGAGCCGCAGCAGCAGAAGCCAGCCGTCACCTTGGGGATGCAGCAGAGCGGAAGTGAACAGACGTGAGTTAACATGAAGAGAAAAGAAGAAGCACAGGAATGTGGCCTGGTCGTGAGCTGCTTGTTCATTGGCTGACTGAGAGCACTTCCAGCTCAACCTCTCTTTTTGCTTTGAGCTCAAACACATCTGCTGCACAACTGAAGGAAATGTAAAATGTTCAGGATTTCCTGTTGCAGTGAAACTGCAGGTTGGTTGAAAGAAAGATGTGTGGGTCACTGTATGGCGGGGGGGCTCATGCCTGTCAGTGGACATATGACACAGGGTGGTGACGAGGCCGTGGGGGCAGTTAGCACCACATGAGCAGGTAGAGCAAAATGTGTGCGTCAGTGTGTAATATGGAGAGTTGAGAGAGCTCATATTGAATGCAGGTGTGCTGAGAGAAACTCAGACGTGGGTGGATTTATAAGAAGTGAACAGTGAAAATTAGGGGCCTTGATGAAAAGCAAAGATGCCTGTGATTATAGTTTCTGTATTCACTGAAACGTGACACATGTGTAGCTATAGCAAACTCAGGTGTTCTTTTTAGGGTTATCTATCTATCTATCTATCTATCTATCTATCTATCTATCTATCTATCTATCTATCTATCTATCTATCTATCTATCTATCTATCTATCTATCTATCTATCTATCTATCTATCTATCTATCCATCCATCTAATCTTTACAAACCTATTTATGAAATAAACCAAAATACTGAAAAGTTCTATTTCAGTTTTATTTTCTTTCACAAAGGAACATATTAGCCTATATAAATTAATTACATACACAAATATGTTTATAAGCCTCTTTTTCTTTTCCACTTTTTCTCAGTCGCTTCGGTACATTCACCGACTCATCCTTGACATTTGCGAAACAGTAGGTGCATTCTTTTAAAGCAATTCGTACAAAAAGCAGAACACCTAAAAACAAAAGCCGGTCTCTTGTTTAAAACACTTAGTATCGCAAAAGTAAATTTCTCTGTCAATGAACATGTCGGGGCCATCAGTCTTTGAGTATGGACAAATGACTTAGTCATGTTGTCAATATAGCAGTGTACTCTGGAAGGATGTTCTGTTGTAAACTATGGCTGAGGTTTGATGACAAGTGTTAAAAATTGTTAATGTGGGAGATAAATGGCAAAAGACTGGACATGATTTACAATTTTATTGTAATTTGTTGACAGACCATGTGAATGGTCTGCAGCACTGCAGAACAAGGACAATCTCCTTAAGGAAACTGTACGTACAGTACAATACAACCTGTTTAAACATGTTAAGGCTTATACAACAAACTTATGTTTAAATGTTGTGAGTTTTAGACTTTTCAACCCAAATATATATCTTGATCAACGTGACAAAAACAATTGAAAATGTAGGAAAAGGGGAATTCTACATAATCACTTCTATGGATGTTGTTCACAAAAATGAGAAACCAGAAATGTAGCTCTACCATGGAAATCATTTACAAAACCTTCTGGGACCCATACCGTTGTCCTCATTTATCCCGTATGGGGCTCAGTGAAGCAAAAACAGGAATAATTTAAGGGAGCAAATACTTTTCCATGGCTACAGTACAAGTTGAAGCTAGAGAGGGAGAAGGAAATCCAAGTCACAGAGGAGGAAAAAGATGGAGACTTCTCACAATAACAAGCTGAGTGTCACCATGCTTTTCTCATTGGTTGTGTTTACCTTCTCTCAGTCCTCCAGGGGTAATTTGGGGGGAGGAAGAGAGACAGAAAGTTAGACAGAGTACCCAGAGACCAAAACTAGCAAATAACTGTCAGGAGGCAGCTTGTCTTCTTCAATGTTAGGTGTTTGTGCTGACAAACACACAGCAGCGAGTGCACGGCGTCACACTGGTACATGGAAGCATGCACCTTGCAATCCTTTTCTACCGTCTCCTTTTCTCTTTGCAACAACACACACTGCTTAAGCTGAACATTTATTGAAAAACCCGAGTCTGATGATTTGCTTCCTTGTCGCTTGGCAAGGAGCAGTTAACAATGCACCTTCAAATTGAAGCATCAGTGACAACATCTCACTCCCATTCATCACTCGCTGCTGGCTCACAGAGGTGGGAACAGATTCACACCTTCCTGTAGCCTGTTCTTAACCAGCAGGTGGATGAGAAAATACCCAGACTGGGGTCAGCGGATGGGTCAAGCCGCTGCCGACATCTCGCTCTTCTATGTGTGTGTGTCTGAGTCAAGGTGACCAAAGGGGAGGGGGTCATTCCTCGTTTCCACCGAGAGACACTTAGCCTAGGGTCAATATTGACTGTCAACCAACCGTGAGCTTGGCTGGACATCGCTTGACTTTTCAGTCTTCAGGTCAACTTGTTTTATCTGGTGGTGAGGAAAGGGGAGAAGTCATGAGATAGGGACTTACAACTCAGACACTCTTATTGAAACACCCTCATGCCAGCCTCAGTCTGCAATCTGGAGTCGACAGGCAGGTATGAGGAATAAGGAGGTTTTTTTTGTGAACTGAGTGGGCGTTGAGGCAGTTTGGGCAGTGTGACAAACATGGTGACAGAGAGGGGGAGGAAAACAGAGAAGAAAAAAAACTGCAAGGGATGCAATGAAATGTAGAAAAGGGGTTTAAATGTTGTTGAGACATCATTTATCTGTTTTTCCTGAAAAAAACTATGAGGATGCCTCATCATTTACAGTGAAGTCCTTTGAATTTTTTATGTTGCATGGACAAACTTTGGTGTATCGCAAAGTATAAAGCAAGTCAAAGTAGTGGCTAATTGTAAAGTGGAAGGAAAGTAGATTTTTATGATTTTCAAGCACATTTACAAACAAAAATCTGTGTGAATGGCATTTGTCATTCACATAGACTCAGCTACTTGAGACCAGACAAGTCAAATAGCTCATCTGGACTCAAAATGTTTTAATTTAACTGAGGTCTAGAGATCACTTTCTAACACATGAATATCCTTTGAGCCAATCCATATAGCTCTGGATGTACGTTTAGGGTCATTTTGCTGCTGGAAGGTGAACCTTTGCCCCAACCTTAAGTCTTTTGGAGCCTCAGGATTTTTCTTCCATTATTGCCATGTACGTTGAAAAACTGCCCATTCCACCCCTCAAACTTTCCTGCACACACAAACAGTTTGTTCATCCAAGCTCCTCCTGAGTTGGAGACTCGCACTACAGTGATGACACTCCTGAAATATGGCCTCTAACACTTTTCTCTCAGTGGCAGAAACACAGAAGGAGCAGCAGCCCTGGGCCAATAACAAAACCTCATGAAAACCCTTCAGACACCAACACCAACCCGCACCGCTCAGGGGGAACGATTGCATAGTTTCAGATCACAGCTTTACTATAAACATGAACACAGTTTGAGCAGGTCGAGGGATTCAAAATAAAAACGGACACGCTGCCTGGACTTCCATAGCGCTGATCTGTGTGCTTTTCATCAAAACTGTTTGAGTTTGGGCAGCAAGGGCAGCGCAGACTAAACAAACGGTTTGCTGAAAGCCTCATGGGAAGCTGCTGACATTCCATGACAGATGGTAGAATTTTCCCAATTTTTCCATTCAGGATGATTTTGGAGACTTTAGATTGACCAGAAATATTCAAGTTTTTTTTTTCCTAATTGAAGTTGTTGGAGTTTTTTTGTTTGTCTCTTTATGATAAATTAAACCGGGACTATTTAATAGGATGAAAAATGAGAAGGGGGTAGAGTAGGACAGAAAAACAGGAGTTGTGATCTTCTTGAAGGGACTGCGCCTTTGTTCTGCTGCATTAATCTTTTTTTCCCCCTGTTCCTCTGCTTCTCCTTTTGATCCACTGTTGGATCATCCCCGTGATGATTCACTAACAGCAAAAGAAATTAAACACTTAGGATTGAAGACCCGCTCCCCATCTCCTGCTCCTCTTCCTGTCTCGCTCCTCTCATTGTCACCACAACCTTCCTCCCCATCTTGCTCTCCATTCCTTTCCTCCCCGAGGCCTCTTCTTCTTCAGTAGATAAGCAGCGGATCTTTCCTTTATCACTTCACTCTCCATCTCCATCCTTTTTCTTCTTCCTTTTTTTTTCTTTTTTTTCACTTTCTGTGTTGTGCTTAATCCCAGCCTTGCAGTGGATGCATGTCAGAGATGTAATTCTATTGTTGAACATGCTCTTCTGAGCACACCCCCCATCCCACCCCAGACTCAGTCACTCCCAGGGCCACATGCATATTCATCAGCTGCCGAAAACAAAAGGCAGATCACACTGTTTGTCGTGTTCCACAACCGCGGCTTTTCAGTTCTCTCCCTTCTCGGCTGCTTTTAGCAGATTAGTCATGTTAAACATATCTCAGACGAGCAAATGCCAAGAGCTAACTGACAGCCGTTCAATCAGAGAAACAACACAAGTTCCTCATGCTTCTGTCTCAGAAGATGCAGGGAAGTTTAGAAAGAGTTTGGAGCATGCTGATTGTTAAAGGGCAATAAAGCAACAAAGCCATCATAGTAGGAGAGTGAATTGGTTATGCAAAGGGACAGATTCCTGCAGGCCATGGGGTTACATGCATCAATGGTGATACTTGGGCTGATTTTAGTGGTGAAATGTTAAGTAGTATTTGCAGGGTAAACAACTACAAGCGGTAAGTTGAACAAAATCAAATTTTCTTCTCTAACAAGAGCTGCATTGGAGAAAATATGAAAAAGTAAACAATAAGCTCCATTTGCTGCGTTTGTCTGATGTTGGAGCTTTGATCCGAGAACGGCATCCTGCACTTCCCCTACTTCCAGAGAATGAACACAGGCACGATTTTCTAATTGATAAGCTCAACGTCAAATATAGCTACTAGTGCATGCTAGCTAACATGTGGAGTATATGTAGAGGAACATCTATTGATGTTTTGAACTTTTTCACAATTTTATTACAACAGTAAACTTCTTCACTGTAACTCTAGAGGAGATACAGAAATCTAAGCCTCAGATGAATAAATCTGTAGAATCTGATGACCCATTATTGTTGACTTAAAACTATAAAAAAAAAACATTTGAAGTTGCCATCACGTTATTTGAGGAAGATACATTTAAAAGAAAGTTACCTGTCAGCTATGAGTGACCTTTTGACCTACCTCCAAAATGCAACACTTGTACTTCAGATTGTCCTGAGCACATTATCCCTGTGAATCCCACACAGAGGTGGCAAACAGAGAAATTCTTGAACATACAGCTGGTAGAAACTGCAAAAGCAGAACTATCAGAACTATAACACCAAATAAACAATCAGAGCTACATTTAAAGGGCATACATTTATCCAAATGTATAATTCCAGTCAAATTTCAAACTTGCATCCAATTGAGAATTTGAAGCTTTATCTATCCAGAATGACTGAATTTGAATTATTTTTGGAAAGAAGAATAGGGAAAAACATTTTATTTTATTCTCCAGATGTGCTGTTAGTGACACACCCTCAAAGAACCTGCAGATGTAATTGCAGCGAAGTCACTCAACTAAGTATGGGTTCAAGGGGAATGAATTTAAATGCACTCAACACTTTTAAAAGCATGTATTATTTTTCCTTAACATCATGTTTATGCATTACTTTATGTTCATCTGTCATATAACTTTGCATTAAAACACATTGTGGTTCTGATCAAATTTGAGAAAGTTCAAGGGGTATGAACACTTTTGCCTGACGGTGTGCTATAAAGTCTGAAAATAATAGCTCTGGGTTATTTATTAGTACGTCCTGCAGTGTCTGAGAGAGTTCCTCCTCATGCTACATCAGCAGAGCTTTGTGTGATGTCCAGGATGTGCCGGTGCACGACTCCAGGTCCCAGGCTCCAGGGCCAGACAGACGTAAACACAGCCTGACCACACTCTGAGGCAAAGCGCCAGCCTGTCCTCACCTTGCTCATAAACAGCCAAGGAGGCCACGCTGTGGGCCAGAGGAGGCACAGAGAGCGCTGAACTTTTGTGGAGGCAGAATAGAATGGAAAGGAAGGGCAGGGACGGAGCAGGGAACAGGAAAGGGAAGGATTTCATGCTTGTTAGAGAAGCCAATATTTCTACGTTAACTTGCTTTAACATGTATATTTTCTATTGTTCTTTTTATTTGCTCTTCCTAATTGCTGTTCATGCCACCAGGAGTGTGTGCATTCGTGTGGATCTGCTCAGATATGTTTTCCAACACCCCGTTGTGACAGCAGCACTGGGCTCCTCAGCGCCTGTTTGATTTATATGTCAGGACAAATATGGGTCAAAATGAAACATCCAACACGGTGGCTTCTTCTCGCTTGTTCTTCTTTCTTCTTTTTCATTCTCTTTGCGCTTTCTTCTTTTCAAAGCTCTGCTCAGCGGGACCGTGTGTCTCTGCTGCGGCGCAGCCAGGTTGTGTATGTGTGTGCAGCTTCGCGTGATGAGACGTGACAATCGCCTTCATCTTCCCCTCAGACGCAGCGTTCCACGACGCTCCGCCACTCGCTCTGTGTTGCGCGCTTTTCATCTTTCCTCCACCCGTTCCTTCCTTCGTTTTCCTCCTTCTTTTTCTTCCTTCTCCTCCTCTACTTCTTGCTCTCACAGGTGGAAGAAAGGCAAATGGGAGAATGAAAGGGACAAGATTCTAATTAGACGAGGAAGCTGAGACAAAAGCAGGGGGATAATGAAGGGAAGCAACGATAACACATGTAAAACACAAATCCTTAATCTTAGAGAGCATTTGGGAGGGGGATCTCTCATTTTTCCCCTTACAGTGAAGCAAAGTAAGGGTGCTGTGTGCCTGGGAACAGGAGGGGTTGGGATGTGATTACGAGCACAGAGCTGACAGACAGATTGACATATGAGGGTGTGTGTGGATCTATTCCCACGGGGCCCTCAACTCTTTCTGTTCACAGAGACCAACCTAAAAAGTCACAATTGTGTTAAAACGAGCAGCCTGCTACACTTTTATTTACATTGTTCACACTTTTGGTGATGAGAGCAACAAAGTACCAATTTATAGAAGCTTGCAGAGATATAATAACCTGAGCTTTTTCACATTTCGTCACGTTACAACAACTAATATTAAACAGGGAAAATTTGTGAAATGGAAGGAAAACGGAACCAAATTGTAACTTTTGCCATGAAATATGAAAAAATAAATTGTGCATTTGTATTCAGCCCTCTTTACATTGATGCCCCCAAATAAAATCAAGTGTAACTAGCTGGCACACCTACAGACTGATTGACTAAGGAACGTCCAAGAGCACTGGAAGAGCTGTAGATATCCACAGCTCAGGTGGAAGAATCAGTTGACATGATAATAATGCAGGACATGCAGGACAATCCTGGTAGAGCCTGCAGGACGATGAAAAAGATTAAAAACGGGGACAGAGGTTCATCTTCCAGAAAGCCAATGAGTCTAAAAATACAACCAGAGGTATAATCAAAACAATCAAACATTTTCATGCATTAGTTTTGCCTGTCAAGTCTGGATAAAAAAGCCAATTGAGAATTTGTGGTAAGATTTGAAGGTTGATGTTCACTCTGTCCAATTAAGAAAGAGTTGATCTATTTTGCAATGGTGAATGGGGGGAAAATTCATTATCTTCATGTGTAAAAACTAAAATACCTGTGGCTATCATTTGAAATTGCTGCTTAATACAAATCCAAACCACAAATTTTTCATTTTCATGTTTGTACAAGCTTTGTTGCTACGGGCTTCTCTGTGTGATTCTACTAGATAAATTCCCAGTGAAATACCTCGGAGCCTGGGGTTGTGATATGACATCGTGAAAGCATTTAGAGGAATACTGATGCATTGTATTCAGGTAAGTATGTCCAACACCTGTGAACAAAGTTCATACACAAGTTGAGCTGCTCTGCTCCACTGAAAGTCAGGCTGTGAAAAAGGAAGCAAAGAAGAAACAATAAGGACAGAGTATATTTTAACTGCTTGGCCATGAGGAACGGCTGACTGCCTCTCCCCATCCATCCGTCCAGTTCTCCTCGCTCTGCACGTGGATTCAGTCTGTTTACTTATTTGTCTCACCCCTGAGCTTTTCTGACATTCTACTGCCCCTCCTGGGTCTTCGGGTGATGTGATGGAGCTTGGGGACTTCAGTTCTCTTGCTACTGCTGTGAAACTCGATTCAGATGATGAAACTGTGCGGCGGCTCACGGTGGGACACTGGTGTCTTTGCAGCTCACTGGGAGACTGAGGCGAAATCTCCCTGATGAAAGAGTCTGCAAATGTGCCTCTTTAGCCCTGGCCCCTACATCTTTTCAGAGAAAAGCCTCTGTTAGCTGCATCATGCGTCTGCGTTTGAGTTTTCAAAGAAATGAGTCTTGCCTCTTATGATCTAGACATAAAAATCTGGACTGCGACACCTTAGAAACTATATTTGTACATTGCTGGAAGGAAAAAAAAAATTTCTTACACATCGACTTTTAAGGCATAGTTTGGAAATATTATCTTTTTTCTAAACCCCAGTGTTTTATTTGTTGTCCAGCACCTCCAGCGTTCCTTGACTACCCTGTGAAGATATGTAAAAGAATATGAAAAAAATAAATTTAATGGCTGTAGCAGAATCTCACGTGAAAGCTTTTAGAAAAATCCAACCTTTGATTTGAAGAATTTATTAAGGGGCAGCAAAACCCCATAAGAAATAACTGATTGTGTTCTTTTAAATCAATGGTCACACAATTGTTTGTACTACCACTTTGTTTAAAATAAAGATCATTTGAGTATTTTAAAAAAAATTATACATTGTTGCATTAAGTTGAATTGAATTTTAAAGAACAAACTCATTCCTAACTTTTTGTTTCCATTGCTTATAAATATGATGTCAGAAAGACCTTTTATTTCAGTCACTGCCTACAAGCCTGGAAGAGGATCTATGGTCATCTTGATCTCAGACACTGAGCGGATACCAGCTGTTTGGGAGGAATGCTAAAAACAACATTTTCTACTCTTCTGTCACAAACATAAATTTATTGAGCTTAACTCTACTGGTATAAATGAGTGCAGAAAAACCACACTATTCAGTGCAGCAGTGGATTTGTGATGCTGTGGGCCTGCTTCTCTTATAAAATCATGGGTGATGTGTTACAATGTAGGACGATTTTTATTTTTGAAATAAAAAAAATGGGTGACCTCTGTTAAACAATTCTAAATACTTATTCAAAACCAATTCAGAGATTGTTCCATCGTGATATACTGTGAAAAGATCCCTTTTGCTTTGTTCCCACATTATAAAATGATGTAGGTGAAGAATAAGTGTTGCCATATTAGAAAAACGAGGTTGCACAAAGTATTACTTTAAGAGAAAATGGATCAACAATTATGCAGGTGGGGACTTTAATAAAAATATAATAATTTCTTCTCCCACTGATTAAATGTAATCAAATTAATTACATTTTTGGGTATTTATTTCAGAGAAAAGTGACCTTAGAATAATAAGCTATTCATTTATTTCCAGTTTTTTTTCCCTAAACTTCTTTACCAGAGGTGTAGGTAAATTTGTAGCAAAATAGGTTTTATAAAAAAATTCCTGGTGAGCATTTGCCAGTAAATCTGCATACATAAACTCATTTAGCGAGAGAGAACAACATCGCAGTCCTTGCAGTGAAACGTTGGAATCAAACGTATTGCATGGTTGCTTGGGTTAGGAAAACTCCTCAGGCACACGTCGGATTATGTCTCAGGGCATGCGACACAAACGGCATGTGCCAATTTTTATGTTCATTTCTTCTTCACAAATTTCACTGCAAAGTTGGTCTCCTGTGCGTCACAGGGAGGCTGAAAATAACAGCGAGCGATAACCTGGCACAGCACATTTCCACAGATTCTTCCCCGAGGTGATGCAAGACTTTAGACAAATGTCTTGTTTGTTCGCCACTGAATGGCCATCTTTCAAGGGGGTGGCATTCCAGCACGAGCGCACACAGACACACTGGAGCGGCTCATTTTTCTCCCTCATGAAGTAGGTAGCAAGAATATTACAAACCAAAATCAGAATGCATTGCCATCGGCCAGAGTTTGGACGAGTAAGAAGAGTAATCAAATTACTGATAGATAGATTAGATAGATAGATAGATAGATAGATAGATAGATAGATAGATAGATAGATAGATAGATAGATAGATAGATAGATAGATAGATAGATAGATAGATAGATAGATAGATAGATAGATAGATCATAAAAGTAGATTTAGCAGGTTTCTGTGTGCATTAGTGTGACAGTGACAGCAGAGAGACGAATCCCCCCATTAATAACAGCCACTAATCCCCTGATGTGATTACCTCTTCATCTCAGCCCCCCTTTCTCTCCACTGTCTCCCTCCATCCCGCCACTCTTTCTCCCATTCAGCAGCGCCAGCTACTTGTCTTCCATGGCAGAGCTCAGCTGGCCCAATCCCCTGAACACATCCAAGACTTCCACTGTGTTCAGCTGCCAGGACGATGGAGCGCCTCCAATCTGACGCCTCTCCTTACCAGAACTTAGCCTCTGGGCAGGTATCTTTAAAAAAATTTTTTAAAAAAGTCAGTGGTGTTAGTGCAGAAAAAGGCAGCAAATTTAAGCAGATTAAGAGCCATGCCTCTGTTCAAAGCCCTGACACTTAATGCAGTCTGAATGAGAGGTGACGTGTGATATGAATCGTGCAAGATATGCTTTTGGATGTTCGAACATTTATGAAAATATCTGCAAGCATTAAGGATTATGGGTGTGCAAAGGGAAGCAACAAGCCTGTCAGTATAGCTATTTCTGTCCTCAATAACTGGCTGCCAAATGCAATTTTTTTTTCAGCCTTTGATAAACTCGCTACATCAACCTAAAGTCTAGTGTGTTTCTATGGAAACTTAGACCTCCAAAAAGGTTCAGATTTGCCATTTAGCTCAAAATCTGCTCAACAGTAACATACTATGATAAGACTGTACTATGTATTCGCTTTATATGTGCAGTCAGTTAGAAATAACACAGGTAATTATATAGTTTAAATAGATCTTTGTTAACTATGCATGGATTTGTGTTTATATGGATATGAATAAAAAGGTTTAAAAGACTCAAAGGAGATATTTATGTGATGTGATGGTTATTTATCTATTTATATTTTTAGTGGGTTGTGTTTTTTTATTTTGTTATCTTCTGTTGCTTTAAGCTCATTCTGTTAGATATTTTGATCAGTTATTTTGATTGCAGTCAATCTAATGCCTTAGACTTTAAAAACTCCTGGGTTAAAAACAATACAATCTGAATTACTTTACTGACATCCTTGGGTGAAATATGAACTGGCCCTGGGGTTGATTTAGCAGAACAGGGTTGGGTCATGGGTTTGACTCAGCAAAACGGGCTGGACTAAGATTATCTATCAGCCATAATGTGGTCATCACTTTAGGTTTCTTTTCCTGTCTAAGCTTTTTTTAAATAATCATATCAAAAATCTTACATAACAACTAACAAGACAGTTTTCAGAACTAAGAATGGATTCTTAATTTTAAATGAAGAAATCTGCAAAACTATGCAAATCTGAGCTTAACCCATTAGCTGAAAAGTGCTTCAAGCAACATCCTTGGTTTAGGCTGAAAATGCATCATCAGTCTTTAGTGGGTTACATATGCTACCTTTGTTGTGTTGTGGTTTGAGGCAATTTCATGACAACTGTGCAGCCCATTAGCTGTCAAATAAAAGAATATGTACAAAGCCCCAGTCTCATGGTTCAACATGTTTGTCATGAATGGACCATCTTCCTTTAAATGTACGTTTTACATGTGGCTTAACACCCTGATCTTGAGTCCTAAAACCTGAGTCTATGATGTCCTCATAAATACCTGCCAAATATTTGCATAAATCCCCAGTATATTATGAAATGTTGATAGCATAGTTCCTTTCAACACCTTGTTGATTGTAGGATGCCTTAAGGCAGAGGCATCTGTCTTCCTGGCTGCATCAGCTGTAGTAAAACTCTGGTTTATATTCATGCATACGAGTTTTAGCAAAACCTGCACAGTAACTAGTGTCAAACTAGTGTAACTAGTAAAAAGTGTCAGAACCGTATGCCGAAAAGGTAGAATATTTAATGTTAAAGAGTGCATGGCGGTGAGATCTTGGGTTTAATTTAGCAACAGAGGAACACTATTGTAACATTTAAGTTTATTTTTATTTATTTTTTTATGCTTGGCCTGCTGATGACTCAATGGTAACTGATTATAGATGTGTTGCTTCCCGTCTATCTTAAGGTTGGTACCTCTGGCGTAATTGACTATTATTTTCTTGTCAGCTAGTCATTTTTTAAAATTTCATTTACCTTTTGGTCTCACTTCCGGGATTTCAACACTGTCGTCTTTTCATTTCTGGCCAACATGAATGTTCCAGCTCTAACAAGATGAAAAGTTTCCTTTGAGCTGCTGCAGTTTGCAGGGGGTTCAGATAGAGACTTGAATCAATTAGTGGCCCTTTCATCAACAAATAGGCCATACTTCAGTTCCTTTCCCCCCCCTTTTTCTTCTTCCACCTCAACCTCTGGTGCTTTTCATTTCAGTCCTGTTCAATTCTATCATCTGCTCTCTTTCTCCTGACTTCATACGCTGCGTTGGAAAGGCCAACATCTGGCTGCTTCTTAAGTCCAGGCCCTTGCATCCGTTTCTGGGGTAACAGGGCCTGCAGATCAACCCCTGCTGTGGAGCTCAGCCTTTGGTGTATGTGGGGTTGATCTGAGTCTCCATTTCCTGACTCTTGGTGCCTTGATGTGGCCAGAACCACATTGCATGATTAATTACAGCTCTCCGTCCCCGCTGCCGGTACTGCCGTTATTGTAACCAGGCTTTCCCTCCTTGGCCCTCAGTCTCTCACCTGCAGCATGAAGCCTTCAGCAGAAACCGCTGACGCAGTTCTGAAAAACTTACATAAGTTGTGCTGTGCTGTCACCCTAATGGATGTTTAGTCATAGACGTTAGAAGGAGGTGGATGTTCAAGTTGTGAATGAGGTGACAAAGCTGTTAGGGCAATGACATAGATTGCTAAGTGAGTGCAGGTCAGCAAAATCAGCTGTTTCCGTTTCTACTGTGTCAGCTCTCCTCGCTTTGTGTATTGACTCCTGATTTGTTTCGCTGTCTACGTTTATGGTAAGAAGAGACCAATGGCTGTACGGGTGGAGGTGGAAGGGGGGTTAATTGGTTTTTGGCTGTGTGGCCAATCAAAGGGACCTCATCAAAGACATGCAGCGAATGCATCCCACAACCTTCCGTGCCTCTTTTCTTCCGTTTATATAAGTGCCACACAGTGTAATCAGCATGACGGAAGCAGGAAGTGAGAGACGAATGAAGGAGAGGAGGACAGAGACGTCCTTGGCATCCAGGGAAGCACCAGGACAGGAACAGGGACTGGTATTTGAGTAAGCAAAGCCAGAATGAGCAGGCAAAAACTTTGAAAACGGAAGTGGACTGCGGAAATGACAGGACTATTGGGAGGGATGTGGTAGAGCTGTGTTTACAGACGACGGTCACACAATTTACTGTAACTTTGGATTTTGCCAGCCCTGAGTTTGCTGATGGGCTACCACAGCTAACCAACAATCAAGCACTATTTACATCAATGTAGACCATTAGCCCTTTTTGTCAGGAAGTGTGGCACTTCAGATGAACATAAAATACAAAGTATATATTTAGAGGACGCAAATGCGCAAAAAAGGGAGTAAAGAAGTCATTAAGACTTCAATCACACACACACACATATATATATATATATATATATATATATATATATATGTATATTTATAAATGCATTTTGTTTCTGAGCCAAGTGATTAAAAATCATTGCTGTCCTGCCGTGATTCTTTGTTGATGGGAGACACTCAAAGGCAGCTGCCTCAAAGCCCCACAGAGGTATCAGATCTCACCCTTTTCCTCATCTCCTTAATTAGGACAATTAAGAGATTTACAGGACAGATGGACTGAAATCCAGCTGGCTGCAGTGTGTGCCCCGGAGGACTTCTCCGATGATGATGAGATGTTTGTGAATATTGGACAGAATTGCATCAATTAAATGGTGGGACTCTGGTACCCTCTGGTGGACACACAAGGACGATGGGTTGTGTTTTTTGGCTTATTGTACTGGTAATAGGGAGAAGTGGAGGTGTGCGTTCACAGGACAGAAAGTTTGAAGATATATATTTTTAATTGATAATACATCATTTGATCATATTTGTTTGGCCTAATTGTGTAAATACCTCAGCAGACTGTCTGACAGAATGTCGTATATGATTTTTACTAATATGTAAAGTTTATGAATAATTGCAAACAGCTTGCATAATAATTGCTCACACATAGTGTGCTGATCCCAGCTGGCTGGATTCATAGTAGAATCATTAAATTCATTCAGCAAAAGGGCAGCGTGCCGTCTTTCCAAATATTATAGGTGCATGTTAGAGAAACGTCTACTTCCACTGTTGCTGTTGTGTAGTATTGACAGGTGCAACCTGAAAAGAGGATGACTGATTAAAGATGAAGTCCTTTAATCGGTCTTTATTAAAATGTTCAATCTGACATCAGCTGTCTTAGCTTTGAGAATTCAAAGGAGAAGGAAGCAATAGAAAGCAAAGAATTTCCTTCCCAAATGAGCCATCTTATACCTGGATCAGTGATTTTATTATCTGCTCACTACGTCAGCTCACCCCAGTGGCGTTCAGCCTTTAACTATGTCTGAGTTCCCTCAATATGCTCAAGCATCAAACTTTTGGTGGCATTAGCAAAAAACATGCAGTTCCTCTTCTTTGACTTAGGTTCCTTCTACTGAAAATGTTGTTTCTTTAACTAGAAAAGGTTATCAGCACATCATCAGATTGCTAATCTGTGCTTTTCACCAGAACAATGCATAGGCACATTGTTCTGTGTTACACGACAACCATCTTTATAGGGAGAGACTTCCTGCATACTTTTACCTATAAAACCACTCAAAATACAAAGAATAACTTTTCATACACTAACAACATGTAAATTCTATTATTATTATTATTATTATTATTATTATTTGCACAAATGCAGAATCGGAGGGGAAAAATATTTTTTGCATTAAAAAAATCCCATAAAATAGGAACAGGAAGGAAAATAGAAAAAGAGGATCTTTAATTCATTGATGTTCTATATGATAATCTGATGGTTTCCAAAAAAGATTCAAAATAACAATAAATAATATAATTAGTAGAATAATTCCATAACATGATAATTTAAAGAGCTTTTTATTGGTTTTGGAAACATCCCACCTTTGTTAGTACAGGTTCTATTCTACCTCTTTCAAAATGATTTTTTTTACCACAGTGGAGAGTCCAGGACTGTGCGTAGAGATTATTATATAGACCTTATTAGGATTTTTTCTCTGTATTTAACAAAAATAACAAACTGCCTTATTCTAAAATATACAGTAAGGACCTCACTATTGTGCATTTATTTCTCTATTTTGTTTTAAAGTGATATATGTCATGGGGTCTTGGAAAAAGTATCACTTCACCTTGAACTTCTATTTTACGTTTTGCCAAATTAAAACCACAAATTCCTTTTTATTTTATTTTTATTGTATAGCCCAACACAAAGTAGTGCATAATTATGTAGTGGAAGACTGATGACTGATTTTATTAGAGAAAACTTTAGAAAGACGTCTATCCAGCTACTCTTGTCATCTCACTAAGAAGCTATGCACAGATTTGTTTTGTCTATCAGAAAAATAATTCAGAATAAAATACACCATTACAAACAAACATGGGCTTTTGTGTAACTGAATCAGTATTTTCATGAAAAGATTTGTGAAACACAATATGATTTACTACAACATTTATAACTCTGGAGATATTTTATTCTGTCTGACTGAAGAGTCGTTAGCTCGACTCTCCAGACTTAGATGACTTAAAAATAAACAAAGTATCAAAGAACAACCAAGTGCTTAGACTCATTAATACAGTTCAAGAGTGAAGGATTGTTTTTTATTTTCTAAGGATTGTAGAAAAATATATCAATGCATCTCTGCAGTAGTAGGTATCAAATTAAATGAGTTACAGTTTACTAAACTGACTTTTTAAACCATACAGATTTGAACTGTTAGTTTTGGAGAAAAAAAATGCTACAGAAAAATATGATTAAATGCATATTTAATAAATGCATTTTTAGCTTAATTTGCACTATAAAACAGGGATAAACTGTTTCATCATGTACTATATGAAGTACTTCCAGCAGGTGGCAGTATTTAACAAAAACTGAATTGAAGTTGGATGTTATAAGCTTTCAGTTAATATTTAAAACACTGTTGGACAAATATGCTATATTGGTGCACATTTTAATGGACAAACAACATAAATGCATAGTGTTAAAAAAATAAAAAATAAAGCTATAGTGGAGAAATTGTACTGCCATTTACAGAATACCAATCGCTATAAAAATCTTAAAGGACCTTTGTATTTTTAACTTTCCTTTACTATTAGACTCAAATACACGCAAAGGTAATATTAGCAAATGATCTCCAATAACAAAATACACTTTGGTATATTTAATATAGTTGGCATAATGAGTTTCCAAATGTTGATTGCAGAGTAAGTTTCACAGCTCTTGCAGTGGCTCAGATCCTTTGTAATGAATTGCTCCATTGGCCAGCCACCTGTAAGCAATAGAAAATAATTGCTTAGAAGAGCTACTGAATATATCTGAAAGGGATTGTTTGGGTTTTGAAACAATGGACTCAGTGGAGTTGTTATCAGTGGAGTCAGTATCTCGCCAAAAAGTAGATGGCAGAGTCTTTTCAGAGAGGAAGCTGAGTTAACAGAGTTGGAATGTTTTTTTTTTTTTACTATTTTAAAACAACCACAATCTCAAAGATATTATTTCAGATTTTATAAAACTGATCACTTCTATTGTTTTTATTGTTTTTTTAGAAAATATATTTTTGCTGAAATGTCTACAGTTGTTTTCGCTGAGGAATATGATCCACCCACAAGACTGTTTCATGAAGCAGGTGTACTACAAAATGAAACAGGGTAACTATCTGAAGGAAAACTGGTACTGTGAAAAAAATAAGATAAAATAATGAATAATGTCTGCACTAACTGCTTATATGTAATTGAAGCAAACTCTTGGCAACAATGCTGCTGGTTGAAGAAACCGAAGAGGTTAGAAACTAATTAAACATATAAATCAGACCATTCTTAAGATTGCGCTTATTTATCTGACTTGGCATTAGCCATTCGCAGCTGGGTGCAGAAAACAAAACATGTTTCCCTCTGCATGTACTGAAAATAATGAGCTCTTACAAAGCAGAGCTTGTGCAGCTATGCAGTTCAAAATACACCTCCCCTACAAGAGCACCCATACAATTAAATCAATGATTGAAGGTCATAAAAACACAATTTCCTGTTACAGCAAAAGTTGCAAAAATTGTTTCATTGAGAAAACATCAGTAAAATTAACTTCTTAAAGAATAAAAAATAATATCTGCTAATCACACAGATGTAGAATTTTCAATATGAGGTATTATAAACTATGAAAATGATACTTATCCACTACAGGGAAAAGAATCCTTACTGATAATAACTTCAGAGAGCGGCATTTAAAAAAATAAAGATGACAGAAATAGCCTTTGGGACAAAGCCTGATGTAAATTAGCCTTTTGCTCAACTATCCTGTTGACCCTTTTCTATGTTTTCCCAAACTGAGGTCATTCACCCAGCTGGTTACGATGGCTAAGATTAACTTGGCTGACAATTCAACAGAATCTCTTTTAAGTACCTTAATTGTCCAGATGAATAAACCACCACAAACACTCACATGTTCAGGCTGCCGTTTCTCTGTTTTATACCTGTGAATAGAGAATAAGGATCAAAGAAGTGCAAGAAATGTGTCTGGTTGTTATAAAATGCAATAAGGAAAGAAAAAAACTCACGTCGAAGTTGCCAAATAGCAATAGAAGCAACAATCAATAGTACCAGCACAACCAGCACAACAATAGCAGATGTGTGAACACCACCTCTTGCTTCCATCTTCTGTCAGACAAGATATATAATTAAGATAAATTCACTACACCAGTTTATTAACAAAATACCTCAGCAACAAGGTCTGAAATAAAATCAAGAGTCTGATATCACTGTTGTCGTCGGTTACGCTCATCTGATGTCCTCAGGTGTTAATAAAGTACATTTGAACAAGACGAAACGCAACTGAGAGACAAAGATCATCGTTGTTAATGGTTCAAACTAACTTTATGTTTCAAATAGTGTTGCAGTATAAGATGGTTCTTATCCTGGTCGTAGTTTACATAAATATTGATAGCTTCGCACTTAAGTACATGGACAGCGATTCAGACAGTTGGCTACCCAATCTGTCACTGCAGTAATTTCAGGCATTGCTTTCATAAAATCATCACTTACTAGACAAGCATAGCAGTTTTTCCAAATGACAGAACTATCAGGCTCTTATGCAATGTAGACAAGGTTGGGGCCTGTTTCTGGTGGGCTGAGGTTCTCAGAAGGCATGCGTTAAAAATATCAAAACTTTCCCATAACGCAGTTCATACGGTGTAAACAAATTTAAAAGGATTCAAGAGAAAGTGTTTAAGTAACTATTTCCTTCAGGTAAATGATAACATGAAAATATAACATCACAGTTCTGCTCAAAGAAAACTACTACTATTTTTTCCCCTTGTTTGAAAACTTATGTTAGCAAGCCACCAGTGAAATCTCTGTAAAGCAGCAGAATGCAGGCTAGATTCAGCAGATAAACTGACTAATTAACAATAACTTATTAATTAGTCATCAACATCATTATTATAAATATCATTATAATAAAAAGTGAGTTTTTCCACTTTTTTCTGTGCACTTTTTTACATCTTAAATCTGCATACTTTGTGCTATTTCAACCTTTTACTCATTCAGGACATTATGAACATGTTTTGAGGTATTAACATATTCTACAATTTACCTAATATCAACTCTCCTTCAAACTCTAATTTCAACCCTTGTTCCAACTCTCCTTTCAATCCTAATTTCAACCCTAATCCCAACCTTCCTTCCATCACTTCTTCAATCCTCCTACCAACCCTAATTCCAAAACTCCTTCCAATCCTCTTTCCAAACCTCCTTCCTTTTTTTATTTTAAGGCCAGAGATCAGGTTACATCTATAGATTTCTCAATCAATAGATGGTGAAAACCATGAAATGGCTACATTTCTGCCTATATTTTAGACCATCAACAAGTGTCTCATATACACTGTAATTGTTCAGTTCACTACCGCAGACAATAATTTCCCTTATTTTTTAATGTATTTTTTTATTCCCACTTAAAAATATATATTTTAAAATGTGATAATGTACAGATAAAACAAAGCATGTGCACAAAGATATTACTCAGATGCAGCAGCAGGGATACATGTCATTGTTTGCTTTTTGCACTAACAGACACAGTTTGTAGTTACTGGTTTTAGTTTAATACTCACAGAGACTTTGGTAGCAGTGGATGTGGTGGATGTTATGCTACTCGTTTGCTGATCTGTCAGGCACACCCAAATGAGAAATTAAACAGAGGGACGTTATACAACTTTCTTTTTACAAACAAGCAGAAGTAAAACAATTACTAGAAAAACATAGATAAGGAAATTGCTACTTGAGGAACTGTAACCATGTTTTGATAAAGCTGCATGTTTTTGAGGGGTGAAATTCAAACTCCGGTTTCCTTCTGCTTTCTTGAAAACAGAGCAAGTCTTCACTTGGATCTATTTCAGCTTTCCCATAAACATCTATGTGGAAAATATCTATATCACGTCTCCTTCAGCATTAAAACACATTCAAGTGAGAACGGTAAGAAAGCAATACCTCTTTCTTCGATGGTCACAGTGAGAATGTTGCTGGCTTTACTGGTGCCCAGACTGTTTTTAGCAAACATGCGGATGTTGTATGTTGAAGGATTGATCTCTATTATCGTGGCGTCTGTCTCATTGGAGCTGAAATCTATAATAGCCTTTGTGTAGTCCCATGAAGCTGTAAAGAAAACAAATATTCTAAATAATATATTTCAAAGCTGACATGATCAACAGTGTATAAGAGAAAGTGCTTATATTTTTGTTCTAAATGACTCTTTTCTCACCATTTGCTGCTTTATACTCCAAGTAGAAAGCAGTAATAGGACTGTCACCTTCAAAGCCAGGAGTCCAGGAAAGTGAAATTGTGTTGTCTATCACCTCCTTTAACACAATTACTGGTGGATCTGGTGGCACTAGGAGCAGCACAGTCAGGACATTCATTACCAGACTGTGTTTTACACTCACCTGGTGCATTTATGTATTTAAATAATACATAATACAAGGTTACCATTCCATAAAATAAGTAACCTTGTATAATGATAGTATAAGTCTGAACTATACTATCATAATACAAAATAAATACTTTTATTTATGTAAAAAAATAAAAAATGGCTGAAACCTGTTGTGAAGGGTGTGCTGTTCAAAGAGATTTCATCCCAAACTGTGAATGTAGAAATAGTTCCAGCAGTAGTTGTGTGTGCTTGGAGCAAAGCAGAAAAAATTCAAATTAAGATTCTTTGTTTATTTCACAATTTTAAAAACATTTTCTTAAAAATGTCTATTTTTTCCATCGGATAATACCTACCATTGGTAGTAGAGCTTGTATATTCCCTCAGCTTTGTGGAAGCAGCAGTAGAAGATAACAAAGTAGTTGCCACTGTTGTCTCTTTAACTTGAAATAGAAATAAAACTTAAAATTAATCTGACATCAAGTGGATCTTTAATTTAATGTCTCATGTTTTCCAGCATACCTTTGTCAAGAGTGGTGCAGAAAGCTGGAGCTGAAAAAGGTCCTTTTCCTGCGTTGGTTTTGGCCTGGACCTGAACAGTGTACTGGGTTGAAGGCTTCCGGTGGGTCAGGATGATGCTCTGTCCTTCACTCATGGCTGTCACAGTAAGTTGCTGCCACTTTGGAAGTTGTTGGGCCGCTGGGTCAAATTCTCTGTAGTTGACGATGTAGCTGCGCAGGACGCCATTTCTGAGTTCAACCTTCGGAGGCTAATCAGAAGAAAAAAACACATTTACCAGTGAAGGTGATGAGGTGAATATCTCAGTGTGTGTTGTGCAAAAACAAAAGGAGAACATTGAATTTAGCAATGCAGTTTTTTATATGATGGACTGAATGTAGCTCAGCCCTAAGACCATTGTCTTGCAATCTATTTTTAAGCTTTTGTTATTTTTAAGCTGAGGGCCTTGTTGGACAAAGTGCAGCTTCTTTGTGAGTCATTAAATTTCTCCTTCTTGCTGAGAGCATGGTGACCCTTATAAAGAAAAATATGCATCAGAGGTGCAGCACATTGCTCATGAATTGCTATAAAAAATGTTTTCCTTTGCAATTTTTGTAACGCATAAATGTTTCAGAAAAAACAAAATAGGAAACATTAATGATGGACAAAGATAACTTTAGTGAATAAAGAGCCAAACATTTTATTGTTTTTCTTAATTAGTAAGGCTTAAAACTGATCTAAACTAACCTCACGCAATGTGAAACAGGAAATTCTGCCTAGACCTCGTTATTTCACCTCTGGCAGCAATAACAAGCATTTACAATAGCACAAAGTTACATTTCCAATTAAATGTCTGTGCAGAAATGTTTTAAAGGTCTTATGACAGCATCTCAGGTGTGTTTCTTTTTCTAAATTCTAATGTTAGTTTTGAGTTACATGATCATCTCATAGATTTCATTGAAATGGGGTTTTTTTTTGGCGAATGTTTTATAGGCGCTTGGGTTCATTTTGATCAGCAGTTAAACTCTCCCATGGAGCCTTTTTTTTCTCCCCTGGAGCCAAAAACCAACTTTGTTTTTCATGTGCGGTGCATGATTTGTTGTTTTGTGTGACCATTTAGGCCACTTCTTGAGTTTTTGTGATAGCCTTGGTTGTGGCTGTTTGCCCAGGTGATAATTAGGAAAATGATCAATTTCACTTTTAAGGTGAACAAGTTCTGGTGAAGGGGAGTACTGGTACAAAAGTTGCAGAAAATGCAGGAAATCTTTTTTCTGAAACATATTTCCCTTATTCTATCACTCAATCACTCACTCACTCGCTCTATGACATACTATACACACACACATATGCCCACACACATGTATATATATAGTTTGTAACTTTACCTTCCAAGTAACTTGAATGCTGTCAAAACTGGGGGCCTCAAGCTGCACATCGACCGGGGGACCCTCAGGTGCTGTAGAGAGGTCAAAGTATAAGGAGGATTGTCTTCAAAATTATGGATTTTGAGTTTGACATGATTATATTGAAGGCTTGAAGGCCGGGAATTTACCTGCTTCTTTTGTTGTAAATATCAGGACATTGCTGGGTTCACTCAGTCCCACATTGTTGACCGCAAACATGCGAAGGTTGTAAGTCTTGGCAGGATGTAAATCAACCAAAGTCACCTGAGTCAGGTGAGCCTGTGATACTTCAGTTCTTTTGGCTGTATCCCAAGGCGCTGTTGGACAGAAATGAAATGAGATCAAATTTGCATCTTTTATATAATGTTCTTTATTCAGAGTGTTGTGCAAACGCCCAAAGAAAACCCACTGAAAAGTAATCTGAAGATCGTAAAAACAAATCTCCTCAGAAATAAAAAGATATTATAGACTAACTCAAGACATTAGCAGGACATTGCAAACTGTTGGTAGCAGCTTCATAGCAACATGCTTTTCTTGTCCTTACCATGTTTGTTTTTTAAATCCACCTTGTAGGCTGTAATGGGTCTACCACCATTAAATGGAGGAGTCCAGCGCACAGTGATAGTTCGTTCCCTCACCTCTCTTGTTTCCACCTTTAGAGGAAAAGGCCGTCCTAAAATAGAAATGCAGTATTTTACCAGTTACTAAGGTACCAAAAAACACAAACAAACAAATTTAATAATTACTATTCACTGTGAATTGTCAATTTTCAGATTTTTTGACGTGATATATGCAACATGCATTATTTCAGCAATATGCTTTCTAGAGTCAGAAGAGTACCTGGATTTACTGTGAGAGTAATTTCAAGTTTCTGATCGTTGAACCAGCCCGGTATGTCTATCCGACAGCCGTATATGCCCGAGTCGCTCTCCTGAACCTGCCTGATGGTCAGAGAAGCCTCACCCGCGCCAAGATCACCCATAAGAGCATAGCGCTCCGACTGCTGGCTGAGCACGTTGGTCCCGTCTGACCTGAGCACCTCATTGGCGCAGCCACTTTGAGGTATATTTCCTCTGCCCCAGCAGAAAGGCAGCTTGCCGTAATACCCAGCATCATACGTGCATCTTAGAGTAACATCTCTTCCCACTGTGGTTATTATGGTGTTTGCAGAGACATCACCTAAAAAACAAACAAAACGAAAGTGTAAGGAAAGGTCCACTGTTGTCAAATAAAACACTCCTTAATGATTGTCTTACCTGTGTTCACCCAAAAGAGAAGACAGCAGCACAAAGTGATGAACCTCATTCTTACATAAATCACGCTGCAGAGCTCTCCTGAGTTAGTGATCAGTTCATCTGTCAGACACCTTTGAACTGACCACAGAGTGGCTTCAGCCCTGAAGTGTCTCCAAATCACATGATGTCTCCGTTGATATGCTCACACCAACAACTTTTGGTGGCAGAAGAGGAATACAGAAAAGAGCTGTTTCCTTTCCTGTGGTTTTGGTTCCCTTCTGCAAGAAGGAAAATTTTTCTTTTTGATGAATAGACACAAGAGTCTCAAGGTTCTCAAGGTTCTCAGTGTAACTGTTGTGTTACCTAGTGTCTGCTTCTGAATCTGGATTCTGGGAAAATGCTTGAAACTCAGAGGAAGTTGTTTAAAAATCTACTTCTAAACTTTTTAAAATTAGCTTTACTTAGGACTAATCACGTTTTACCTGCAAGACAGAGATTATACACTGCTCAAAAAAATAAAGGGAAACTTAAACAACACAGTATAACTCCAAGTAAATCAAACTTCTGTGAAATCAAACTGTCCACTTACGAAGCAACACTGATTGACAATCAATGTCACCTGCTGTTGTGCAAATAGAACTTTGTACAGAACAAAGTATTCAATGAGAATATTTCTTTCATTCAGATCTAGGACGTGTTATTTGAGTGTTCCCTTTATTTTTTTGAGCAGTATATATTGATCCTGCACCTTGTGACATTATTGAGAGATGAAGTTGGTCACAAATGTATATTTCAAATAGACGATCGGGATTAAAAATCATAAAATCAATGTTTTAGAAAATAAAATCTAGATCTGTAAGGAGAAAAGGGATAAAAATACAGCAAAATGCAATTCTTCAAAATATGAAAGAAATCTGTTATGTTTTTTGTTATATGAAGGAATAAAAATGTTCTGTGACTATTTTACTTTTTATTTTAAGATTTTATCAGATTTCATCTTGTCATTACATTATTTTATTTCATTTTTATTTTATTCCCTCAATAATAAATATGAATAGTTCATGTAGCAACTAAGATAATTATGGGTCAAAAACAACAAAATGGGAATATTTTCAAAAAGAGAGGATCTTAAAATCCCTCGTTCTCTCTCAGTGACACAAACTTTAAGGCTCGTAATCTTAATAATGAAAGAAATAATCTTTCTGCAACCTTTGGTTCTGTTCGTTTATGTCTGTGTCAGTTTTATTTATTTATTAATTATAAACCCGAGCAATAACTATTCAACAAGTCAAAAAAAAATCCATCCATCCATCCATTTTCTGTGCACCCTTGTCCCTAATGGGGTCGGGAGGGTTGCTGGTGCCTATCTCCAGCTACGTTCCAGGCGGGAGGCGGGGTACACCCTGGACAGGTCGCCAGTCTGTCGCAGGGCAACACAAAGACATACAGGACAAACAACCATTCACACACACCTAGGGAGAATTTAGATAGACCAATTAACCTAACAGTCATGTTTTTGGACTGTGGGAGGAAGCCGGAGTACCCGGAGAGAACCCACGCATGCACAGGGAGAACATGCAAACTCCATGCAGAAAGACCCCGGCCGGGAATCGAACCCAGGACCTTCTTGCTGCAAGGCAACAGTGCTACCAACTGCGCCACTGTGCAGCCCTTCAAAAAAAAATTCTACAACCAAAACTACAAAAAGCATGTTGCAAGGATGAATGGTGGTTGGGGCTGAGATTTAATCATCATCATGTAAGGAGAAAGTGTTTAAGATGAACCAAATGTGTCCTCTGTGACACGAGTGAAGATAGAAAGTCTGGTTTACCCAAAGCCATGGTCTCTTGCATAGTTTTGAACTGCTGAGTTAACATTTGGGTCTCTAAGGGTGTTTTGTAACCCTGGAAAAAAAACTTCCTCTGAAGCATGAGAATGGAGTGGCTCAATATAATCTCAAAATTTATGGGAGAAAAAGTATATTTTTAACTTGTGGTTCAATTATTATGACTGTACAAGCACATTTAAGACTAATACACTGTATTTTAAGTTTTGCATTGAAAAATATCTAAATCTTGTGACAATTTACACAATTTCATTCATAAAATAATGTATTCACTTAATATTTCAATAATTTTCAATGTTGATATTTCTGTTCATGGTTGCAGAGGAGTTGTGATTGGGTAAGAGATGAATTTCATCCTGAAAGGGTTCAGAAGGTCACACAACACAATTTTACTTCTTGATGTGAATATAAAACCAAAACAGAATCAAGGAGGCTTTGTCATACAAATTAAAACTTCCATCCAGCTGTTCGCAATATTCAGGCAATCTTTGCTAGATCACGTCATTCATGGCAGATTTGGATTTAATTCAACAAAGATAATAGAAAATGTGACAGGCATTTCTCAAAACAAAATAAAGTAGATGGTGGATCAATTCTGAAAAAAGTTTTCCCTTTTCATTTACATTTTTTTAACAAATTTAGAAAATTACTCTCAAAATTAAAGGAAAACAATCTTCACAGTCATCAACTCTTACAAATACAGACCAATTTGTTTACACTGGTATTAAGACAATGTATCTGTGACGATGAGGGTCAGTTGGAAAGCCTCCTTGATGTGACCCTAATTGCTTCCATGACAGATTCTCAACCAGATTTCCGCCAAGAATCATGGTTCCACTCCAAAACCTTAACATAACCTGCCTTCAGAATAAATGTTGGTGAAATGAAAATATTATTTTAAATCTATTTCTAAGAGGGGTATGAATCATGTTGGATGTAAAGGTCAATGGGTGAGAGGAATCCGGGTCAGAACATCGCAGGGGAATTTGTAACATGATGATATTAAAAATATATAAAAACAGGAACTGAAAAAGAAACAGAGAAACTGACATTTTATTGAAACAAAAGACAGAAAATGTACTTACACCAGTCATTATTTGAAACAAGTTAAGGAATTTGTCATCTTTGTCCACACAGAAAATATCTGCTAGGAAGATAATTTTGTTATTAACCTTAATTATTTTGAACTGTTAGTACTTTACTCAAGGAGAAGCTCACGTAAGCAAGCTTTCTGCAGGAAGATCCTGAGTTGGGATTTGAAGCCAGGACTTTTTTGCTGCAAGGCAACAGTACTAACATCCTGTCATCAAACAGATGATCAAACAGATCTAACTTTATTACTATGGAAGTACTGATATGTTTCAGAACCTCTCAAGTTGTTCATGGCTTCTCCATCTCCACAACAATGGAGTTTACAAAATATCTACTAATGCTTGCTCATATGATCAAATGTCTTTTTAAGCTCATTCCCTTATTCTTTAAAACATGAAGGACCGCAGATGTCATAATCTGTAAATGCTCTGCAAGATGCCTCTTATGAACATGTAACATTGTGGGTCTGGAAGTTGTGCACATAATTCACACAAAGCTTGATAGGTAGTAGAAATAACATAAAATACATTATCTTAATTTAATCAAGCATACTTCTTACTTAAAACTACAATAATGACATCCCTCATTTTAATTGTTTTTTTTACAGTGTAAATGTCCACCTACAAATGGGAAAGAACGGTGAAAGCACAGGGGTTGAGGCTTGTATTTTCTCCTGCAGTTCTGGTTACTATCTGAACCCTGATAACCTTTCCACAGCCAGATACCAATTGAGATTAAATGCCTCCAGTACAAACAGCCATTTAATGACTGGTTTCTGAATATATTAAAGCAAATCTCCTCAGTATCTCAAGACAATGCAGTTTAAGCTTCACAATCTATTTTTAAGCTGCACAATGTTGCCTATCCACATCTATTTAGGTAATGATGAAGTGGTTCTGTTATCATGATTGGTGGAGAATAGCTTCCCTTCCAGGATAGATTATTAAATCTTTACTGGTTAATGATTCAATCAGAAGATGGAACAAACTGGTAAAGCTTTAATTTTCTTTGTGCATAAATCAATGAGAAGGACAAGTTTGATTCAAGTTTACATAGACAAAACTTTACTCAAGTTGTTACTGTTAATTACAAACAGTGTTAAAAACACAGTGTGGCCACGTAATGAGCCAAGGACTTCTTAGAATGTGGACAAAACTATTCAGCAGCTTGTGACAGCTTCCTCTTTTACAAATGTGTGGTCATTCCAACGCTGTTTCAGAATCCTCTCTAGGTTCGCTCATGGAGAGATATGTAATGAAACATCATTTATATTCCTCTAAAGCAAAAATACAGCAAAGGTTAAAAACCAAACCACTAATCAAAAGTCCACAGACAAAATACGTTTACTGATAATTTACAGTCTTTGAACCACAAAGACATTTGTCAATTATTACATTTTTCTATGTACAGTTAATTCGAGTTACACCATTGTTTATTCAAAGAAAATCCCATGCAGTTAATTGATATAATTCAAGAAATCATTGTTTTAATATGTAAACAAAGAAGAAAAAAAGACGACATGAAGTACAAAAGCACATCACTTGTCCTGTAATTTCATTGTTTATAACGTTATGTAGTTTGTCCAGTAGGTGGCACTGTGCCCACAACTGTAAACCACCACAGTCGTTTCATGCCGGTCACAAATAAATTCAAGCAGATTAACATTTATCTGGGAATCATTGGTTAGACATCGTATACTATTTTATTGAGATTATTGTTTACTATTGAGAAACATTTTTCATTTAATTTATAGTAGCTGATAAATTGTTAAAAAAAAATAAATGGGGAGATTTAGGGCAGAGCTTCTCAATTCCAGTCCTCAGGTCCCTCTGCTCTGCATGTTTTAGATGCCTCTAAACCAGAACAGCTGATTCAAATGATTGCGTGACCATCAAGTACTGCAGAAGCCTGTTAATCACCCATTATTCATCCAGGCGTGTGGCAGAAGGGAAACACCTAAAACATGCAGGCAGGGGGCGTGAGGACCAGAATTGAGAAACACTGCCTTAAGGTCAGTAGAAACCTGCAGAGCATCATTTAGTCGTTGGGATGGTCTCGTAAATATTTTCAGCTGTGATGGTGTTGAGCTGCTGAGGTGTCGTCCTCCCCATCAGGACCTTCCTCCCTGGGTAGGAGAAATGCCGTGATTAGACATGTTTTCGGTCTGAAGCAGACGGATTAGTTTAAAATGAATCCGGACAGCAGATGGATGAGTCACAAACCATAAACCGCTGCACACTTACTGATGATGAGGATGAGGATTAGGATTATGGTGAGGAAGAAAATAACTGCAATCCTTCCAATGTTCTCTGCTTCTAAGAGGGCTTTGAAAATTTCATGCGGTGAAAAATTAACCTTATCACAGGAGACAGGAACAAATATAAATTAATTGTAGTTTAGATTTCTCCCATTCATTTTTAGTTTATAAAATAAGAATATATTTTTTAAACAAAAATATTCTTTGTCTTTACCATTTCATTTTTCACTTTCCTTTCTGATGTTATAAACTGATGCAAAAATGGAAACAAAACTTTAAAAAACAATTCTGGAATTCCTTTTTGTCACATCAGATTCCTGTTGTGCTTATTAAAAATTAGCTATTGACGCATCTATTTTGATAACATTTACCTACCTGACTTGTTGCACTATGAATTTTTGCTATTTTTGAGCCTGTAGAGAAATAAAATGTATTTATTAATTTGATCCATCCAATATAAAAGTTTAAAAAAATTATTCATTCGTCTAATGAAAGCAAATAATCTGCCAGAATGTAAAGAACCAGAATCTGTATTTTTTTATTAACATTGTTTTCTTGTAAATATGTATAAACGTAGTGTTTTTACAAAAGAAGGCGAGGTTGAATTATTGCAAACTAGCATGGTATTAATCTGGCTGTCAAGTGCTCATCAGAGAGAGTTTTAGTGGAAGAATCTGTCTCTGGTAGCTATTTTCTTCAAACAGCGTTCTGTAGCGCTGACCTGAAGGTAAAATCTAAACAGTCAGTATCCAGGATGTGTGGGTTCTGCAAAGATTATCACTTCCCTCCTTTTAACCCCATACAAGTCCTGCATGGAGGGAAGATCGTTCCTGGTGATCCTCAGTGGAGACCTAAATGTTCACTGAAGTGTGGTCCTTTCATGTTTTCTGGATGATTCAAACCTCACAGTGATGCAACATTTGTAGCCCATTTCCTGGTGGTTCCCAATCCTCTAAAGGCTGTGGTTACCCATGTTGTTTGTGTTCCTATTTCTACCACTCAACGTTTCATTAATGTTTGGACACAGCTGTACCCTTTTTATGGAAGCTTTAATTGACTCTCTGCTGGACAGCTATCAAGGAGCCAATCTTCACAAAGAAAACTAGGTTGTAGGGTTTATTTTAGCCATCAGCCGTAATCATCAAAATTTATCAAATTAAACTGTCAAAAATGATCACTTTATGTACAATGAACTGGTAGAAAAGTTTTATTCTAAATAAAAACATGCACCTGTGTTTTCTTTTAGTACAGAGAAGGACTACAGTATTTACCTTTGCTTACTGTCACAGTGTCACAGTCTGTTGAGCTTTGGATGTCAAGTTCTTCCATAGGAGCTGAAAACAAACAAAATGTCCTATTTAGCTTAAGTTGAAACAGTGACAGTCAAAAATGATATGATATATTGTTTAAGAAATCAGTAGAATAGTGTTTGTTGTTTTCATAGGACAGGTGTTAGCAACCTTTAGAACTCATTTGTACCCTCATTAAGTTATATTTTAAGAAACACAGTTAAAGCTGTTAGAAACGACATGCATCTTCTTAGCAACGGGTTATATTTACCTGTCAATGCTGCATATACACGTACATAGCATGTATTTTTCACATCTGCTACTTAAACACATTGAGGTTTTACACATTTTATAAAGCCTTCAACAGGGTGACTCAACTATGGACAGTGGAAGTAGTGAGTTCTTAAACTGGTTACATTTGCAGACAGGAAGTCATTTTAATCTAACAGAGGGCTAAAGGTTGCATTTTGTGTGAGAAATGTGTGAGAGATCGAACTTTGTATACTATCCTCTACTGTGCTGCTCATAAGTTGCCTTGACAGACTGATATTCCTTCTATGCCATCACTAAAGATAGCATACATCAAATAAATTACTTTGTGATGTCCCATTTAGTGAGCATTACCTTCTTCCATGGTCAGGTGTACGTTGATCTTTTGGTCGTTGAACAAGCCAGGAATCTCCACCCTGCAGCCGTAAACCCCAGAATCTGTTTTCTGAGCTTTAACGATGGTCAAGGAAACTTCACCCTGCATGACCTGGCTCAGCAGCTGGTACCTGGGGGACTCTCTGAAAGTCACATTCCCATTATCCGACAAGAGGATTGTGTTGCTACATTTGGATCGGGGCACCTTCCCGTGTCCCCAGCAGAAACTGAGGACTCCGTTAGCTTGGACATCATAACTGCAGGGCAGAGTGACATCCTGTCCAATGTAGCCAGTGACTGTAACGGTGCAGGATGACACTGAAAAGAGACGGCAATAATAGATCAAACATAGAAACCCACCTGTACCCTTCAGACAAAGAGCAAATAACATCAGTTAAAAATACCCACTAAAATATTCACTTACCTTGGATCAGGATAAGAAGGAAAGGAATCAAAAGACCACACATCAGCGTAGGGTATTGTACAGGCATATCCTTAAGAGAGGCTACCATGTATTTCTGCCACCACATACACTCTAGATCAGATTGTGCCCGTTGTTAGTCAAATCATGAAGTTCTGCTTTTCCTTCAAAGAAATGAGGAAGGAAATCAATACAGTTCCTCTATGCATTTAGATCTTAATTTAGGTCCTAGGACTCAAGGAGTCCTAGGACCTAAATCTATCACATCTGCTGCAATACATTTAGAATGACTCCGCTTAAAGATCAGCCAAAATATGTTGCGAATAAATAGAAGAAAATTAGAAGTGATCAAAAATGTTGACGCAGCTGTCACTATATTCAGAAACGGAAGCTTCAAATACCAATATGTGATGACACAAGCTCTAAGAGGAAACATGATGTATGAGCAACTTATTTTACACAATCAAGTTTCAAAGGAACCGCTTTAAGATTTGAAAAATTATGAGAAATACTGTTATTTTTGTGATGGAAATTACTTGCATTCTTTTTATATAGCTATTTAATTTAATTTAGTTTGACGTGTTCATTGCTGGTAAAATAAGAGATTTTTTGAAGTCCTGCCCGCCCTGTTGATGTTCACATCAACACACACCTTTTATCTCTTGATTGTCAAGCTTCTCGTCATTCCCTCATCCTTCCAAATGTTGCTTCTCCTGTTTGGGTCTGCTTTATTGCTAAAAATAAAAAATGCGTAGCAGGTTCAGCACACCCCTTAAAATGACAAACAAGCCAAACAGCTTTCATTCTGTCAGGACTGATTGCAGAACACACCGCCTTGTTGTTTCTGTTTGTTTTGAACAGATCGAGACAACTGGTATTTTAAAGAAGCTCTTCACTGTCACTTTCATTATGGTTCCATCTTATTCTGCTTCCTAAACACACCCTTCAGTCAATGAAAAGTGGCCTCATAAATATATTGCGATTTTTCCACACTCTTACTGTGCTTTTGCAAGATGTCTAGATACCATGTTTATCTTCTCTTCATTTTGCAAATATGGAAGTAGTAACATAAATCTCCTTATACATTGCTTTTCAAAAGTATTTATTGATTTAACACAAAGTTTGCTGTAGGTTTGGGATCAGTGAGTTGTGATGGCCACACCAAAACGTTGACTTTGTTGTCCTTAAGCCACTTCATCACCACTTTGGCTGTATGGTTATGTCTTTAGATGTTGCTTCATTATTTCTACATAATGTTCGTTCCTCGTGATTGGCTCTATACTAAGCCCCAAAACATGATGCTGCCACTACCATACTTCATAGTTAAGATGGTACAAGCGTCTCTATCTTTCCTCCAAATGTAATGATGGTCATGATGGCCAATCAAATTACAGGACATGTCTCTAAAAATGAAGGTCTTTGACCTAGTGTGCATTTGCAAACTGCAGTATTGCTTTTTATGTTTCTGTTGAGAAAAAAAAAAGAAATAACTTTCCTCTCTGAAAGGACTTTTAGGACTTTTTCATGTCATTTTTTTGCTGGGGATAATGACGCTGATTTCTGGCTTTTTTTTTCCTGGGGTCAATCTTATGTTGACCTCTGGGACACAGAACTCATTTCCTTCCTGAGCACCATGACTATTGGAAATTAAAGAATGCTGTTCCCCTCTGCATCGTCATTATCTTGATCTGTACAATAAGTTTGCAAATATCCAAACTTTACAGTGTTGTCGTCTGAGATGAAGGGGTTTTGTGTCTCAAACGTTCAGAGGAAGTAAATTAGTTAAGACAAAGTTTAGAACAGTCCACTCTTGGAATTTGTTCATTTATTTTGCCAAAACTCACCAATAGTTACCATTTCTGGCCTCATTTTTCTTTTTCCCTTAAGAGAGTTTGCTCTAAGAGCTTCAAGCTTTTTCACATTTTTCAGTCAGTATCTCCCAGCGGTGTTTAAATTCACATTACAGTATGTGGGAAACGTTGAAAGCTCATTGTCATGTGCATTATTAATGTAAAGAAAGTGTCAGTATGTGTGTGTGTGTGTATATATATATGTATAAGCAGAGAAGCGTAAGAAAAATATTTTGTCTTTGTCAGTCATTTCCTACCCTCTTCTCACCTCTGTCAAATCTTTCTCCACATCCTGCCTTCATCTCTGTCATCCACCACTGAGTTGTGGTCCTGAGATCACAGTTCTGATGCTGCAGTGGCCTGTTCTGTTTCCAAGTCTGATTTATATGTACAGAAAAAAAAAATTAAACTAAAAAACATCACCATTTTCTTTTGCTTTGTTATGGTTCATCATTAGACATGTCCAAAAGCCAAATCAAGTTCTGACAAAAACTATTTGCAACCTTACAAGTTTCATTTGCCTTTGCTACTTTGTCAGACTCAAATGTTTCAGATTAAACACATTTCTACTTTCACTATAGATTTTATTTCTGTTTGCTGAATGTAATTTGTAGAGTTAGTCTTCTTCTTTCTTTCAATGGCTGAAAAACAATTACAGGAAGCACTACTGCCACTAACTGGTAAGGAGTGTGGACCAGAAAATGGAAACAAACAAACAAAAATAGTAACTCGACCTTTGGCAACACTCTCCTGCCTCAGCCACTCATCCGAGCTGTTCCTCTGCTGAGCCTGATGTGCTGCAGCTGTGGGTAATCTGGCCTGCCAGCCGTAGAAAACTAGTAGAAAACAGGGACACAAGCTCACCCATGCACGTGTTCAGTTTAGTAATCAGTTTATGACCTTCAGCTGAAGCCCACTTCAGTAATTCGGCAAGACAATGATCCAAAGCATACCAGCAAGTCATAATTTATTTACGCAATCAAAGCAAAATAAAGGTTTTGAGAAGTCCCACCTGCCACGGGTTGGGAAGAGGAGCTTAATACAATTACTTCACACAGTTTCCAGATAATTACTGTAAAAAAAAAAAAAAAAAAAAAAAAAAATATATATATATATATATATATATATATATATCCATGCCATATTTTGCTTCTATAAAGGTGTGTGTTGATTAATCACATAGAATAAAAATTAAATCTATTCTCATTTTTGTTTTTTGTGTGATAAAATATGAAAAAGATTGAAGGATTAGAATTAATTTGGCAAGATCTTCTATTTTTAGACCTTTTGGGATTTTACATTACCAGCTGTACTTGGTTTCATTAGAGTTTAAAAATGTTTGCCTTGTACCAGTTGTTTCATGCTTTAATTAAAATTTGGAAATATATTTAACTATGTAACTAAGGACAGTTTATTTTTAACTTCAATGGCAACATTTTTATTACCCAAAAAAAACACTATTTTTGGACAGTCATTTTCCCAGAGACTCATGTACTTAGAAAATCTAATGCATCAGCATTATAAATAACTTTCCAATTTATTTTCACTACTCGTATACATGAACTACTTGTTTATAATATTCTCTACTATAAAAAGAAACAAAGATAGTTGATTTTTTACCAGGATTTAAACTGCAGTCATTGTCAATATGCTTTGAAGATAAAAGTTTAAAAATGGACCTTAGAGCACAGTAGCTGGTCTGAAGCCAAGACTGAGGCATTAACAAATGACTGGTAGACTTTTGCTGATGTCTGATTAGACTGGAAACAAACAGAAAAGGGGAAATGATACCACTGAGGTCACTCAGTGTCTTTTGTCGAAATCACCCTGTAGAGGTTGGTAATTGCTGTATCAGCTGCCTTTGTATTGAGCAAACAGGGACTTTTGATTTAAAGAGAAGCAACCACACAACAAACCACGTACATGTCAGTATGAAAGTTTCTGAACTGACTGCATATCAACCTGATGTCATTGTATATTTATCCAATGCAAGTAGATCCCTGATATGCGACAGTTGGAAATGGAAAAGAAAATATTTATACGAAGATTAGCAAAGTTAAATAACTTAAATTCAAACAAGGTGATGTGAAAAGTCACATCACAATAACATCCCTTTGCTTTGTATAATTAAGAAGTATTTCTTAATTGATGTAACTTCTCATATAAGGGAAATTAACCAAACATTGTTGAGTAAATATTTGATTTATATTTGCTGGCCCCTTTCACTTTAATAACTGTCAGGAGGAAACCGGCGTCATGGAGCCATTGACTAACATATAAGCATTTTGAAAGTGACAGTTAAGGGATTAAGATTAAAACACAGGTGAAAAGTTATCATTTCACCATAGTGTGGTGAAATGATAATTGTTACTCCTAAAGCAATAAATATATATTTATTTATAAAGCAGCTTCTGTTGCTATAAAATATTAAAATATTTGCTGACACTTGGATCAATTGTAGATCAGTAAGTTGCTTTAAAATTTGACTGCCACTATTTTTTAATTAAAAGTGCAAATTAAAGAGATTAGAATTTAAAAATCCCAATGCAACTACAAGGATGTTCTTTTTGAAAATGAGAAAAAGGATCCTAAGTGAGTCAAAAGTCTCACATCTCCACCTGTTGCTTCCACTCAATCTGTCTGCAGTTTGTGCTAAATCAATTTACCCTTCAACTCCCAATTGCTGTTCTTACTTTGTTTCTTTGTTGCTAATGTGCACTGATGTTATAGTTTTTGGAACTTGTACATTTTTGTCTCGATAAGAAAGAAAATTCAAATACAGAAAAAAATGTTCTCCCATGAATTACTGGTATGATCTGTTGTCATTGTCGATGACTTCTTCATATTGAAAAGACAGCAGTTCAGCATAGTGTGCAAGTCAGTCTTGCAGATTGCTAAAGACGTTTTCAGCATCCGAAGCAGAAAGGCTTTTCTCAATAGACCACAGTGCTTCCTGCCATAATGTTGTCTTAACCTTAGGAAGTTTGGTTAAGTCAAGATAACTATACAGAAAGACAACAAAAACGAGTGCAAAACATTGTAAACAAAAGGGTGACAATCATGGTCAAGTTACAGGATGCAAAGACAAGCGTCTTGCTTCAAAGTATAGGGCTTCCTCTGGATTTCTAAACATCCTCCCCCAGCAAAATGCTGATAGAGTGGATAGCTCTTCATAGCATGAAGAAAGAGCTATTTTGGAGTATTTGAACATTCCCAAAATGAGACATCAACAGGCCTGAAACAAATGTAACACCTTACAACCGAAAACAAAAACATGATACTGGAACAATTTACTTGAGACAATTTACATTCTCTTTGTCTGAGCAGCTTCAGACCCGCTTAGGTAGGTCTGTCTTCATTAAGACAGAGTTAACAAAATGTCAGATTAAAAAGTAATGCTTCTCTTTAATTTATTATTTATTTTTTTGCTAAAACAATGTAATGTGTGCTTCCTGCAATTAGCTTTACTATTACTACTACTTTACTACCACACTGGATAAATAAATGGAACAAACATTTTATCTTTTCTGGAAGCATATTTGTGAGAATAAATCCAGCTTTATACTCTAAACCTCCGTCTTAGTTTAATACGCCAAATCTAAAATGATTAAAAAGGAAATTGATTTTTTGTTTGTTTGCTTGTTTATTTGATTCTTGAAGATGTTTAACCTCTCATTAACCTTCTTCAGTTCTGAACAATGGTTTGGAGTTCTGGCCTCACGGGACACAACAGCGGCCATCAGATGTCGCAGCATCGAGCCAAAGATTTTCCCATAAGGACAGAAGAAAATTACTTGAAACAACAAGACATCAATGAAACTCTTTGTGCTTCATACTGGATAGCACTCAATTGCAGCTGGAGTAGATGAGGAGGATATTTTCCAAGTGCAATATTAGTTTGAATTTTAAGCCTAACAAAAGAAATGGGTTCACCCCACGGATAAAACACTTATACTGTAGCACAGTAATGTGTTATATGCAGTTCTGTGAAATAGGCTGTGGGAAAACAAAACAACAACTAACAACAAACACATGGAAAAACCCAAAGGGTCTCACTCCAAGTAAAGGACTCAGCAGGTTTCTATGGACAGAAATAAAAACTTTTTGAACAGATCTTGCAGCGTTTTAGGAAGAGTGGAAGAAGTCACCTACCTTAAACATGTTAGCACCGGCAAACAAAGGAAGTGGCCTCATATATCAAACACCTATGGCTCAACTCTGACTTGTCTCCCAAGGTGGTCACACAACCATTCACAAGTTCAGAGAGGAGATTAAAACTCTTCACATGTTGCCTCCATCAGGAAGCATTCCTCCAGTGACAACAACTCCAACGCCACACAGTGGTGGAGTGGCTCAGTGGTCCGTGTGTCCTTACCAGACCTTTTGCTATGATTGTCTTAACAATGTTTCACTTATGAATCTGGAACTCGTGATCAGAACTGAAGGAAGCTCATGGATGCTTCAGAGTGTACCTTTTTAGTTGTGAAATCAAGTCACTAAAGGAGTTTCTGCTGTGAATAACCGTCTTTCTTTAACATAGAAATTAATCTTGAATTCTGTGATTTTTGTGTGTGTGCTTTGATATTCTTTAAAAGTGCCATGAGATGTTGAATTGTTTGAGAATTTGTGGTATATCAGCAAGCTGAATTCAATTAACATAGACTAAAAAACTTGATGTGAATTTTCTTACACTTCACAAATATGAGCAACTGGCAGTTTCCCCGTAATCCTGCAAGGATAAGCAGGTATAGAAAATAAATGGATGGATGACTTATGTTGCCTCCTATATGAGGATCTAGACCAATATAGCACCTATTTCCAAATCTGGTGCATCAGGTCTCAGTTCATTACTCTGATAAACTTTTGACATTATGACTTTAAAGCCATGAAATTAGAAAACTTATGTATTACAGAAATTCAATTAATTCAGCGAATAACAGTGAAGTGAAAGTTTTATAGTTTCCTGTTTTCCATTTTTTAAACCAATTAATTAGACTGAAACAAATTTTAGAAACTTATTTTAAGAGCCTTTATGGGAAAAGTGAACATAAATTTGTACTTTGTATAAAGTGCACTTTGTATTTTCTCAACTGATTTATTTCTAATTTCCTCCACAAGAACCAGCTCTAATCTTTGTGTGTGTGTCCGTGACTCATGCATGATGGATTTACAACTACTGGTGAATGTGCAGATTGGCCCTTTTCCCACTTTTTACTTCCCACCCATCATCCCTCCTGGGAGTGTATCTCCGTGTCCCACTCCACTCTCCTATTAATATCCCGCTGGGGAGAGCAGAGCTCATGGTGAGTTTGGGAGCGGAAACGCCTCCAAACACCCTGAGAAGAAGAAGAGCCATGGAGAAGATTAAAGAGGATGTAGAGACGGTTTCATTCTGACCTGTGTGAAACATTTGGTAAGTGTAAAAGAGAACAGGAAAAAGAACAGAAGTGAAACACAGACTACAGCTACGGGAGGAAAAGATGGCCCAGAATTTGGGTCATAAGATCCGACCCAGACAGAAATGCTTCTTGTAAAGTAACTCTGAACATTCCCAGTCTTTATTTGCTCCCATTCTCCCTCCCACATCCAGTGAGTTGGGAAGCCACCATGACTCCCGTTGCTGTCACTCACCACATCATCATTATGGGAGAAACAGTCGCAGGAGTTTGTTCCCACACAGACAATCTTTTGTGGGTCAGTGACTTACTGCTTGATAATATTCATCACTGGACATCTGTCCAGTGGCACATTACAACAAATGTAAAAAAAGAAATAACGATAAAGCCACATGATGCTGAGACAGAACCTGCATCATTTCCACCAGGAACATTCACAGGAGTTTAATCTTATTCTGCAGAATCAACGGAGGAAAAAATGTGCAAGCATAAACATATGCTTGAAGGAAGTACATCAGGATGTACAAAAGGGAAGAATCTCTCCTGACCCAGGCCTCAGTCAGATCCAACTTTTTCTGTCCTCTGGGAAAAGAAAGTTCTCTCTTTATTTCTCACATGGCCTGGCCACCCCGATTCTAACACGGGACCAGAAGACGTTGAGGAAACCATTGATGAACATGTCCATATTGGAGAAATATTACATTTCAACTGTTCAGTGAAAGCTGTTATGGACTAGATTAATATTTAAGAAGAACCCAAAAAAACTCAAAGTGAAGCTCACAAAAAAAAAAATCAGATGTCCTACTGCTGACTTATTGCCTGCAGCTTCTATCAGTGTTTTTTCCTGTCAGACCACCTCAGCATAGCTGCGAGACAAAGCTCCCCGCTCATAATCAACGTTATGAATCAACGCCAAACCGCATGTCCTCCACGCTAAACACTGCCAGTGTCAAAGATCATGAGAACTGCGGCACATGTTCACACAGGCTTTTTAGCCGTTGTGATGCTTATGACACGTGTGTTAAAGGTCATTCAAAGAAGAACAAACACATATAACTGTAAACGTTCAGGCCAGAAGCACAGCGTAGAAATAAAAGCAGTCATATTCATTCCCAAAATCTTGAGGAGACCAACTTCTCACACATAGCTTTTTGATAAAGAATGCCCTGAAAATAGAAAATATAGCATTTGACAAAAATAGAGAACATTGAACATTTGATCATTTTCCAACATTTATTTTATATATTTGATTGGGTTGAGAGAAAATGATGCATGTTTTCAACAGTTTCTGCAAAGAAATATTTGACTAGTCCGTTGAATAGTCTGTTTTCACAGTTTTACTTTGAAAAACTTATAGCATATATAAGTCAAAGGTTCATAAATTACGATTTCTAGCTTTGGTCAGGACACGTTATGATGTTCAATCCATTTACCTAAAAAGACATGACAGCCAAAATTTAGATTCACATCTCAACCAGGAGAATATGTTGACAGGAAAACTATTAAATTTACACCTTTCAAAACTGGCTTTTATCGAAAGGTGGCAGCTTATTTATTTATTTGTATTTTTTTTTAAAGAAATCTAATTTGCACTTTGTACAAGCCATAAAAGGCACAGTGTAGATATGTGGAAGAAAGTTTTCTGGTCAGAAGAGACTAAATTGAACTTCTTGACCAACATGCAACATGTTGGAAACACACGCATTGTGATAAATGGTGGTGCTTGTGTCTTGCTGTGGGAGTGCTTTTCTTTAATCATGTTATTCAACACAACATTTAATTTGAGTGGTTTTCCTCTTAGTTCTCACAGAAAGGTTTTTATACATAATTCACTATATTTGAACATTACAAAACAAGACCTTCAGATCCTTTTCTGTTAGGGGTCTGCAAGGTTGGGGTTGTGGTGTTTCTGCTTTTGTTTCATTGTTCATTAACAATGTGCAAATTTACAGTATTGTACCGTATGTCAAGTGGAGCGCGCCCACACTTGAGAAATAACCTTGTGAGATTTCATTTTCAGCAAACATAGCAGTGACTGAGGTGCAAATGCAATGAGTTTGGATGAAATGAGAGAAAAAAAATCAAAGACAATATTTTAGTGAGCTATATGTTAAGCAGTAACAACATTTTACATGCAAAAAATAATAATGATAATTCATAATATGACGGCAAATGTAAAGCAAAAGAGGAAAAATTGACAAAATGCAACAACCAGAAACCATGAAAGTGTATAGGAATCAAACAGAACACACACAGGTTAAAGTGCTTGGAAAAACAGAGATATTTTCAGTATTGTTAAACATCTCAGCTTGTAAATTTAATCAGTTGTCATTTTATTATTGAATGTGTCAAATGACACACATTGGCATTGTAACAGCTGTGCTGAAACATTATTTTCTATGTAAATAACAGGATTTGATTGACAGTCCATTTGTTCTGCTCTGTTCGACTTAAGCACAAGCAGTTTGAAGAATAAACAGAGTTTTCTCCGGATATGCACTGTGTTTGTAGTTAATCAGCCTGATCACGTGACACACTTTAAGTTAATAATTGTATTTTAATAGTTTAGTAGTGGTGGTCGTAGTTAAAAGTGTCATTGTCTACAATTAATTAATGTACACTAGAAATGTTAGCTCCAGTGGTTGTAATTTGAATTAGATGAGATATTTAACAGGAGAAAAGACCATTTTTAGCTCAGAGGAGAGCTTTAACCATCTTTATTTATTCCAAGACCCTTTGTTACAAGGGAAACAACTCCAAAAATATTTTCTGTGTCATCATTATTAACACTCATTTATCTATATAAAGTAAATGTTTTACTTAAGGCATACTCTTGATTAATTTACCTGCTTTAAGGAATTTCAGGAATTCCCAATCTGCACATTTTTTGCACTTCCAGCTCTCCCGTCCAAAGAGTGCATCATCCATCTGCAGTCAGAAATCCCCTATTATTGGATTCATATGGAAAAACTAAACAAAGATAGGAAGGAAACACACCATCTGCACTGCCGAACATAATTAGGAACTGGAAAGAGGACAATGAGCCAGGGAGTAATAAAAAAATAGCCAAAAAGCCCACCTGAGAGGGCAAATGTGACATTCCAACAGATCTTATCTAACATGCAGTCACAATAATGTGGCCTTAATTTCAAGGTACTTTAAGGTGAAGGGACATTTAATGGCAACTGCACCATTGTGTAAATATAAATATAGTGCAACAAATTTCTTACTGAAAGGTTTTTGGACAATTTAAAGAAAATGTGTTTTTTTTGTTCTCTATCAGTTAAGAAAGAAGTTCAGCTCTACAAAACCAGCTCTTCTTCACATATATAAAGAGACCAGAAAAACCAGAAAAACAATCTGGTCTATATATATATATATATATATATATATATATATATATATATATATATATACGTATATATATAAACATGCCAGCAGTTGCTGGCATGGCTGATGAAAGTACGTAAAAAGCCTTAAATGTAGTGAATCTTTTCAGATTGACTGCAGCAGCATAATTTGAAAGAAAGGTTTGATTAGATTAAATCTGCCTCCTTGTCAGATCTATGGAAGCCTGTGAAGTCATTTGCAGGAGTTTGTTTATACTCCCTCACCCTGTTACAGTTTGATCATTTTTCTGTACAAAGGATCAAGTCAAATACTCTCTTTCACATTAAAACATTTTTTTAAGAAGACATTAGTATCTGAGACATAAGTTATGATATTTTTGTTTGTTTGTTTACAGTTATAATAGTCTGAAACAGAATTTCAAAAGCCTTTACGAATATCTCTATATCTCTCTGTCTCTGTTCAGGACCTAAAATAGAGCTGAATATTTGGTGACTGAAATTGATTTAAAGCTTCCTGCCCAGCCGAGAGTTGCAGTAATTTCTTAAAGACCATCTGTGTGTTGCGAGTCCTCCCTATGTCTTTGTTTTCGGCCTTTATGATTTACTATAAAGTCTACAAAGGCTAAAACATGAATGAACTTTCAGTAAAATTCCTCCCAGGCTACACATTTGACCTCTCAGCTGTGCTGCATTGTGCTGCACCCTGCAGACAGCTCAGAAACATGGAGGCACTTGTTTTTTGTCACTCTGCAGTCTCCTTGGAGACACTGTCGCTGCAGCAGTGCAGCTCACTTGGCTTGGAGTCCGATGGGAGTGTCAGAGTTTCTCACAGATGCATTTGGCATTTCAATTAGGGCAAGTAACTTAGACCAAGTTGGCTGTTTGAGGAAGGAATGCAAAAGCTTTTGAGCCGACAAAACCTTTTCCATATACATGAAACTAAATATCAGTCCTAAACCCCAAATTATTTTCTGTTCTTCCAGATCTTACTTCTCCCTCTTCTTAGCAGAATATATTAGAAAATCACCATAGTAAAAAGATCTGAAAAAAGATTGCCTGTTCCTTCCTCAAGAGTTTCATTTATTATACAATAGTAGTATGAAGATTCAGCACGAACATCTTGTGCTCATAATTTCTCCTCTAAATCACCTCTTCAGCCAAAGTCACTAGTAGCCTTTCCAGTAAGGAGTATTGTTATATGAGCATCTATTGTATTGCTGTTTATTCTGGATGAGGTCTAAGTAGTTCAAAGAGCCTATTCTTACTTGCTTCTACTTAATATTGTGTTTTAGATTCAACAGAAGGAAAATATGAGCATCTATCTCATGGCTGTGTAATGTCCGAATCACCAGAAACAAACATGGGAGGAACTTAATAAAAAATTCTCACTGATTTAATGCCAATCATTTTTATCACTAGTTATAGTCATCTTGTCAGAGTTGCTACTGTAGTATTTCATATTATCGTATTAATGAACTACAGTATATTCTAATATCTAGCACAAAAAAAAATCTGAAACAGTTCATAGTTATTGGCACCTCTGGTTTACATGTTTAAAAGCAGTAAAAAATATTTTTTTATTCTGATTATTTTTTCTAAAAGCAGATCTGATGAGAAATTTGCATATAAAAACTAAGTAATCGTTCTGAACAAAATTCCCAGTGCCACAGTTTTTGGCACCCATTGCTTTGTACAACCTCCAATATTTTGTCTAATTTTCCTAGCATTAAGCATGTAGAAATAAATTTGATCATCTTAACAGTGTTAAACAGTTTAGTTTAATTTTATGTCAGACAGTTACAAAAACAAAAAAAGCTCATTTGTCGTTTTATTTAAGTGCTAAGGTAAACAGCCTGGCTAAATTAGTGCAGCCAGTGCGAAATTAAAAGCTCTGGCGTTTGGCACCACATACCTGGCAAACACATTAATCTTGCTTCGATTTAAACCCTTCTGGCTGGGCTCAGGTTTGATTAGTCAATTACAGTGATGAATTGAGTTACTCCCGTTTTCTGTAAGAAATATCCAGAGTTTCTCTATTCTTAAGGTTTTCACAATAAGTCCCAGCCTTTGGGACAGTGAGAAAATGTGTATTTTCTTGCCTCGTTCAGCTAAAAGCGTTCCGGCATCACTGAAGTGTGACTGAACTGGATAACAACTGTAGTTTGTTTCACCATGTACATAACGGCAGCAATGTGGAAAAAAGCATCAGCATCAGCAAATAAAGCACCTTCACAGGATGGTGAGTCATTTCTAAATCATGCTGTCAGGTAAGTGTTCACTCATCACTGGTTTTCTGAAAATCCTATAAGCTCTAATCTTCTGGGACTTCAGTTTCTGAAGTGATTAAAAAAATTCTTAAAACCGTCATATGAGCATGTCTGATAACTGCTTTTTGTAATGAAAACAAAATATTTATTTCCAGCAAAAACAAACTTGTGTAAACATACAGTAAAGAAGAAGGCCAAAAGTTTTGATTTCCCCAGGGAACAAGCTAAATTTAATGAGCTGTGATTTAACACTTTAGGGTCAACTTAGCAAAGCAGTCGGACATGTCACAGCTAACAATCCAATTTTGTTTTTGTTTAACAACATTAATGACAAAAAGCAAGAGTTTACATATGATTGGTGTTTTAAATAACACATTTTAAATTTACAAGCCAATTTCCAGTCAGTTTTTGTTGATGTCATGCAGGTTTTCAACAGACTATCTTACATTGAAGGTACTTTTATGCTTCCTCAACTATATCTATTCACAATCACTTTTTTAACTACATCTTCACTGGCTTAACTCACTCTAATGATAAAATATATTGTCTAATCCTTTCTGAGCAGGACTGTCATCCTTTTCCTGTTTTAAAAACTCATTACAGGAAGTAGAGTAGACAAACATCGTCTCTCTCTGTTTGTCTTCCAGTTGAACTAGCAAAGTGTTTGGTAAATCTCTTCCCAGCCTTCTGCTTCTCACCACTTTATCATTTACATCCAACTCTTCTGGCCATTGCCTTATAACCAGCATTGCATTATTATTATTATTAGACAATATCTGTGTTTCAAGTTTTAAAAAAAACTGTTTTATACACTACAAGTGTTAAATTTTGCTATTTTTCAGAATAAATTGTGAGTGACGTATCAGAGATATAAATGCTTAGAAGTCAGTCAATTCTTGCACTTCAGGCAAGAATTAAAGACAAATTAAAAGGCAAAAAGTGAAGCAAAGCTTCACTTTAGTTTTCAAAGCTTTCCTACATGTCAGGACGATCAAAGAATCTGAGATGTAATTGAGCCACAGCTTCTAGTCCATTGGCTGAACTTGCATAACATAACGCATAATATTTTTAAAGTAAACATTATTATTTCTTTACAAACTGCTTATGTTAACTTCTACTACTATTAAAACATATCTTTTAGGGACCTGCTAATGAAAATCCCAATTTCGTTATTATCTTACCGAGTTTCAACAAATATTTAATTCTGTTTTTAAATATTCTGAGTTCAAAGCAATTATGCAGCACTGAGAACAGCTGAAATAATAAACCTTTAATTTGATAATATTTGTTCAGTGATTTAAAAAAGGATATGACAAATAAGTTGTTTAAAAAATCTGCAAAGCCAAACTCTTTGGTGCAGCCAAGAACTACTTAAAACATAAATGCAACTAAAGCATTTCTTAAAGCATGCAAGAGCATGATTCCTACCACCCCTACTTTGATTAAAAAATCAATTTCTAAAAACATATATCTTGTAATGCTGGCATTTTTGAAATAGAAATAATTTTGGTTTTCTTTGAACTGAAACATGAAATGTTTAATTTGAATTAATGTCAGACAGTGAGGTGAGTTATTTTTTTATAAACCGTGTGTAGTTTCATCTCTATGCCCAAATTTTGCACAAAAACAAATGTGAAAACTACTTAAGCCTGCCTTTCTAATTAAGAATACCATTTTTAAAAAATGAAGTCATTAAAAACTTTGGTGGATGGGGTTAAAGAGCTACACACTGTTCTAGAAACCTCTGAATAAGCCAAATAACAAATGGAAACTGTTTTATGTTATTTTATGGAGAGTAGTGGTGAGGTTTATGTCTTAATTTTGTTTGAACTTCATTATGTCCCTGTGGAAGCGTGTGGACCATTGATGGGTTGGACCAGACGTACGTGTGATCTGTGGTCCCTGCTTCAGTAAACGCCTAAGGGTCAATTGTTAAACTATGAACTGTCAGGTTACATCAACTGTGCATAACACATAATTACTGGTGAGGAAAAAAGGGCAAATCTGTATAAGTCTTTAAACGTATAACACACAGACCATTGAACCAAAATGTTACGGAGCCTTTGATGAAGCATTCCTCTCATAGTTAACGTTTTATATCAGTAACAGCATAAGACTATTAGCCGGAAGAAAACTCAGTGATACTTATTGAATGTCTTATTTTTTTAGAGATCTGACCATTTATATTTGAGTTGTTTAAAGTTGGACCATAATACAAATATGGAAGAGTAGGCATACTTTAAATATTAGTAAATCATATTCATGTATTCATTTTTCCTTGTGAAAATCTGGTCATCTTTTTTCATTATGATTACATTTTGATCGGGCTTTTGCACCTTAACGTCAAACTTCAAAATTGCGCACCAGGACTCCAACTGCATCATGTATTAAGCTTAATGTTAGTTCAGTAAATAAAGACAAAATTATGGATAATGATGCCTGCTATTCAGTTTACTCCCCCGTTGTTTTTTTATGCTCACATTTTTAGCTCCATTGCATCACAAACGTTCTTCTAAAGTTTCAACGTGAATCTTAACATATGAATCTGATCAGCTATTCTGCAGCTGAAAATCTTTTCAACTGTCTGTTGCTTTCAGTAACTTTCATTATGTGAATGACTTCATCATTCATTTTGCAAAGTTAGGGAGAGGTATAACTTGCTGCCCCTACTTTACTTGTCATTCTCAAGCTAAAACAGGCATTTTAAAATAAAAACTAACCAAACCCTACCTGCTGGTGTTAAGTAAGTAGACGCTGGTTTCCAAATTTAGCAACTAATCAATCAGGTGTCTCTCACAGGCCACTGGGTGTAAGAAGAAAGTACAAGTAAAGATAAAAGGTGAGAGATACTCATCAGTGTGCCAGAAACCCCAACCCAGCTTCATCTTTATGTAGTAACTTGCTCACAGCATGATTGCCCTATCAGCTGTTGAGGAAATAAGTCAACAAGCCCTGCTGCCCCAAAGAGAGCAAACAAGTCATTGATTGCTCCTTTAAAGATTGAGATCACACTGACTCAGAGATACACAAGTTGTTCTTCACACATGGTTACATACCTCAGATTACAGAGGGCATGCATAGGCTTCTCAGAGCTAATATCTATAACAACAAGGACCTGGGTCAGAATTTCATACAACAAGACAGTAATTGTGAAATGGTATGATAGTAAATATCCTTGAGTCCTTAAAAACAGTGGATGGTGTCTTCCATGAGATACTGAAGCTGGAGATATTGTCTTACAACCTAACCCAAGTCTCTCTCTGATCTGCTGTGTTCTTGGCGTAGTGCAATAAATCAAATGATTTACTTTTTACTTCACGTTTTATGGCCAGAATTTATTTTTATATTTACAATTGAATCTGTGTTTGACAGTGACACATGAAAACCGATACACTTTGCAGCTCATGATTCTTCCACTGGGAAAACCATTAGATTCATATTTAATAACAAAAAACTTTTTTCTAGGTGTATGCATGCTGCTTTGGCAGAAGTTAAAACAAAACAGGCATAATAATAATAAGCTCTAATACGAGAAAAGAAATAAGTGGGGAACAAGTCTTAAGCACATTCCCTCATTGATGTATGCCTCACACATAAAAAGCATAAAGAAAGTACCTTTAAAAACTGTTTTCAGAAATTGCCCTGAATAAATCCTCTGACCATCCCTAAAACATCCACCTGAATAGTTCAGTCATTTATGAAAAGGCCTCAGAAAACACAGGAGTCAGAAAGACTTCTCAGAGTGGAAATTGATGCACAAGTGGTAAGAAACAGCTTTGACCATCTTGCACTTCAAGAAGTGGGCTTGATGTCGCACTTATATTTCTGATTCTAGATAACATTGTAATTGCAGAAGCTTAAATTGGATCCAGGCAGCATCACTGGGTGTGACAGAGTGTTAAAGTCAGAACTTCTCTTAAAAGTGAAGTTATGCGTATGAAAGGACATATATCATAACTTTTTAAAATTGAAATTCCCTCTTCAGTTGAGGTTATGCCTATAGCTCACAGTATATTAATATCTAGCATTCATGAAGGTCCATACATACATACATCCGCCGCCTGTAACTGAGGAGGGTTGTAGAGGTCTGATGCCTTTTTCCAGAGGTCATTGGACAGGAGGCAGGGTTGATCCTGGACAGATCCCTAGTCCATCACAGAGAAACACAGAGACATACATAATCACTGGGTATTTATTTGGACAAAACATTGTTGCCATGTCAAAAACACAAAAATATCCAGTAGAAAAAAATAATAACAGCAACAACCTACATTTATGTTGAAAGCAGCTGTATGATGGTCAGAGTATGGCTGCAGGCTTTCACTGGCCAAATGGTAAATGATGAGTAGTTGCATTACCATAGAATCATTTATCTGTTCAGTTTAATCATGTTTAGTTCCTTTATGTTTACATTGTTGTTGTTGAAACTTTTTATGTATATGGGAAAGAAACAGTGGTTTATAAAACAACTTCATCAACCAAGTTTAAATGACTCCTAAAACAGTTTGTCAATGCTGCTCTTGTGCAGCATTTTAACAGTAAGTGAGACACTTTTTTCATATTTCTTAATTATGAATACTAATTCTTCCTTTCAGTATCACATATTGACACATTAGTTCATTTTGCAGATTAAAAATTAAATTCTTTATTTTTTGTGTACATACATGAATTGTGTTTCCAAAGCAATTTCTAAGCGAATCACAGTGAATCATTATACAAACACAGAAAACATGAAACAGCTGCGAACTTTGTAGTAATTGTAGTTTCTGATCCCAGGAGTGATTGACATAGATCTACCAAAGTCCCTCCAGGTGGTTTCACATTTATCAAAACAAATATCGATGATCCCTAAGATTTTGTGGACTGACGGCACAGTAATTAAAGTTTTTAGAACCTGGTTTCAAAGTAATAGCATTTTAGAAAAAACAACATAATACTGACAGTCAAACATGACGGTAGTATTGTGATGGTCTGGGATTGCTTTGCTGATTCAGAGCTTCTGAATCAGCAAATGATGTAACCATTAACTCAGCTTTCTACCAGAAAATCCTTAACAACAATGTCTGTTCATCAGTTTGTGAACATTAACCTAAATATACTGTAGTTGTTCTTTGTAGTAGGACAATAATTAAAAGCACACCAGCAAGTCCACCGCTGAAAGGCTGAAAAATAACTAAATAAACCTTTTGTTAATTTGCTGTACATTTATGCTAGACTCTATATAAAGCAACTCTGGGGGCCTTCGCCACTCAGGTATTGCAGAAACAGGAAGATTGAGTCACTGCCTCACTCACACAGTTGTTTTTCAGAAATTTGGCCACAAACATAGATCCGACATACAGGCCGAGCAAAACAGAGGCATACATTGTTTTCTATCAAAAGCAAGAAAAGGTCGAGCCCCCGAGGAGACACACAGTGCCAGTGAGAGCCCATAGACTACGATTTAATGTAATAGACCAACACAAAGTACTACAGAATGTAAGTGGAAGGTAAATGCTACATGGTTTTCAACATCTTTTATTAGTCATTATTTCAAAAGTGTTTGAATTTGACCCCTTTACTCAAAAACCTTCAAATAAAATCCAGTGTAACAGGCCACTTAGTAGGTAGCCTTGTATTGCCTTGTTGCTGAAAATGTGCTATACAAATAAAATGACCTTTACCTTTTAAATAGAGCCCACATGTGTGCAATTTAATCAGATTACATGTAAAAGCAGCTACTATGATGCACAGCGTGATGGAGGTTCACGCAGGGCAGAGATTTTACAGCAGGAGCTACAATGGATTGAAGTCAGACAAAAATCTTGTTGAGAGTCCGTGGCATAACTTTAAGATTTGCAGAGTTTAAACACTATGAAAGGAACTGTATAGGTGAAAGATTGGTTGCATTTGTTAGTGTATCAAGAAAAGCCATATTTACTGTTCAACTATACAACTATGGGTCCTCTGCTATGGACCTGGAAGATTTGCACGATATTTTAGCTGTTCCTTTAACTATGTTCCTCAGGGCAAACATCCCTGAGGTTCTTCCTTGGAGCTGTGGGAGTCAGGCTCCCAGTTTGGCACTGATAAGCCTGAATCCTCATTTCTTCTCATCTTGTAGATGATGTTGATCATAACATTAGCTGAGTTTTGCAACATGAACCTGGAGGTTCCACAGGACCTTTGTCATGTCATTTTTCATTACCTTTGGCAGTGTCTCCCACCTGGACTGAGAACCTTCCAGCTTATACTTTTAACAGATATTCTTGTACCATTTTCAGCCACATGCTCTACTTGGACTACCTTGGGGTATATATTCTCAGCCTACACCGAGGGTCTCCTGTGAGGTAGACTTCAGCCTCTATTTGCTCCAGCACTCTTTCCCCTTTTTAAACAGGAAATATAGGGAGAATGTTGATTTAACCTTGCTCATATCCTAGTTTCACAGCACAAAAAATTAAGTTATTGTTGTTTTAACATAGGTAATGCACATATTTTAGGATCTATTTCACCAAGTTCAGCAGACAAGGCACATGACTTGAATGATGAAATATTAATTCACATTCAAGTATTCTTTTCTTAACCTGAGCCATCATGTTGTTATTGTATTGCTGAGAATGCTGGTGAACATAATGGAGCAAATGATTGCATTGCACCTCGCACTGAGAAGCAATTTCACTATATAGGAAATTAATTTCTAGAAGACGAGGCTGCCCTTTGTTTGAAATCCAAGCCAGTGTTATCTGGGGATGTTGCTCAGTGAACTGTGATTTCTGAGCTTGTTGTTGATGAAACCGCTCAACACTAATGGTAACCATATCTTTAAGTCAACAGAAAGGCCACAGACAGTTGCTTTGACATTGACAAGGCATGGCCGAAAGCTTGAAAAAAGATCTAGTTAGTGGGCCATTTGGAGTGTAATGTTTATATTTCTGGATGAAAAAGGCTGTCTTCATCAAACCAAATGCCTCTGCTGTACCAGTGCAGCATGTTTACATAAATGGCAGCTATGGATTGTGGCAGCTGAACAGGATGGTCGAGACAAATGAACTAAGATGGCTGTGGAAAAATTCTTTTAGTAGATTGCCAAAATCTAGAGGCACATTCTTTTTCAGTATATTTCGGGAGATAAACTCCAAATATAAACTTCTCCTGGGAGAGAAGCACATGTTGTGTTTTTGCACGTAGAGTAGACATCTCTCTCATTTGTATGCATCCTGACAACCAGATCATGCTGCTGCAGGAGGAGCACTGCACCTTATTTTTACTGGCACTTTAATTTTTTCCTTTTGAGGTTTCAAGAGGCTAATCTACAAATCGAGTTGAAAATAGTAAAATATATTTATTTTCTTGTTTTTTCCACACAAAAAAAATTCTGATGCAATCATTTTGATACTTTTTTGAAAAAATACCATTTGACACACAGATTTGTGTAGATAAATAAAATTGGTGCAGGCATTCCTCAGAATGAACAGCTCTATTTACAAATACTGAGGGAGCTGAACCTGCACACTCCACTTTTTTCATTTGAATTAGTAGAAAATGTTGAAAACTCTGCATGATGTTCCTTGTACTTCACAATTATGCACACATGATCACATAAATTGAGGCATCATGTTAATAAACTAAACCACATAAGGCCTAAAACAAAATCTTGCTTGGCCCTGCACAATACTGCCCCTTTAAATGTAAAACTTTGTCATTGCACAAATAGATTTTTTTTAATATGACCCAAGTGAGCAGCACTCAGCTTCTCCTTTTAAAACAAACTTTTTAACTTTGGAGTTTATAGAAAGTAATTTATCCACTTCAGTGTATGTGAGCAAAACTCTGCTCATCAAAATGTCTGTAGTAAGTAATTACTGTGCAGCATGTTTTATCTAAAGACTTTAGTACACCAAAGATATAACTAATACAGAGTCCTATATTTTAGCTGTAATTCTGTGTAACTTACATGAATAGTTTTGTTTCTGACATTATAACCCATAACATTCAACAAGTTTACTTATGTAGGGGATTTGTGGTGAAGTTCACATGAAATAATTTCAGTGCCTGCCTAATTGATCATGTGGCCCCAATCCATTTTCTACATGTGAGATTTGTTGTTTTTATTTTTTTCATGTGAGAAAGACTAAAAATATGATCAATGTCCTGTCATATTGCTACCATAGCACAGACATTGAACAAGCCTCTGGATCTGCAGCAGACCTGTCTGTGCCCTCATACAGAGAGGTGTTGAAGATTGGTTCAGGGAACAGTGCCAGGTGAGCTGTTTGTCACAGCTGTGGGCATTGTTAAAATTTCCTGTTCTGTTTTATGAACTAACGTGTTTAGATAATTGTGAAGGCTTTGATGCCAGCCACACCACATTATGCAGGGAGCAATTTACTCTGTACTTTCATCTGTATTATATTACGACCCTGTGTTCCAGCAAAATTGGAAACTTGAAATCTAAATCTACTAGTTTTTTATTTATATATTTATATTTGTTTGCTGTGTTACACAGTTCAGATTTACCTGCATATATAAATGCAGTATTTATGTATTTTTAGAAGTTATTTATCTCATTTCATTCTGCACTTCACTGTTGCAGAGATTTGAAAATTTCATAAACACACATCTGAGCTAATTTCATTCATCTGTTAAAATTCTAAAGTTGATTCATTTGGCAGATCATTAATTATTTGCTCAGAGTTGGACATTTCAATTGTGCACTGTTAAATTTAGAGAAACATTGTGATTTTAGTATGAATTTGACATAATTCTGCTGCGAGACTATAGGTTGACCCTGCAGGGAACTCAGAGGGTTTTGTTTACTCAGTCTTGAGGCAGATGAGCTTGGAGGATAATTTCTACATCAAGCAACTCATCCATATGGGGATATTTAGAACCAGCAACAAGTAAAAGTTACATGGGGAGAATGTAAGAATGTCCTTTGGACAGATGAGACAAAACCAGACATCTGTGGAAGGAGCTTCAACATGCTGTCTGGAGAAGGCATCCTTCAAACCTGAAACAATTGGAGCAGGTTGCCAAGAGGAGAGGGCCAAATTACCCGTGAACAGTTTCATTGAAAGTTACAGAAACTATTTGCTTGTGGTGTTTGTGATTATGAACCACAATTCAAAAACAAGGTCTCATTTTCACTGGTTAATTTTTGTACTTTTTATTTACTGTTACTTTTGTCACATTGTGGGTTTTTCAGTCATTAACAGAATGATCATAACGGAATGATCATTTTTGTATTCTGTGTCCAAAACTACCTGATAAAGAAAAACAGAGACATGGGGGACAAACAGATCCATGCTACCTAAACAAAGTTTTTCCAATAAGATAATAACTTTTCCAGCTGCACACCTAGCTGTACTTTATCTCCAGTTCATGCGATTAAGCATTAGTGTAAAGAAAATGTAAAGAAACTTTGAATTTGAATGGCAGCTTCAAACATAAAGCTGTCAGTTGATAAGTTATAGCCCAAACCCTCAACTCCCTACGGGTGATTAGCGTTTGATGGGAATGCCATTACTGCTTTATGGTAGGCTCTCATTGCGTCTTTTGGGTCATAAACTATGAGCAAATATTTTTCATTTTTATGAAAGTTTATTATGTTTTTTTTTTGGTTCCTTCAAATCACACTAATCTCCTTAAGGAGTTCAGATTCACCATAGCAATATGAGTCAATGTAATTATCATTATGCTTCCTGTGTACCATGAAGTTTCCCTGGGAAACTCTGCTGTGAATCACAAAGCATTTCTCTTGCTCGCTTTTTAAACAATAAGTTTTTAATGTTGTACACAAAAGTGGAAGAAATGTGTGATAAATGGCATGCTGCATGTTCCCCAAACAAAGTTTTCCTTCCTGGCTGCTGCAGAGTTGGTATAATGGGTCAATGGTGCCTCCTCTTAGCACAGATTGTTTACACAGGCAGCAGGGCTTTAATGCTCTCAATTATCACTTCTTATGGCCATTCTGTGCCTTCACTGACCTTACAATATTGGAGTAAATGTGGAGAGCGCAGAGAAAAGCAGGTTTCAGGCTGCTCTTTGTCTTGATTTTATACATATGCTGTTGTTGCTTAATGGATAAAACCTGTAAATCTCAGAGACAGGCAGCTGTTATTGCCAAGATGTATTCATATGACCTCTTTATTTGTTTGGTTGTTAGTGGCATTTACAATTGTGTGACTCAAATTTTAGATCTGTTGTTTGTGTCCAAGTCTGGTTTTAAAGTGATCACTGAAGCAAATTTGATACATTTAAGCTAACGTTAACTTTTCTTTGGTTCCAAGCTTGTGACTGGATGGGATCGTCCTTAAAGCAAATATGTGTCTGTGATTGCAGCTGGATGTTGGACACTACTAATGTTTTTTCCAAGATGTTGGCCTTTAATTTGGAGAGGCATGGAGGTTGAGGCTCGATATTACCATCACATTTCCTCATCTGCCTTCTTCAGAGCATCATGTCAGAAACCTGAATCAAAAGGTTGTTCTGATTTTTACATCTGTGTGAACAGGTGGGACGCTTCAAGCACAAGTGGAATCGAATTCTGTGGTCCAGTTTGGGTATCTGTACAAACAAATGTTGGGAGTTATAAATGTTGATCCAGAAAACCGCAGACCAAGTAGATGGTGAGACAGAGCCACAACCTTCTTGGCAGACCCAGTCTGCTTTCACATGGGAAGCTGGCCGCTGCAGCTTGGTTGTATCTCACAAAGAAGACAGGAAGAGACAAATAAGAACAGAACAGAAGCTCAGTACATACCAGACTGACCGTGTACTTGTTTGGATTACCCTCCGGACAAGTCGTCAGATGGCCTTGGGTCATGGAGCACAGCTGGAGATATAAATATAAATAAGAAAAGAGAAAAAAAAGATTGCAACTAAGCTTATGTGAATCTTTCTGCAGGTGATTTTTTTTTAAATTAGTTCTGCAGACATTTGAGTTCAGTCTGCATGTGTATTTGTGAAATGCTCCTGCGTGACCTTGTTGTTAAAGTAAACATGTTTGTTGGCAAAGGGTCACAACAGGCTTGTGCAGGAGTAAATGTATCCCCTCCATCAAAAACTGTCGACTCTTTCCACATAAAAGCAAAAAAAAGACAGAATTTAACATATTCTTGATTTAAGAATAGTTTAACTTTATTATAGTCATCTTCTATTATGTTAAACTGCATTAATTTGTGCTTTCCTTCATGGTTTGGGCAGATACAGATTCTAATTAATCTTCAACATCAGTCATAATATGCTCTTGTTCAGTTTCATGTCCTGAACAGATGCTTAACAAGCAGAAGAATTTCCGTACTTTAGGGCCGGATGCTATTTCAGGATCGTTTGCTCCTGGGGGAACCAAAGCTCACTTCCCTTGAGGTTTTATTTTTTCACCAGCAATCACATAAATTTAAAATGTACAATAACTAGTAACATGTATTTATTTGCCTAAAGAACACCACAATAACCCATTCCAAATCCATGAAAGATGACAATTATGATTGCAAAATGCATTTTAAAACTCGCTAAGCGATAAGAGCCTCTTCTGAGGGATCAAGGCCATAGATTTCAATGATTACAATCAACCAGGCAAATATTTATCAAACTTCACAGCGACAAGCTATGGAGGAAAACATTGTAAACAACATGGTGCAGCACAGCAAATGCAATTGGTCTGCTAATTTCAGTTGCTGCAAGCTGCTGGGGGCTGGGAATAATTACAACTCCCTCACAAGGACACAATAATTTACAACTACTACCACTGTTTTTGTCTTGGAAAGAGAAAAGTGAAAAAGCATGTGTGTGCAGAGGTATAATCTATATACTTACAGGTATATACAGTAGATTATACCTGTAAGCAATGCTGTCTATCCCTATAAAATTTGGTCCCAAACTTGGTCATAAAAAATTAGGACACTCCATAAAATGTCCATGGAGGCTAACTCCATCGCTTTCTCTCTTTAACATCCCACTCTTCCTTTACATCCCACTGCTTCTTTTTAATGTGTTGCCCCACAGGAATTAGTTTTAGACCCCCTTCTTTCCTCTCTCTCTGTCTGCTACCCCATGGCTCTAATTTAAAAAAAAAACAGGGAATTTTTTTCCATAATTATTCAGACAACTCCCAGATGTATCTCAGTAAAGTTGCTGTTTAAATGCATTGATTGCATTATAGCGTTTTATTACTTTAAACCTATTAAACTGTAAGAAGCAAAAAGACAAAGGTGTTAGGTTTTGGCTGAGATCTCCACCAGGTTTTCGTTCCATGTTTGAACCATCATCACTGATCTGAGAGTTAAAATGGATGTAGATCTTAAACTTTAAAGCCAGATTAGAGCTGATGTTAAATCCCGCTTTTATGATTTGAGACAGCTTTCTGAACCAAGATGGGTCATTGTAACACACTTTATTTTGTGATTAGTTATTCATCCATTATGTGGCTACAGGTGGTGCAAATTGCTTTTTTGAACTGCCAAAATAAATCTGGGAACATTGCCACCATTTTTACTTTGGTCCTCTGTATATAGTAGGATCCTTTATTCAAGTTCTTTTATTTGGTCTTCTCTGGATCATTGACATAGTGCTGCATCCAGTCCTGCTTCATCACCAGGTCCTGTACGGTTAATATCACATTTTCTTCCAGCACTCTCTGATAGAGAGTAAAATTCATTGTGGATCCTATGATGATGAGATGGTCATGCTGTGCTGCCTTCCTTTATGTCCTACTGAGCATAACAAATTCACCTCTAAGTTTAGCAGATAGCATGAGGTTCATCTCCTGGAAGGCTGACTTTGGTTCACGTCAAACACGTCCTCTTTTTGTTTTCCAAGTAAATCCTTTGTATGTGTCTAAAGAAAATCATCCCAGAAATCGTGCTCTTTGTATTCTCTTTGGCAAACTTTAGTCTGCAGTTTTTCTTTAATGGCAAGTGTTTCTTCTTTGCCCACCTGCCATCGAAGTTAAACTTGTGGGTCTTTTTCTTATTCTAGAGGCGTGGACTTTTATACAAACAGCAGCAAAAACTTGCTGCCGGTCCCGCGATGATACTTTTGAGTTTTAAAGACTCGTTTGAGCACCTTGCAGACTGCTTGGACGCCTGGGCATGTTGGCTGTTGTTTCCATACCAAACTATCTGAGATCTAAACAAGGCAAACCTCCTTCAGAATTTTACTTTTATTGCATCACTTGAATTTTTCAGTGGAACTGATCATTTGCAGCATACCCACATCTTTAAAATATAAGAAAAATAGACTGTTGGACATCTACAACAAATGCTTTTGATTTTAAGTGTGAAGGCGGTTGATAAATTTCCCCATATTATTCTTCCTCTCAAAAGCACAACGTGATATATTTTTGTCCCCTTTAGAGGAAAGCATTTCTCTATAAATGGAAATATCAAGAGTGAATTGTTCTTTTGGATCGCAGTCAGCAGCCTCAGAGGTAGTGGCTCTTATTCTTTGGTACAACATTCATGTAATCCCAGAGCTAAGTTGCTGTTAGTGGGTTCTTCTCTTTCACTGACTGCTTAGATAAAGGGAAAGAACAGGTGATACCAATTAAATGTAATGTAACGGTCACAGCACTGACAGTCTGACAGTATAAGACCCCTGAAAGTGAAGCACTTATTTACATTTCTGCTATGACTTGTCGAAGTTTGTTTCATTCCTAATCCTGTCTTTTGGGCCATGAACCATTTTTGGAATGTGAGTAAAAGAGGCTGTGGACTAAAATGGCCACATTTGTTGGGTTGTAATTCAGAGTGGCAGATTTTAGAAACAGAAATTAAAAATAAAGGGCATAGCAGATTGCAAAAAAGCCCTAAAACAGAGGTGAGATAAAAATGAAACAGGTATATGGGGCAAGACGAGGATTAGAATAAGAATAGCAAACAGAAGAGACCAACAACATGCTACAAAGCTACAAAAAACAGATCTTTCATTAAAATACTGATAGAAACCTGAATTTATAATCCACTTTCTGTCTGTCAAGCCAAGAATAATTATTTTTTTGTTTGTTTAAATCTAAACAAAACTGTGATCTGACTGTGAGAGAACTGGGTTTAAAACTTGACTCATGTACAGGTCAGGAGTCTTGCTGTTTTTTGTTTGTTTGTTTGTTTGCTTTAGACCTGAGAAATTGTTAGTTTTAATTTAGCTGGTTTTGGGAATTTGCTTTTTCTAATATACATTTATTTTTGTGTCAATAATTCCTTTATTTATAGCAAATCTGTATCTCTTTTATCTTTTCCCTTTTGGTGTAATTAATGAAAGCAAATATGTACAGAAGAACAGATACCAAGAATAAAATAAATATAGTCACAAAGAAAATCCAGGTTAATAAGTCTATTGTTTATAAGTCCAATTGTGTGTTGGGATAGGATTTGTTGTGTTAGTTTTCCCAAAGCTAAGCTTGACTGCAGTTTATTTAACATAGATCAAATTGGGATGCATGTAATTAAATCTGAATGTTTCTAAATAACTGGATGTGTCCAATTATATATTTGTGGATCAAATTATATATCTTTGTCTTTGAGATGGCATTATTATATAATTGCACACCTGTACCCTTACGCTTATATATGCATTCGATCTATTCATTTCTCAAATCTTTATAATAAATTTAGCTTCTAGTTATACCAGTTCATTCTGCCAACTTTAGTGTTCCTTGAAATTAGATGCTATTCATTCACCATCATGCAGAGCACTGATCCGTTACTTGAACAGTAATTGAACGCCACCTTTTGACTCCAATTAGCAAACAAAGCTTTGAAAGCACACAAGCGAAAATAGAGAGCAGGCAAATATTTTACAGAAGAATAAATTGTGTGAAAACAATATGGAAGTGTCTGAAATGTTATATATTTCTTTAGATACAAATCAAGTAAATTGCATTTGTTTTTTCTGCCTTCGACACAGTCCTGGGGAGTTTATATGTTTATTTCCTTTTGTGTTGTGTTTTGGTTATTTTCTTGTTGATTTATTTTGTGTAGGTCTTGCCATTTTCAGTTCATTGTTATTAAAACTATGGTCCCATATTAGTTCAGTTCTTTGTGTTTATTTTCTTATTCTTGTGTTCTGTTCTATGTGAATATTGATTTATATTCCTTGATATGTGTTGGTCTTTACTTTTTAGTTTTAGTTCCTTTTGTGTCCTAGTTTACCTCCCTTTGTGTTTTTTACTCTCCCTCCCTCGGTGTCATTGCTTTCCTCCTGCCTCAGCTGTTTAACGTCTCTGACTAGATCTGGTTCGCTTGCCATTTTCCACTCCTGCCTATTTTTTTTAGCCTCCTAGTTTTTCATTGTTTATTACTGGATTCTCCCTTTCAGTCTGTGCTTCAAGTCCTGCTCTGCTTGTGCTGTTAGTGTTTTGTTTTTATTATTAAATTGTGACCACGGTCATCTCGAGCTCTTGTCTGCAATTTGGTCCAGCTTTAAAGCCAAATAACATGGCAGTAGAAACAGCCAAAAGGATTTAATATGCTTTCACTCATTTTAATATGAGACTTTTCAAAGGGCAGAAGACATTTGAAAACATTCATCTCTGATGTTCACTAACTTAACACAATTTCAGGTATTTCTTCAAAAAAATTAAAAACATATTCAGCAATAAAAAATTATGTTTACATGTTAATTTATCAGCAGAATGAAGCAATTTGGGGAACCAACTCAGGCAGCAAATTGATCAGTTTATTTTAGTCTTAGGAAAGAAATTGAGGAAATAATTGTCCAGCAGCTGGCTTGACTGAAGCTGTTAATTACCACCTGTATCCGTTGGTATTTATTTGCTGATAGGTACTGCGTGTACGTTCTGCGGTCCAATTCAACATCTTTTCTTGACGCCTCCTCACTCAGTCTGCACGCACATGCAGTGGATGCACTCAAACTCAAATAAATAAAACATACATACACAAGCCCATGTCATTATGTATGTTTAGTGTCTGTCCCAACATAACTACAACCATGTGTTTGCAGCACGGAAAATCTGCTTTTTGTTGTAAACAGTTATACACAGCTATTGGCTCACAAAAATCCACCATGATTACACTGATGTTCACAAACACTCTTCATGCAGTCTGTCTGAGTGTGAAAGTCTTTGCAAAAAAGATGTTCAAAAATACCGGTGTGTGAATGAGAAAACCTGGTAGTGATATACTTCCAAAAGTGGCTCAACTCAGAGGGGTTACACTCAAACGTATGCCACATCTTTCAAATTTTTTATTGTTTTGCAAGATACGGAAAATTATTCACCATTTTACCTCCACTCCACAACAATGAACTACTTTGTGTTGGTCCATTCCCTAAAATCCCTATAAAATACAACTTTGAGGTTGTCATTTGACAAGATGTGAAAACGTCAAGGGGTGTAAATACCTTTTCAGGGCCAGTTAGTAGTTCACAGTGGTCTGTCAGTAGCATTGTGGTCTTTAGATTTGCATTAGAAAATCTATTTATGCTCAACATTTCTGAAAAGATAGCAAAAAAACATAACACCAACAGGTGATGCTATTTGTGTTGTCAAAAGAACATTTTGTAATTTGCAACAAAAGAATGTCCAAAAGTAGAGCGGTCATAAGTCTCTATTTGTACTTTAGAGTTTGAAAACTGAGAAGTTTCCGATAAAGTTCATGAACTTCACTTTATCTCCAGGCACTTCACAAAAATCACTAATTTCAGTTCAATCATACATTCCAACTGATTTTAGTTATCAACAAGTACATATGTTTTCTACATCAAGTTCAGTTCATTATTCAGATTAGTTTTATAAGTCTTTCTAAGCTAACCTTAGAAAGACTTGCAACATTCAATCCTCCTGGACGAGCACATAGCAACAGTGGACAATCGCTTGCATTGTGTTATTAATTTACATCTATTCCTCATACTGAGCGTGCATGTTGCGACAGTGGAGAGGAAAATGTCCTCTTTAACAGGAAAGCCTGGCAGACATCTACTACAATGGACTGAGGGTTTGAGGAGACGAAGCAAATACACAGAAAAGAAACAGAAACTGATGAAACAATGCTTTCTATATTAAAGAAAAGTAAAAAAAAATCAATAGCAGGAGAGAAAAAATGTTTAGTTGTTGGAAGCATGTATCAGCTGATGCCTTTCTTCTGGAAGGAATCACAGTCAAACAGAACGCCAGACCAGGTGTATGGAGCAAAAAAACCCCAAAACAAAACAAAAAAAACCCTCAGAAAACAAAGTTGATGGTTAAAATGACAGAAATAATGAAAGTTGGGGAGTGGTAGAACCAGAAAGTAGCAGAGTGAGGAAGGATCATAGCACAAGTGTATAGCAGCATAGCAATAAAGACAGTTCAGGATAACCTAACCCTTAGCGTGAGGCTAGTACCAGAAACAGCGCTGCAAGTGATGGATGATAGTAAAGAAAAGTGGTTTTGATATCATTGTTTGATTACCGGTGAGGTAGAGCACCTGAAAGTAGTTTTCCCTCAAACTTGGATGCTTCTCTGCACATCTCACTTGGAATTTAGCAAACAGCTATCCGATCATCCATCTTCCTCTCTGTGTCTAAACGTCTCCAGACCAATTTTTAAATCATTAGCAGAAAGTTCCCGCTTCTCTTCGCTTCCTAACGATCTGACGGTGTAGAACAATTCTCAGGATGAAAATATCTCCCTCCTCGCAAAACTTTGGCCATGGTCAGCGTCAAGAGAGCTATCTGTTAGGCCTTATTTTGGGACTTATTTACAAACTTCCATGTGAAGTTTATTTAGACTCATGTTCTTTTTCCCCTTTTGGCAAGTCCTCCTGGACGACTCAGATGATCACAATGCCTCAAACAAACTTTTGTGGTGCTTAAGTTTATGTGATGTGTTCACATGTTCCTGTACATATTATATCAGCAAACCAAAACAAAGAGATTGATATTTTCCAGTTTGTTAGAGACATTTGTGATGTCCTTTGGTTGCAAATTCATATTAACCTTTTTCACACTACGCTTTCAAGATGCACTTCATTCTTAGGTTTTGGAAAGGGCTTTGGGAGCACGGATTTATGACTGCAAAAACATGTACGGTAATCCTATTAATATACCTTCTAAATTATAAAACTGTCCAGCAATAAAAGCATTTCTCTTCTGAGACGTCATGGGGTGAGACCTTTATGCAGGCACAAAGGGAGCATCAGAACAGCCTCTTCGGATTTATTCCTGGCCAAAAAAAAAGGAAATCTCAAGAAGGCCAACTACTGATCAGCCTCTCACACATCTCTGTTATCTGTTTTTGAATTTTTCAGAAACAATCATTCTAAAGCAGGGTAAGATTGAAAGTGTGCAAAAAATAAAGTAAAATATCGCAGTAAAGCATTTCAAACCATCAAACTTTTAATCAATCATACACTTCAGTGTAGTATTTGGGATTTTTTGTGATTAAACAATACAAAGTGGCAGATATTTTTGAAATATTTTTGAAGTGGAAAAAAAAAGGGCGTTCCTGTGTGCATGTATATTCCAGCCCCTGAGCAAAAGTTGCACAAATCGTGCTTGACGGTAAACCTCCACTGGAGTTTTTTTTCTATTATCGCCCTGTGCTAAAGTCTCCACATTCCATTAACTCTGACCAATTTCTCCACAAATAGTATGACCACAGCATGATGCTGCAACTGCCATGTTTCACTGTGGAGATTATGTGTGCAGTTTGATAAGCAGCGTTTGTTTGCAGCCATATTTAAACTTTACCGGGCAAAACGAACATCTTCCACGTGTTTGCTGAGTCAAACTGCAAAGGGAAGGTATCACATTTGGCTTTTTTTCTTTTTGCAGTTTTTCTGTGTAAAGATTCTTCCATTTGAGATTTCAATCTCAGGATCTCCATTTTGATCTATGAAATAAAATTGCAGTGAAATAAATCAAAGTTTGTGGTTGCAACATGTCGTCATGTGAAAGAGTTGGAGAGGTAAAAGCATTTTCAAAACATTTTGTTTGAAAAAGTATCAAGATTATATATGCACCACATTGTTATGAAAATACCTGCAATGATTAGCCCACATAAAGCATTAGAACCTTTGAGAGCAGCTTAGAAATTTACACAAATCTTCACAGAAAAACTAGTCAGGAAAAAAATGTCTTTCCTTTCTAAAAAGAAAATCAAAACAAGTAATGAAGGCCTCCTACTGCCAGACATGACAATGTTGATTGACTGGTTTGCGTTTGCACCTCAGATTAAATGACTAATGTAATAAAAGTCGACTCAGATCTAGCCGACACTGTAGAGCTCCGAGAGTTCAGTTCATGTTTTTTGAGGATGTGATGGAAAATTGTACAAAGGTAATGACCTTTGATTCAAGCACATACCATGTAAACCACAGCTGTGCTAGTCCTGGGTATATTTAAGTCTCGCAAACCCAGCAGGGGATCCCATTTTTGTGAAAGAACGTGGGTTTTCTACACTGACAGCTTGTGTTTCTTCACTGGAGGGCTGCTGCGACTACATAGAGTCGAAGGCTGAGGTCAGGTCATCAACGATGTCCTGCTGGTTTCAAAGTACCATTTTAGTTTCACATGCTGAGTTTAGCAAAACAAATGTAAAGACAAATGTTCTTCCCATACAGAAATTCACAGTCCACACTCCTTATCTTGACTTTCGTTTTTGCATTTCAGAGTCTTCTTTTAGCTTTTAATTATGATTTTTATCATGATGTGCTTATCATTTAGACAGATTGGGGATTGTTTGAGTTTCAGCAGATCCAAGTACATTTTGATGAGATCAGAAAAGTGTATGATGAACATAGTGCAGCTTGACCTGAAGGAAAACAACATGTTTATCTTTTGCAAAGGAAATCGATTTTATCAGACAACTATAGGGCAATTTCTCATCTGTTTTAACCTTTTTGCCTCGAGCAAAAGAACTACTTTTCACATTTATTTTTTCAGGTGGGTTTTATACCAACCCCCAGGCAAAGGGATGTATTTAGTACAACTTTAATGAGATCTTCTGAGAAAATGGGATCATTCTGCTCATTGACTAGCCATCAAACGACACATAAGCTCAATAGCCTCTTATAGAAATGAGTGGATACTCTGTGTGTCTGGGATGGTTTGGTCACAAAAATTAGGCTGCCTCTTTGCTTTGCAAAAGAAACAAAATACAACAGGCTACAGAATCATTACTGATGATGACTGATTATGTTATCATTACACTTGTCATTGGGTGACAAAGTGGACCCTTTATTCTCAAAGTTGATGTGTTAGGAGCTGGAAAAACGGGCCACTATGATAATTTGTCAAGGATCAAATTATATATAGACGGCTAGGTTGGAACATCTTCTAAATTGCAGCCTTTTTAGGTTATTTTTGCTTTGCCTTGGGTTTATAAAATGATTCAAGCAAGCAAACAAGGATGAAATAGTGGTGAAGTGACAACAGGTTCAGAAAAGCACACTTTACATGGGGAGCAAAGGTTGGCCCTTGTGTTGTAATCCACATAAGTCTTGTCTGAACTGGACAAAAAGCAGTGGAAGAAAATGGTACCAGGAAGCATGATATAGGAGAACTATGAGTCCTGTCATCTATTTTGGTATTACTTGAGAAGTAGCTTTGTCAAACTTTATGCCTGCTCTGCCTTGAATGCATCCTTCCACCCACCTCATTCTGATAATTACCATCACTTGTACCTCCCTCTCTTTATTTTCGCTGTTCTTCTCAAAGTCTTGCCAGATTGTCTCTTACCTTCCTGTCACAGTGTTCCAGTTACATTTCTGAGACATTGGATAGTCACCATTTTTACACTGGTCCTAATCTGTCTGTATTTTCTCAATGGAAAAGTCTGCCTAAATTTACTGGTTTCTTCTCAATTGTTTTACCATCCAAGTTAAGTAAACTTTTTAAACCTTTCTGCTATGTGAATTCTAGGAAATTTACTGGAACTTTATAAACTAAGCATGTTTTTCAGACTATGTTCAATCTTTCCCTGAAAGACTGAACATATAGATCAATCTCTGTCATGCTGAAATAGTTGTGATCTGTTTGACCATGATAATGCATCCTGTCATTAACTAAGCTGTTTTTGAAGAATCATTTGAGGAGAACATCAAGTTTAAGGTCTTTCTTTGGCCTTTAAATTTCCCAGCTCTCAAGCTAATCAAACATCTGTGACTTGGTTCAGTTCTGATCCAAACCTCGCAACTTACAGAACTTAAAGAATCTGCTGCCAATATTGGTGCCAGATACCCACTACGAGAACCAGTAAGAATCAAATTGATGTGAAGCATGGAAAATTGGACTGCACCAAGAAAGAACTAATGGTCAGTAACATGTCACTGCACCAAAAGCCAGATCTGGTTAGGGATCATAACAGCCCAGATGATGAGGCACTTATACTCAAATGCTCGATTTGAGAGCATAAGTTGAGACTTTATTGTAACACCAGAGGAGCAAAGCACCAATCTACAAGGTTCAAGATCAACTTTATATGGGTCCAATAGTGAGTCAGTTCTGGCTTCAACATGAATGGCATTGCCTGTTGCAGTCCCACCTCATCTCTAAGACATTTCTCATATCAGCTCTGAATAACTGTATTCCTCATGTTACTCAACTTCTGACCTTAGTTTTAGGTGTTTTTGAAGATGTAGCGGTCATTTTGCAAAGAATATTATTTCTTTGGTTACATTCATCACTACAACTTATAAAAACGTTTGTGCAGACTCCACACCGCCATTTCTCTTGCCAGCTCCTAGTTGCAAGACCAAAACCAGCAGGCACAAACATGTGCCCGAAATCTCCTTTGTGTGCACATAAATGAGTTACATCATCAGGATATATAGAATGAATGCCAAAAGTACCTTGGGATTCCAATAGCACAATTGTGGTAGAGGCCACAGGGAAATCAGGACCATGTGACCACTGAGATCACCGTTTAGTTCCACTATAGTCAGAAAATTAAATAAATTCTTACTGGTTGGTTCACTTGTGCAGCTCCAGAAGCATTAACAGCAGACAATATACTTCATTCATGTTGTAATCAAAATCAGTGATACTCCAAACTGGGTGAATGTTGACAATAAGTCAACAAACACCACATGGAGAAAAATTATCAAAAAGTATGTGCTCAAACTTTTGTTTGTCGTTTAAGCATTTAAACAACAGGAATATGAGACATGGGTAGTTGTTAGATGTCTAATGTGATTTTGGTGAATATGTATTATATAATCTTATTAAATTTCATGGAAAAAGGGTTTTAATCTTCAGTGTAGTTGCTCCCAAAACCCTGTTTCACATCTGGTATTGTGTTCAGCCCTCTTCGCCTATTTAGACTTAACCAATGTTGTTTCTAATTTGTGCATAAGAATTACTCAACAGAGGAAAAAATGTGCACAAAGTTTTTTGAACAAAGAGATTTTAAAGACCTCTACTTTTACTTCACCTGCTGGCCCTTGGCAGGTTCCAATCGCTTGTAGAGCAACATTTTTTTGTGATGGTATGACATTTCTTCCAATATTTCACTGTTATGCGTCATTATGGTTGAAATATTTGCTGCAAACACGACTGCCTGCCTACAGCAGGAACCCGAAGGCTTTTTAAATTCACATAAAGTGTATCGAGCTACAATTTCAGTGAGTTTAAGCTTTCTCCTGTCGGTATGAACTGATGTCCTATTGGAAAGTCTCCAACAGAAAAACACTGAGTTCTTTAAAAGAGGCGCTCCAATGCAACATATACTCCCAGGACAGTTCATCACTCTTACTCATGTTTATGCTGTTGATTTTCCAGACAAAGATTTTATTCCCCAAGATCTCACCAATGTATTTAGGTAAAGATCTAGCCAGACACCAGTTTCAAACCATCTGCTTTGCAAACAAAAAATGGTTTTCATTTTGAGCTCCACTTTTATTAGCAGCTGTAAGGGGCAGAAAATAGACAAAATATACAAACAGAAGGTAAACTTGCAATTAAGAATTACTAAATAAATTATAAATAACGTCAATTGACGAAGGTTCACTCTCATCCCTTAAAATTGAACTGCTTAGAAAATAATGAGACTTTTGAGTTTTGTTTTTCTTTTTTCCAATGAAACCCGATAAGCTTTGGCCAAATACCAGCAAGATTAATGGTTTTAGAGAAGACAGAAAAATAAACATTTCAAACTGTTGGCTGTACATCTAATATATTTCAATCAGTAAATACATTTTTCTAAAAATGAAAGACTACTGATAAGCAAGAAAAATGAAAAGTCAAAACATTGAAATCTGTGAAAGAAAATCCGACTTTATTTATCTCAATATAATTTCCAAATTGTCTGTCAGGTTCCATTTGTTTGTAAAGCATCAATTGGCTTGGTCTTCGGAGAGTTTTCTAATAAGTAAACAAATCTCACAGCATTTGCATATTATATTGCATATGGTACCTGGACTTTAAATTTCTTGGTCAATGAATTTACATCTGAAACTGTAAATCTGGTTCACATTACTAGAGGTGACTGATTGTGGTGGTGAGTTTAGGGAAACATTTCTTTGTTTCTCAAAGCAACATGTATATTTGCATACAAAGAGGATAAAATCTGAATCTGATATATCCGTCGGTAAGATTCCTGTGGAGATAATATTGCATGTTTTTGGTGTTTGGCAGATTTGAAGCTCTCCAGGTGTGATTGGATCAATCAGCACGCTTCATGTTGAGGGCAACCGCCGACTTCTCACAGCAAGACAGGCATTTTCAGTGTTGACGAAATAAATTGGACTCAAAGTCCCAAATGACAATAGTGCTGTATAAAATATCAAAAGAATGCCACACTGATTTTAGACATTGTTTGAAGGTTAATGAATGCTTTTAACCATTTAACAAAAAGTATTTCATCCAAAGAGAACGTGACATCCAATCCACTGCAATTTAATTTACAGAAGTTAAAAGAAGTAAGAAAAAAAAGAATATTCTAAGTCAATAAAGTAAAAAAATAAAATAAAAATTACATTCTATAACATAGAGGCACATCTAAGTAAATTGGAACATGAGATTGAATTCATTTGTCACATTAAAAAAAGGACCTTTTGGAAATAAACGTTTAGGTTTGCATTAAAATATTTTTTTTTCCATCACTCCCAAATTTCTATATTAAAAATGTTCTGTTTTCATCACGCTAATATAATAGTTTAATTTCACCTACTGTTTTTTTATTAGTTGTAAGCAGAAAATCATTTTTAATTAAAAGAAATAAAGGCTTGAGAACATCAGTCTGTGTATTCAGTCTACACAATGCGTTTAACTCAGTAAACTGAATTACTGCAGTAAATTTACTTTTTAATAATGTTCAAATTTATTAACATGCACCAGTATATTTTTTCTGAATTGAAAAGGAGCAACCATAATTTATAAGACACCATAGAAAGATATGAACAATATATACGTATAAGAATGAAAGGAAGAGAAAGACAAATAAATGAAATTAAACAAAATTCATTTGCACTTAGGATGAAATCTACAATAGTGGTTAAAAACTAAATTAAAAAAAAATTAAATTAAAGACTTTAAGATCAAATTAAAATGAAGCAGAATTAAATTAAATTAAACGGAGTTAAAAATGTTTATGTAAGACTCAGGCTAACTTCAGCACCCCAAATAAAGTGCAGGTCTGATCAGAAAATCTGAGAAAATCTGAGAAACAATTCTGGGACTTCTATACAAAGACAACAAATAGTTTCTAATAAATGTAACATTCCCAGTTTTGCTCATTGATTGTCTTTTTCTAAACAATCAGACCGTTTGAAAGCTCAGCTAAACCTGAGAACAGAATACGTTTCTCACAGAAAAGACTTTGATTTGTTGTAACATTGACTCCAATCACATCAGCTAAAGCTTTGCGATCAAAGGAGGACAAACAAAGCAGACCTAAACACTATAATTCATCTGATCTGTTCTTATTCTCATGTCAATACTAGTTTGTCAGCTGACTTTGTTCCACAAACCTCTTCTGACAGACATCTGTGCTACACTCACAGGCAATCTTTCAGTGACAGCCTGAATACTCTTTAATCACAACTTATCTCAAAGTGGTAATCATTCTTAAGACATAATGCGACACGTGCACACGTAGACACACACTCACTTTTAAAACAGAGGGATTTTTCAGAAAGGACATTTTGCTTTTTACACTCAGGGACAGGATGCATTAGGGTAAATGGCAGGTATTTGGAAGCAGTGTTGATGTGCAGCTCAGTGCAATACAATTGTTTTAATCATGATGAACCTTATCCAGTCGGTAAACGTCTATGTAGTAAAGGTGAAATGGCACGGTTCTTTACTGGAAACTGGGTATAGAAAAATAGAA